>NC_072380.2:134367500-134992500 GCF_028885625.2 Pongo pygmaeus
TTTGGTCAACTGACTGTAAAGCCAATGTCCATTCCTATCTCACTACCTGACAACCACTAGGCATGACTCTGTGCCAGTAAAGGACCCTAAAGAATAGGATGGGTCTTCTAAAAACTAGAATTTCACTAGAAATTCTAGAGGAGAGGAAGAATATCCCAGTGCCTTTCTTAAACCAGAGACATTTTCCCCCTCTCAATACCATCATGGCCAAAATCTAATTATTATAAAGTATCTGCAGAAAATTAAAACTAGAAACTCACAGGGACCCTACTAATGTTCTAAAGAAGGAAGCTTCAATGAGAACCAGGAGAGGAGAACCCCTATAGTGAGCTGTCAGGAAATTAATGGGAGACACAGCCTGTCTAATTTTCATGCAGGCAAACACCATCACAAATGCTTTCAAAGGTCAAGTTGCAGTGAGTGAGGTAATGCTGTTTGGAGAGTGAAATAAACATTACTTTGCTTTTGCTCTAAGATTTTTTTTCTCATTTTTTGTTTTCCTTTTCCTTCTCTCAATTTTAATTTTTTTTTTTTTTGCTCTTTTAAATCAAAATTGTTCTCACCACCCTCATTTTGCCTCATTTTGCAGTCTCTGTGAAAAACATTTTATAGCCTCCCTTCAGCCTGCAGATTTTCTCAAGACCCTTCTGCTCAGGCAGACACTATTTTCTTACAAAGCTGGAGAGTTTTAGAGTGTGGAAAATGACGTTGGATTTGACTTGGCAGAACCAAGGGGGCAGAGAAGGTAAAAGGGGGAGAGAAGGGAAGGAAGGGTCTCCTGTCAAAATAATCTTGATTTTTAACCAATAACACAGCACAAATTAAGCATTTTCATAGATAGTCTCAACAGTTTTACAAGATTTTTTTTCCCTTTTTCAAAATGTGCTTTCAACAGTCATGCTGTTTTCAAATGAACTGAAAGAAGTACTGTGTTCAGAAGGGACAAGGATGGGCTATAGCATATGACTGGACAGATACAAAAGCTGCTTTATTTAAATGTATGTTTGCCCTGGCAGGAATGTGGAGACCTACCTGTACATAATCCACACTTCGTCCCAGTGCTCTGAAGGCTGTGTACATGACTTCTCTTTTTCCACCCCATTTTTGCATGATGCAGATACTTTTGTTGGACAAGACCAATTGCGTTACGTGTTGCGAGCTTTCTTTATGTGACTCATCTGTCTCACCGGGACCCTTTTCGTGGAAGTTGTTCTTCCAGATATAAGTGGCTGATTTGTCTCTGCCCATGACTTCACTGAAGATGTCCATCATGTAAAGGTCATCTTCTGAGTTCCCATCTATGACCATGACAACTTTAATCCCAGGGTAGGTTAGCCTTTTCACAGATTGCAAACATTTCCTTAAGTAGTCTGGATCTTCCTGATAGGCAGCGATGCAAAGGGCAACTGTTTTGTTCAACTTTATGGGGGTTTCTAGGGATTTTTTCATTTTTCGGTGCTCCAAAAAGGCAAACAGGCTTTGGATGATGAGGTGTGATGCCAAAAAGGCACCATACAGTCCAAAAGAGAAATAGTAATTATCCGTTTGGATAAACTGGTAGCCAACAATATAAGCAGCTGTGATTCCAAGAAGGAGAGAGACTCCAAAGAGTGTGGTTCCAATTATTCTCAGGATACATAGAAACCTCTCACAATGCATCTGTAATATAATCAGATGATACTCTTGGTTAAACATGATTGTCCCACACTTGTTATATACCTAGTATCACAGGGACAGTATTGGACTAGAAGCATTCAGGAGTTTTAACACTCAGTTTCTCACCCAACTCATTGTGTGACTTTCTGCACTTCAGTTTGCTCATCTGCAAAACAGGGATAAGGATGCCCTTCTAGCATACCTCAGAGGGTTATTTCAAGAGTCAAATGAGATGATGGTGCAGCATACTACTGAATGCCATGATGTTTTAAACAAATACTGCATACATTGCTTTAATGTGTTATATCACTTGCCTAAGGCTGTACTCTATATATGTGGTCACAGCCAGGCAGGGACCCTGAAGTTTCTAACACCCAAAGAAGTCATTCTTCTATATAGTCCCCTCACCCCTTGATACTGGCCAGTGAAAAAAATCCACTGGAGATTTTGTTAAATTTCTCATGTGTAATTTAATCTCACCTCCAATGTGTATTCTTCAACTTACATCCTTTCCCTGCAGCCAGCTGAGATTGGAGATCAGGATACTGGATTCTAGTACTAGCTCATTAACTAACTGTGTGACCTTGGGTGAGTCACCATACCTCTCTGGGTCTCAGTTGTTGTTTTGTAAAAATATCTCTTAAATGAGGGATTTTAGAATTGAGTATTTCTGAAGTCCTCACTGATACTAAAAATCTTCCATCCCTAAGTACCCTGCATAGATGTCTATTAAAGCCCCATAATTCTGAATTATACTCATTTGTTCCAAAGTCTCTCTCCTCCATCCACCATCACCAATACTAGATGATGAGATCCTGAGCATCATGAACCTTACTGGAACACAGTAAACACAATAAATGTTTGTAGAAATAGTGAATAAATTAAAGGACAAATAACATCATGATTTATTTTAGCAAGTGAGTTTCCATCCTGTTAAAAGCCATAGCACATTAGACCTGAAACACATTTCCACTCAGTAATAGTCAGTTTTGCAGTCATCCCTAAATTTTGTCTATCTCCTGAAAAAAGTTTTAAACAACTCAAGGACAAAAGGACCATTTTTCCCAAAACATTTGTGTTTCCCAAAGGATTTGTATTTCCCAAAGCATTTCCAATGCTTAGCATTAAAGTGGTGGTTGGCAACCCTTTTTATTTCATTTTTTTCCTCCTGGAGTTTTATTTTCCTCCTCTTCCAAGGATGAACTATCAAAGAAGATATAATTGGTATAAATGCAGTATCTTCATCTTTAGCCATTCGCATCCATTTTTGGGCTTTTCTCATATTTACATATATTTAGTGCTTAATCTTTTTCTTTAATTCAATTGATTTTTAAAAGCTAAATAACTTTATTTTAAATAGAAACTTAGACTAAGCAATTACCTTTGCAAAATCTTTTGCTTGATGTGCTATTTATAATTTCCTAATCCACGTGCAAACTTAACACTGGCTGTTCACACAGTATCCTCTAGACTATCAACAGCTGCATGGACACCACGTTGCTCAGCTCCAAGAGGCACCATTCACACAGTCACCTGCTATTCCCTGCAATTGTACATCGAGAAGATCCTAAGGGGATCTGCACTGTATTTTTGGGAAACCTTAGTGTGGCTTCTTACCAATTGTGTTACCTTTCCTTCCTGAGCATAGACTTGGTGTGGCCACCTCATTCCAGGCTTTGGAAATCTGAGATGTGCCACTTCCAGTAAGATCTTTTAAGAAAGAGAATATACCTCCTCTCATCTCTCTGGCCCTTCCACAGGCTTGATACACATATTAACAATGTTTTAGGGAATTGGAAAGCCCCAAGATAGATGGAGCTTGGTCCTTGGATTGCCATATGGAAGGGAGCCACCCACCAAACAAGAATACCTGTCAAGGACCCTTACGTTAGCACAAAATAATTTCTGGATTTTTGTTTGTCCATTATGCATTTGGGGCTTAGTGTGCTCCACTAGTATAACTTAAATAATGCAAAGCGCCCTGGAGATCATGATTCTAGCTTGCAGGCGTCACTTTTTTATTGTTGTTAAATGGAAATAACAGAACTTGTCAAAGACCCCACAGGGCTGTGGTCAGGAGCAAAATGGAAGTGTTTATCTAAGTGTTTTTAAAAACCAGAAATGCATTGCAGCTTAAAGGATCAGTGAACTAGGAAGCGAAAAAGCAAACACAACAAAAAGAAAATTGGTGTTCCACTTCTAGCAACTATATGGGACACCATAGCGTGTAATGTAGGAGTCTGATAAATGTAACCTTAACCCAAGTGGGAAGTTTAGACTGTGGGGGAATGGTGAAATGCTGAGTTTTCAGTGAAAGGCAGGCAAGTACAGCATCTCTTGTTAATTAACACAGTTAGGGGATGCTGAAAACTCCCACATGATACATTAACCAATGCCTGAAGGTGCTGGAAGCACCAGACTTGGAACTTGTCATTTCCAAGACGTGAGTCATTCTCACAAGAGTGAAAAATTTCAAGGGGACTAAATCACTTTGCCAGGGAGAAGCTTAAGTGTGTATTTAGCTTGTGTTTAAAATCACCATAGCCAGCAAAAAAACTGCCTGCCATTCTTTTCCATTATTCACATTTTCCTTGCTTTTATCAGCACACGTGGACATAGAGAGTGTTGACATAGCATCTGCCGGCCACAGCTGAAGTGGGAACACCCTCTTACATCATAAGACTCTACAGAATGTCCTTTTGAAGCTTGGGAAAAGTACTTTACTAGCATACCACAGCAACGTGGCTAGAAGTGAACCTTGATATTTCTGTAAGATATCTCAGTGTTGTCTAGTATGGCACACACAGCATCTTAGTACAGACCAAAAGGCAAAAGGCACATTTTAGAGCCAGCTTTGCTGAGGGAATACATGCACCACCATGCCTGTGTAATTTTTGTATTTTAGTAGAGATGGGTTTCACCATGTTGGCCAGGCTGGTCTCGAACTCCTGACCTCAGGTGATCCGCCTGCCCCGGACTTCCAAAGTGCTGGGATTACAGGCGTAAGCCACCACACTCGGCCTGAAAATTGTTTCCCTACTGTTATAGAAAATGGGAAATTGGCACCCACTCAAGTATAGACACAAGGCTAGCCAATACTGAGATTTCGGGCTCATATATTTTCTATGTGGGAACAACCTAAAGAGACATGAAAAGTGGTTGTTTCAAAGAAGAGCCTGGTTCCATCTATGCAATAGCAATTCTCCTCCTAATGCCAACAGCTAAAATCCTGTGTTACCATAAAAAAGGCACTAGTGTTCCCACTTCTTCCACCTGGGGAGCAGATATACAGCCTTGCTGTTGGCTCATATACCCCAGTGGGACTCTTCAGGTCACTGGACCTCGAAGCCATTTCCTCTCCCTTGACCTTTTTGTATTAAGCGGAGTGAAATGTTGGATGAAAGGAGAATAACATCTACTCTCACTGCCCCAGTTCAACAGTGAGAATTGAGTTCAATGGAGTTGCCCTAGTTTTTTTGTTTTTTTGGTTTTTTTTTTTGAGACGGAATTTCCCTCTTGTTGCCCAGGTTGGAGTGCAATGGCATGATCTTGGCTCACCGCAACCTCCGCCTCCCGGGTTCAAGTGATTCTCCTGCCTCAGCCTCCCAAGTAGCTGGGATTACAGACATGCGCCACCACGCCCGGCTAATTTTGTATTTTTATGAAAGACGGGGTTTCTCCATGTTGGTCAGGCTGGTCTCGAACTCCTGACCTCAGGTGATCCACCTGGTCTTGAACTCCTGACCTCAGGTGATCCACCCACCTCAGCCTCCGAAAGTGCTGGGATTATAGGTGTGAGCTAACGTGCCCGGCCGGAGTTACCCTAGTTTTCGTAAGGTGGTCCTTCCATTTTGGATCTGGAAGAAGCTGAAATGAATTCAAATGTATTGAGTCAGCATCTGGGAAAGACTACAATTAGGTCTGATGATAACTCTTCTGGGAGGCCTTAGCTTATCTGTCCTTCTAAAGCAACTCCTCCACCCTTGCCTTCTCTTCACCCCCTGCCATGCTCTCTCCCCTTAACCTGCTTGATTTTCTAAGTAGCATATAGAGAGAGAGAGAGAGTATACATGTACATACTCTATGGCCAGGGGGGCTTGTGTAGTTCAATTATTTGGTTTGTCCTTGCATGAAAACCACGGCTTGGCACATAGCAGGGACTCAATAAACACATTTTTAATAAATAAATAAGCCCATTTGGACTCAGGCAGTCAATGTAGACTGACAGACACAGGTCCTACCCCAATCTTTACTGCAGAGGCAGTGAATATGTGCTAGAGACAACCAAGCCCTTAAGGGTACCCCTCAAACCGTCATTTTTTTTTTTTAAGAAACCCATCTCCATAATTTTTCACCCAGATGTCTAAAGGCAATGGTTATGGGGAGTCCCAGAACAGGTCTAGAAGGCCTTTGGAAAGCAAAGATAGAAAAGGCTGATGGTCCCCAAGAGCATTTACAGGGATTGTAAGTTGCAATCTGAGATATCTTATGAGCTCAGGGGTCAAGTTTGGGGCATCAACTTTTATCATCTTGAATTCCAGTACCCTTACAGTGTTTATTGTCCATTAATCCATATGCTGCTTTATATTTTGGCTCTAATGATTTGTGAGCATGTGTGCATGTATGTCTTGTCTCTTCAACTAAATAAATTATCTAGTATTAACCAGATTAGCAAATATTTTGAAGTCAGTTATACTAGCGTTCAAATCCCAGCTCTGCCATCTACTATCAATTGCAGAGAATTTGACCTCTGGAACCAAACTGAGTTGGGATAGAATCCTAGCTCTTCCTTTTAGTGGCTGGCTGACCTCAAGCAAGTTACACAACACTTGTCATCTTCAGTTTCTCCATCTATAAAATGGAGCTAATCATATTGACTCATAAAACAGATTATGAGATTTAAAAAAGGAATCTTAAGTACATATTTTAAAAAGAAATTATCAATAATTAGATCTTAGTGATGTTAGCTTCCTGCCGGTAACTACCTAATAACCCTGACTCTCCTTCCATTTAACCCATTACTTATGGGTTAACAAGTAATAACTATGGCATGATGAAAAGAATAGGAGGACTGGGAATCAGAAGAAATGGATTCAAGTCTGCACTCTGCCTCATATTAGCAACCTGGCTCAGACAAACTGCTTGAGGGTTCTATGAATAAGTCATGTGTCCTTGGACAATTCAATTAATATCTTTGAACTTAAGTTGTAAAGTACACTTGCATCTCTTCATCATTATATTTGAAAATCCACTGAAGACTAAGTTCAGTGTCTTTTCAACTTTTAGCCAAGTATTTAAACACACAAAGGCACAAAAGATGATGAGACATTTAAAGAATGTTTATCTAATGAAGGCGTGAACTGGTTCTAAAACATAGGCTGTCTTTATGCATAAACTCATGTTGTATGGGAGAAGGGGCCATAGGCCTTAAATCATATGCATGATAATTAGAATTCGGACTATTTATCTAGGCTGGTGACACTAGCAAGGGTAATAGAAATCTGCTTCTAAGCAGACATACTCAGGTCAGGTGGTAGCTATCTGCTGGCTAAGAGTGGATTAGGAAGGTATGGTGAACAAAAGGTTAAAAAGTAGTGGTTCCCAGATTTTGCTATATATGCAAATTACCCGCAAATCCATAAAATTTACTGATCTGTGGCTCCCACATTTTGAGTTCATTGATAATGGGCTGTGCCCAGGTCATCACAAGTTTTAAAATCTCCTCCAGCAATTTAGCTATATAACAAAGTTTGGCAACCACTAGGTTAAAGTAAAATAAGACTTTCATGACCTCATTCACATTGATACCCATCCCTGATGTGTATTCCCTCTGCTACTGTCCCTAAGGAGAAATCTGAGATAGGAGAACCCAAATGAAGTCTCCCCGCAGCAGTCTTCACATTACAGCACATTACCTCCTGGAACACAAATCATGAACCCTCCCAACTCCCCCTCCCAACCTCCCTTCTCCCCTTCTGACCTTCTCTTCCTCTCTGGCTTTGAAGTCTGCCTTTTTCTCTCCAGTCCCACTGCAGTTATCCTAGCAAAGACCCTGGAGCCAAGCTTCCAGGGTTAGTATACAAGCCTTTTTTACAGGACTTGTCACCCCAGCAGTGTCTGGGTTCAGAACTGTAGGTTTCAGATTTCTTTTCCTTTGCACCATCTATATTAATAAATTATTTCTAGGATGTGTGTTCTTCCAACTGCTCTACCGGTTCCTGAATTCACCATCCTAAACTTAGTTCACAGTGTAGGGGAAAAAAATTACCAAATGACTTGACATGGAATCTTAGTTTTATATGTACCTACATTGGCTCCTGGGAATCATATCTAAAGGTCAAAACCCTACCTACAGAGCCAAATGTAGCACAAATGCCAAGTCTCTTTAGGAAATCTTTACTGATCTCTCTCAATCAGATGTGACTTCTCAATTTGAACCCCCATAAAACTTGACTAGTGCAGCTGCAGCATAAATTAGCACGAATTCAATTCAAGGCCATTATATTCCAAGAATTCTTGGATTAAATTCCATCCACACCCCTTATTAATTCACTTTGAGTAAATTGCTTAACTTTTCTGAGGCAAAGTTCTTTTACTTATAAAACTTTTTTTGCAGATTAGGATTAGATATATGTATGTAAACCATCTAGTTGAGTGCCTGAAACATACTAGACATGTGATAAACAATAGCTGTTGTTTCTTATGGGCCAGATCATATTTTATCTTACAGTATATTTTAAAATTTCATTAAATACACTTTTAATTCATTTTTTAATTATCTGCAGTACAGATGTATTCAGTTAAGAGGCATTCATTAATAAATTTACTTAATTTAAATAAGAAAATATTTAACAGTGTGGCCTTGTTATATTTAATTGACTCTCATCAGTAACATTCTCCTAGATTGTGGGAAAGGCAATATATATATGAACTCCACATGACTACCATTCAAAATAGACTTTTTTTTTTTTTTTTTTTTTGAGATAGAGCCTCACTCTGTCGCCCAGGCTGGAGTGGAGTGGTGAGATCTTGGCTCACTACAACCTCCACCTCCCGAGTTCAAGAAATTCTCCTGCCTCAGCCTCCCGAGTAGCTGGGATTACAGGTGGCCACCACCACACCTGGCTAATTTTTGTATTTTTAGTAGAGACAGGGTTTCACCATGTTGGCCAGGCTGGTCTTGAACTCCTGACCTCAGGTGTTCTGCCCTCCTCCTCAGCCTCCCAAAGTGCTGGAATTACAGGTGTGAGCAAAATATACTTAAATAATTTAAGGCTGTATGCAGTAGGATAATACTCTACACAGATTGCGCTAGAGAGGAAAGGATAAAACACCAAGTTGGGGTGATGGAAATCAGTTTTCTCTACAGGTAGCTATCCCTCCACTCCGTTGGCATACCAGCTGCCACCAACTCTGTCATTGACAGGAACATGGCATGGGTTTGCATGGATAAAAAGGACAACCCAGAAGGAGACATGGGGGTTATGCTCTGTCCCCTCATTAACTTAACCCAGGGATCACACTTCATACAAGAGCCAGGAAGCTAATAATGTAGCAAAACTACTTGTTCTTAGACTTTGAAAGTAACTGTGTAATATAACTTTGAAAAAGGGTATGTCTACCTTGATCCATAGACAAAAGGACTTTCCCCAGAGTGCCAACAACAGGAAATAAATGAACCAGTGACAAGTAAGTGTTTAAAAATTCAAGAAAAAAATTTTTTAAAAATCTTACCTAGTAAGGAAACCATGTATGGGAAAGTATTTATGAAATTCAATACTATGGGGCTATATTCTACAGACCTAACAAAAATGAGTGGTTTCAACTAACTTACTTTCTAGTAACAGTTTCTTACTCACTTGTTGCACAATTCCCAATTTCCAGGAAGGTAGCTGACTAAATAACTTTGCTTTGTGGAAAGTGACATTAGAATTTAATGCTAGTCACTGATTTGTTAAGTCCTTGAATTTTTATAAACTGCATAACTTTCTTTGATAAAGGGATTCGACTACGGGTACAGTACAAGCAACTCAGGTAATATGCATTTGTCAGCACGTCTACAATATATTTTTCTATTTACCCGACTCAAGTGATATCTAAGAAAAAAGAAATGGGCGGATGATACTTTAGTTACAATATTTGGTTCTAGAAATGTCCACTTAAAAATCAGAGTTATCTGTCCCAGAATTGGAAACACATACAAAACATAATATATAAACGCAACAGGTACCTTAAAGTGTTAAATTGTCATTGAAAATGTAAAAGAATCGCCAAACTATTGGGAAAACTTTTGGTGGAGTATGATGGGTACTCAAAATACAGTACCTCAGCTGTACTGTAATCTTATAAGCTCTAGAAAAATGTGGTGAAAACTAATTTAATGAATGAGTCAACTTGCACACATTGGAAGGAAATAAAAATTTAGAATTTAAAAGTTCTTTTCAATTCAAGTCATAGAAGTATAAAACTTAAAATTGTATCTACAAAGAGGTTGACGGACTTGGATCTATAGAAATACATATTTTAATTTTAAACCTAGCATCGTGAATGTAAATATGTGTTGACCGTTAAAAGCTTTATTCTTAAAATAACCTTTTTAAAAAATAATAAACTGGTTTAATACCGCCAGAAGTACTTATCATATGCCTTAACCGCAGTGAGAAATCTGAGCCAAACCCTTGGAATGTACAATGAGCAGTGAAGTTGTCTCCCTCTTAACAAGCTGCCTCACTCCTTCAGCAAAGCCCATCTACCAACTTCCTTCTCTTTATTCTAACACTGAGCTGATGGTCTATATATACTCAGGCCTCCAGTTGGGGGAAGCCCTTGGTGGCCAATCGGGGCTTCCCTATCTATTGCGTCACACCTCCCCCCTGCGTGTGACGTCAAAGGCAATCCCAGCCCAGACACGTGGGTTGCAGCAGCGTCGCGTTTCTGGGCAATTGCTCCTGAGACCCAACAGGCAGCAACGGTCCCAAGGGTGAGGAAGTGGGCAGGGAGTGGCTGATGGGGCTTCCACACGTTTCCTCCCGTAGCGGGGCTGCTGCAGCTCGTTCTCCCCAGAGGCGCGCGGTGTCCCTGAGTCCAAGTACTCAGCGCGGACGTTTGGAGGACGGAGGGAGAGGCGCTAGGGGAAGCTGGCACCTAAGACTGTGTAATAGGACCCGGGTCTTGCAAGCCCTCCTCCCCAGGCACCGCCCCTGTGCTCCCAGCGCCTCTGTGCAGCTTTAATTATCCTTTCAGCGCCGTTCCCCCGCGGCTGCGTTTCCGTGGTCAGAGGAAAAAGGCTTTCTCGCCTCTCGGTTCTCACCCTCATACAGACCCTCCTTTCAGACCCGCCCTCCTGTTCACAGGGACCCATTTCGGAGCCCTGGCTCACGCTGGGCGGGAACTGCCGTGACGAATTCCGCCCAAGGTGTTGATTATCCACCCCAACCCAGCCTCTGGCTTCCCTCCCACCTCCACCCCAGCTCCCGCAGGCCCCTCGCCCCCTTCATCGGCTGGGCGCTCGAGACGGCGCCCCCAGATCTCCCACCGGGCAGTGTCCCCAGCTGCAGCTGAGGAGAGAAGCGCCGGCGTGCGCGGTGCCACGTCGGAATTGGCTCTGGGGACGCTGCAGCTGCCGAAGCGCAGCGCGCGGTCCCCACGCACGCCCTGCCCCCGGGCGGCCGGCGGGCTGGCCCGGCGAGGAGAAGAGGGATGCGCGCCCTCCTCCCGCTCCCATCTGCGGGTGCCACCGCCTGCGTCAGGGACCCCTGGCCCGAGTAAGGCTTCCGGGGCCGAGCTGAGCCCAGACTGACGAGCCTGACACTTTAATGGGGTGCGGGAAGTGCAAAGGAGGGGAGGCCCGGGAAAGGGGGGAGTGGCCGAGAGAGGATGGTAGCTGCGAGGAGGTAGAGAAGGACCCTCCTTCTCCAGGGTCCCAGCTTGTCGGAGCTGGAAGCCCAGATTGCTTAACCCTTTGCATTCCCAGGAAGAAGCGACTTTCTCACTTAAAAGTAAAACGCGCTGGGCTATTCCAGTTTTTCTCCCCACAGTGTGTGTGTGTGGGAAAAAAAGAAGGGAAGGGGTGGGGGCGGCTGTGCAGAATGCATTTTCCTTACATTGGGAATTCTTGTTTCCTAACTCAGGAGCCCCTCTGCTGCTCCGGAAGATGCAAAATGGAAAAGTACATCTGGGGACGTGCAGCCTTCCCCAGGCAGAGAGGCTACCTGTGTCCCCAGAAAGGCAGCGGATTTCTGGCGAGAGCCGCAGAGATGGGAAAAGAGGGCTATGTTGCTAAGCCTGACAGTGACCTGAAATATTCGCTGATCTTCAGTCTGTTGGAAATTTTTAAACTTCCAACTTTTCTATCGAAACTGGCTTAAAAATTTTAAAACAATTAAATGGGTAATGTCTTCCTTCTCCCTGGCCTGTTGGAGGACCTTCATCCTTCACCAAAACGCGCCAGTGTAACGTACCTTGTTCAGCTCTTGGTCATAAAGTCGTCCTCAGCCTGTCTGTGTGGTCCCGGAGGGTCGGTGGCGGGCAGTTTCCAAAATTGAGGTAATAAGAGATCAGATGAATTTGAGACGACCGGCCAAAAAAAATAAGAAATTTAAAAACAACATTTAAAAAGGATAAGGGAGTCTTAAATGTTTGATTCTTCCCCACTTTAAAAAATAATTTCACTAATATTCTCTTTATGTTTCTGTTGCACTTAAGTCTAATTCTTAAAAAAAAAAATATGCTTTAAAAATAAATTAACTTTTCTTTTTTTTTTTTTTTTTTTTGCTTCAGTCTTTCTGCCCCCGATAACAGAAAATCTCTTTTTCGTCTTAAAAAAAAAAAAAAAAAAAAAAGCCTGTGGAAGACTCAGCAGAACCCAGGAAGCGCAGAATCGGGAGAAAAGTCTTTGGCTGGGGCTGTTTCAAGTCTCTGGTTCAATGGGCTGCTCGAAGCCAGGACTGGGTAATTCTTTCCAGACGTCTTGACTTCTCCTTCCTCGCCGTTGTTGCCTTTCTGCCTCCTCCAACTTAAGGGGGTCTTAACAAGTGAGCTGGTGGGTGTTTTAATAGGGCGGCGGAGGGAGTGGGGGGGTGAGGGAAGTGGAGAGGGAGGTGTGGACTGGGGAACCCTGAGGGGAGGGAACTGGGAGCGCAGGCGGGCGGGCGAGCAGGAGGCGGGGAGGGGGAGAGGGAGAGAGAGAAATTGGCCATTCAAAGCCTTCTCTGAGCTAGAGGCCGGTTCTAAACTCCAATGAATTCAATTAACTTGATTGCTAACGTGTGCAGAGAAATGCAAGACACATAGGGGGCCACCACCTGATTCCCTACTCTCCTCTGGCGGCGGAGGTGGGAGCCCTCGCCTCTTGGATTTCCCTGAACTCCCGCGTTACAAGTTCCCTCCAAGCGATAAACTCCCTGTTGCGCTTAAGTAATTTGTTTTAAAGCCAAATGGTGCCCTTCAGCTAAGTAACCGACCCAAGGAGGAACAGTTGGGAGGGGTGTGTGCACGTGTGTGTGTGTGTAAGTGTGCGCGTGTGTGTGTGTGTACCTGGAGCCTTCGACAGCCGACTGGGACTCTAAAAAGACCGCGCTGGTCCACCACTTGTTAACCCTTTCTTCCCGCCAACTCAAAAGTTTCTGAGCTGACGTCAAGTGTCAAAGCCTTTCTCATAAAGAGGTTTCTGCCATGGGTGGGCGGAAAAAATAGAAAAGTAATTATATGTATATTTTTGCTCAACCTGGTCCCCTAACGTAAAAATATTCAAACAGCGCGCATTAAAATTAAAATAATAAAAACTGTTTTCTGGAGGACTTATATTTAGACATCTTGAAGGGAATGGCTTAACTGGCTTTTGCTTCTTGCAAGCCTTCTGCAAAGTTAACGAGTAAAAATATGTCTTGCTTGGAGATGGCCTTGCCTCGTCGTTTTCACAATGCCCCAAGGCTGGGTAGAGTTCGTTTTTTGGTTACTCCTCCCCCCACCACCCCGCCTCCTTTCTTTCTTTTGGTCCTTGCCAACAAGCCTGCTGATGACTGAAAATGGACAGTAGGTGGCACTGTTTAGGAAAAAATGAGAGTGACTTTACAAATTAACCAACTTGGTCTTGGGAGATTGCGCTGAAATTGTTATAGGGTAAAACAGATTTTTCTTTCTTTCTTTTTTCCTTCTTCCCCTTCCAAGGATCTTCTGAGGGGTAGACTTCTTTGGAACTTGACAGGACCTTGAAGACTGGGTTCTTAGTCCTTATCACATATATGGGCTATAATGAATAAGTCTAAACAGAAAAGTCGAATAAACTGGAAATGATGCTTTCATCACGTCGCACAAGGTGTAGTGTTGAGGGATGTGATTAGAGGTCAAGCATTTTACTGCAATACCAGGTAGTCAGCCATCCCAGTCCCCAGGGGCCGACCTGCAAAGTACTGCGCGTTTCCGCCCCCTTCCCACCCCCACACACAGCGGTTACACCTCTGGGAAGCATTACCTTGGCCTGATGACTTCACGCTGCTCAGGGGACCCCACTGATTTCCCCCAGCAAACCTTCACGCTTCAGCCTTTGTTTGAACTCCGCCTTAGGTGGTTCAACTCTTCGAGAGACTGGCTTAAATTTCAGAGCACAATTTCATCCCACTTAATCAGACTCGAGCTTCCTGATTCAGTTTTTCGGTAGTTTTCAAATGCTAAATTATAATTTTAGATATATCACCTAACTTCTGTACTCTGACATATAACGTGGATTAAACTGATTTAGAGGTAGAGTGGAAATTGTGGGGTGCCAAGTGTCTAGCTGTGAGGCCCCAGGGGGACACTTAACCTTCCAGCTCTAAACTTTCATGAATATGATACGTAATGCGGAAATACCTATTATTGCTTACTAGCATTTAACTGTGCTTGTGCTAACAGTTCAAGCAAGAAGCACATTTACTAAAACTGTTTTTTTATTATAGAAAAACACATTTGTTGTTTCTCGCCTCTTGTAATTCATGTCCCATAAGACAAAAGTAAAATGTTCTCTGACTGCAAATGGATGTAAAAGCTGATTATGCAGCTACACATTTCTGTCATCCTCCCATCTCCACCCCAAAGAAGGAGGTAAGAGACTAATACAATGGGAAGCCAGAGGTGAAAGTTATTTGAAAGCAAACTTTCAAGTTTGAGAGAGACTTTACATTCAAATCCTATCTTTGATGTTTGCTGTTTGTGAGATCCTGGAAGCATATTTCACCTCTCTGGATCTTCATTTCCTGGTTGATAAATGGAGAAAATAGCTACAAAATGGTTTTGATGATATAATGTGTTAAATTGTATTAAGAGCTTAGCTCAGTGCCTGCAACATTGTAGGTATTCAGAAAAACATTAGTACTGCACTCTTTTCCTGGCCTTCTATTCCTTAAATTATTCTTGGTGAGCATTAACCATGGTTTCATTCTAGGTTCTCTTATTTGACCTACTTCAGCTTTCTACTGTCCCCTCACTCTTTTATTTTTATTTTTTATAGAGATGGGGTCTCACTATGTTGCCCAGACTGGTCTCAAACTCCTGGACTCAAGCAATTCTTCTTCTACCTTTCAAAGTGCTGGGATTATAGGTGTGAGCCACTTTGCCTGGCCCCTTCACTCTTTTAGATTGACTTAGTCAGTGCCCATGAATATATCCCAGACATTCACATTTAATGCAACTTCTTTTCTGAGTCTCAGGCCAAAATTACAACTATCGGTCATGGAGTACTGATTCACAAGCACCAAATTAAGAGACATTAAGATCCAGTTTCACAAATAAGCTATGGCAACAACCAATTGAATAACATTAGATAATTCATCCTTAGCTTTCTATCTTACAGGAGCTGTTTGGATCAAAAGATGACATCCTTTCACCCATCCCTTTCAGGTTTTGACATCCTAAAATGTACCTTATGGAACCCATACCTGTTATGTTTTCGCCTGTACAAGGCAACAGAGAAAACATGGTAGTTTTTACTTGAGTAGATGTGACTTAGCAATATGTTGTTGCTGACCTCCATCCCACAGCACAAAACATATGTTTATATGTCTGAGAGACAAAGTATCCAGCACAAGGATTTAGTACCTTCATAATCCTCTGTATATGTGGTTCTAGAACTTTTGGTAAAGAAACTCTTTATACTCTTATTAATTATTGAGAACCTCAAAGTTTATGTTATTATCTATCAATATTTACCACATTAGACATTAAAGCTGACTTAAAAAGTTTTAAAATACTTAAGTCATTTAAAGTAATAATAAATGCAGTTACATACCAACTTAATAACATTTTGTGAAAATAGCTATTTTTCAAAACCTAAAGTGAGAAGTGGCATTGTTTTCCATTTTTGCAAATCTCTTTGCTGTCTAGCTGATAGAAGACAGCTGGATTCTCCTGTTTGCTTTTGCATTCAATTGTTGTTTTGATTGAAGTATATGAAAAAAAATCTGATGTCATACATATATATAATTGGGAAATTGAAGAGTATTTACATAGGCTTTTTTAGATATTCTTCCTTTATACTACATCAAAACTTGATAAGTTGCAATGTTCTGAATTGGCCCAGGGCTTGGCCCTCTGAAGATTTGCTGAAAATCACTGACATGAAGTAGATTAATAGGATAAAAGGCATATATATTTATTTAATGTGTATACACAGCGGCCTTTAGAATGAAGACCCAAAGATACAGAAGAAATTGTCTGTTTTTATGCTTAAATTTAACAAAGAATGGGCAGCCATGTAGAGATAGGATAGGACAAAAAGGGCATCATCTAATGCTAGCTGACTGAGTGAGGAAGCCCAGCAAGGCCTGTCAGTGTGTACTCAGTATGAGTGAATTTTGTGTACTCTGATAATACATTAAAATCTGTATACGTACTCTGATAACAGATTCAAATCTGTTATTCTGTCTTACACTTTAAATGCATCTTTTATAACCATTTATGAATTTGTAATATTGTATATTGAGTATCTAAAAAATACAGGTCTAATGAGTTATTTTTATTTTTTTAATTTTTACTTTATTATTATTATTATTATTTTTTTTTTTTTGAGACGGAGTCTCGCTCTATTGCCCAGAGCTGGAGTGTAGTGGTGTGATCTCGGCTCACTGCCAGCTCTGCCTCCCGGGTTCACACCATTCTCCCGCCTCAGCCTCCTGAGTAGCTGGGACTGCAGGCACCCGCCACCACACCCGGCTAATTTTTTTTGTATTTTTAGTAGAGACAGGGTTTCACCTTATTAGCCAGGATGGTCTCGATCTCCTGACCTCATGATCCACCCGCCTCGGCCTCCCAAAGTGCTGGAATTACAAGCGTGAGCCACCGAGCCCGGCCAGGTCCAATGAGTTATACAGATTTTCTCAATGTTGACACATTTCATTTTTGATAACCCAAAAGGTCACAATCATTAATATTACCACAATCTCATCCAGTGTCTTCAAATATTAAGAATCTGTCATGCCCATCGTGGCAAATACAAGTTCCCCAAAATTCTAGTTTTCTCTTGAAAGCTCACATATTATCATTAGCAATAAATACTGTCAGTTGCTTGCATTGTAGTGACAGGTTCACTTTATTCAATTAAAAAAAAAAAGGCTTCCAAATGCCCACATTTGAATACTAGTAGTTTGTCTATTAATTATTCTTTCAAGTAAAAATTATGTTCCATGATAAAAGTGGCCAGTTAGTTAAGGCGTGCAACTCAATCACATGAAAGCTTTTCCTCCAGATAACCAGGGTAGCTTGGTGTGCAGTAGACGTCTTTACTGTGTCCTATTTCTTCACACAGAATGTTAAAAAGCCAAATACTCAAGGATTAAAATTTAATAAAATTAAAACTATTGGCTGGACATGGTGTCTCACACCTGTATTCCCAGCATTTTGGGAGGCTGAGGTGGGCGGATCACCTGAGATCGGGAGTTCGAGACCAGCCTGACCAACATGGAGAAACCCCATCTCTACTAAAAATACAAAATTAGCTGGGCATGGTGGCGCATGCCTGTAATCCCAGCTACTCGGGAGGCTGAGGCAGGAGAATCGCTTGAACCCGGGAGGCGGAGGTTGTGATGAGCCAAGATCGTGCCATTGCACTCCAGCCTGGGCAACAAGAACGGAAATCCATCTCAAAAAGAAAAAACAAAAAACAACTATTTACTGCTTTATCAAGGATCTTCTTAAATGAAACTTGCCATTTATTTCCTAGTGAGGGCTTGGGGGTAAAGCATGTGAGAATGACTGCTAGTATAGTTTGCTACCACTGACTATTTTCCAGCTAAGTCACTATCAGTTTTGCCCATCATTGTCTCTGCATCATCAATATAAATGTCAACAAAGTGAAAGATTAAAATGCCTTAGAATTAATATTAAAATTATTTTGATTTCCTGAAAGGGCTTCAGGGTCCCCCAAATATCTACAAACCACATTAGAAAATACTGGTTTGTATTAAGCGTACCAAATGCAGTAGTGTACAAATCTGATTGTTTTACTTTGAGAATATAGACAAACTTTTGCACATTGAGAAGATATCTAGCAATAAGAACAGGAATATTGATAGCAACTCTGTTTCACGATGCATGGCTGTAGGAACTAGTAATGCTTAGTATGACACAAGATTCAGAGGACGCAAGAGACACTGGGAAACTTATATGCCTTGGATACACGTGAGATTTAGCATATGCCCTATGATCCTGAGACTGTCTGTATACCACTGGGGATTAAAACACAACATATTTCAGCTCCACAAATGATGGAATTTCTTAAGAGTCTGACTGTGTAAAGATGGGAAAGAATTAACCTGCAATTTAGTTTTCTATTTCCAGTTTGCATGAGGCAAAGGGATTTCCAGCATCTCATAGAAATTGGACTACTTGCCTTTTAGTGTTAATTCCAAGGCTGAACTCCCATGGCTCTAGAATTAATGCAGAGAAAATTTTGAAGATGATATGGCTGTATTAATGATGGTCACTAGATTTTAAAATGTGAAGAGACAGAGATCTAAGCATTTATCAGACACTGAAGAAATTGGAATGAACAGATTGGAAGAGATTAAAATACTCATTGATTCATTGATATAGGTAGAGGAAGATCATTTTATTTATCGTTGTAGTTTTTGAAGATTTCACTATATCAGAGTAGTAATTTGTCAATCTTTGATCCTTTCAAATTAGACCCTGAATATTATTTGAGTTTTTTGTTTGTTTGTTTTTTGAGATGGAGTTTCACTCTTTTTGCCCAGGCTGGAGTGCAATGGCTCCATCTCGGCTCACTGCAACCTCTGCCTCATGGGTGCAAGCAATTCTCCTGCCTCAGCCTCCCGAGTAGCTGGGGTTACAGGCATGTGCCACTACACCTGGCTAATTTTGTATTTTTTAGTAGAGACAGGGTTTCTCCATGTTGGTCAGGCTGGTCTTGAACTCCCGACATCAGGTGATCTGCCCACCTTGGCCTCCCAAAGTGCTGGGATTACAGGTGTGAGCCACCGCACCTGGCTTGAGTTATTTTTTAAGGATTATCAAAGTGAAAATGAAAGGAACAAAAATCCAAAAGTCATGGAAAACTCTTTATAATCATCTCTCAATAGTCCTTTCCACAGATGAGGAAATTAGCTTTAAAAATTTTTTTTTTTTTTTCAGGTAGGAAATGTCTTTATTATTGGCCTTGAGTCATCATGTAGTGTCTGACATAGGTTACGTGTCCAGAGGATCTGCCTGGCACACACTAGCTACCCCTGCCCACTGGAGCAGCCCCTCTGGCCGACACCAGGCCTTTGTCCATCATGCCAGGGAAGCCAACCCCACCATCCCACAAGTCCATGCTTGGGGTGCTGAGGGACAAAGCTGTACCCTAAATGGTAGGTAGGTATTCAAAAGTATTTAAGGTCAATAATTGTGATCTGATTGACAACAAAATCATCAAATATAGCCATCTGGATCACTTAGTGAAAAAGAAAGTCCTGTATTTTTGAATTTTACATTAGATCACTGAATAATTATGTAGGAGCAAAGTTTCATATTATTGAACAATTTAAATCTTAAGAATTATCTCCAGATTCATGTGTGTTTCAGATCTAAGGGCAGAAAGTTATCTTACATAGCCTAAATAACATGTTTATCAGTTGCATTTTTCTGGACCCAGATTATAGAAAAGGACAAAACTATCCAACTATCCTTAATTTAAATGTTAGCAACTTCTGTCAAGAAAAGTTTGTGCTTTACAGGACAAATCAACAATAGCAGAAAGTGCTACTCAAGGGGAAGTTTTGTAATCTAATCGTCCTTTGATATTTTAATGGCCTTAATTGTAATCCCTAAAGATAAGATTTTAAAATGTGGGTGTGTGTCCATAGCAATTGCTAATAATCTCAATGGGGGAAACAGATTAAGTATCTACATTACAGAAATAATCTTCCTTGGAAATCATATGGCATTTTATCTTATTCCTGAATAGCTTAACAAGCTTTCCAGCTTTTTATTTATTTATTTATTTATTTATTTATTTGAGATGGAGTTTCGCTCTTGTTGCCCAGGCTGGAGTGCAATGGCGTGATCTCAGCTCACCACAACCTCCGCCTCCCAGGTTCAAGCGATTCTCCTGCCTCAGCCTCTTGAGTAGCTGGGATTACAGACACCCGCCATCATGCCCAGCTAATTTTTTTTTTTTTTTTTTTTGTACTTTTATAGAGATGGGGTTTCACCATGTTGGCCAGGCTGGTCTAGAACTCTTGACCTCAGGTGATACACCTGCCTCGGCCTCCCAAAGTGCTGGGATTACAGGCCTGAGCCATTGCACCTGGCCTCCAGCTTTTTTAAACCCCAAAAAGATGTGCTTAATTTCTGGAAACTGACTTGTTTCTTATTAGAGGGTGTAGTTGTTAAGCTTTTCTAGATAAAAGAATCTTCTTTGATAATTTGGGATAAAAAGTGACTCTGTTCCCAAATTAATAAATATGCATTTGAAAATTTTCTCACAATTCTGGGGACATTACAAACTGCCATCCCTCAGGCATGTTCATGGACAGATTAAAAAGCCTCTTGTCCGATAGAAATATTGTGCGGTCTTTGGAAAGACTAAGAAATCCAAAATCTTCCTAGTTAATTAGAAAGTAAAAAGCTTAGGAGACTTGTATTTTCATCTACAACATCCCTATAGGAGAAGTTCCCAAGCTTCAGAGTACTTACAAGTTTAAAAAGAAGACAAAGGGAGAAAAAAGTTAAGCCAACTTTAATTTTTTTCTAATGATTTACACTAATTTTCTTTTGATGCATCCGTTTGAGAGAGAGAATCTCAAACTAAAGAAATCTTACTCATTTGGGAGAAAGCTAAGAAACTGGAAATATAAGATTTTTCAAGAATCCATTACATTTCCGTTTTCCCAGGTATTGACACCTGTTTTTATATTTTTAGGAGAATAAGAAAATCCAAACTCTATTCCAGTTTTTCAAATTAAGAAGCCTGTTGTTCACACACACAGGTGGTTGAAATCCTTGTCGGGGTGGAGGGGACCTAAACCAATTCAGTAAAGTGAGACTTCCTACCTTTATCCAAGAGAGGTGTTAGCTCCAAGACCCAATTAGTAGAATTATCATTCCAGTTGCAAATCCAGGGCTGGTACTGTCACTATCAGTCCTAATAATGCAATTATTCCAATTCCAGGGCTGGCACTGTCACTAGCAGTCCTAATAATGCCATTAAGAAGTGCAACTCCAGGTATTAGTCACATCCTGCCTACCATGGAAGCCATAGCAGGATAACTTGAGGATGAAAGCAAGCAATTGAGAAGCTTACCAAATACATTATATTTTTGTGAATTATAGGTGTGTTCTCTCTCATAGCATTTTCTTTCTAGTATTTTAAGGTTTCCAAGTTCAATCCAGATCAGTGCGGGATTGAGAACTTAGTGTTCAATGGTTCCAACTATATATTATGTGTAGGCAGAGAACCAGGACCTAGTTTGATTTTGTTCCTGACTCATCTCTTGCAAACAGCACCTGCTGTTTGTTCACACCAAATTCATCAGGCTTCTAATTAAGCAATTGTTTGTTTTGAAAAGCCAGGTGGCTTCAAGAATCAGAGGTGAAAAGGAATGTAAAGCTGTACTTCTTAAAGTGGTCTGAGAGTGGTCTCCATTGCAATGAATTGGCTGCTGTTAAAAATATAAATTTTGTGTCCAAACCCCAGACCCAGCTCATCAGAATTTATAGTAGTGGGTTCTGGGAATATGTCTACTTTGGAAAAACTTCCCCAGGTCATTCTTACATAAACTCTGAAGCTTGGGAACTTCTGCTTTGGAGAGTGTTGTAGATGAAAACACAAGGTTCCTAAGCTTTTTACACGTATCTGTTTAAAGTTATATTTGTGTCCTTAACTCTAATTGGGTAACAAAAAAATAACAATGCCTATTTTTGCGGAATAGGATTGTAAATTCCAAATTTTTTTCTCTTTAATGACAGTATGTTTGTCTTGAACACCCTGAGGCTTATGTAATCAATGGGTTATCTGCTGGCACATTAAACCAATGATTTCTGTTACAGGGGAGACAATATCAAGTATAAAATTGAGGGTTTTAGACTTGAACTACCGATTTGGGGCACCCTCACACTTCTATCTGCATGGTCTTGGGAAAATTGCTCAATCTCTCTAAGCCTCAGTTTCTCTGTATTTATATTCTCTGTATATAAAATAGACATGGTAGTAAGATCTTAGAAGTTCATTGTGGGGAGTAAATAAAATTATCCTTTGAAAGCTCTGATAAGCAAGATATAAATGTTTGCATAATTATGGGTGTTGTTGAAAACACTGTTAGGTTGAAAGATGACACGTGTACTCATCCCTAAGAACTTGCTCCTTGGTTACAATGAAGATTTTCAATTTCTCCTATTCTGGTAGGCTTCCTGCTATTGTATACTTCTAGATTATGCTCAGAATTCAAAAATATAAAAAGCTGGTCAAGACTTCTTGAAGGCTTAAAAGCTACAAATGTGATTTTTAATTCCTAAAGGAAATCCCTTTAAAGTACTAATTAAGTATCAGCTGTAAGTATGTAGTTTAGAAGGAATTTACTATATGCGTTATTCACCATGTCTACTTAAATAATAGGAAACTCCATGTTCAAAAGGCTTAAAAGACAAGTTTAAAATATTTCTTTGAAATAGTTGTTTTTGGCGGGGTGCAGTGGCTCACGCCTGTAATGCCAGCACTTTGGGAGGCCAAGGCGGGTGGATCACGAGGTCAGGAGATCGAGACCATCGTGGCTAACACGGTGAAACCCCATCTCTACTAAAAATACCAAAAAAAAAAAAAAAAAAAATTAGCGTGGCGTGGTGGTGGGCGCCTGTAGTCTCAGTTACTCGGGAGGCTGAGGCAGGAGAATGGCGTGAACCCGGGAGGCGGCGCTTGCAGTGAGCCCAGATCGCACCACTGCACTCCAGCCTGGGTGACAGAGCGATTCCATCTCAAAAAAAAAAGAAAAAGAAAGAAAGAAAGAGTTGTTTTCTTTCTTCCCTATCGTAATTTTCCCAGGGAAATTAACAAAGTTCTCATCTGGTTTTCAGCACACCCTTGCTTCATCGCATGCCTCCAGCTGAATGATCTGAGGTGCGAGGAGATCAAGTGACCCATCCAGGTCACACACAGTAGTGGGTCAGAGATTCAGGCCAAATTGAATTTTTGTGCCAGTGCTGTTGACAAGTTTCTAGGATTGTCTGAGAATAAATAGTTAGCTAAAACCGAGTCTTTACACGTTTGTTTTAGAGCAAAGAGAAAGGATACCTTTGTTTTTATTGATGTTTTCATTCAATTCAAATTTCTAAATAAAATAAAAAGTATTTCTAAATATAATAATTCAGACATGACTTATTAACTCTCCTCCAAATAACTGAATTTATACTGCTATCACATTAGAACCCTAGCAGAGGACGTCACCTCTTGGAAATTCTTGCCAGTGTGGTCTACTTCCGGCCTCGCTCCTTATTTTGAGCCATCACGTTCACTGTTGCTGCATATTCATTCACCAGAAGTTTATTAAGCATTTACTATAGTCCAGGCACAAGTCCTGTCATTAGCATTTTCAGGGCTCTGCACAAGAATACTAACAGTGGCTCGTATGGCGTATGTCTAAATGCCTAATAATTAGAAAACAAGTTGGCAAAATATTTGCCAAAATTAGTTCTTCCTACCTTGACAAAAAACTTTGCAAGGCCTATTTGAAATTTAGAATTCTCAAATGCTTCAGCATACTATGCCAGAACCACAGTGCTAGGAGAACATACCAGCAGCCACCAGCACCCAGGTACCAGTCTCCTGCCTCTGGCCTTCAGCCCATGCCTCTTTTTTCTCCACTTGTGGCCACATCCCATAACATGATGGACTTTGCGCACATGCCTTGAATATCCTAGCTTGCACATTGAAGCTCATCCACAACTGCAACAATCAGGCCCCCTTGCGCCATTCTTTGTGGACCCCTGTCCTCCAGACTCTTTAGTCTGATCCGACCTTAAGTTTTCCAACCTAATTGCAAACTTTTTTGTTTACAGTACATGATACTAAACAAGTTAGTGCACATTTTCATTACAATACCTCTCAGTCCCAAACTACTCTTTCTGCCTAAACTACTCTTTTTCCATCTCTGTCCACTTCAGTATTCTAACTCATCTCTCTGTCTCTTAGCTCTGACAATACTCCATGACTAACTTTCACATCATAGTCATCATCTTTTATAGTTATGTGTATGTACATATATATATAATTTTGCAATTGTGTGTCTATAATATATATATGTCATATATACATATATACAATCATATATATGTCAAGTTTGCAATTGGGTTGATGTGTGTATATATATATAGATGTCAAGTTTGCAACATATGTGCATGTATGTTTGTACATGTATATATGTACACATACATATATGTACACATGCACATATATTAAAACATATATATACATGCCACATGTGGTGGCTCACGCCTGTAATCTCAGCACTTTGGTAGGCTGAGGTGGATGGATCACCTGAGGTCAGGAGTTCGAGACCAGCCTGGCCAACATGGCGATACCCTGTCTCTACTAAAAATACAAAAATTAGCAGGGCAAGGTGGCACACGCTTGTAGTCCCAGCTACTCAGGAGGCTGAGGCAGAAGAATTGCTTGAACCCGGGAGGTAGAGGTTGCAGTGAGCTGAGATCACGCCACTGCACTCCAGCCTGGGTGACAGAGTGAGACTCTGTCTCAAAAAATAAAAAATAAAACAAAACACACACACACACACACATACATACATATATTTTTAGAGACAGGGTCTCTCTCTGTTGCACAGGTTGGAGTGCCGTGGTGTGATCATAGCTCATTGTAATTCCAAATTCCCACAGAGAGGGCCCTGAAGGGACAGTACGTATAGAGAGAGGAATGGGATATTTGGTGTAACTTCACTTCATCTATTGTATGGTGCCAACATTTACTAAGTTTTCCCAGCTAGAGATTAGCTTCTCGTCTGCTACTTCCCTCATTCAATTAACAATCAAATCATTTTAATTTTACCTTTAAATATTTTTCAAATCCAATCTCCCCTCTCTAGCTCATGTATCATTCTTTTGTTTAGGTCTTCAGTATTTATAAACAGGTCTTCTGGTCATAAATTAGTATCATATGAGCCACCAGTATGAGGTATGTGAAGTGCACAAATCTAAAATGTCATGTTTGTTTCCACAAATATAATTGTATGATAAATAGAATATATGAAACCAGAAGGTAAAAGTAAATCAAATTATAATGGCAGTTACAATGAATATAAATGTGTCAAGCTTACTTGGAAACAAGAGACAGAATTTCATTCTGGCCAACACAAATACAATACACTCATGAGTCTATTTTTTTTTTCACTAAACAGATTTTTTTTAAGCAAACAAAATATAATGAATTAAGAAAAAACTAGTAGAAATTTGGAAATGATAGGTAATATACACCAAACGAAATCCAGGATAGTAATTTAATATCAGTGTTACCTTATTCTACCGCTGCTGCTACATAGTAGAGGCTTATGTGTTTTTTATACTTATTGATTTGTTATTCACTTTGCCAATTAGCAATATCTCTTTTTTGTCTCATAGTCAAATACAGTTGCAAACTAGTAGTAGTAGAATGAAATAGCAACTAGGATTATAAGACTATATAAGAAAACCTAAATTAATAGCTAGGTATTTTTTAAAATTCTCATAGCTTTTTAGACATTTCCCCTTTTCTAAAGTAAGTATGTAGCCCAAAAATTTCCCTCTCAGCACTATTTTAGCTATATCCCACATATCTTGATATGCTGGGATTTTTTTTTGTTTGTTTTCATTCAGTTCAGTGTGTTTTTAAGTGTACTTTAATACTTTCTCTTTGATCCATGGATTATTTTAAAATGTAATTGTTTAGTTTCCATATGTTTGGTGACTTTCTGCCCTTTCTGTTATCAATTTCTAGTTTGATTTCATTGTGGTCAGAAAACACATTCTTTATAATTTCAATTCCTTTAAATTTTTTGAGGTTTGTTTTATGAACCACGATATGTCTTTCTAGGTGTATGGTTTTTTTGTTTGTTTGTTTGTTTGTTTGTTTTTTGAGATGAAGTCTCACTGTGTGGCCCAGGCTGGAGTGCAGTGACCCGGCCTTGGCTCACTGCAACCTCCACCTCCCAGGTTCAAGTGATTCTCCTGCCTCAGCCTCCCGAGTAGCTGGGATTACAGGCATGCACCACCATGGCCAACTAATTTTTGTATTTTTAGTAGTGACGGGGTATCGCCATATTGGCCAGGCTGGTCTCGAACTCCTGACCTCAGGTGATCCACCCGCCTCAGCCTCCCAAAGTGCTGGGATTAAAGGCGCGAGCCACTGCCCCCGGCTCTAGGTGTATGTTCTGTGGGTACTTGAATATATTCTGCTCCTGCTGGATGGAGTGTTCTATAAATGTTGATTAGAGCCTGTTGGTTAATGATATTTTTGAGTTCTATTATTTTGATGTTTTTGAGTTCTATTATTTTGCTGATTTTTTCTCTAGTTCTTTTCTCAATTGTTGAGAGAGATATGTTGAAGTTCTAACTATAATTGTGACTTTGTGTATTTCTCCTTTCAATTCTGCCAGTTTTGCCTTCACAGATTTTACAGTTCTGTTGTTTGATGCATACACATTTAGAATTATTATTTTCTTGGTACATTGACCTTTTTATTATTATATGATGTACTTCTTGGTGTATGGTAATTTTCATTGCTCTGAAATCTATTTTAGGTAATATCAATACAGTCACTCCTGTTTTCTTTCAATGTTTGTATGGTATATCTTTTTCCATCTTTTTATTTTCAACATGCCTGTATCATTATATTTGAAATGAGTTTCTTATAGACTACATATACTTGTGTCATGTTTTTTATTCCAATGTGCTTATCTGTGTCTTTTAATCTATGTACTTAGACCATTTACATTTAATGTTATTATTATATTAGGGCTTTAGCCTGCCATTTTAATTTTTATTTTCTGCTTGTTCTCTCTGATTTCCATTTCTATATTTTATTTTCCTCCCTTCTGATGGGGTGCTTAAATGTTTTTAAAAATTTCATCTATAATTTTTTTCAGTCTATCTCTTGTATATACATATACTCTTATATAATGTATATATTTCATTATATATACCTAACTTATCACAAAGACTGCTAGTGTTGAGAGTCGATCAACTTGAGTAAAATGTAAAAACCTTACCTCCCTTTAATTCCCTTTAGCCTCCACCTTTTATAATTGTCTTAAAAATTTCTTCTCCATATATTTAGAATCATGTCATATAAGTTGTAACTTATTTCCACTATCAAACATAATTTAGAAAACCCAAGCAGAAAAAGAAAATGCATTGCACTTGCTCATGTCTTTACTCTTTCTCTTGTTCTTTCTTCCTTCCAGATTTTCTAAGATTCCTTTTTTTATTACTTTCTATTTAGAGAACATCTTTTGCCCATTCTTTTCGGGTAGGTCTGCTTGGTGACAAATTCTCTAAGATATTTTGTTCTGAATGGACTAAGAGTGCTAATATCTTGTCTAACTTCCTTATTTTATTTTATTTTATTTATTTTATTTTATTTTATTTTTTTGGCTGTTGAGACAGGGTTTTACTCTGTTGCACAGGCTGTTGCCCAGGCTGGAGCAGTGGCACAATCATAGTTCAGTGCAGCTTCAAACTCCTGGGCTCAAAGGATCCTCCCACCTTGGCCCCCTGAGTACTTGAGACTACAGACATGCATCACTACACCCGTCTGATAAACAACAACAACAAAAATTTATAGAGATGGGGTCTCACTGCATTGCCTAGGCTGGTTTCAAACTCCTGGGGTCAAGTGATCCTCCCACCTTGAGTTCCCAAAGTGCTGGGATTATGGGCATGAGCCACTGTGCCTGGCCAAAATTCTGATTTTAATTCTTTTGGATAAATACCCAATAGTAAGATTGCTGAAATACATTATAGTTTTAATTTTTTGGCAAAATCTCCTATTACTTTTCATAGTGGCTGCAACATTTTTCATTCCCAACAACTGTGCAAGGATTCCAATTTCTCCACATCTTTGCAATACTTGTTTTTTGTTTTTTTGTTAATAGCCTTCCTGATAGGTATGAGATGCTATTGTATAGTTTTGATTTGCATTTCCCTGGAGAATGGTGATGTTGAACATTTTTTCATGTCGTTGTTAGCCTGCATGTCTTTGGAAAAATGTCTCTTCAAGTCCTTAGCTAATATTTTAATTGGCATTTTAGTTTTTTACTAATGCGTTGTAGAAGTTCTCTCTATATTTTGGAGATTAACCCGTTATCAGATATATGGTTTAGAAATATTTTTTCCTGTTCCACAAGTTGCCTTTTTACTGTGTTAGTTTCCTTTGCTATGAAGCAACTTTTTAGTTTGATGTAATTCTATATGTTTATTTTTGTTGTTGTTTTTTTTTACCTGTGCTTTCAGTGCTATATCCATGATGTCATCCTCAAAACTAAGCTTTCTCTCTTAATTTCCTTCCAGTTTTATAGTTTTGGGTCTTACATTTAAATTTTTAACCCATTTTGAGTATGATTTTGTGTATGGTATAAGAGTCCAATTTCATTCGTTTATATGCGGATGTCCAGTTTTCCCAGTACCATTTGTTGAAGAAACTATCTTTTCCCCATTGTGTATTTTTGACCCCCTTGTTGAAAATCAGTTGACTGTATTTGTGTGAATTTGTTTCTGAGCTCTCTATTCTGTTCCATTGGTCTATATGTCTGTCTTTATGTCAGTTATGTTATGTAACTTGGTAATATATTTTGAAATCAGGAAGTGTGATGCCTCCAGCTCTGTCCTTCTCTCTCAAGATTGATTTGGCTATTTGTGGTCTTTCATGGTTCCATATGAATTTTAGGATCCTTTTTTTTTCTCTTTCTATAACTATGCCATTGGGATTTTGATTGGATTGCATTAAATCTGTAGAACATTTTGGGTAGTATGGACATTTTAATTATAGTAAGTCTTCCAGTCCAAGAATACAAGATGCCTTCTCATTTGTTTGTATCTTTTAAATTCATTTCATCAATGTTTTGTACTTTTCAGTATACAGATTTTTCACCTCTTTAGTTAAGTTTATTCCTAAATATTTTACTCTTTTTTTTTTTTTTTCTTTTTGAGATAGCATCTCGCTCTGTTGCCCAGGCTGGAATACAGTGTGGCATGAACACCGTAGCCTTGACCTCCTGGGCTCAAGCAACCCTCCTGCCTCAGGCTCCCGAGCAGCTGGAACCACAGGGGCACACCACAATTCCCAGCTAATTTAAAACAATTTTTTAAAGTAGAGATGGGATCTTGCTATGTCACCAGACTGATCTCAAACCCCTGGGTTCAGGTGATCTTCCTGCCTCAGCCTCCCAAAGTCCTGGGATTATAAGCATGAGCCACTATACTTGGCTATTTTATTTTTTGGTACTATTTGAAATAGGATTATTTCCCTTATTTCTTTTTCTTTTTCTTTCTGTCTTTTTATTTATTTATTTATTTATTTATTTATTTTTGAGATAGAGTCTCACTCTATCGCCCAGGCTGGAGTGCAGTGGCGCAGTCTTGGCTCACTGCAACCTCTGCCGTCTGGGTTCAAGCAATTCTTCTGCCTCAGCCTCCTGAGTAGCTGGGATTACAGGCACCTGCCTCTGCACCCGGCTGTTTTTTTTTTTTTTTTTTTTTTGGATTTTTAATAGAGACAGAGTTTCACCATCTTGGCCAGGCTGGTCTTGAACTCCTGACCTCGTGATCCACCTACCTCGGCCTCCCAAAGTGCTGGGATTACAGGCGTGAGCCACCGCACCTGCCCCCACAATATCCTTTTCACATAATGCATTGGTAGTATATAGGACAACTGATTTTTTGCTGTTGATTTTATATCCTGCAACTATATTAAATTGACTTATTAGTTTTAACAGTTTTTTTAAATGGAGTTTTTAGTTTATATATATAAGACCATATAATCTGCAAACAGGAACAATTTTACTTCTTCCTTTATGATTTGTATTTTTTTTTAACTTTTAGATTCAAGGGTACCTGTGCAGGTTTGTTATACAGGATTTTAGATTCAGGGGTGCATGTGCAGGTTTGTTATATAGGATTTTAGGTTCAGGGGTGCATGTGCAGGTTTGTTATATAGGGTTTTAGGTTCAGGGGTGCATGTGCAGGTTTGTTACATAGGATTTTAGGTTCAGGGGTGCATGTGCAGGTTTGTTACATAGGATTTTAGGTTCAGGGGTGCATGTGCAGGTTTGTTACATAGGATTTTAGGTTCAGGGGTGCATGTGCAGGTTTGTTACATAGGATTTTAGGTTCAGGGGTGCATGTGCAGGTTTGTTACATAGGATTTTAGGTTCAGGGGTGCATGTGCAGGTTTGTTATATAGGATTTTAGGTTCAGGGGTGCATGTGCAGGTTTGTTATATAGGATTTTAGGTTCAGGGGTGCATGTGCAGGTTTGTCATATAGGATTTTAGGTTCAGGGGTGCATGTGCAGGTTTGTTATATAGGATTTTAGGTTCAGGGGTGCATGTGCAGGTTTGTTATATGGGTAAACTCATGTCACAGGTGTTTGTTATACAGATTATTTTGTTACCCAGATACTAAGCCTGGTACCCCATAGTTATATTATTTTTTTCTGATTTCCTCCCCCCTCCCACCCTCTACCCTCAGGTGGGCCCCATATCTGTTGCTGCCCTCTTTGTGTCCATAAATTCTCATCATTTAGCTCCCATTTGTTTCTTTGTTGCCTAATTGCTCTGGCTAGGACTTGTAGTGCTATTTTAAATAGGAGTAGTAAGAGCAGTCATCCTTGGCTTGTTCCTGATCTTTTATGATCTTAGAAGAAAAGCTTTCAGTTTTTCATCTGTGAGTACGGTGATAGCTTGGGCTTTTCATCAGTGTCCTTTATTAAGTTGAAGTAATTTCCTTCTGGTTCAACTTTGTTGAGACATTTATTGTGAAAGGTTGTTGAATTTTGTCAAACATTTGTTCTGAATCTATTGAGATGATGTGATTTATCTCACATCTTTTATTTTCTGTATTCTGTTAATGTGGTATATCACATTAATTGATTTTTGTATGTTGGGCTATCCTTGAATCTCAGGGATAAATCCTACTTTATCATGGTATATAATATTTTAAATTTATTTTAGGATTTGGTTTGCTATTTTTTTTTTGTTTCTGTTTTTGGTTTTTTGAGACAGAGTCTTGCTCTGTCACCCAGGCTAGAGTGCAGTGGCACGATTTCGGCTCACTGAAGCCTCTGCCTCCCAGGTTCAAGTGATTCTCCTGCCTCAGCCTCCCGAGTAGCTGGGATTACAGGTGCACACCAGCACGCCCGGCTAATTTTTGTATTTTAGTAGAGACAAGGTTTCACCATGTAAGCCAGGCTGGCCTTGAACTCCTGACTTCAGGTGTTCCACCTGCCTCGGCCTCCCAAAGTGTGGGGATTACATGCCTGGCTGGTTTGCTATGTTTTGTTGCAGATTTTAGCATCTATATTCATCAGGGATATTTGTCTATAGTTGTTGTTCCTTCTTTTTCTTGTGATTCCTTTATGTTTGGTATCAGAGTAACACCTCACAAAATGAGCTTGAAGGTGTTCCCTTCTCCTCAATTTATTAGAAGAGTTTGAGAAGAATTGGCATTAATTTATCTTTAAATATTTGGAATAATTCACCACTGGAGCTATCCAGCCCTGGGCTTTTAATAAAGAAATAGAGGTCTTAAATAACACTATAGATTAAATGGACCTAAATGACATGTACAGAACATTACACCCAACAGCAGCAGAATACACATTCTTCTCATGTGCCCACAGATCTTTTGCCAAGATATACTACATGTTAGGTCATAAAACAAGTCTTTATACATTTGAAAAGACTAAAGTCATATCAAATATCTTTTATGAATACAATGGAATGAAACTGGAAATTAATAGAAGAAAGAAAACTGGGCCAGGCGCGGTGGCTCACGCCTGTAATCCCAGCACTTTGAGAGGCCAAGGTGGGCGGATCATGAGGTCAGGAGATCAAGACCATCCTGGCTAACACGGTGAAACCTCATCTCCACTAAAAATACAAAAAATTAGACCGGCGTGGTGGCGGGCGCCTGTAGTCCTAGCTACTTGGGAGGCTGAGGCAGGAGAATGGCGTGAATCCAGGAGGTGGAGCTTGCAGTGAGCGGAGATCGCACCACTGTACTCCAGCCTGGGTGACAGAGTGAGACTCCATCTCAAAAAAAAAAAAAAAAAAAAAACCTGGAAAATTTACAAATATGTATAAATTAAGCAACACAGTCTTCAATAATCATTGGGTCAAATAAGAAATCAAAAAGAAAATTAGAAAATATCTTGAGACCCATGAAAAGAAATTACAACTTACCAAAACTTATGGGATACAGGAGAAGGAGTACTACTAGAGAAGTTCATAGTAATAAATGTCTACATTACAAAAGAAGAAAGATCTCAAATAAATGACCTAACTTTATACCTTAAAAAACAAACAAAAAAAGCTCTATATAAAAATACTGAGAAATTAATGCATATATATATCAAATATATATATAAAGTTAAAATTAAAATATGGTGCCAGGCACAGTGGCTCAGTCCTGTAATCCCAGCACTTTGGAGGCCAAGACAGGTAGATATCCTGAAGCCAGGAGTTCAAGACCAGCCTGGCCAACATGGAGAAACCCCATCTCTATTAAAACCCCATCTCAATTAAAAACCCCATCTGTATATAAAATTAGCCAGGTGTGGTGGCACATGCCTGCAATCCCAGCTACTCTGAAGGCTAAGGCACAAGAATCACTTGAACCTAGGAGGTGGAGGTTGCAGTGAGCTGAGATAGTGCCATTACACTCCATCCTGGGCCTGGGCGACAGAGTGAGACTCTGTCTCAAAAAAAAAAAAAATTAAAATATGATATTTATCATTATTTTTATAATACTTGAATGGAACTTTTAAAAACCTGACTGAGAAAGAGAAGAGATGTAAGCATCTTCTATATGCTGCTTAAATCTGACTTCCCACTATTAAATATATTTCTTTCAATTAGCTGAACTGGTAAAGTGAAGTTGTCCACTAGAAAGTTTTCATTTTCTGTGATAGGACCTAGATCATTATTGACTGAACTCTAAATGGCTTTTGACAGATAACTGAGAAAAATCCATCTGAAGACAATTTTAGCTTAATAAATATCAATATGTTTGCAAGTTACTTAAAAACATAAATTTTTTTGAGATGTGGTCCTTATTTTGTACACACGCACACACACAGATACACAGACACACACACACACAAATATGCTTTATAAAACAAAACTATATCCTTGCACCTGCAACTTCTGGGTGGCAGTAACTTGACATTCAAACCCATGTGATGGAGATGTTAATTTTCTACTCTCTTTGGACACTGGAACAGATGCTGTCTTAAACTTCAAAGAGATTTGACAATTTTTTGAGTTTCATTAATGAACAACAACTTTTCACAGCCAGTTTTTTTTTTCTTTTTGAGAAAAAAAAACAACTAACAAAACATACAAAGGAAAAAGACCAATGAGGAATTCATCAGTATTTTCTTTCCGAAGTAACGTTAGGGATAGAGAGGAAGTCAAATTCAAAACATTTTATCTTTCCCAGGAAACTGGACTGTAGTATATTTATTGCCTTTTAAATCTGATGGTTCATCTTGTGGCCTCTCATTGTGGCAAGGGACCCAACTCATCATGCTAAGATAGACTTTAGGAGATAATTTGTTAAAGTGCTTTATAAAAAGAGAAAAACGGAATTGATGATAAACATTTTTATTTTCTTTTGTGTGTGTTTTCTCCACTAGCTTATCTATTTCTGACTGTTTTGTTTAGCTCACATATTAATAACACAATTCTTACTGTTTAAAGAGAATAGTTAAAGAAAAATAATAAAAATTCAATAGTTTTGAGTATTCCTTTAAAACAGGTAGGTTCTGAAGGGAAGAAAGTAAATCAAATAATGTTCTGACTCCCCAAACTTAAAAATTTTTCCAACTCTATTAGAAAATTTTACATGTCTGTAACACTGACTAATTTATTACAGAGAATTTTTTTTAAATCAAGATGACTTATTTGTTAATATTGGACTCACAGTTGCAAATATCTTCAAGAGAAGCAGATAAAGATTTGAGTTCTAAGTGAGCTAGACAAAGATTGAAATACCAGCTCCACTGTTTGATAGCCACGTCATTTTATTATTTTTTCTTTTCTTTTGGAGACAGGGTCTCACTCTCACCCAGGCTGGAGTGCAGTGGTACAATCGTGGCTTACTGCAACCTCTGCCTCCTGGACTCAAGTAATCCTCTCACCTCAGCCTCCTGAGTAGCTGGGACTACAGGCGCACACCACTGCACCCAGCTAATTTTTGTATTTTTGTTTTTTTGCCATGTTGCCCAGGCTGGTCTCGAACTCCTGAGCTCAGGCAATCTCCCACCTTGACCTCCCAACGTGCTGGGATTATAGGCATGAGCCACCACACTCAGTCACTGCTGTGTCATTTTAAACAAATAACTTAAAATTTCCAGCTTTTGGTTTCTGCTTTTATAAAATGATGTGATAATAATGATCTATCATGCCTTAATTAAAACTATTGGAACCCAGATGTGTTTTGGAATTTAGAAGAAAAACATTTTTATGTACAAACTTCTATTGAGACAATGGTTCAATATAATTTAGATGTTTATTAAACTCCTACTTATGCATTTTTTAGGCACCATGAATAATGTAAAAATGAGTACAAATTGTCTTTGCCGTATAGGATAAGCCCCTATTCTGTATAATAGATGCAGATGACTGGAATGAGTTATTCAATTTCATTATAGAGACATACAATTCTGTGGAAGCTCAGAGGGAGGAAATGAATTCTGATGGAGTGAGATAACTCAGGGAAAAGTAGGAAAGAGATGGTATTTGGATTTATTTTGTTTCTTCAATTTCATTAATTTTTCACGTTCCTTTTACTATTCTGTTTAGAATATTTGTCTTTTCTTTTCTCTTTTGTGAAAATTGTAACAGTAGTCCCATTCATGTCATTACAAATTCAAACCCTGGATGGATGGCACTAAAGTATTTGTATCAGCTAAGCCCTACTTCAGGCTAAAAACACTAAACATCACAGCCAGTGGTGATATTAAACTTGAAAGATTACAAGTGTACCTGATCAACCTTATTATTCTTAATAATTACATATGTTTTCCAATTTAATGGTCTTATGAAGATATCATTATTAAGGTATAGTTTACATACCATAAAATGTATCTGTTTTTAAGTTGATCTTTAGTAAATTTACAGAGGTATATAGCTATCACCACAACCCAGTTATTAAACATTTCCCTCATCCTGAAAAGAGAGAATGTAGAAGTTTTGAACGATAGAAAGTCAATGAGGTGCAAACACTGTATATCATCTGTATCAGTCCATTCTTACATTGCTGAAAAGAAATACCTGAGACTGGGTAATTTATAAAGAAAGAGGTTTAATTGGCTCATGACAGCAGGTATACAGGAAGCATAATGCTGGCATTTGCTCGGCTTCTGAAGAGACCTCAGGAAACTTACAATCATGGTGGAAGGTAAAGTGAGAGCAGCCATTTCACACGGCTGGAACAGAAGCAAGAGAGGGAGGTGGGGAAGTGCTACACATTTTTCAAAAACCAGATCTTATGAGAACTCACTCATTATCGCGTGAACAGCACCAAAAGGGTGGTGCTAAGCCATTCATGTGAAACTGTCTCTATGATCCAATCACCTCCCACCAGGCCCTACCTCCAACATTGGGGATTACAATTGAACATGAAATTTGGGTGGGGACACGGATCCAAATCATATAATTATCTAACAATGTAATAACGCATATTAACCTTCTCAGGTGATTTGGGACAGTACTGCATTATAAAGGATATTGCTTTCATCTGTAATCCCAGCTACTCCAGAAGCTGGGGAGGTAGGAGGATGGCTTGAGACCAGGAGTTCAAGACCAGCCTGGGCAACACGGCAAGACCCTCTCTCTAAGAAAATTAAAAAAAGAAATTAGTAGGGCATGGTGGCCTGCCGCTGTAGTCCCAGCTACTTGGGAAGTTGAGGCAGGAGGATCGCTTGAGGCGAGGAGTTCGAGCCAGCAGTTATGATTGTGCCACTGCACTCCAGCCTGGGCAACGGAGCAAGGCTCTTATTTCTAAAGAAAGACAACCAAAGATATTATTAATATTTCTGTAGTGAATCAGATAAATATCACACTAAATGGAATAAAGTATGTCTACAAATAGCTTTATGTCAATCAAGGCAGATTTTGCCTCTAGGGGAGTTCAAGTCATCCAATGAAGTTTGAAATGCTTTCAGTGTTTGGAGCTTCTTTGATTTTGAAATTGCTCCTAAGGTATCACGGACCTGTAATATTCACATTAAAATCATTGTGAGAGTTAAAGAGTAAAGTGCTTAGCACCGTGCTGCATACATAGCAGGCTCAATCTCACTGTATATATGTATATGTTGATAATTAATTAAACCACCATATTAGAGAGCATGTGGTATAGTTTCAAAAGCACTATCTTTGTGGCAAGGAGACTAAGTTCCAGAACCCGCTGTCTTGTAAACTGGTGTGAGATATCAGGGTAAGATGAAGCTAACATTTGATACTTGTGAATGAATCAACACTTTGCACGTGTTAATTAGTTTAATCTTTATATCAAGATTATATGCCATAGATATGCATTATTATTCCCATTTTATACATAATGGAACAGAGGCACAGAAAGTTTAAGCAACTTGCCTAAAATCATAGAGCAACTCCAACCTAGGCATTCTGATTCCAGAGCCCATCTCTAAAATGCCAGGCTATATTTGCTAAGTCCCGTTAACATTGCTGCAATTCTCTGAGCCCTGGTCTTCTAACTCTTGAAATAAAGAGGTAACAAAAGTGCAGATTTTAATTTACTTAATGCTACAAACTCATAGTGTTCTGGAACTGAAAGGGATCACAGGGCATATATAGTCCAAATTAGCATTTTGGATGAATGAAACTAAGGTCTAATATTAAGCAACCTCCTCATGGTGACACAATTAATGAACAACCTAAATCCGAGGTCCTCCAGCTTCTGGAAAGACAATCATTGTTGAATCTCCAAAACATCATCTAATAAGGATATACATATTAACATGGTCAGATACAATAGTCCTACTTCCATGTTTAGAAAATAAATAATGAGGCCAGGTGTGGTGTCTCACGCCTGTAATCCCAGCACCTTGGGAGGCCGAGGAGGGCGGGTCACTTGAGATCAGGAGTTCAAAACCAGCCTGGCCAACATGGTGAAACCCCGACTCTACTAAAAATACAAAAATTAGCCAGGCATGGTGGCAAACACCTGTAATCCCAGCTACTCAGGAGGCGAGGCATGAGAATTGCTTGAACCCTGGAGGCGGTGGTTGCAGTGAGTTGAGATCGCACCACTGCACTCCAGTCTGGGTGACAGAGTGAGACTCTGTTTCAAACAAATAAAAAATAAATAAATAAAGAGCACATTAATCTCTATACTAATAGAGGCATATTGTAGATGGAAGTAGGTATAGAATAGATATAGTTGATACATAGTAGGTGAAGGTCTAGAGTGCAGGAGGTATGGAGAAGTATATAGTAGATAGAGGTAGAGAGTAGGTTTAGAGTAGATAATACAGAAATATTAAGAGAGCGCAGTGGAGACACTGAGACGGTCATTCATCCTTCTGAAAGTGTGTGGGGCAAATAGAAAACACAGAGAGGAAGTAACTTTTGAACTCTTGAAAAATAAATAGAAGTGGGCTTTGAAGACAAAGAAGCAGGCCGATTGAGACAGTGAACACTGGTTGTTCAAGTGGCAGATCCAGGATAGCCATCTCAAAGCCACTGTCTACCCTCCTGGTTCATAACCTTTAGGCCACCTGAGCGCCAAGCTGGAAGTTTATGTGATCAATGTAAGACTCCAGACTCCATTTGGGAATTAGAATCCTTAGCCTTTTAAGTGTCAAAATTAATAGAATGTTTTGGTTAACTGCAGTTTCAGAAACAACAATTTTTATTTGCTTTGAGTGCCCAACTTCCTGCCATCAATAGTTAGAAGATATTTTTAATTCTTTCAGCTTTTTTGTTTCTTCTAAATAGAGGAGAAAGGTCGGCATCCATTTTTTATGTTTACATCAAGAAAAGAGTGGAAACTTAACATTTTTTTAGCAATAAAAAGAAATGTTTATTGAGTATTCGTAGGAGTCAGGCACTGTGCTAACCTTTTATGTGCATTTTCTTTTTTTTTTTTTTTTGAGACAGAGCCTTGCTCTGTCACCAGGCTGGAGTGCAGTGGTGTAATCTCGTCTCACTGCAACCTCTGCTTCCTGGGTTCAAGCGATTCCCCTGCCTCAGCCTCCCGAGTAGCTGCGACTACAGGCGTGCATCACCACACCTGGCTAATTTTCTATATTTTAGTAGAGTCAGGGTTTCACCATGTTGGCCAGGATGGTCTCAATCTCCTGACCTCGTGATCTGCCCTCCTTGGCCTCCCAAAGTGCTGGGATTACAGGTGTGAGCCACTGCACCAGGCCTCATTTTCTATTTTAATTCTCATGTCTACTTTATGAGAGAGGTACCAATAGTATCCTAGATAATTGGGAAGCATAGAGAGACTGAGAAATTCTATGTTCAGTTGTATAACCCTGAGAAAGTTGCTTAATTTTTAGACCTCAAAGGAGGCACAGACTCATGCAGTGCATTAGTTGTTATGGTTTGGCTGTGTCCCCACCCAAATCTCACCTTGAATTGTAATAATCACCACATGGCAAAGATGGGGCCAGGTGGTGATAACTGAATCATGGGGGTGGTTTCTCCCATACTGCTCTCCTGGTAGTAAGTCTCACAATATCTGAGGCTTTTATAAATGGAAGTTCCCTGTACAAGCTCTCTTGCCTGCCACCGTGTAAGACATGACTTTGCTCATCATTTGCCTTCTACCATGATTGTGAGGTCTCCCCACTCATGTGGAAGTATGAGTCAATTAACCCTCTTCACTTTATAAATTACCTAGTCTTAGTGTGTCTGTAATTGGTGGGTTCTTGGTCTTACTGACTTCAAGAATGAAGCCGGGGACCCTGACAGTGAGTGTTATAGTTCTCAAAGGTGACGTTTCCGGAGTCTGTTCCTTCTGATGTTCGGATGTGTTTGGAGTTTCTTCCTTCTGGTGGGTTTGTGGTCTCACTGGCTCAGAAGTGAGGTTGCAGACCTTCACAGTGAGTGTTACAGCTCTTAAGGTGGCGCATCTGGAGTTGTTTGTTCCTCCCGTTGGGTTTGTGGTCTCGCTGGCTTCAGGAGTGAAGCTGCAGACCTTCACGGTGAGTGTTACAGCTTATAAAGGCAGTGTGGACCCAAAGGGTGAGCAGCAGCAGGATTTATTGCAAACAGCAAAAGAACGAACCTTGCACACAGTCAAAAAGGACTGGAGCTGGGTGCCACTGCTGGCTCCGGCAGCCAGCTTTTATTCTCTTATCTGGCCCCACCCACATCCTGCTGATTGGTCCATTTTACAGAGAGCCGATCGGTCTGTTTTACAGAGAGCCGATCGGTCTGTTTTACAGAGAGCTGATTGGTCCGTTTTGACAGGGTGCTGATTGGTGTGTTTACAATCCCTGAGCTAGACACAAAAGTTGTCCATGTCCCCACTAGATTAGGTAAATACAGAGTGTCGATTGGTGTATTTACAAACCCTGAGCTAGACACAGAGTGCTGATTGCTGCATTTACAAACCTTGAGCTAAATACAGAGTGCCGATTGGTGCACTCACAATCCCTTAGCTAGACATAAAGATTCTCCAAGTCCCCTCCAGATTAACTAGATGCAGAGTGCCGACTGGGGCATTCACAAACCCTGCTAGACACAGGGTGCTGATTGGTGTGTTTACAAATGTTGAGCTAGATACAGAATGCTGATTGGTGTATTTACAATCCCTCAGCTAAACATAAAGGGTCTCCAAGTCCCCACCAGACTAGATACAGAGTGCCGATTGGTGCATTCACAAACCCTGAGCTAGACACAGGGTGCTGATTAGTGTGTTTACAAACCTTGAGCTAGCTACAGAGTGCTGATTGGTGTATTTACAATCCCTTAGTTAGACATAAAGGTTCTCCAAGTCCCCACTACACTCAGGAGCCCAGCTGCCTTCACCCAATGGATCTGCACCGGGGCCACAGGTGGAGTTGCCTGCCCGTCCCGCGCGGGGCGCCCGCACTCCTCAGCTCTTGGGCGGTTGATGGGACTGGAAGCCGTGGAGCAGGGAGCGGCGCCTGTCCGGGAGGCTCAGGTTGCACAGGAGCCCACGGCGGGGGCGGGGTGCGGGGGAGGCTCAGGCATGGCGGGCTGCAGGTCTCAAGCCCTGCCCTGCGGAGAGGCACCTAAGGCCCGTGGAGAAATCGAGCAGAGCAGCTGCTGACCCAGGTGCTAAGCCCCTCACTGCCCGGGGCTTGTGGGCGGGCCGCTCTGAGTGCCGGGCCCTCCGAGCCCACGCCCACCCGGAACTCGCGCTGGCCCGCAAGCGCCCCGCGCAGCCCCGGTTCCCGCCCGCGCCTCTCCCTCCACACCTCCCCGCAAGCTGAGGGAGCCAGCTCCGGCCTTGGCCAGCCCAGAAAGGGGTTCCCATAGTGCAGCGGCGGGCTGAAGGGCTCCTCAAGGGCGGCCAGAGTGGGCGCCAAGGCCGAGGAGGCGCCGAGAGCCAGCGAGGGCTGTGAGGGCCGCCAGCATGCTGTCACCTCTCATTAGGTATGTCTTTATTAGAAGTGTAAGAACAAATACACTAGTCTTCAAGGGGCATTTTCAAAATGTGATGCGTTCATTTACAATTATTCACACAATGTTAATATGGCTCATAATTTTCTCATTGTAACATGTATGTCAATTGAGATATTTCAAAATACTACTTTATATGGAAAGAATAAGAGTGTTTACTTTCAAGACATTAAAAATCAGAAAGAGGTCCATATGCTTTTTAAAAAAATTAAAATATAATACCAATGTGCATGGAGTTTTGTTTCGTTTTGTTTTGTTTTGAGACAGAATCTTGCTCTGTCACCTGGGCTGGAGTGCAGTGGTGCGATATCAGCTCACTGCAACCTCTGCCTCCTGAGTTCAAGGGATCTGTGCCTCAGTCTCCTGAGTAGATGGGATTACACCTGCACATCACCACACCCTGCTAATTTTTGTATTTTTCCTAGAGACGGGGTTTCACCATGTTGGCCAGGCTGGTCTTGAACTGCCCGCCTTGGCCTCCCAAAGTGCTGGGATTACAGGCGTGAGCCACTTCACCCAGCCCACATGGAGATATTTTAATTGTGCAAATATTTTTTAGAAATGTAATGGGAGGGCCGGGCGTGGTGGTTCACGCCTATAATCCCAGCACTTTGAGGGGGCCGAGGTGGGTGGATCACCAGGTCAGAAGTTTAAGACCACGCACCTAGCCAACATGGTGAAACCCTATCTCTACTACAAATACAAAAATTAGCTGGGCGTGGTGGTGGGTGCCTGTAATCCCAGCTACTTGGGAGGCTGAGGCAGGGGAATCGCGTGAACCCAGGAGACAGAGGTTGCAGGGAGCCAAGATTGCGCCACTGCACTCCAGCCTGGGTGACAGAGTGAGAGTCCGTCTCAGAAAAAAAAAAAAAAAAAAAGAAAGAAATGTAATGGGAGGCTCTTTTCTCTAAGATTTTTAAAAATCATTAAACATTTTCTTTTAATTATTACTTTTACAAAATAGTTATATTAGAAGGTTTTTTTAAAAAAAGTTCTTTAAAAACTTTTAAGTGCACAAAAACTAAAGCACATATGAACAACACAGACTTATTTCCATTCTGCTTGCTTTCAAATCCAAACTTATGGAAAAGGCTAAGCTCTCCCAGAAGATGCTTTCAGATTTAAAGGCATCCATAAAATTGGGGGAGTTCATGCATATCCCAGGCAGCTTGTTGATTACACCAAAACTTGTGTTCAGTTCATCAGCTCACTCCTAAAAAAGAATAGAGACTTTACAAAACCGAGAATAAGGTGAGGTGGAGTCTTAGTACTGATTTGCCTGTCTCTACAATACTGCTTTAAAATCCCTTTATAATCACTCTTAAGTCAGCCCCACCCCATTCAATCCTATTTATTGTTTTAATTACAAATTTCTAGAAACGAAACTGACAATACACTTCCAGTAAGATGTAATGAGACTAAATTGTCAAATTAACAAGGCAGTGAGACACAGCAAAGGCAAATGATTTCACAAGCTGCTGTCAATTCCAACTAAATCAATCCAGTGTATCCAATGGAACGGAACAGAGGCCTGCTGTGTTCTCTACTCTGGGAGATAAACAATGAAGATGACTTGGTTAACAGGAAGTCTCTATAATCTAATAGAGATAAGCCATAGAAGCCAGCCAAGTAGTTATATTCAGTGCTGCCAGGGAGGTGTGAGCAGGTTGTCACGGAATAGTGGAAGTTGGGAAGACATATTTTGAAGGGAGAGAAGGGGACTGTGGGAGGCAGGTGCTGGAGAATCCAGGAAGACATGATGATGATCTGTGTATTCAGTTTGAATCTTGAAAGGAGGATAGGATTTCTAAAAATTGAAAAGGAAGTGGCATTCAAAATGAAATAAAGTGCCTGTACAAACACATTATTATAACAGGAAAGTGTGGTTTGGCTGGGGTGCCCTTTTGTGAAGGGTCAGAGGAGGGAGCTGTCCATCTAAACCTCTTTGTAAAAGCCTTGAGCTAGCTCATCTAATCCTTGATCTAGAGGGTAAATAATATCAAATTACCTGTGCATTTTCTGCCAATTATATGTGATACTTTAAGAGTTATTTAGTTATAATGACTATAAATACGTAAAATTTTTACATATGCAACCTGCTAAGCATTTTACATTCTATCTTATTAAAAAACAAAATTTTGGCTGGGCATGGTGGCTCATGCCTTTAATCCCAGCACTTTGGGAGGCCGAAGTGGGAGGATCACTTGAGCCCAGGAGTTTGAGACCAGCCTGGGCAACACAACGAGACCTATCTCTTCAAAAAAATTTAAAAATTAGCCAGGCATGGTGGCATGTGCCTGTAGCCCCAGGTAACTTTGAGGCTGAGGTTGGAGGATTAGTTGAGCCTGGGAGCTAGTGGCTGCAGTGAGCAGTGATCATGCCACTACACTCCAGCCTGGGTGACAGAGCAAGACCCCGTCTCAAAAAAAAAAAAAGAAAGCAAGCAAGCCAAAACAAAACAAAACAAACAAACAAAAAAACTACACACACAAAATTTCAACAAATTGAATTTAAAGATCTAATTGGCTTTGTTAGCTATTTATGCACTGGGCAGCATTTCTTCTAAAGATTTAGATAAGGAACTCCTACGGACATGGCAGAATGGTTGGTTTTTATCAGATAGCTTGAGCAGGAGTAAGGAAATGCATAATACAAAAAGCAGATTGGCTGACATCAGGTTATTTCTGGTTATTTTTCTTATTAGTGTTAAAGCAGAGGGGATCTCCTCATTCATGCTGGCTAAAACTGGCCTGTGTGGGAATTTGGCTATGATCTGTCTCCTGATTTCTCAGAAGATCAGATAAACAATGTGGTTTTGGTTTGATGATGTGGAATCTTAGCGTGAGTGGCTCCATTTTGATTTTGTCCGTTCTGTTGGGGCTCAGCCCAAAACAATGACCTCCCATAAATTTCACTTCACAGTCCTCAACACAGCAGAGAGGAAAGTTCCACCGTTAACTCTATTTTCCAGATAAAGAAATCAAGATGAAAAAGGTTAAGTAACCTGTCTGAGGTCCAAAGGTAGCAAGAAGATTTCAGATTCTAAAGTCACATGCCTAACTCTTGATACGTACTGAATGCCTATTACATGTCTGGCTTTTTGCTCAACAGTGGAATTATGTAAATGACTAAGACTGACAGTCTGTCCTCTCTGGGATCTTTTCTTGTGTACCCAGTGATTTAGCAGTTTAGTTCAGCTGGTGTAATAAAGAGAAATAAAGCCAGTAAATCACAACTGATTAACTAGTTAAAAAGGAGAGGGGGAGAAACCTGCCTGGGAAGAGAGCAGAGAAAAGAGAGGTAGAAATATCTGTGTGTCTATGATAGGATGAGCTAACCAGACTAATGGTAATGTAGTGTTTATGATAGGACATCCTGGAGAAGAAAGAATAATCGTATGTATTAAATACCTGATACACTGAAAGCTACATGTTATAACATGTATTAGTTTTTGTAATTCTCATGACAAACTTATGAAGTGCTTACATAATGGTCCTATTTTATAAATATGAGGAACATGAGGTGGGTGTATAATGGTTCCATTTTATAAATAAGAAAAATATAAGGTTTGATTGGTAACTTGTGACCATATATAAAACAGTAAAATCTGTCATGATCATGTCTCTTCCCTCCCTTTAACTAGTAACCTTAGTTCAAACTTTCTGCTGCAGATTAGAAATAAGTATTTGAAACCATGGCAACCCCAGAAACATTTAGAACACAATAAATATATGTGGGATGCAAGTGTAACCAAGAACACACTGTAATTCGGGACAAGAAGTTTTGAGCAGCACTTCGTTGGAGGATTCAAGAGCTTAAGTGAAGGCTTGAATAAGAGCTCCCAGGTAGACAAGTTAGGATTTCTTCAAAAACGGAAAAAACAGTTTCTCTGTAAAGTTGGCAATCTGTAGAGAAAGGATTCAGCGAGTTACCCTCTCAGCTTCAGTTTGGCAATTTGTCTTTCTGGTACTTAACAACAACAACAACAATAATTACTATTTGTTGAGCACAAACAAGGCAAAACGCTGTGTTGACTTCTTTTCATACCTCATCTGGAATCCTTTCAATTCAGGTGAGAATCATCTTCTGTTTTGTAGGTGAAAAAGCTGTGGCTCAGAGATTTTATGTGGCTTGCCCAATTTGCTAAGGGTTAATAGAGCCAAGATTAAACTCTTTTTTTTTTTCCATTAGACCATCTTATAGTCATCTGATTCTTATTTCATCTTACCATGAGAAACCAATGGACCATGCTGAGCTGATGTGATTCCAGTCAAAAGCAGATAAATTATGTGTCAGTTGACATGCAGGCTTGTTTATGCTAAAAGTAGCAATAAGTAGCTGGGTTTCCTGAGATACTGAAATTGGTGTTGGATCTCTATTCTTCTCCATTAGTGATTTGTATTGGGACTAGATTTTAAACATTTCTCTGTGTCTTGATTTCATCATCTGTAACACAAGGATGTTGGATTAGAAATCTAAAATCCATCACAGGTCTGTGATGGTTTGACTCTTTAGCTTCTATCTTCTGTTTCCTACAGGACTAAACACCTCAACAGCCTAGGTGTTATGGATTTTAGGTTCTGGGCTGGTGATTTTTGGAGACCTACCTAAAGAAAAGAGCATCTTCTGTTCTTAAGGGCAGCTTGTCTCTTTCCTCCCTCAGGATGTTGTGCTTAAAGTGTTTCTCATGCTGAAGAGATGAATGAGCAACTCCTAGTTATCTTTAGGTTACCTGACTTTGTGAGCTTATCAGTTTGTCCTGTTTGATAGTTCCACTGTCCTAAACAGTAAGTTGGACTTTGTGGCTTTGTAGCTTCCTCACAAATCATCACATTTGAAAACCGGAAATACAATAGAAAAAAATTATCTCTTATTCCCAAGAGATAAGAAAAAGCTCCAAGAAGCTCGTTTGTTGAAAAGCACTTAAGAACACGTTTTAGGGATCCTCAGAAATCCACATTCCAGCCTGACTCTCCACATCTACCAAGCAGAATCTGAAGGATTTCAGTCTGCTTTCTCTCCTCCACACTCAACTGATAATGCAAAAATGTCAGAGTTGAAGCAGCTGTGGCATACCTCTATCAAGCTGTCTCGGAATTAGAAAGTGGGAAGAGGCATTTCAGAGAGTCAAGATATAATCTAGGGTTCAAACTGAACCAGGTCTCTAGCCAGATCCAGGCTTGGTCAGTGTCTGAACATGGTAGCCAAGTTTCCATCAGCTTTGCTATAATTAACATCTGTATAGAGAATAATTTCTTAGTCATAGAAAATGAAACAAAATAGGAAGTTAACTAGCTGTTAGAGCTTGGATTTCACTTCTGGGTAAATCAGTAGTCATCTCACAAAGATATTTTTGTGCATAATCTCAAACCAGCTAAAAGAAATGGGATGAAATAAGAGAAGGTCTGTTAGCAGCTGCTCTTAAATTTCCCCCTGTTGTCAGGACTTGTCTTAGTTTGGGTTTTGAACTCTTTTAAGTAGTGGTTGCCATTTTCAACTTTAGATAACCCCATAAATCTGGAAATAGTTAATATGATTCATCTGGGAATCAGTTATTGTAATGACCTGTGTCCAAATGTTGGTTTTATAGTCATACCTATTCCAAGAGCTGTGTTCTGTGAAAGGATGGCAAGTCATGGTTACTGCAAACCTGAGTCACTATTTCTACCTACATAAAGCCTATGATTTAACCTGAGTTTGAATTTGGCTTTTCTTTAAGGCTCCAGGCTAAGTTAGGACTGCTGGGGTGGAGATTAGGGTTACAGTGCGGGAGGAAGGACTTTTGCTCATTGACATGAGTAAAAAGTGGATCAGCCATTAGTAAGAAGACATTTTAATTGTTACAAGGTTACAAATACTTCAAAGAGTTATTTTTGTAAGCTCCCTTTGTGATATGAAACCTGAGGCATTTTTTTCCCTGAAGATAAAAGACAGTAAGCGTTTTAGCAAAGCTGACACACCTTCTCCTCTTCCTCTTCAAAAACTTCATCGCCTTCATCTCAGTTCATCAAAAATAAACTGAGGCTCTGTTTTGTAAAAAGCTCCCTTCTGAGAGGTTATAGATATGAAGAGGACAGAGTGCCTGCTCTCAGGGTTCACGGTCTTGTGGGGAAGACAGACATGTGTACATGTAATTCTCAATCAGGGTGAACTAGGACGAGTGCAGAAAACATTTCCTCTTGGAATCCTTCTCTGGCTTCCCAAATGTGAGTTTTTAACCCCATAACACTGTGCTTGTGGCCAAGAATGCCTATTGCCAATAGGTATCCATTCTTCCCTTCTTTTTAGAACCAGAACTTCAATTTTATTTGGGGTAACTTTGTACATACTATAGTAATATATTTCCCAGTATCCTTTGCAACTACATGTGGCCATGTGACTAATTTTTGGCCAATAAAATGTGAGTGTAAGTACTGTATGGGAGCCACCAAAGGGACCTGACTCAGCGAGGAGGACTTCCCCTTTTGTGTTCCTCCTTGTGATGGCCTATCCTGTAAGATGTATTGGCTAGGTATCCACGAGCTACTATAGCTTGGTCTATGAGATGACCTTGAGCATGGAAGCCATGTATTGAGGATATCAGAGCAGAAAAACAGGAATGTCATCATCTGTAACACAGAATGTTGGATTAGAAATCTGAAGTCTGTCATAGCTCTGTGATGCTTTGACTCTTAGCTTGTGTCTTCCATTTCCTATGGGACTAAACACCTCAACAGCCTGTGTTATAGATTCCTGAGAACTTAGTGGAGATGCCCTATCAGACCAGAACTATTCTACTGGCAATAATTTTTTACATGAGAGAGAAATGTATTTATATATTTTATAAGTTATGTTGGGTTTTCTTTTAAATGCAGCTGTGAACCCCTAATATCTGACAGGCCTCAATCAGTTTAGGAAGTTTATTTTGCCAGGGTTAAGGATGGGCCCATGACAGAGTGTCAGGTGGTCCTGATGACATGTGCCCAACATGGTTGGGGCACAGCTTGGTTTTATACATTTTAGGGAGATATGAGACGTCAATCAGTATGGGTAAAATGTACATTGGTTCTGTCTGGAAAGGCAAGACAACTCGAATCAAGGAGAGGGCTTCCAGGTCACAGGTAAATGAGTGACAAATAGTTGCATTCTTTTGAGTTTCTGATTAGCTTTTCTAAAGGAAGCAATCAGATATGCATTTATCTCAGTGAGCCTAGGGATGCCTTTGAGTTCTGTCTGTCCTCTGTCTCCTTGTGGGCAAACTGTGAGACAGGTACGTGGCTTTTTTAGGCATAGAATGGGAGGCAGGTTTGCCCTAAGCAGGTCCCAGCTTGACTTTTCGCCTTCATTTAGTGATTTTGAGATCCTAAGATTTATTTTCCATTCACATGGCCAAACCTAATCATAACTCATACGTCTGACATAAAACTTAACACACTGTATTTGCTTATTTGGTTTTCTAATTCTCCACATAGAGGGACTTTATTTTTACATTTATTTATTTATTTATTTTCAGACAAACTCTCACTCTTTCGCCCAGGCTGCAGTGCAGTGTCATGATCTCGGCTCACTGCAACCTCCACCTCCTGGTTTCAAACAATTCTCATGCCTGAGTCTCCCCAGTAGCTGCACCACCATGCCCGGCTAATTTTTTGTATTTTTAGTAGAGACGGGGTTTTACCATGTTGCCCAGGCTGGTCTCAAACCCCTGAGCTGAGGCAATTCACCTGCCTGGGCCTCCCACAGTGCTAAGATTACAGGTATGAACCACCACGCCCAGCTGGGACTTCAATCTCATTGAAAGAATAGGCCTTATTTTTTTAGTCCTCTTTGTGAAGATTTATGTATTAAATTAGCATGTACAGGAGTTCACTCTGAAAGTGTAGTGGGTGAACAGGGCCAGGAAAGATAATCTTCAAAATTGGGAGGACCGTGTTATGTCCAAAACATTATCTGAACGGGGACTTGAAGGGTACACTGGATCGTAGGAATTCACAGGCAGAAGGCTAAGGACTCCTAAAAGGAAGAAACTGCACCAACAGTGGCTCAGAGGCAGGGTCAAGTAATCAGTTGAAATTTGAGGAATAAAGAATGATAAGAACTTGCTTTAAGAGCGTATGCCAATTATTTATTAATTTGCTCTTAGCTTGATTCCCTTTATTCTGTACTCTGCTATGTATTTTAGGGAAGTTTGGATGCTGTAAGCTGTATTTTCAAAGTGCTCTTTCTGGGAAGCACCAGAAAAAGATTGAAAGTCAGAAGGAGGAAATAAGAAATTATCTTCTTTATTCTGGTTTCGGGCTACAACTCTTACAGTAGTGGCGGTGGCAAAGCAAACAGTGGTGAGAGAGTTGGTGCAAGCAACAGAGGTGAAGGTGGCCCTGCAGAGGCAGTGCCACCGTGGTGGTGACTCCAGTGGCAGCAGCAGCCAGGGAGAGAAAGATCCTGGGTCCCCACTCGGGAAGCTCAGAAAAAACAAGAGCAGGCTCAGCAGCGCAGAGCCCTTTGCCTCTGGGTTATGCACTTGTTCTGCAGCCAGGGTAGTAGCACTTTCACCAAAAGTCTTTAACTCATGAGTGCCCTAACCTTTTTTGCTTTTCTTTCTTTTTTTGAGACAGGGTCTTACTCTGTCACCCAGGCTGCAGTGCAATGGTGCAAACATGGCTCTCCGCAGCCTCCACCTCCTGGGCTCAAGCAAACCTCCCACCTCGGGCTCTGGAGTAGCTGGGACTACAGGTGTGCCACCATGCCCAGCTCATTTTTATTTCATTTCATTTTATTTATTTATTTATTTATTTATTTATTTATAGTAGAAATAGAGTCTCCCTATGTTGCCCAGTCTGGTCTCAAATTCCCAGGCTCAAGCCATCCTTCTGCATTGGCCTCCCAAAGTGCTGGAATTACAGGAGTAAATGAGTAAATGAGTAAACCACTGTGCCTGACCATTTCTTCACTTTTAAAAATGGAGTTTATGATGATTGAGACCCTTAATTTTAACATAGTAAACTTTACCATTCTTTTATCCTTCAATAAAAGTCTTTTGATAATTTTTTGTGAAGTAATTTTCTACACCAAGATGGTAAAGATAGTCTTCCATATTTCCTTCTAAAAGTTTTATAGGATTGCCTTTTATATTTGGCAGTAAGTTATGAACATTGACTAAATTGATTTTGGTTAAATCGAAAATTGATTTTTTGATTGGATGGGTGAGATAGGGATTCAATGTCATTTTCAGCCATATGAGTTTAAACTTACTCCAGCATACTTACTAAAAAGCCTTTTCTTTCCAATGGTTCTATAATTTCATCTCTGTCATATATTTAGTATCCATACATGTACGAGTTTACTTTTGAACTATCTGTTCTACTTGATATTCTTTATTTACAATTATCTGTGCTAATACCACACAATCTTAAATATCATAGGTTTATAATAAGTCTTGTGTATTAGTTAGAGCTTTCCTGAGAAATAGAAGAAACTGTGTGTGTGTGTGTGTTTGTGTGCGCGCGTATAAATATCTATCTATCTATCAAGAGATTTTAAGAAATTGTGAGGACTGGCAAGTTTAAAATATCCAGGGCAGGCTGGCAGGCTAGAGATTCAAGATCCTGGGAAAAGCTGATGTGGCAGTCTCAAGTAGGAAGGCAGTCTGAAGGCAGAATTTCTTCTTCCTTAGGAGTCCTCAGTCCTTTTAACTTAAGGCCTTCAACTGATTAGATGAGGTTTACAAACATTATGGAGAGAAATCTGCTTTATTCAGAGTCTACAAATGTAAATGTTAATAATATCTAAGAAAATACCTTCACAACAATATCGAGACTAGTGTTCTTTGACCAATCATCTGGGCACCATAGCCAAGCCAAGCTGATACAAAATAAACCATCACGATCAATATGTGGTAGAAAATTCTCCTCACATTTTTCTTCTTCTTTGAGAATCTTGGCTACCCTTAAACTTTCACATTTTCATAGATAATTTAAAATCAACTTGCCAATCCCGGAAAATACCTTAGAAATATTTTGAAAGAGATTGTCCTGAATCTGTAGTTCAATTCAGATTTATTGAAAAGCAGATGTGGGATACGAGAGGACAAGAGGAGTCAAGTAGGACTTTAAGGTATTTATCCTGAGCAAGAGAAAGGATGGTTCAGGACAGGTTTAGGAAAGAAGACCTAGAGTTTGGTTCTGAACATACTGAGTGGGACATATAAATTTGGAAGTTGTTAGCAAAAAATGGCAGTGAAAGTCATGAAATTGGATGGGATCTTCCAGAAATGGATGCAGAAAGAACAGAAGTAGTGATAGGATTAAGCCTTCAGCATTCAGTATTTAGAGATCTGCAAGATAAGGAGGACGTAAAAAAAGAAAACCAAGTACAGTTACTGAGTTAGGAAAACCAAGAAAGTGTGATTTCCTAAAAAGCCGTGCTAGAAAAATATTTCAAAGAGGGGAGAGTGACCATTGATCCAAAGCCTACTGATAAATAGGCTAAATACATCATCATTGATTAGGTTTAAGGCAGTGCAGATCATTGGATATTTTGGTAACGTGGTGGGGGCTGTGTCATCTGACTAGAGTGAATTTTAGAAAAAGTGGATTGAAGGGAATTATAGACTACATTTTCTATAAATTTTATACTATAAAATCACAACAAAGTGGTGCTTCAGGACACTGCAGTATCCTGGAAGATGGTTGTTTTTGTTATTTGTTTAGATGAGAAAAATATTTCTAGACAGAAACAATAACTGATAATTCATGAGAGAGGGAAGAACTGATAAAGCATGTCTCTAGGTAGTCTAGCTTTTAATATTTGCCCTATGTATTTTACTCTCATAAAGGAATTTTTATAGCAATAGCTTTCTATGTAATTTATTATCTGCAGTTACACTGTAAACTCTTTGTGGGCAGGAATGAGGATTGAACTTTATGCTTGGTGGTCAGTAATAGGAGTTTGTAGTTGATTGATTAATTGATTAGTATCATAGAGTGTTGATTATGGGATGCCTAATGAATTAATGGCTCCCAAGGGCTTTGTAAAGCTGAAGCTAGGAGCGGGGCTAATTATTCTTAAACACGAATGGATGGCGCTTTTTTTGTTTTTTTGTTTTTTTTTTTTTTTTTGAGACAGGGTCTCATTCTGTCACCTAGACTGGAGTGCAATGGCATGATGTCAGCTCACTGCCACCTCCACCTCCCAGGCTCAAGCAATTCTCCTGCTTCAGCTTCCCAAATAGCTGGGACAACAGGTGAGCATCACTACCACCCAGCTAATCTTTGTATTTTAATAGAGACGGGGTTTCACCATGTTGGCCAGGCTGGTCTTGAACTCCTGACCTCAAATGCTCCACTCACCTCAGCCTCTCAAAGTGCTGGGAGTACAGGCATGAGCCACGGAGCCTGGCCCAAGGGGATAGCTCTCTAATGATGGGATTTTAGAAACCTATATAGCAAGGGATTAGGAGAATGGGACAGGAATTCATCGTAGTCTTTACCACACATTCTGACTAAAATAACATGTTTCCTGTCATTAATGCAAATAACTACTAAGCTCTCCTTGTGAGTGACTGAATGATAAAACTTAGCATTGCTATTCATAAGCATAAATAAGCAGACATGCGGTATACCAGAGCTTCAGTGACAGATTTGCCAAGCCTACTTGCACATGAAGAAAGCAACATCCACACCTCTATTCCCTGGGATGATTCACTTCCTAAACAAAGTCCCCCTGATATGCTTTCTTGAAGAACAGAGCTTTGTCACTGACTTACAATTGGAGAGGTAGGCCCTGGGTAGTCAGAAATTCCTTCAGTTTACCCATGACTAACGAGAGGTCATGATAATAGCAAGGCTGTCTTCCACCCCCTTCTAAAATAAATTTTCTTCTTACAGGGTCTCCATTATTTGAGAACTGACACATTCAATCTAAAAATAATCTGAGTAAAACCATCATCTAGTCCCTTTCCTTTGAGACCCATTTTTTTTTCCTCATCCACATCTTACCTATAAGGTAACAACCATCTTTAAACAGTCCGCTTTACAACTTGTTAGGGAACAAAGTGAAATATTGCTAAGGCAGGAGGGAAAGTTAAAAACTAAAAAGAAAATCTAGGATTTTGTGAAAATGTACACATTTCATTTTTGCTCTAAACATGAAATAACTTGTCCTGTGGCAATATTCTGTGTAGGATAATGAGCCATATACTGTGGAGTGCTTCAGACATTGTTTCTTCCAAGGTTTATTTAATAAGCATGTCTTGATTACCTATTTTTATGAGTTTATGGATGGGTAAATAAATATTTGCCTTCCTTTTCCCACTGCCATTGCCTCAATGGAAGTGCTGATAACTGCTCCTGTGAATGAGGGTAGTAACCACTCAACTAAATTTCCTTCTTTTAATCCAGTGGCATTCACACGGATTTGCTGGCACGACCTACAAAAGAATTTTGGAAAAACTTTTTTATCCCTTCATAGATTTCTAAACTGACACCTAGACATTTTCATTTTAAGTTTGCCTAATTGCAAAACATGTAATATCTCACCTTATAAAATGGGCATTAAGGATTGTTATATTGCTTTAAAGAATACCTTATGGAGGCCAGGTGCAGTTGCTCATGCCTGTATTCCTAGCACTTTGGGAGGCCGAGGTAGGTGGATTGCCTGACCTCAGGAGTTCAAGACAAGCCTAGACAACATGGCGAAACCTCATCTCTACTACAAATACAAAGAATTAGCCGGACATAATGGTGCGTGCCTGTAATCCCAGCTACTTGGGAGGCTGAGGCATGAGAATCGTTTGCACCTGGGAGGTGGAGGTTGCAGTGAGCTGAGATCATGCCACTGCACTCCAGCCTGGGCGACAGAGTGAGATTCTATCTAAAAATAAAAATAAAAAAAAGGAATACCTTATGGAATTTAAGTTCCAGAATGATTTGATATATTAAATTACAAAAGTTATACCTTTTAAAGTATAATTCACATACCACATAAAGAACCCATTTAAAGTATCCAATTCCCTGGACACTTTAAATAGTCTTTAGTATATTCACAGGATTGTGCAGCATCTACCACAATCTAAATTTTGAATATTTTTGTCACCCCTAAAAAAAGCTGTATACCCATTAGCAGTTTATTCCTCCCTCCCTCCCTCCTTCATAATCTTCCCTCCCTTCAGCCCTAGGAAACTAATTTACTTTACTTTATGTAGATTTTCCCATTGTGGACATTTCATATAAATTGAATTATACAATTATGTAGTCATTTGTGACTGGTTTCTTTCACTTCACATGTTTTCAGAATTCATCTATGTTATAACGTATCAATTCTTTATTACTTTTTATTGCTAAGTATATTTCATTGTATGCATATGCCACCTCTTTTTTTTTTTTTTTTTTTTTTTTTTTTTTAGACAAGGTCTGGCTCTATTGCCCAGGCTGGAGTGCAGTGGCATGATATCAGCTCACTGCAACCTCTGCCTCCTGGGCTCAAGCCATCCCCGCAGCCTCCCAAGTAGCTGGGACTACAGGTGTGCAACACCATGCCAGGCTAATTTTAGTATTTTTTTTAGGGACAGGGTTTTGCCATGTAACCCAGGCTGGTCTCAAACTTACAAGCTCAAGTGATCTGTCCACCTTGGCCTCCCAAAGTGCTGGGATTACAGATGTGAGCCACCGTCCCCTGCCTTGCATATACCACCTTTTATTTATTCATTCATCAGTTGAACATTTGGGTTGTTTTCAGTTTTTGACTATTTTGAATAATACTACTATGAACATTCATGTACAGGTTTTTTGGGAAGCAGCTGTTCTTTTGGGTAAATACATAGCAATGAAATGGCAGGGCTATCTGGGAAGTTTATGTTCAATCTTTTGAGAAACCAAAAATAATGCTGTTTTTCAAAGCAGCTGCACCATTTTATATTTCCATTTGCAAAGTACAAGGGTTCTAATTTCTTCGTATCTTTTTTTGTTTTGTTTTTGTTTTTTGTTTTTTTTTTTGAGAGGGAGTCTCGCTCTATCGCCCAGGCTGGAGTGCAGTGGCCGCAATCTCGGCTCACTGCAAGCTCTGTCTCCCAGGTTCATGCCATTCTCCTGCCTCAGCCTCCTAAGTAGCTGGGACTACAGGTGCCCGCCACCACGCCTGGCTAATTTTTTTCTATTTTTAATAGAGACGGGGTTTCACCGTGTTAGCCAGGATGGTCTCGATCTCCTGATCTCGTGATCCACCCACCTTGGCCTCCCAAAGTGCTGGGATTACAGGTGTGAGCTACCGCGCCTGGCCAATTTCTTCATATCTTTTCTAATATTAATCTGTCTTTTTGATTAGAGGCATCTCAACGAATGTGGAAAAGTAACTCAACTCATTGTGGTTTGGATTATGTAAAGATTAATGATGTTGAGCATTTTTTCATGCATGTGTTGCTCATTTGTATATCTTCTTTAGAGATATGTCTATTCAGATCCTTTGCCAACTTTTAAGAATTGGGCTGCTTGTCATTTTATTACCGGGTTACAAGTCGTTTATACATTCCGGATACAAGTTCCTCATCAAATATATGCTTTGCCAATGTTTTCTCCCATTTCATTTGTTGTCTTTTCACTATCATGATGTTACAGTGTGCAACACAAAATTTTTGTTTTAACCAGATATATCTAATTTTTCTTTTGTTGCTAATGTTTTTGGTGTAGCATGCAAAAATATATTGCCAAACCCAAGGTCATAAAGATTTTACGCCTAAGGTGGCTTCTAAAGTTTAATAATTTTTGGCTTTTACATTAAATCCATGATCAACATTAATTCTTGTGTACGTGTGGCATAGAGGCTCTCCTCCATTCTTTTGCATGTGGATATACAGGTGTCCCAGCACCATTTGTTGCAAATACTTTGTTTCCCATTGAATTATCTTATAACCCCTTGTTAAAAGTCAACTAACAAAAGTGTAACCAAATGTGAGGTGTTGTTGTTGTTTTTCTTTTTTTGTAGACTTTTAATTCATTCTATTTAAATAGCTATTCTTGTGCCAGTACCACTATTCTTGATTAGTATAGCTTTGTAGTAAATTTTGAAATTGGGAAGTGTGAGTCTTTCAATTTGACCTTCTTAGTAAGCATGGTTTTGGCTATTCTGGGTTCTTTGGATTTCCAGAAACATTTTAGGGTCAGTTTATCAATTTCTGAAAAAATCCAGCTGGGATTTTGATAGGGATTCTGTTAAATCTGTAAATAAACTTGTGGAGTATTTCTATATTTTAAATATTAAATGTTACAATACATAAACATAGGATGTCTTTCCATTTATTTAAAAGTTTAATTTCTCACAACACAATGTTTTGTTGCTTTAAGTATACAAGTCTTACACTACTTTGTAAGTAAGTAGGATAAGGTCTTTTCCTAATCATTTTTTATGCTATTATGAAAGAATTTTTTCCTTAATTTCATTTTTTATTATTCATTGGTAGCACAGAGAAATACAGGTAATTATTGTATATTGATTTTATATACTTCAACCTTTCTGATTATTAGTTCATTAGTTTGAGTAATTTTTTGGTGGATTTTTTAGAATATTCTATATACAAGATCAAGTCATATTCAAGTAGAGATAGTTTTCTTTCTTTCTTTCTTTTCATTTGGGATGCTGTATATTGCTTTTACTTACCTAATTTCTACAGCTAGACCCACCACACAATGTTGAATAGAAGTAGCTAGGGCAGATTTCAATGTCTTGCTCCTGATTGTAGGGGAAAAGTTTCAACCTTTTCTCATTAAGTGTAATATTAACCTACATGTCCTTCATGAGATTTAAAATTTTTTTCTTCTGTTTCTAGTTTTCTGAATGTTTTTTAAAATCATAAAAGGATGTTAGATTCTGTTAAATGTCTTTTCTATGTCTATTGACATGATCACGTGGTTTTTGTTCTGTATTGTATAAATAAGGTTTTGCATTGAATGCTTTTCAAATATTAAACAACCTTGAATTCCTGGGATCTGTCCATGGTTTTCAAAATGTCTATGGCTACTCACTGCCTAAACTTTAAATTAACATGACATTACAAGGCTTATCACAAATAGACTCTTGTCTAGCTAACAGTTAGGTTCTCCCTTTTGGTTCCTTAGAGCAGTCACAGGACCATTGGTTGTTTTATACTATAAAGACAGTTTCAGTCTCCTTTTCTTTCTTTGTGCTACCCCTTCTGTCTGTAAAGCCCTTCCCATACTCCACTCTAATTTTTTTCAGTATTATCTATAATTCCTTCATATTCTCCCTTCTCTGTAAAAAATCTCCCCACCATTTCTTAAATTTCTGTGCTCTTACAGCATGATGTATGCATCTCTAATTTAGTTCTTATTTTATGGTCCATAATGTGATTGGCTAATTGTGTAACTGTCTCCCCTTCCAAACTGTAAACTTGTGAGCTTGGATTATATCTTCTTTCATTTCTAATATCAGCTAGAGAGATTCAAAACCTGTTACCAAGTTAATTTGCATATTTAGATTTCTCAAGAGTACTCACCATGATCTAGGTGGGTTCTACTATCTCCTAAACTCAGGTCACTCCTTTCAAGTCTTGGAGGGTCATCAGTTATTTTCTCAGAAAGGGAAACAGTATGCCCCTTGAAGAAAGAACTGGGAACTAATTTTTTATATGAAAATAATATCACAGAAGATCTGGACTATTAAAAAATATTTCTCATCATTCTAATAAAATAGAATAAACTCTATGATTCCTTCAAGCCATTTTCCGCATGTATATACATTTTCACACAATGAAACCATAGAATACACACAATATGAAAGTCTGCTTTTCTCAATTAATATAAGAAAATTTTTGTTGTTTCTTAAATATCATTTACAGCTGTAAAATAGTCTGTTGAGGATGCCACCTAATTCGATTAACCATTCTCCTGTCCTCAAATATTTACTTCCTCCTTCTTTTGGGGTTTTATAAAGAACAATATGGTAAACATCTGTGTGCATGTAAGTTCTTGCTTTCTTTTTTTTTTCTTTTTGAGACGGAGTCTTACTCCGTCACCCAGGCTGGAGTGCAGTGGCGTGATCTCGGCTCACTGCAAGCTCCGCCTCCCGGGTTCACGCCATTTTCCTGCCTCAGCCTCCCAAGTAGCTGGGACTACAGGCGCCCGCCACCATGCCTGGCTAATTTTTTGTACTTTTAGTAGAGATGGGGTTTCACCGTGTTATCCAGGATGGTCTGGATCTCCTGACCTTGTGATCCGCCCGTCTTGGCCTCCCAAAGTGCTGGGATTACAGGCATGAGCCACCACACCCAGCCAGGTTCTTGCTTTCATTTGGATTATTACTTCAGGCTAGATTGATTTCTCAAATTAGTGGAATTAAATAGGGTCAAAGGATATAGTTAAATTACCATTTTTTAAAAAAACAGAGTACTTTTTTTTTCTAAATTTCAGGGTCATAGAGAGATATAGCTAGTAGGACATTTTTAGAAATTCTTCGTTTATTAGATGGGGAAATTGAGAGTCTCAGAAACAAATTGATTTGCTCAGTGTTGTACATTTAGTGATACAATAGATTAGGATCGAGATTATATTATACAATAAAGTGGGACAAAAACCAATTTGAGCATATTAAACAGCTTGTTTTGTTTTTGTTTTTTAAAAATCCATTCCAATCTCTTTAAAATATAGATACTGAATTAAATAGGCACTAAAAGCATCTTGACTCTTGGCTGTTATTTTTATAGTAAGCATATTTTGGACAAAGAGGTAAGTTATATTTTGTACACTTTAGCAAATTAGGGCTGGCCGACAGAGGAGAAGGGCATACAAATATAAGAAAAGACAGAAATTATATTTTTTTAATTTTCTAAGTGAAAAAGGAAGTGGAATATTTGAGTCATGTAGAAAATGATACATGATATCCTATTTGGTATTATGTCATATTCTGTTAAAGCTAATTTTGATCAAAATTTAGCAAATCACTTCTCATATACTTTGTATGTGTCTAGTGATAGAGAGGGCCAAGAATCACTGTTGTTGTTGTTGCTGTTTGTATGTAATGTCAGAGTGCCATGGACTTCTTTTTATTTTTTATTTATTTATTTATTTTTTTGAGATGGAGTCTTGCATTGTCACCCAGGCTGGAGTGCAGTGGCACGATCTTGGCTCACTGCAAGCTCTGCCTCTCGGGTTCATGCCATTCTCCTGCCTCAGCCTCCCGAGTAACTGGGACTAAAGGCACCCACCACCATGCCCGGCTAATTTTTTGTATTTTTAGTGAAGACAGGGTGTCACTGTGTTGGCCAGGATGGTCTCAATCTCCTGACCTCGTGATCCACTCGCCTTGGCCTCCCAAAGTGCTGGGATTACAGGTGTGAGCCACCGCACCCAGCCCCAGACTGCCATGTACTTCTTGATATGCAACAATGAAATCAGAACTATATGCCATGTTTTATCACTTATATGTGTGCATAATCTTTGTAAAATGAACTACAGCTGGAGAATGGACAGATATATACATATCAGCTTTATGATAAAGTTGTGACTTTTGACCAGAAAATCTCTGGATAAATATCTGCATCATAAAAAGAAATTAAATCAGAATAGTGGGTCAGGTATTCTCTTGGCACGTTGGATAGTTATGATTAGGAAAACTTGGTAAAAAAAAAAAAAAGACCTTGTGAATCGTTGAAAACAAAATGAGAGAGAGTATATAACTTTTCAGGAGACAATAATCATCATAAGCATCCATTCATATGTTCACTCATGAAGGTATATACTAATTAAACATATCGATTTATAGCCTTCTAAGTGCAGTGTTGTGTGCTAACTCTGTAGAAGCATGTTAGAAGATATGTTGAATTGATGCTCAGAGACTTGTTCTAGATTACCTAGTTTAAAGTAAGAATTAAAGCAGCTACTGTGATGTAGAAAAAATGCAACAAAATCTATCTGGATATCCTTGTTCTGAGAGACCCTTCCTTACTCATTTTTCAAAACGTATCATTTCTTCAGAGCATTAAATTCTAATTCTTGTGATCGAGTTGCTACTTTTGTTTATTTGTTTTGTTTTGTTTTCACTTCGTTTTAGGATTGGGAACATTATGGCCACTTTGACGTATCTATATACCAGGTGTCATTGGAAAACATTCACATACTACAACTTAGGGTATTGGCCACTATAATCCTTATTGTCTGAATCTTACTACTTCACACACCCTACTCAAGCTTCTATGGATAGGCAGGTGATAACATAGAGAAGAGAAACGAACTAGGTGATTATAATTGATAAGTGAGCAATAAGATGCTCAAAGTGATTAATGCACTAATAAGAAGTATGAGAAGTATGTATCTGATTTAGAGCAGAGACTGTCTGCCAAACACTCACTTCCTGCATCATCCACCAATGCTTTCATACCCTAGACCTGTAGATAGGCAAGAGAAGATGGCATAGTTATGTGTTAGTGATGGAAAGTAACTGAGAAAAAATCAGCAAAGTCACAGAACAGGAAAGGGGTTTTACTACTACAGGAATCCTACAAACTTCAGGGAGAGAGAGAGACACAGAGAAGAAAGAGAGAGAGAGAGAGAGAATAACTAAGCTTAGAGATCAAGCAAGGAAAGGTTTTTGTTTTGTTTTGTTTTATTTTGTTTTGTTTTTATCAGTAGGTCTCTGTATTAGGCAGCCCTGTTCGTGACAGAAAACCCAATTCAAAATTGTTTAAGAAAAGAAAAATTCCTTGTTTATGTACTGGCAAATTTCACCTAGGGTTTTCTTCGTGATGGCTAGATTGAGAGACTCGAGTGTTGTTATTAGGATTCTGTTTCTCCCTTCCTATCTTGACTCAGTTGACTTCTTTTGAAGGCAGTCTCTCCCTTGTCCTGAGATATGGAGCAAAATGGTGAGAGGCATTTCCCTATCACAATGGAAAACTGGCTGCCTCTATTCCAAAAGTTATTTAGAAATTTTCAGAATTTAAACTCATTAGCATGGCTTGGAACTTTCTCATCCCTAACGCAATCCCTGTGACCAGAATAATGATGGTAATACTGAGAGTAAAGGGGAGAGACAGAGCCTACTGATTATTAAAAAGTTATAGTCTGATGGTGAATGAGTTTTGTCGGGAATAGAGGTCAAGATGGCTGACGAGAGACATTGCAAGCACATCTCATCCACTTAGAACAACCAAAATAGTGTGTAAGACGATCACACTTTGAATACATTATCCAAGAGGGACAAAGAAATGCAACAGAAAAGCAACAGGAAACACCAAAAATGAGGAAGGAGAAGGAAAACAGGCAGCCTGCTTGGCCAAAAACAACTAGGAGTTGGGAGTGACTGTCTTATCTGGGGAGAGGGTGAGTGAGAGTCTTTCGGTGGTCCACATTCCCATTGGAGGATTGTGCAGTCCAGGCTGTGGGAGAGCATCTTGGCCCTCCCAAATCCTAAATCTAAGTTAGGGAGCTGCTGGGAGACTACGAGAAGGAACCGCCCCAGGGAGGGAACATACCTTAGGTCCCACTCCCTTTATGAAACCTAAGCAGCTATAGCAAGACACCACTTTCTTTTTTTTTTTTTTTTTTGTTTGTTTTTATTTATTTTTATTATTATAGTTTCATGTTCTAGGGTACATGTGCGCAACGTGCAGGTTTGTTTCATGTGTATACCTGTGCCATGTTGGTGTGCTGCACCCATTAACTCGTCATTTACATTAGGCATTTCTCCTAATGCTATCCCTCCCCCTTTCCCCCACCCCACGACAGGCCCCCGTGTGTGATATTCCCCACCCTGTGTCCAAGTGTTCTCATTGTTCAGTTCCCATGAGAACATGAGGTGCTTGGTTTTCTGTCCTTGTGATACTTTGCTCAGAATTATGGTTTCCAGCTTCACCCATGTCCCTACAAAGGACATGAACTCATCCTTCTTTATGGCTGCATAGTATTCCATGGGCAAGACACCATTTTCTATTGTAACTTTTTAACAGACTGTGCACTGTCCTGTGATCCTAATAGTACTGGTCCTAGGCATTAGGGAAACTTGGTCTGCTGCTTACAGAACTGGGCACAAGGGCAGAGTGAACTTCTGCAGCCAGAACTGTGGTGTTGGCAGCAGCCACCAGATGCTGGGAAGTGGGGCCCACCGCTGAGACTTGAGCAGGATTCCAGTTGCCGTGGAAGCTTGGTCTCTAGCTGGGCAGGGGCTCCTATGGCCAAGGGCTGAGTTGCGATCTAGGGATGGACTGTGGGGTCTGATGGTTAATCTAGGTCTGTTGCAATAGCCAGGACTGAGGAGCAAGCCCCATCAGGACCAGGACATGAGAGAGATTCACATATCCCACATACTGCTCTAGACTGTGGCCACTGGGGATGGCCCCACCTTCCCCTTGCCAGGACTTCAGTGAAGCAACTGTCACCCCTCACCTGAGCTTTCTGCCAAGTACCTGATGATTGTCCTTCCCTTGTCTGTTATCGCTGGTACAGTCAATCACCATTGGGAGGTCTGAGCACAAGCCTACCCAGTCTGGCTCCATCTGGCTTTGCTCCCACTAGGAGACAAAGCACAAAATCCAGGGTCCTGAGCATTCCACAACTGAAACAGAAACGCTGACACTAAGTAATGCATTGATGGAAATACAAAATACATTAGAAAGCTTCCACAATAGACTAGATCAAGTGGAAGAAATAATTTTAGAAGTTGAAGACAGGTTTTTTGAAATAACCTAGTTACACAAAAATAAAGAAAAATGAAAAGAATGAACAGAGACTTTGAGGTATCTGAAACAATATAGAATGACTGAATTTATGAAGTATCAGTATCCCAACCTGAAGAAAGATAAAAAATTTAGAAAAGCAATTTAATAAATGATAGATAAAACCTTACCAAGTCTAGAAAGAGATTTAGATATCCAGGTACTGTGCAAAAAGGACTTTACCACAGCACTTTAAAATTAGACTGTCTAAAGTTAAAATGAAAGAGTTAATTCTAAAAACAGCGAAAGAAAAGCAGCTGGTATCTACAAAGGAAGCTCCATCATTCTCAGCAGAAACCCTACAGGCCAGAAGAGAATGGGATGATATATTAAACATACTGAAAGAAAATACTGGCAGTAAGGAATATGATATCCAATGAGATTAACCTTCCTAAGTGAAGGAGAAATAAACTCCCAAATAAGCAAATGCTGAGGAAATTAGTCACCACTAGAGCATCTCTAAAGAAATGCTCAAGGTAGTCCTAAGCTTGGAATCAAAAGGACATTTACCATCATGTAAACACATGAAAGTATAAAACTCACTGGTAAAACAATCACACAAAGAAGGAAAAGAAAGGCATCAAATGGCACCACTACAGAATTTGAAACCACAATTACAAAGTGTAAGAGAAAAAGAAATAATTTATAAGACAAATAGAAAATGATTAACAATATGAAAGGAACAAAACCTCTCATAGTAATAATAGCCTTGAACATAAATGGATTAAGTGCTCCACTTAAAACATATAAATTGGCTGAACAAAATTAAAAAAAAAAACATGATTCAACTCTATGCTGCTTACAAAACTCATCTTACCTGTAGGGACACTTTTAGACTGAAAGTAAAGGGGTGAAAAATATATTTCATGCAAATGGAGACCAAAAGTGAGCAGGACAAGCTTATATTAGATAAAACAGACTTTAAGTTAAAACAAAAAAAAGATAAAGAGGGTCATTATATAATGATAAAAATATCAATTCAGCTAAAGGCTATAACAATTCTAAATATATATGCATCCAACACTGAAGCACTCAGATTCATAAATATTACTAGAACTGAAGAGAGAGAGAGACATCAATATAAAATAGTATTTCAACACCCCAATTACAGCATGAGACAGTTCATCTAGACAGAAAATTAGCAAAGAAGCATTGGTTTTAAACTGGGCTTTAGACAAAATGGATCTAACAAACATAGACCATTCTACCCAAAATGCATAATATACATTATTTTCATCAGCACATGGAACATTTTCTAAGGCAGACCATATCTTAAGCCACAAAATAAGTCTCAACAAATGTAAAAAACCAAAACCATGTCAAGTATCTTCTCAGATCACAACATGAAAACACTAAGAATCAATACCCAGAGGAACATTGGAAACTATAGAAATACCTGGAAAGTAAACAACATGCTCCTGAATGACTATTAGGCCTACAAAGAAATTTAGATGAATTTTTTTTTTTAAATTGGAAACAACATACCAAAACCTCTGGGATACAGCAAAAACAGTGCTAAAAAGGAAGTTTATAACATTAAATGCCTCCATCAAAAATGTAGAAAGATTAAAAACTAACCATCTGTATACCTATGTAACAAACCAGCACATTCTGCACATGTATCCCAGAACTTAAAGTAAAATAAAAATAAAAAACTAACCATGTAACGATGCACCTCAGGGAACAAACCAAACCCAAAATTAGCAGAAGTGAAATAATGATCAGAACAAAACTAGATAGAGGCGACAACAACAAAAACAGTACAAGGGATCAACAAAAAGAAAAGTTGGTTCTTCAAAAAATAAACAAAATAGATAAACTGCTAGCTAAACTAACCAAGAAGAGAACAGATCAAAGAAAACAAAATCAGAAATGAAAAAGGAGATGTTACAACTCCTACCACAGAAACACAAAAGATTTTATGAACAACTCTATGCTCACAAACTAGAAAACCTAGAGGATAAATTCTTGGAAGCGTACTACCTCCCAAGATTGAATCAGGAAGAAATAGAAAACTGAACAGATCAATAATGAATACAGAGATTTAATCAGTAATAAAAAATCTTTCAACAAAGAGAATATCAGGACCAGATGGATTTACAGCCAAATTCTACCAAATGTGCAAAGAAGAATTAATACCAGTCCTCCTAAAACTGTTCCAGAATGTCCAGGAGGAGGAAACTTTTCCTAACTCATGCTATGATGCCAGTATCACCCTGATACCTAAACCAGACAAGAACACAAGAAGAAAAGAAACTATTTTATCTCTGATGACCATAGATGTAAAAATCCTCAACAAAATAGCAATCCCATCAACAGCACATCAAAAAAAACATATATACTATGGTCAATGAGGTTTTATACCAGGGAAGCAAGGATGGTTTAACACACATAAGTCAATAAATGTGATACTTCACATAAACAGAATCAAGGACAATAACCATATGATCATGTCAATAGATTCAGAAAAAGAATTTGATAAAATTCAACATCTCCTCGTGATAAAAACCCTCAGCAAACTAGGCATAGAAGAAACATATCTCAAAATAATACAGGTAATGTAAAACAACCCCACCACTAACATCATACTGATTGGGGAAAAGTTGAATGCATTTTCTCTATGGACTGAAAAAAGACAAAGATGGTCGCTTTCACCACTCCTATTCAACATAGTACTAAAAGTCCTAGCCAGAGCAATCACGTAAGAGAAAGAAATAAATGGCATCCAAATTGTAAAAGGGGAAGTCAAATTATTCCTCTTTGTTGATGATATGATCTTATATCTAGAAAAACCTAAAGTCTTCACCAAATAACTCTTTGGTTTGCAAAATGAATTCAGTAAAGTTGCAGAATACAAAATCAATGTACAAAAATCAGTAGTGTGTGTATATACCAGTAACAACCTAGCTAGAAAGAAATCAAGAAGGCAATCATGTTTATAATATCTACAAAAAATACCTAGGAATAAATAACCATGAAAGATCTCTACAAAAAAAACCTATAAAAATGATTCAAGAGATTATATATGACACAAAAAAATGAAAAAACATCCTTTGCTCATGGATTGGAAATAACGTTAAAATGACCCTACTGGCCAGGCACATGGCTCATGCCTGTAATCCCAGCACTTTGGAAGACTGAGGCAGGCAGATCACCTGAAGTCAGGAGTTTGAGACTACCCTTGCCAACATGGTGAAACCCCATCGCTACTAAAAATACAAAAATTAGCCAGGCCTGGTGGCATGTGCCTGTAATCCCAGCTACTCGGGAGGCTGAGGCAGGAGAATCGCTTGAACCTGGGAGGCAGAGGTTGCAGTGAGCCAAGATCGCGTCACTGCACTCCAGCCTGGGTGACAGAGTGAGACTCGTTCTTCAAAAGTAAGTAAATAACCATACTGCCCTACAGATTAAAGGCAATCCCTATCAAAATACCAGTGTCATTTTTCAAAGAACTAGAAAAAAATTCTGAAATTCATACGGAACCAAAAAAGAGCTTGATCAGCCAAAGCAATCCTGAAAAAAAAGAACACAGCTGGAGGCCTCACATTACTTGACTTTAAATCATATTACAAGGCTAAAGTAACCAAAAAAGCATGGTACTGTTATAAACATAGACATACAGATCAATGGAACACAATAGAAAACTCAGAAATCAAGCCACATATTTACAGCCAACTGATCTTCGACAAAGCTGATAATAACATATATTGGGGAAAGGAAATCTTCTTCAATAAATTATGCTGGGAAATTTGAATAGCTATATGCAGATGAATGAAACTAGACCCCTATCTCTCACCTATGCAAAAATCAACCCAAGATGGATTAAAGACTTAAATGTAAAACCTGAAACTATATATATGAGAAGAAAACCTAGGGAAAAGCCTTGTAGACTATGGGGTAGGCAAAGCATTTATGACTAAGACCTCAAAAGCATAGGCAACAACAAAAAAAATAGTCAAATGGGACTACATTAAACTAAAAGCTGCTGCACCACAAAAGAAATAATTAACAGAGTGAGGAAACAACTTGCTGAATAGGAGAAAATATTTGCAAACTATTTGTCTAACAGGGAACTAATATCCAGAATATAAAAGAACTTAAACAATTCAACAACAGCAACAACAAATCATAATAATAATCCCATTAAAAATTGGGCAAAGGACATGAATAGACTTTTTCCAAAAGAAGACCTACAAATGGCCAAAAGACATATGAAATATGCTCAGCATCCCTAATCATCAGAGAAATGTAAGTGAAAACCACAATGGAATATCATCTCTACCCCAGTCAAAATGTCTGTTATCAAAAGGACAAAAAATAACAGATGATGATGAAAATATAGAGAAAAGAAAACTCTTATACACTGTTGGTGGACATGTAAATTAGTACAGCTCCTCTGAACAACCATATAGAGATTTCTCAAAGAACTAAAAATAGAAGTACCATTCATTCTAGTAATCCCACTACTGGGTATCTACCCAAAGGAAAAGAAATCAATACATCAAAATAATACCTACACTCATATGTTTATCACAACGCTCTTCACAATAGCAACGATATGGAATCAACCTAAATGTTCATCAACAGATGAATGGATATAGAAAATGTGGCATATATATCCATGGAATATTATTCGGCCATAAGAAAGAATAAAATCTTGTCTTTTTCAACAACATGGATGGAAATTGAGGTTATTAACTTAAATGAAACAAGCCAGACACAGAAAGACAAATATTGCATGTTCTCACCCATAAGTGGGTGCCATAAAATGTGTTCACATTTGTGCAGAGAGTTGAATGACAAATAATGGAGACTTTGAAGGGTGAGGGGGCGGAAGGAGGGAGGAGGATGAGAAATTAGTGAGTACTATGTACATTACTTGGTGATGGATTCCCTAAAAGCCTTGACCGCCATGAAAATCTACACGTGGCCAGGCGCTGTGGCTCACGCCTGTAATCCCAGCATTTTGGGAGGCTGAGGCAGGTGATCACGAAGTCAAGAGATGGAGACCATCCTGGCCAACATGGTGAAACCCCATCTCTACTAAAAATACAAAAATTAGCTGGGTATGGTAGTACCTGCCTGTAATCCCAGCTAATCGGGAGGCTGAGGCAGGAGAATCGCTTGAACCGGGAGGTGGAGGTTGCAGTGAGCCGAGATCGCGCCACTGCACTCCAGCCGGGTGACAGAGCAAGACTCGTCTCAAAAAAAAAAAAAAAAAAGGAAAAAGAAAAAAAACCTACGCATTTAATAAAATTGCACATGTACCTCAAATTTGTATGAATAAAAAATTCTTCCCTAACCCCCTATTGCTTCATACCTTTTTGTTTTGTTTTGAGACGGAGTTTTGCTCTGTGGCCCAGGCTGGAGTTCAGTGGTACAATCTCAACTCATTACAACCTCCACCTCCCAGGTTCAAGCAATTCTCCTGCCTCAGCCTCCCAGATAGCTGGGAATACAGGCACCCGCCACCATGCCCAGCTAATTTTTTGTATTTTTAGTAGAAACGGGGTTTCACCATGTTGGTCAGGCTGGTCTTGAACTCCTGATCTCAAGTGATCTGCCTGCCCCAGCCTCCCAAAGTGCTGGGATTACAGGCATGAGCCACCATGCCTAGCCTCCATACCTTTCTATAAGTCTCTATCACACTATATTTGGAATTAAATTAGGTAGGAAAGTAGGGCATGTGTCTCTGCTACTAGACTCTGAGTCCCTTGAATACCTTAAGTCCCTCACACAAGACGTGGCACAGTAAAATTTAATAAATATTTACAGTATGTTTTAAGAAAATCTGGGTATGTAGGCAATGAATATTTCTTTTGAGTTATTAGATATCATTCTCAGAATAATAACATTATTTTATTATTTTTATTTCACATATATATAAGATAACTGTGTCACAGAGTAGTCAGGTCTTACTCTTTTGCCCAGGCTGGAGTGCAATGACCCAGTCATGGTACACTGCAGCCTGGACCTCAAAGGCTCAGGCAATCCTCCCACCTCAGCCTGTGAGTAGCTAGGACTGCAGATGTGTACCACCATGCCAAGCTAATTTTTTTGATTTTTACTAGTAGTGAGATCTCACTATGTTGCCCAGGCTGGTCTCCAAGTCCTGAGCTCAAGTGATCCTCCCACCTCGGCCTCCCGAAGTGCTGGGGTTACAGGCATGAGCCACCGTCTCCTGCTAGAATGATGATATTGGAGAAGATAGAAAGCAGTCAGGGTCACCATTTCTCTTGCTACCCTCTCCTCCTACTCTTAGACTTTGGTCATTATGGTTCCTGCCAAACGTACTTTCTATATCGTTAGTCTTTAATATTCCTGAAGTTATTTGTACTGTTCTTGGATAAACATATGCTCTATATTACATACTAGATTTTATTATACTGACAGAGTTCAAAATATTATAAGCTTAGATGCTCTTGGATTATTGACCAAGGTGATCAAATGGTAAAGGGCAATATTCACTGACTACTTGCTATATACATAACATCATTCTAAGTCTTTTGCATGTATTATTTCATTGAATCCATTCAAAAATGCCACATATATGATATTATTAGCTTCATTTTACAGATGAACAAATTTAGGCAAAGAGATGTTAAGGAACTTGTCTGAAGTTGCCATTTTAGTAAGCAGAGGACCAGGATTTGAATGCAGGCAGCTGGCATCAGAACTCACGTTGTTACACTATTGCTGCTCAGTAAGTCTTGAAAGCCCACAAAGCAGGACTAGACTGCAAGAAACTGAGGAGGCAGCATGCCGGTGAAGAGTTTCTAAATGGAGGGAAGGACAAAACAATCTGCCCTTGAGTTGTAGATTGGTCACTGGTGAGAGAAGAAAAAGAGAGATCCTTCGAGACATAAGATCAAAAACCATCTGGAGAGCCAGAAGGGGAAACACCAGCAGGGAACAAAGTGTTTCCAGTATTGGGAACATATGAGTAAACCATCAGATAAGCATGGGAAGTCAGCCTGCAAAGTCAGGAGGGTTACCTCAAGAGAGAAAGGCAACAGCTTGTTATGGTTTCCTAGAGCCTACATGTATATCTAGTCTCAGTGAGCAGGGAAATTGTATTAATGTCTGACATGTTTAGGTTCAGTCTGAACAAAATACCTCATTCCAGCATTGAAGATTGCAGACCTAAATGTCATTCAATGTGAAATAACAAGCATGTATTTTTCCTTGTTGTACTTCTAATTCTAGTAATGTACCTTCTTCCTTTAAGCTCTATGCTTCCTAAATTGCACCTTCTTTGAAACAGCTCATGCTAAGATTTGAAGCTTGCTGCATCAGTTAAAGGTGTCCCTAAGCATCTGATGGATAAAGGAGGACAGTAGAAACCTCAAACAAAACTGCTGCCAATAATCAGAGGATATAAAACAATAAAACATGTATAGCGTTCTTCCAAACATCAAGGAAGCTTCTTTTCTCTTTAAAGCTGTAGTGTACACAAGATACAAAATGTAACCTCCCAAAAGAAGAAAATTTAGGTCTCTGGAAACTATATGGGAGGTCAGCAGAAGAGGGAATCATTTCTCCTCAGGCACTGAAATGACTGAAAACAGTTTATGAGGAAAATTACATTTTAATCTTTTCCCTGACATTTAGTAATTGAGTATGTATACAGTAGCTGCACACACACACACAGAGCTTAATTTACACGGAGCTATTTTACAGTATATAATAGGACCATAGCCCTTCCAAAGGTCAGATTAATTAAAAGGTGTATTCATGGATTTTCAGATAATTGCCTTACATAATATTATTAGTGTCATCAATATCACTTGAAATGCTGTAGAACATAACGCAGGATATACAATTAACTTTGCATTAAGATTTGAAGTGAGACAGGCACTGCCTGTGAATATCAGCCCTCAATTTGTAAATCACCAGAGCATGGTGACAATTTGGCTTGACTACAACTATGCCTGAATGAAGCACTTTTCCTTTCGAGAAAAAAGGAATCTACGAGCATGACTCCCTTTTCTCCTTTTGTTTATTTTTTTAAGTCGTTTAATTATTTTCCCTTTGGTAAAAGTAATTCCAGAGTTTGCCTTTTCTTTTTTCTTTTGAGGGGAAGGGGTAACTTTACAGGCAGTTTCCTTAGTCATTCTAGGCAGCCAGCCAATGAAATATAGACTAAACAACACAGAGGATATTAATTTTACCTCACTATACATGCACACAGCTAGTGATGCATAAAGTCTTCATTCCAAGACTGACATTAAAAAGGTTGTGCAACTGCCTAGATTCCAACGTCACTAACGGTTTTCTGAGGGAGTTGGAAAGAGATAAGAGAGAGACCTTGGGGAGCAATTTTAAAGTGGCTCAATAGCGATGGCAGAGCCAAACTCATACCAACATCAATGTGGTGCAGAGAATCTCTAAGTATTTTTAATGCTGAATTTGAGCAAAGAAACTTCAAGTATGAACCTCAAAAGAAATCAAAATGTATTTCACAGATATATTAAGAGTTTTCTGCCAATAGAGAAGCTGCATAAAAAGAATAATTAGAAAATCAAACTTTTTATTGAAGTATGACATATATTCAGAAATATTCACACATCAAAAGTGTAGAGCATGATAAATGTTTACAGCATGAATATACTCGTGCAAACAATTCTGAGCTCAAGAAACAACATCACGTATACCCCAGAAGACATGCCCACACCCCCATTTAGTCACTATCTTCTCTCAGGGTAATTCATATCCTGACCTCTAATATCATTAGTTTAGATTAGTTTTGCTCATAAACATTACATAAATGGACAATTCAGTGTAAATTCTTTTGGGATTGATTTTCTTTATTCTGCATTTTATTTGTTACTTGAGTGTAGTTGTAGTTCATTCACTCTCACACAGAGGGAGTATTTTTAATGTGTGAATACACCTCAATTGATTCGTTCTACTGTTGAGGGTATTTGGATAAAAATATTATATATTTTACATATCACTGAGTCTGATTTAGGACTTTTATAACTATATCGATGAGAGGCAATAGTCTGAAATTTCAGTTTCTTGTACTTTAATATAAAGATTATCCTGGTTTTATAAAAATTGCTGGAAAGTATTTCCTCTGTTTTCTTTCTCTGGAAGATTTGGTGTAAAATTGGTATTATTCTTAATTTTTTGGAAGAATTAACTAGTACAATTATTTTCATCTTCATTTGTTTTAGGAAGGTTTTCAATGACAGAATCAAAAAATTTAATATACATTGCAATATAATATTAATTATTATGTTGATTATCTTGTATTATTAATAAATATATAATACAATTAGTAATTGTATATCAATATATACAATATAAATGTGTATTTAATGTAATTTACATTTAAATATATATAGTATCAGTTTCAGAAAGTTGTGTTTTTTAAGGGATTTGTCAATTTAATCCAAATTATCAAATTCATTGGCTAAAATTGTTAATAGTAGTCCTTTGTTACAAATAATGATGTTGCTTTTTTCATTTCTGATGTTTTCTTTGTGTCTTATTTATTTTTGCTAAGTATTTATATGTTTTATAAATCATTTTAGTCAAAGGCTTTGTTGGGTTTTTTAATTATGCATTTGTTTTCATTAATTCCCATTCTTATTGCTATTATTTAAAAATTATTTTGGTTTAATTTTGTTATGACTTTGTTAAAAGAAAAACTTTAGACAAATTAAATTTAGCAGAGTTTATTTGAGCAAAGAAACATTCACGAATTGGGCAGCACCCTGAACTAATAAAGGCTCAGGGAGCTCCACCCAGCAATGTGGGCAGCCAGTATTTATGGGCAGGAAAAGGGAGTGACGTACAGAAATAGCTCAGCTGGTCACAGCTTGACATTTGCCTTATTTGAACAAGTATGAGCAATTTGCAGCTGTGATTGGCTGAAAGCTCAGCTACTGTGATTCTCAAAGCATCAGTTACTTGTTAGAAGAATATACTTCCAAGTTAGACTGCAGTTTATTTACAAATTATATTAGGATACAGTTCCCTGCATACAGAGGCAGATTTAGGCCAAGTTTAATTTGATTTAACAACTTCTTGAGATAAAAGCATATTTATCATTTAATTTTAGTATTTTTTCTTCCACAGTATTTTCATTCTGTGATTATATATTACCCTCTGTTTATTACATTTAAAGCATATCACATTTATTTTATATGATACCTTCTTTATGATTCAGCTATAATATTTTAAAATTTTCATTGTTAATTCTTATTTGACTCATGGATCATGTAGAAGTACATCATTTCCAGGTAGTTGGAGATGTTTTGATGGCTTATAATTTATTTCTAAGTTAATTTTGTGGTCAAAGCATATACTCTGAATTATTTTCATTTGTTGATATTTGTTGAGGCTTTATGATCCAACATATAGTGTATCTTGGTCTATGCTTCTATGCAGAGTCAAAAATTATGTGAATTCTGTCCTGTTGGCAGCAATGTCAGCTAAATATGTAAATTATGTAAAGTTTGTTTATTGTATTATATAGTGTGTATATGTGTGTGAGTATATTTTTGTGTGTATACATATATATGTGTTAATATGTACAAAAACATGTTTGTGTATATATACATATGTTTGTGTATATACATGCATATATACATATGTGTATATATTATATGTGATATATTATTACATATTACATATATTATTATATTATATATTACATATGATATGTGTACATTTTATATATACTACATGTAGACATGTTTGTGTCTGTGTATATACATATGTACATAAGTGTATAATGTATATTATATGCAATATATGTATTACATATTACATGCAATATTACATGTAATATATTACATATAAACTTTATATGTGGTGTGTGTGTGTAATATATATAAATATATATGTAGTAAATGGTTCTCAACCAGCAGAGATTTTTAAATATCTGGAGACAGTTTTAGTTGTTATAATTGGGGAATGGGAAGCACCACTAGCATTTAATGAGTAGAAGCCAGGGATGCTACTAAACATCCTAAAATGAATAAAACAGTTCTTCACAACATATACATCTTGCTGTCTCCGCTACCTAGAGTGGTGTATTAAAGTCTCTATGATTAGATTTTCTCTATTTTTCCATTCTGTCTTCATGTTCTCGGATACTGTTATTTGTCGTATAAACTGATGTCTATTAGATTAAACCCGTTATCATTATTAAATTTATTTGTCTAATAATGCTTCCTGGCTTCATGTCTACTTTGTTTAATATTAATATGCTAAATCAGTTTTGGTGTTTGCATGGTATCTTTATTTCTATACTTTTATTTTCAACTGTATTTTATACTTTAAAGTTTGTTTTTTTCAAGAAGCCTAGAGTAGGCATTTAACAATTGATTTTGGTAATTTTAGGGGTTTTTTTAAATGTAGATTTAGTCCATTTATATTTAATGTAATAAATAATAAATATGGATTTTTAGATTTTTCTCACTATTTCTATTTTAATCATCTTTATTCATTGCTTTCTCCTTTTCCTTTTAAATTAATAACACGTTGTTTTATTATTGTATTTTTTCATCTATCACCCTTTTCTAAAATTTTTACTTCCAACAGTCTTAGATTTACAGAAAAAAATTGCAAAGACAGTATGGAACATTCTCACTTCCCCTACTTCCATTTCACCATGTTACTAACACCTTATGTAAATGTGGTCTATTTGTTACAATTAATGATGATTATTAACTAACCTCCAAATAGATTCAGATTTTCTTTGTTTTGCTTTTACCTAATGTATTGTTGTTGTTGTTGTTGTTGTTCCAGGATCCATTCAGGTGTCACACTGCATTTAGTATTCATGACTACTTAGGATTCTCTTGCTTGTGACATTTTCTCAGACTGTATTTGTATTTGATGAGCATAAAAAGGACTTTGACAGTTTTAAGGAGTACTAGTCAAGTATCTTATACAATGCCCCTCCCTGGGACTTGTCTGATGGTCTTCTCATGATTTTATTGGAGCTAATCTGTTTGAGAAAGACCACAGAGGTAAATTACCATTTTCATTTCACGTAAAAGGTATATTCTGTCAATATTACTTATCGTTGTTGATGTTCCTTTTCATTATAGGACTGAAGCAGTGCTGGTTTTCTGCAATGTAAAGTTAGTTTTTCCCTGTTTTCATACTGTATTTATTGGAAGGAAGTCACTACGTGCAGCACACACTTAAGGAATGGGGAGTTATGCTCTACCTTTTTGAGGGTGAAGTATCTACATAAATTATTTGGAATTGTTCTTCATGAGATAGTTGGCTCTTTTCTCTTACTCATTTTCAATCATTTATATTAGCATGGACTCATGGATATTTATTTTTATATTTGGGGTTATAATATCATATTACTCAATTCCTTTCTTTTTTGCTCAAATTATTCCAACTATAATATATGCCTGTTTTTCATAAAATAAGTTTATGATTTTTAGAGATTAGCTAGTGATTATAACATGAATTCTTAACTTATTATAATCTAGTACAAAATGTTAGTTTTACTATTTTCTCAATATTGCTAAAATCTTAGACCTTTTAAACTCTAAATTCCTTCTTGCCATTTGCAATGTTTTGTCATGCATTTCATTTTTACTTATATTTTAAATTCAAAGAGGTATTCAAAATATCACTTTATAAGGTCAATATCTGTTTATATTTGCATACATATTCACCTTTTCCATTGCTCTTCATTCCTTTCTGAACTTCCTTGTTTCTATGAAGTGTAATTTTCCTTTCACCTGATAAACTCTTTAACATTTATTTCAATGAAAATCTTTTGGCATTAAATACTGGACATGTTTTGTTAATCAAAAGTGTTTTTAATTTTAGTCACATTTTGGAAACTTTTTTCCCCTATGTGTACAATTCTAAGTTGATGGTTACTTTCTTTTAGCCCTGCAAAAATGTCAGTCAATTGTCTGTTGGCTTCTATTATGTCTGTTTTGAAGTCAGCTGTCAGTGCTTTGGGGTATATTTTGAAAGAAATTTGTCTTTTTTTCCTCTGGCTCTTTTAAAGTTTTTATTTTTATCTTGGTTTTCAGTAGTTTGGCTGCAATATGACCAAGTGTTTTATGTACTCTTCCAGTGTTTTATATACTCTTCAGTAGGCTTCTGAAATTAGTGAGTTGGGGTTCTTTAAATCAATTTTGGAAAATTATCAGTGATTAGCTCTTCAAATGGTGCTTCTATCTCATTCCTATCTCTTCTTTCTTGTAATCTTCTTATACATGTGTTATACCATTCAAATGTGTCTGATATATTTTTTATACTTTGTTCTTTTCCTGTCATCCTTTTCTTCCTTTCCTTCTTTACTTAAGTATATATATTTTCTATTCACCTGTCTTTGAAATTACTAGTCTTATCTTCTACTTGCTATTTGTCTTACAAGTATGTCTACTTGCTGGTGAGCCTACTGCATTCATCCATTTTTCATTGCTATAAAGGAATACCTGAGACTGGGTAATTTATAAAGAAAAGAGGTTTCTTTGGCTCATGGTTCTGCAGGCTGTACAAGCATGGCACCAGCGTCTGCTTGGCTGCTGGTAAGGCCTTGGGAAGCTTTTACTAGTGGCAGAAGGTGAATGGGGAGAAGTCACCTTGCATGGTGAAAGAGGGAGTGAGGTCAGGGAGGTCCCACAATTTTTATCAATGAGATCTTGTGTGAACTCATTACCATGGGGAGGGCACCAAGCCATTCGGGGAAGGGATCCACTTATATGACCCAAACACCTTCCACCAGGCCCCACTTCCAACACTGGGGATCACATTTAAGCATGATATTTGGAGGGAACAAACATCAAAACTCTATCACCTATCCACAGCCCTTAATTTCTAGAATGTTCATGCAATATTTGTAAATTATAATTATCTATATATACTACTATTTGTTGAAATGTCTACCTTTTAATTAGTTTGATAATCAATTCATCTACTATCTTAAACTTTGTTTATGATAGTTCTTTCAAAATCTGCTCTAATTCTAATGTGTGGATCATCTGTGGATATGCTTGTGTGTGTGTGTGTGTATGTCAATCATATAGTCCTGTTTATTTTCTTAAAAATGTTTGATTGAATGCTAAAATTTTTAGCATTTTTAGTTGTTTTCTTTCACCACAGAAAATTTGCTCTTTCCTCTGCTAGATAAATAGACAATTGTGTATATGCATGTGGGGTGGTATGGGATCCAATTATAAACTGAGGTGGGGAGAGGCTAGTTGCAATTTTAGTAATAAGCAGTCTAATTCTGATTAAAGCCTGGCCTTACAGTGCTTTCTAATTGGGAGCCTAGAAGGTGTTTTTCTTCTTAGCCCTGAGTGGTCATAATAATTTCTACTCTGTCTCTGAGAGGCAGTTGGCTTAGCTTTCTGGTATCCTGACCCTATAACCTCCAAACTTGGCAGTGTCCAAACATTAAGACACAGAGTCTGTGCTTAATGTCCTTTAATTCTCCAATTTTGGCACTTCAGTTCTATGCAACTCCCTGAAGTTCTCCTTGTTTCTCTGTCCCCCAGTAGGATGCTTTCTGGGACAAGTCCAGATTTCTAACCTATAGTGCCTTCCAGGATCAGCAAATGCTTTCAAGGAGAGCTAAAGATCATCAAGTCACTTTTGAATGGTTCTTCTCTCTTTGGATGCTTCTGCAGATTTCTGATTCTTCAAATATGTGAATTTATCAGGTGGTTTTGATGTTTTATGAGCATATGTTGTCCTTCCATGAATTAATCATCTCCTTCAGAAGTTGAAGCTGAAAGGAAGATTTTAAAACACTTCTTTCATATTTGCTTTGTGCTGACTGATTATAGTAAGAAATTCAGGTACTTCTTTGGCAGCTTACAATCTAATGTGGACAACAGAGAATAAACAAACACACACCCAAAGAAATTTTAATTACAAATAGTAGGATAGGCTTAACTCAGTCATCTTTAAAAATGATAACTCTACTTAATTTACTCCTAGGAACTTTTAAGGATGTCTTTGCACAACGATTCTAAAAGATAGTGATCTTTGGAATTATTAATTATCCTCACTTTTTTTTTTTTGAGACAGAGTCTCGCTCTGTCACCCAGGCTGGAGTGCAGTGGTGCGATCTCCGCTCACTACAAGCTCCGCCTCCCAGGTTCACACCATTCTCCTGCCTCAGCCTCCCGAGTAGCTGGGACTACAGGTGCCCGCCACCATGCCCGACTAATTTTTTGTATTTTTAGTAGAGATGGGGTTTCACCGTGTTAGTCAGGATGGTCTCCATCTCCTGACCTCGTGATCTGCCCGTGTTGGCCTCCCAAAGTGCTGGGATTACAGGCGTGAGCCACTGCACCCAGCCTAATTATCCTCACTTTTTAATTAAAAGTTGTTTTAAAAAAAGATCATCTACTTGAAGGTATTTAAACATCTAATGCAAAAGAGGATGGAACTTCTGGAAAAAATTACCAAATATTTTGAAAAGATTTGTAACAATTTATTTGGATGTTGCTAATGTAGTTTTGAATGCACACACGCTTGCACTTTTATTTATGAAAGTTCTTGTGAATATTAACATCACACATGGCTATCTTATTGCTGTGTATGTACGTTCTTATTGATACCAAAACCCTGAGAGGGCTATACGTAAGACTGCCATTGTTCTACGAAAGAACATTGACTAGTGGATTATACACAATTCAGTGATTTTGTTGGTTGCATAATATTTTCTTATGTACATGTGATTTCTTGAAATTTGGCCATTTATTCAGCATTTATTGATCACTGTGCCAGGCACCATGCTAGTTGCGAGGTATTGAAGGAAAAATGCTTTAAAATGCGTCTTCCCTCAAAAAGTTCACATTTACTGGAGTGCACAGACACTTAAGCATATAATGTAGGTCTTTAATGTTCTCCAAAGGGATAAGTAATTGACTGAATTATAGAGATAAGAACATGGTGCTATTATAACCTTTCAGAAAGCCATCTAAGTCAGACAAGGAGAGAGATCAGAAAAAGTCTTTGGCGTATACCAGAGATGGTATTTGAAGAATGATGAAATTGGCCAGATTGGGTGAGGATAGGATATGGGTATGATGTCTCAAGTTGGGGAATAACATATGGGAAAGCACATATGTGAAAGAATGCTTTTGCAAAACATAAGAGTTTGAAACATGGCTATGGTAGTAATAAAGTAGTAGAAATCCCAAATACTCCTCTAAGGAGTTATAATTTGGTCGTCAAGAGACTAGAGAACCACAGAAATATTTTAAGCAGAAAGTGGCATATGTGTTCCAGAAAGATCAATCTATCAGTCATAATTTAAATAGGGGAGGAGACAAGATTAGACAGTGAGAAGTGTTAAACCATGAACTATGGTGGTGGTGGTATGGTTTGAGAGATGGGGACAGATTGAAGACATTAAAATAAGGTCCATTATTACTATTGCCATTAATAAATATAAATTAAATACTGTCATCATCAAGCAAGATTTAGTCATTGTTGTTTTAACTTCCTTCCAGAAATTCTACAACACAGACACACACACACACACACACACACACACACACAAATGAATGAATATTGTGAGAATCAAGAATATTATCTCATTGTTTCCTTGCTAAGATCATCTTTTTTTCTTATTTAATAGTTTAAAGTCAAAGCCCAGCAAACTCTAATGTCTAGACTTTATAATTTTATAACAGTGTGAACATAACCTGTATAGACTTTAGATAGATGCTTCTAGAAGGGCCTTTTTATCTAAAATCAAGACAAGTTGTAATATAGCAGATATGAAAAGGAAGTGCCTAATAAAACATTTTATTATCAATCTAATTTTTGCACCATTTTACAATGAACTGGTAACCAATGTGTGATTTTCCTCTTTTAAATATGCTTTGTAAATCTTAATTGGGAATGAGGTACCAAGTGACTCAGCTATACTAACTGTTGAACAGAGAGGTCTAGAGGACCATCTGGTGATGCATGCAGAGAGCTATGTTGCTCACCATATATGCAGGAAATGCAAGTTACAGTGTATAGGAAGATTGTGGCTGGGTATGGTGGCTCATACCTATAATCCCAGAACTTTGGGAGGTCAAGGCAGGTGGATCACTTGAGGTCAGAAGTTCAAGACCAGCCTGGCGAACATGGTGAAACCCCATCTCTATTAAAAATACAAAAACTAACTGGGCGTAGTGCTGTGAGCCTGTAATCCCAGCTACTCGGGAGGCTGAGGCAGAAGAATCGCCTGAACCCTGGAGGCAGAGGTTGCAGTGAGCCGAGATCACACCATTGCACTCCAGCCTGAGTGACAGAGTAAGACTCCATCTCAAAAAAATAAAAAATTAAAATTTTTTTCTTTAAAAAAGAGAGTATAGGAAGATTGAAGAGAGCTGGTTTTAATTTATTTATTTTCATTTTCATGTTTATTTTTAGAGACAGAATCTTGCTCTGTTACCCAGGCTGGACTGCAGTGTTGCAGTCATAGCTCACTGCAGCCTTGAACTCCTGGACACAAACAATCCTCCCACTTCAGCCTCCTGAGTAGCTGGGACTCTAGGGGTCTGCTACCATGCCTGGCTAATTTTTATTTTTTAATTTTTTGCAAAGACGGGGTCTCACTATGTTGCTCAGGCTGGCCTTGAACTCCTGGCCTCAAGTGCTCCTCCCACTTTGGCTCCCAAAGTGCTGGGATTATAGACGTGAGTCACCGTGCCTGGCCAGGGTGTTAATTTTATTATTTTATTTTATTATTTATTTATTTATTTATTTTTTGAGATGGAGTCTCGCTCTATCGCCCAGGCTGGAGTGCAGTGGTGTGATCTTGGCTCACTGCAAGCTCCGCCTCCCGGGTTCATGCCATTCTCCTGCCTCAGCCTCCTGAGTAGCTGGAATTACAGGTGCGTGCCACCACGCTTGACTAATTTTTTGTATTTTTAGTAGAGACGGGGTTTCACCGTGTTAGCCAGGATGGTCTCGATCTCCTGACCTCGTGATCTGCCTGCCTCAGCCTCCCAGAGTGCTGGGATTACAGGCGTGAGCCACTGCAACCCGGCCAGGGTGTTAATTTTAAAAGAAATAAATGTGTTATGAAAATATCTTTGTTAGTGCTATTGTCCTTAGTTGGCATAAATTATTTCCATATTTTGGTTCAGATTTGGCATGAGTTAAATAGATTAGTTATAGAAACATGTAACTTAACTTGCTCATCTGTGAAGATTTTAAAATGAGATTAATTTTCACTTAGGGAGGAAGCAAAGTGAAGAACACAGATTTCACAGATGGGATGCCTGGCTCAAATTCCAGCTTGACCGCTGGTAGCTGTGTGACCCTCAGCGAGTTACTTGACCTCTCTCTACTCAGTGTCCTCATCTGTCAGGTAAGGATAATAATAGTACATATTTCATAGGGTCGTTGTATGATTAAACAAGTTATTATTTATAGCGTGCTTAGAATAGTACCTGGCACATATTAGTGCTATATGTGTTCAGTAAATAAATAAAATTAGAAATGGAGGGGATAAAAAAGAAATAATTTGGTCACAATAAAGGCTTCTTTCCTTTCCAAACGCTTACAAACAACACTTAAAAAATTTCGTTTGATGAAATATAGTGTATGATTTGGTCTTTTTTTAGATAAAGAACACTTAAAATAATTTTTCACATTTTTCTGTTAAAATCTCTCTCAGATATATGCATACATATAAATGTTGATTTACATGAAAGTGAATGTGTATATAGTATAAAAATGTTTATCTACGTAAGTAAATATATATCCAAGGACCTTTGAGTCTAATCTTCTCTTATTGTATCAGCTCTGTGATGACATCAGTTTCTGACAGGCTAGTCAGGCAATACATTCTGGGCTGGGCCTTTTTTCCCCCCATTGTTCATTGGAAGATTAGAACTGAAGGCAAAAGCAATAATACTCTGATCTAGTTCTGATCCATCTTGCTTTCAAAAAAGGGGCAGTGTTTATGTTAGAGCATTTGGCAACTGAGAAGTATGTTTTTGAAGGCCTGTTTTTAAGGCCAGATTTGCTCAGGGTGGGGCCCTGCTCTTGGCTTAGAAGCCACATTCACCACTGGCCCCTTAGCTGAAGAAACAAATGGCTAATTATGCTGTGACCAGTTGCTAAACTGTTAACAGAGTGCAAACAGGGGAGCCCCAAAGTCAGAGAAGGTTCTCAGCAAACAGCCTTTAAAGTGCTAGAGGATTGTGGGTGTCAAAGGATCTTCATCCCATGGAAGCCATTTTATCAGAATGCAAATGTTTTCTGGCTTTTAAATTGGAGGCGCTATGGTGACTATTTAATTTGGCAGTAGCTTAGGATGATCTTGCATGATGAGAATGAACTATCCTGGAAAGAAAAAAAAAAAGTTATAGGCGTTTTTATTGACTATTTAAGCACCCGAAAACTGGTAGTCTACCATATGACTTCAGAGATTCCCCATAGACACTAGTCTAGGGTTTTCATTGTCCTCAACTGGGGGCTGCAGTGATTTGGCTGTCAATGGTAATCTTTTTATTTTGGTGCTCTTTATAACAGCCAAGGGAGGTGGGAAAAGGCTGTATTGGAAGAGCCTGGAAAAGAAGTGTGCACTGTACTTTATTTCCTTTACTTTAAGACACTGCTCCACATTTTATGTTTTCTTCAATCAATATGTGCAACACGATCACCATTACATGAAATGGGGTGTGTGTGTGTGTGTGTGTGTATTTGTATTTCCTGCAAAAAGCTATTTGTTTTTCCCTTTTTTTTTTTCCTCCAATTCCTCTCCTTCAGGTCTAGGTGCTCCTCTTTAACTTGTCACTGGAAACTGTCCAAATCAAAGAGGATGTGATTACAAATGATCACTCACCTACTGAGGGTAAAGGGTTTCACAGCAGGGCTGAGTTTACCCCATCCCCATTTATTTTATTTCTCTTTCCCTCAATCCTTTCCTCTGTGGACTGGGAGCTTTGCATGTACCTTTTCTTCCTTAAGATTACACTGTGATGATGGTGAGGTTCTATGTTGCTAAGAGGTCTGTTGGATGCTTTATTAGTACTCTGAGAAGAAGTGCACCAACACTCCAGATGTACTTCAGTTATTTTCTTGATGATCTAATTGCAGGCTCACAATCTCTTTCCAAATTTTTAGAGCTCCTATTTTTCAGTAAGCACTGATAATTTTTCTCTACCCATCTTAGTACACAAAAACTGTGGGGAGACAACTAGAGCAATAGCTAACTTTATTATTATTCTACAAGAACATGTTAAGCACTTAACAGATACTTTCTAAGAATTCTACCCCTTAATTCTGTTAAGGTAATTGAGGTTAAGGTAAACTGCTCCTCCATTTGAATATTTGAGAAATATCTTGGCAATTAATTGTATTACTTTTAAAATTTGTTTGCTTTGTTGCAAGAAGTCCAGTGGCAAGGATGGTTTTAATCACGTCTCTTTGCAGACATCCCTTACCTTAGTTTCTATAGTTTGAGAAGAAGAATTCTATGAGTGTGCAAAGATTCAGCCATTTTACTTGCTATTATGAAAACTTAGGCATAGGTGATGGTCAGTAAAATATTAAAATGGAATTGATAAAAATAAAACTCACGAGCCTGCACATATTCAAGTTTCTTAACTGTGGGGCTTAAGACAGGGGGCCTAAAAGCCTGTGGTGAAAACTGTTACTCTAATTACTTTTAAAATTATCTTCCTGGGGCTTAGGCTTTGGGCATAGGTACAGCAAGAGGTTTCATGATTTTCTTATTATTTGGAAAGAATAATTTAGGACTGCAATGGTGATGGCCTTTCGAATCAAGGAAAGGAGGCTTAGGAAGGCTAGTATCAAATAAGTCCCTAATAATAAAAACAATGCAAATTAGAAAAAACACGTTCTCAGTGAATATGCAGTGCGTGTTGTTCTTCCAGTGCCTAAGTACAATCAGTGCCTGGCTCTGCTTCCAAGTAGTGACTTTGTGTTCATTAATGATGAATTTCCAGACTGTGATCAAGATTAGAGCACTGAATTGAGAGACTGTTGTATCAAATTTTGGGTTGCTTTACAGTTCACTTATTGTTATTGTTACTGTTGTTGTTTTTATTTGCAAGACAACTTAGTATAGTAGATTGGTGAATCAGACAGGCCTTAATTGAAATCCTGGGCACTTAATTATTTGACCTTAAATAAAGCTTTTCTTTAGTTTTCTGTCTTGTAAATAGGAATAATAATATTTACTTCATGGAGTTGCTTTGAGTTTTCAATAAATCTGTAAAATAGGCCTAGCACTAAAGAACATGCTCTGCCCTTTCCTTTCCCATTGTCATTTCTTATGACCTTCTTAAAAACTTACTACCCTACCCTGCACTTAAAAATTAAAGCACTTTCTAAAGAATTAAAGGAATTTGTCCTTTAATTACTTGTTACATTCTTTTTTTTTTTTTTTTTTTTTTTTTTTTTGAGACGGAGTCTGGCTCTGTCGCCCAGGCTGGAGTGCAGTGGCGCGATCTTGGTTCACTGCAAGCTCCGCCTCCCGGGTTCACGCCATTCTCCTGCCTCAGCCTCCCAAGTAGCTGGGACTACAGGCGCCCACCACTATGCCGGGCTAATTTTTGTATTTTTAGTAGAGACAGGGTTGTTACATTCTTTAAAATACAGAAGTGTCATTCAATATTTGATGATAATAGAGAAGTTATTAATGGCATGACGAACTGTTTTAAATGGGTAAGTAGTAAATTAAACATTAAGAACACCCCAAATAATAGCACTATAAACCGCAGAGTCTTTTAAAAAAAATATTCCAACAGGAGTTTGCATGTATCTTTTAGGACTATTAGTGATTTAATGGTGAAAAGATATGTATTGGTTATTTCTTGGTGAGAAAGATGTTATTTCCCCTATTTCTTGAAGAACCAAAGTCTAAGGGAAACTTTTAGGTTTGAGGAGTCGAATTCCACTTCAGTGTTCTGGGCTGATCAGTCTTTGTTTAGCTTAGACCTACTGAAACACTGCCTCCTAGTGGTAGAGAAAAGAGTGTTTTTTGTTTGTTTAAACAAATTAAAAGGTATGGGAGGAATTGGTTTAATTAAATGACAATAATAAAGGTTCCAAAGGAGATTGAAATTCTGAGAACCAAAATGGGAACAGAATCAAATCAGGTTAATATGTTTCCTATGTTGGACAAGAAACTGTTAGTTCATTATGGGTTGGATTTTGAGAACACTTTTTATAAAAGATGAGCAATGGCTTTTCCTCTGGCAAATGATAGATTGCGTGAGGAACAGTCATGAATTGGTTGAATGAAGGAGATAGGGATTATTTCATTTTAAGTGTTTTTGGGAGGAACACTGTTTTTCTCTGTAGTCATTATAGTAAACTGGTGAACACCCAGGGACTTCAGTCAATGACTAGTAAAATATCAGAGTTGGAAAAGATATTAGTGCCCTTTAAGTTCAAATCCCTTAATGTATTAAATGACTATCCCAAAATCACACAGGCAATTAGTGTCAGATATTAGGACCTGGAATAGTCATTACATATGGAGCTTTTATTACGTGCCAGGTACTGTGTTACAGAGTAGGGTGCAGTGATGTGCAATTATATATAGTCACTACCCTAGTTGAACCATTGAGCCATTAACACCATACCCATTGTCATCTATTGTGAGAAGACATCTGCAAAAGGAATGACCTTCAGAACTGACATTTGATTGTTTGGAGAGATCATAAGCTTGGATAGTGAAATTTCTGAGAATTTAGATTCCCTATAATAGGCAGAATTCTGCCCCTGCTTAATTTATAATTGCCAAGGCAATGATGTCAAACCCTTGTAGAAGATTTTTTTTTTTTAACTGAAGGTTAACATTAAAGTAATAATGGATGGATTCCATTTTCACATTACTGGTATATGTCTATAGAAGTTTGGGTGTGTCAAGAATCTCTGGTCCCTGCAGAGGAAAATCTGTACTTATTCATTTTTGCCAAAATGGAAAAAGTTTACCTGTCACTGCTTAAAATCATTACCCCATGCAGCACTGTAATCGTCTAAGTATGAAATTCATGAATTAGCTCACAACGTATTTCATCATAATGATTAATGTGGTTAAATAATAGTAAATGGACTGTGTATTTTTCTAATAGCATAACAAACTCCCAATGCATTTCAATATAGAGGCTTCAATTGCCTCAAAAATCACTGGTGATAGTTTTTACTTTCATGTTTGCTTAAGCAGAAAAAACTCACTTTGTTTTCCCTCCCACGACCTCGCATCACTTTGCCAAAGTGAAACAATACGTCCCAAAGGAAGAGCTCTTATAACTTCTTAGTTCTTATCTAATTTTCCTGGATGATTAAGGGGCAAGTCACTACAAAGCATTTATTTAGTTGGCAATTTAAGGATTTATGGTTTTTATACATGCATTATAAGGATTTAAAACACATAGACCTTCATTTTCCATTATATAAAATATTCCTGCCAAGTTATTTTGAACACATATCTCTTTGCTTTTACATATTTGAAGACATATCCTGCTGGCCCACATTTAAATGGAATCAGTGGTATCTGTGTCTGACAGATTTTTTTTTTTTTTCCACAAATCACTCTTTCATTCACCCATTCCTAATCCAAGGGTAAAAGACATTCAAGATCCAGAGATCTAGATACATGGTCCTTACAGGGATACTTTAAGAAGCAAATAAGATAACTCAAGTAAAGTGCTTAGCACAGTACAAGGCACTCATATGCTCGATAAATGGTAGCAATTTCTTTTATTGTTTGACAAGATAATTGGCCAGTGAGCTGATAACTGGTAATCAGCAGAAGTTCAAGTAGGCAGGTGGTTATCAGGGCACACACTGTAAACATCACAGACCCAGTCATAGAAAGATTTGTATCCAAGGTATAACATTGTGTCCATGGTTGGGGGGATAAGATATATAGAAATCACATAATTATAGAGAAATTGTGACATGAGATGGACACCTCAGTCAGTGCAGACTTTGGGGAAAAAGTAGGTCATTTAGGGCATGATTGATACATAAGTAAGGGAAATCCAACTCTAGAGACAGGGATCTCAAATCAAAGTCAACCAGTTGAAAGTGATCCTTGCATTTATTCATGTTTCCTTAGGGCACAGGAGCCAACACACCTTCCACATCTTCATCAGTACTTCACACCTCCCTGCTTTGTCGGGGCTCACTAGCAAGGACAGAGGGAAGAGAAGAGGGACAGTCAATTGTTTCATTTCTCTAATGAAAGAATTGAAATTGGTTAGGAAAAGGGCAGAATTGATATAGGATCCAGCAAAATGGTTATCTGTCCACCTAAGAAAACTGACCAATGAAGACCCTACAAAAATATTAATCTCCAAACAAAATCTAAGTCCCTGTGTACTAGGAAACAAGAAAAAACAAGGATTTGGAATTCTGATATTTTGTTTGTTTTTCCACTCAACTTGGATAAACCTCTTAGCCCCTCTGAATCTTAATTTTTTTCCTGTGTAAAAACAGTACATCTTAAAAAAAAATGGTGCTGGCATGGAAAATGAAAACATGCATGCAAAAGATTGCTGTAGACTGTAAATCTTATGAGATGCTTGTCATTATTTTTAACCTCTCTTTCTTACTGTATCTTTCTTGATCCCTCCCCCTCTCTTTCTGACCAAAGAATACACATTCTTCTACATTCAGAAGAGGATAGGTTAGACCAACACTCTCTTCTCTCCTATGAGTCTTGGCAATTGTAGCATGGGAATGCCTACTGGCTTGGAACAAGAAACTAGTTTACCTGACCAGAACTCTGAATATCTCTTAGACCACTGGTATCTGACTGCAGTTCTTGGAAAGTGGCACAGAATATTCTTTTGACCAATGCCAATGGGGAGGCAACTGCACAGGCAAATGGACAGAGGTCCTGGCTGAGTGGCAGTAACCTAGAAGCCAGAGAGCTCACATTCAAACCCACTGACTCTTGACCTCTCATTCATTGCTGTCAGTGGAATGAAGACAACACCTGCCACATACTACTTCCCAGAGAAATGGGAAACCCCAGAGAAGGTCTCTCTCTCTCTATTTTTTAATGGGAAATTCTCTTCTGCCTAAGTTATTCACCATCTTCTAATTTTATGGTTTGTATGTAGATTTATTATTGTGATGTACTTTCCATTCAGGGCATCAACTGGCTTCCTTTCTGTAAACTGTGTGGGACCTCTTTTGCCATCCTGCACCTATACAAATAAGAAGAGGGAGGCTATCTTATTTCACGGGCAGGGAAGGGCCCCTGTGAATTATACAATGATTTTTTATGAGAAGGTAAACACACTTGTGTGATTTTTATGTGTAAAATTCCATCCAAAATTGTAGAATCAAGGGGCGTTACAGAGGAATTTGAGATTATTCTCTGGTGAGAAGAGAACCATGACATCACAGAGGAGGGATCTGCATCAGTTTCAGTGAAGTTTCATTGAAGACAGAAACTGTGGTCTAATTTCACTCTTAGGTGGAGTTAAACAGTTTAAAACTTACATCTGTCTGCATGTCTTGCTGCTGACAGTTTGTTGTGAGATAGAACACAAGGTATAACCATCAAAATAAATTTATGGAGGAACCATTATTTGTTATTGGTGTTGTTTTAATAGTTGCTTTGGGATTTGTATTTTTCCCCTTTCTAATAGTCACTTTTATGATGCTGAGCCGAAAGCCTTTCACTCTTCTCTGAAACACAACATATTTTTCTTTCTTTCACAAATGATTATCACAGAATTCATGTGGTTTTTCTGCACAAAGGAATTACTATGTTTATGCAGTAACTTTCTAGATGGCTCACATCTTTATCGTCCTGACCCTCTGCAGTTCTGTTCTTTTCGTTTCTGACAGAAGTTTCTTAACATCAAGTCCAAGGCAAAAATGGGCTTTATTATCTTGCTTATTCCCTTCATTTCTCAAGGGCTGGTAGAACTGTTGGAAACACATTTTTTCTCCAGGAATGTCCTTTTTCTATATTCGGGAAAATGTTTTATTTTTCCTCAATCCAGACTGAGTAGTACTGAAGATCCCTATCAAACAGAAGAAATTTCGGTATTTGCCTAGTCCAAATTATTTACTTTTTGGTGACAAAGTAAAGCTACAGAAAAAAAAAATTATTTGAACAATATTATTGTTACTATGAACTATACAAATACCTAGTCTGATCTCCTTCCACTTGGTTAATTTGCTCCAATCTTTCCCCTCCCAGTAATAGTATTATAATTAATCAAGCCAAGGATTTTATTTACCTGTCTTCCTGTCACCTATCTATTTATTGTTAGCGATTTTATTGTGTTTGACCTTATGGAGAATGCTAGGATGTCAGATAAAATAAATAAAATAATATGTTCATTTCTCCTCTCAGTATGTTATATGCAGTAGTGATTTATAAATTTGTCGGGGAAACTTTTACTAATTTTTGCAAAGTTTAAAGAATTTGACAATTCTTTCTTTATACATAAGAGGGACTTATATATAATATAATATAAATGTATATTTATATTATAAATAGTATAAATGTATACTATTTATACATAAGAGGGACTAAGAAAATATTTCTCTTCAAAGTGAGGTCCGGTTTGCATTTTTAGCCTTTCCTTCCATTGGTTGGACCCTGGTAGGTTTGTCCTAAAGTAAGATCTCCCCTTCTGTAAAGCTCTTTCTACATATACTTTAGACTAGAGGTTCTGAAATGAAGGTAGAACTCTCTTCCTCCACCCAAGGGACATTTGGCAATGTTTGGAGAACTTTTTGTTGCCACACGGGGAGGTGATACTGTCATCTAATGTATAGAGGACAAATATGCTGCTGCTAAATAGTCAACAACACACAGATTCCCACAACAAAGCTATGCAGTCCGAAATGTCAGTATGCTAATGTTTAGAAGCTCAGCTCTGGAAGATTGTCTTTCCTTTGTGCCTGTAAGAGCTGGGCCTGGTACTTGGCAATGCCAGCATAGGTCTGAAATATACTATGTTTTCTATTATTCCTCCCAATGACCACTTCCACAGGACACCTGAGTGAGTAGCAGATGTTACTGAAAGTTTAGGGTCACAAAGGGAATTGAATCACAGGCTGTCCCTCCTCCCATTGGCAAGAAACCAAACAGTTCACTCAAGATATCTCTCTCCTCCAAGCTCTTTCACCTATGTAATACTTTTATTCACTACCTTTCTCCATAGATGTAGCCTCTTTCCTGGTGTAAGCTCCTTTTATGCAGGACTCCTCACTTTCTTCTTAGCCAGAGCCCCGTTCCCTGAGTTCCTTCTTGGAAATCTAATTCCTCTCACTTTTTTAAGATGGAGAGTAACTTTGCTTTCCCTAAGTGTCTGGTTGTGTATATTAGTCAGGGTTTTCCAGAAAAAAAGAACCAATACATATATCCAAGGCAGGTGGATCTCTTGAGGCCGGGAGCTTGAGACCAGCCTGGCCAACATGGTGAAATCCTGTATCTACCAAAAATTATAAAAATTAGCCAGGCACGGTGGTGCATGCCGATAATCCCAGCTACTCAGGAGGCTGAGGCATGAGAATCTGGGAGGTAGAGGTTGCAGTGAGCCGAGATTGCACCACTACACTCCAGCCTGGGTGATAGAGTGAGACTCTGTCTCAAAAAAAAAAGATACATGTATCTTATATAAAATATAAGATATATGTAACACATATATCTTATACTAAATTCATTATATAAAACAAGGAATAGGCTCATATAATTATGGAGGCTAAGAAGTCTCAAGATATGCAGTTGGCAAGCTGGAGACCCAGGAGAGAGTTGATGGTGTAAGTTCCAGTCTGAAGGAAGAAGACATAATCAGTCTTCTTCCTTCAAAAGAAGGAATCTCTAACATAGACAGAGAGAGAATTCTTTCCTACTTGGTCTTTTATCTTTTCTGGCCTTCAGTGGATTGGATGAGGGCCACCCACATTGGTGAGGGCAATCTGGTTTACTCAGTCAACAGATTCAAATGTTAATCCCATCTAGAAACACCCTCACAGACACACCCAAAATAGTGTTTAACCAAACATTTGGGCCCCCTGTAGTCCAGTCATGTTGACGTATAAAATTAGCCATCACATTGTTCCATATCCAAAGATTCAATAATGTGCTTAGCTAAACAATGAGCTTACATGTTAGCCTTCAGGAAGAAGGGATCCAGGAGATGACACTATTTTTCATCTTTTCTTCTGTCACTCCTGTCTTTGTGAGTGAAAGAGAGTGGTATCAGGATTTGTTCCCCTAATGTAGAACTATGCTAAAATCTTCAGGGGGCAGTGAGGGCAAAGTTGAGTTTTTCTTTAAATAAATGGTTTATTTTGCTTATCTCTCTGTTATAATTATAAGTGAGTTTGGTTGGGTCACATCCTTTAATTTTGGGGTCCCATTCAATTATATTTTTTGGCATGGACACCAGGACCATTAGTTGTAACCTTATTAGCTTTATTATAAATATTTGATGTCAATGTGTTTATTTTTTCTTTGAAAGAGCTCTATACTCTCTCATGTCATTGGGAACTGGACAGTTGACATTTTATTCTATTACTTTACAATTATATAATTCATAGTTAATTACATCATTTAATTCCAGTTACAAATATTTAACTCATATCCCATCTCCATATTTGCCTCTGACCCCAGCAACCAGAAGCCAGGCATGAAGAAAGATACAAAAAACTACGAGTTTTTTCATTTTGCCTCATATACTGGGTAAATATGTATTATGTGAATAAATAAATCACCAGGCATCCTGGAGTGTGGCTGGCTCATTTGGAGGTTCTGTGCATTTGAACATAAAAACTGCAGCCTTGCAAACACATTCCCAGAGTACCTGAGGATAGGTTTGTAATTGAGAGTGGGATCCTTCTCTAAAGACCATAGTGTTCAGTTCTAGAATCTGAATCAGTGGGTGCCCCTCTTTATGTGTGACTCTGTCCAACCATTTTTTTCCATTACAACTCCAGAGAATATTGAGACTCATTAGCAGCTGTGGTCTGGTAAAGTTTTATCTCTAGCTTGGCATGGCTGTAGAAACCTGGTTGATCCTATCTTTTAGACTGTATGCAGTTTTAGAATTCTTTGGGAATTCCAAGTAAAGCCTCAAGAAGATCTTGGACTCTTTCCTGCCAAGAAGACATACCTGTGTTTCTTTGTTATTCCATAATGAATGAAAAGAAAGGAGACTGCATTTGTGGTCTGAGTGTGTGGAGCAGTTCTTATTGATTGAATAAATGAATAAATGAGATCAAGTAGGTAATGAGGTATAGATCCCAAGCCACCTGTAGGTAATACCACTTTTTTTCTAGTGCTGTATATTACCACCTTAAATTGCTCCTTTGTTCAAGCAGCAATGTAACACAAATTACACAGAACCTCTAAAAACAGGCTAAAACAACTGCCAAATTCAATGAGATTAAAAACGTGGGGAAGTGGAAAGAAGACTGGATTGCGCTCAGGCCACCTGGCCTCTAGACCTTGCAGGAAGCTTTGCCATGTGGCCATCATGCAATACTGGGCAAGTCACGTCACTCTCAGATTCTCTCCTCTCTTCTCTGAAAACTGATGAGGGCAGACTAAATAATCCTTTCCTTTCAAGGTTTAAGATCTTTTTATCCCCTGAATGGGATGTTTTGTCAAAGAGCTTCTTCCATCTTGTCTTTAAGAGTAACTTTTTATAAGCTATGCTCTGGCAAGTGAGAAACTGAAAGACAGGATTAGCAGTACTAAGACCAAAGTGGTTTATGGGCTTTAAAAAATAGTGTTGCTCAGGATGCTTTATTCATAGAGCAAAATCTAATGATGAACTCAGCATTTCCATTGTAAATTGAATATTTCTTGGAGTTTCTAAGTTGACTTGGACATTTTGCTTAGAATTGAATCTTAGCAAGATGTTTTCCAGCAGCTTTTACCAAAAAAGTGATAATCTACTGTCAGGGGATTTTTGGGATGTCACTGTTCTCGCTGGAAATTGTGGCTGGTGGCGCCTTTGCTTGACTTTTGCCCGGGCCTACTTGACTAGTTCCACCCACTCAGCCTGGCAGGCTGCGCTCGGCTCATGCTACTGGCCTGGATCCCATGCATGCCAAGGGCAAGCCAGGCGTGAAGCAACAAGAAGTATGTGAGCGACTGAGTGTGGGGTCGGCCCACTGCACAGTCAGTGCTGGTTCCAGGTGCCAGCCCAGGCACCAGCTCTCTGCGATGCTGCAGCTAGACCAGGTGCACTGCCAGCAACTTCCCCGACTGTCACCAGGAAATGCAGTGGCGCCTGGAAGCTTGGAGATGCCAGGAACCGCAGGGCCTCAAAAAGGAAGTCACAGCCGTGGCTCAGGGAGCTCCCAGGTCTGGGGTCCCCAAAGGGCCACAGCTCTTCTCTCCCTCTCTTTGCCTGCAACGTGGTGAGCAAGGGGTGTGTTTCACCCTTGTTTGTGTTATAGCTCTTTTAGCCTCTCCATTTGGCAGGTCCCAAGTTCTTGTCCTATGACCAGGAAGAATGAGGCACACAGACAAGCGAAGAGTAAGCAAAACAAAGAGGAGCTTTACAGAGCAGTAGAACAGTTCAGAGACCCACTGTGGGTAGCTCCTTTCTGCAGCCAAAGTGTCCCAACGAGTGTTCAGCCCTCAGCGGAGAGGAGGAGGCCCTGGAGTGGGTTGCTCCTCTCCACAGGCCTCAGAGGGAGGAAGTCTGTGTTGATTGGTCCATGGGCAGCCATGGGCAGGCCCTGGAAAAAGCACCATGAGTTGCCCCTTTGTTCCACAGGACTGGCAGCCTGACCCCCAGGCTTCAGGCCTTCCCCGGCCTGAAGATGGGGCTTCACTGGGGACCTGCTGCCTTCCGCCCAGGAGCCTGACTGCCTCCCGCAGCGGTGCATGGCACCTAGGCTGCTCGCACCAAGGGGCACCAGCAGGTCAGCACAGAGCTGCCCTCAGCCCACACTCAGCTTTCCCTTCCACGTTTGTCAGCACCAAAAGCCCAGAGGGGGCTGAGGCAGCAAGGGGCCAGCATGTCAGTGCTGCCCTGAGTGTGCACAAACCCTGTTTGGCTGTAACAGCTTCCAGGCTCAGTCCAATCACACTCTGAGATTGGAGTAGGTGCTGGGAGTGGGGAGAGGCCAGGCAATGGGAGCAGACACCCCCAAGCCTGTGAATGGGAGGTGTGGGGGCCCTTCCCAGGCCCCCGAGGGTGCAGATTGGAGAGACACCCAAGCCCTACACCAAGCCCTACACCCAAGCCCCTACACCTGGGAGGGCGACTGTAGCGGCACCTGGAGGGAGCAGGGCTCCTACTTGCTCCATGGAGTGGGAGGCTCAGGCCCAGGTGGGCAGGGCTCCTGCCTGCTCCATGGAGTGGGAGGCCTGGGCCCACCTCCCCGCTGCAGCTGGCATCTTGGCAGTGGCCACTCTAGATGGGCTGCTGCTGTCATCACTACCTTTAGGTGAGAAACCACAGGGGAAAAATATGTAGAAAAACAACAGGGATTTTAAAACCAGATACATATCTTCAGAAGTCATTTAGAGAATCTTTTCCTTCTGGTCTTGTCAAAGGCTAATACTAGAAGCCAAAGGAAGAAAACTGAGGATCAACCGTAAGGAATCAAGGGTATGCATGATTAGAAAAAATACACAAAGGAGAAAAATACTAACTTGTGTTAATTACGAATTTTGGTTCTGGAGAGAAAATGTCCTTCTGGGTTTGAACCCCAGTTCTGCCGGTTCATAGTTATGTAATTGTCAAAGGAAAAAACTGGGGCAGGGTTCTCTAGACTTAGTGTTGAGGTTTGTATTACCAAAAAGACTATACACAGGAAAAAAAAAAAGACATGTACTGTTATTATCTACCTAAATCCCAGTTCCTCCAAAGGAGAGTGTGAGGTTTTATATAGCAAAAATAAAAACACAGTCCAACTTTACAATCAGATTTTGGCCTAATAGGTAGAGAAGGGTGGAGAAGAAACACAGGCCATGGCAGGAATGGGCTCCCAGGACTCTCCAAAATTGGATTCCAGCCTAGGAGAGGACTGGCGTAACTGGATGGAGTTCTTTGGAGACTGACAATCATAATGGGAACTTAAGGTTCTGTCAGGGTGGTCCCATTTTGATGAGGGCACAAAATTCCATTTACAGAATTTGGATGTTTATGATATGAACTTCAAAAACTCAAATAGACAATAAATCATTTTAAAAGAAGCACTCTTGACTTCTAGTTACAGAATTATGACAGACAAGTTACTCAAAAACACTTTAATACAAAATTCCATACATAATGGATAAAATATAACAAACATTTCTTTTAAATGCACCACTAAGCTCACAATAATGTAAGTTATGTCCCCCAGGGGTTAAAAACAAAGCAACACTAAAAAGCCAGGTTGCTGGGCAGACATCAACTGCAATTTATTTGGGGTTTAGGGGATGGGGTAACTGGTTTTTTATATACAACCAGTGATGGGAGAGAAACCTTGAGCCTATGCTTCACTGGATGTTGGGACTGATATCCCTCATTTGGATTCTCAACCCACCAAGGTCTGTATCCAAAGTAAAAATTGGACTAGTGGAAAAATCTACTCACCACCATAGGCTGATAACAAAAAAATCTTTCCCACTGAGCTCTATACAGTATAGAAAAAAAAAAAGTCCACTGAGAATTTATACTGTAGACCTATTCCTCATGTAAGTCTGGGAATCAAATTCATATGAATTAGACTTCAGAAGTCTCCAAACTAATAAATTAAGATTCAAAGTGACTCTGAGCTACTGATGACTCCTGAGGTTTTTGTATTAGAAACATTTGTTTCTGCCAGAGAATCAAATGTAAAGAACTACAGAAAGACTTCCATTTATCTTATTCTGCAAGAGATTTCTACAAATTAAACACTGAGGATAATGAGCTCACAATCTGAAATTCCAAAACACAGAAACAACCAACCATGAGAGATTCAGCAGAGGTAGAATTAGTTCCCTGCTCCCTGACTCCCAATTCCCACTGGCAAAATAATGTCAGTAAACATACTGACTAGAGATTATAAAATCATTGCATTTAAATAAACTAAAATATAGAAATAGAAACACAAAAGGAAACTTTCAAAAAAAAAAAAAAATCCCTAAAACCAGTTAGATCTAGAAACAGAGTTGAATGGGATTTCTTTTGTTGCCATAAATATTCGATTAATAGTGTGACACAAACTCATAAAACCCTTGCCTTGCCTCCTGCCTTTTTGATGCTCTCCTTCTTCCTAATGAGAATCCTGGGGAATGTGCCCAGCTATAAAAACAAAAGAAAACAAGACAACAGAGAAACAAAAACATTCTCACCCAGCCTCCTAGGGAGATGTGGCCATGTGACTAAGTTTTAGCCAATGAGATAAAAGCAGAATTTATTGGCTAGCTTTCTAGGAACTGTGGCTTTAAGATAATATCCAAATGCTAAAATTCCTGACTTTATAAAATTCCCATATTACCCCTAGAATGCACACTTCTGGATATCTTTTATGCGAGAGAAACAATGAACATGTTATTAGCCCACTTTTGGGGTTTTTTTTTTTAAGTTCTTTTTTATAGGCAACTGACTCTTCATTTGTCTGGGAGTTGGTAAAAGTACAAATTTGAGGTAGACTGTTATAAGAATACATTTCCCAGCCGGGTGCGGTGGCTCCTGCCTGTAATCCCAACACTTTGGGAGGCAAGGTGGGCAGATCACTTGAGGTTGGGAGTTCGAGACCAGCCTGACCAACATGGAGAAACCCCATCTCTACTAAAAATACAAAATTAGCCGGGCATGGTGCTGCATGCCTGTAATCCCAGCTACTCAGAAGGCTGAGGCAGGAGAATCGCTTGAACCTGGGAGGCGGAGGTTGCAGTGAGCCAAGATCGCACCATTGCTCTCCAGCCTGGGCAGCAAGAGCAAAACTTCGTCTCAAAAAAAAAAAAAAAAAAAAAAAATTTCCCTATAGTACACATCAAAATAATAATAATTAATTAATTAATAATTGAATACAGGGAAAATGGGTAATCAGAAAAGACTAATAATTCAAGTACTTTTTTAAAAATTCAAGAAAAAGAAAATAATAGGAATGGAGAACAAATGAGACAAATATAAAACCAACAGGAATTAGTTGATTTAAAAGCAAATATGTCATTAATTATATTAAATAAAAATACCCTATTTTATAAATCAAAGGTAATAAAACTAGATTTAAAAATGTTCAAAAATTAAAGTTGGCATAGCTATATTAATATCAACAAAGTCGGCTGTAAAGCAAAGAATTACTACTGGAGAAAAACAAATATTTCATAATGATAAAGAGGTCACTTGAATCAGAAAATACAACAATATCAAATTTTAGCACCTAAATTTTTATGCATCTAATGACATAGCCTTAAAGCACATGAAAAAACGGATTTAACTAACAAAATAATTAGACAAATACACCATCATGGTTGCCAATTTTAATCTTTCATTAACTCATAGAAAAAGACACTCTTAAGGATTTGAAAGATCTGAATACCAAGACTGACAAATGAGCCATTGGCATATATAGATATCAGATGTCAGAGGTGACCTTCCATCACTTTTTTCATATTCTGTTGGTCAGAAGCAAGTTGCAGGTTCCACGTGCACCCAAGAAGAGGGGATTAGATAATATGACTCATTGGGGCTCACCTTGGGGTGTCTCTCCGACTGCCATTCTTATACATTTGATAGCCATTTATTTAGATTGTCCATTATGTTTCAGATACTGTGCTAGAGCTAGGACTACTGAGGTAAGTAAGCTGTAGTTATCTGCTCTCAAGCAGCTTTTAGTCTAGTGGGAGACAAAGACTCATAAACATTTAATAAACAATATATATAGGCAATGAGAAAGGTATAAACAAGAAATATGAAATAGAGGCACCTACCCCATCCTCGTGGTTGGTGACAGGAGTCAGGGAGACTGCATGGATAAAGTCAAGCCTGAGATGATTCGGGAAGAATAATTTCTAATTATTTAGGTGGTGAGACACATCACAAGTAAAAGGCATGACTTCAGTGAACCCCCTACATGTGTGTGCAGTGTTGCTGAAGGACAAGAATAAAGTGCTTTTTAAAATCAGCAACTTAAAGGGGAATGGAAGAGCTTATATACCTCTTTTCAAAGGGTTCATCACCTTGCGTTGTCAGTTGTCATCCTTCTCTGACTTTTTTGTCTTTCCAGTTGGACCGTGAGGTCCCTAAGGATGGAGACCATGGCTTACACATTTTACAGCATCCTTTACCACCACTCCCACCCTTTATAACACTGATTTTTCTAGGACCTAGCCCTGTGTCCAGCACATGTTTGTGGACTGAATCAACGAACCAGCAAAATCACTCTTTACTGGGAGTGGATGTTTATGGCCTGAGACTCCTGGCCTCTTTCCAACCTAGGGACCACCTGCCACCCCACCCAGACCTCAAGCGTGCTGTTGCTGTTGCGTGGCCTTTCACAGCTTCTGCATCCACCCCACCTCAGCTGTGTCTGCGTCACTGGGCAGATGTAGGGATCCCCGTGTACCATGCGCACATTGCCTTGTTTGTGATTAGTGGGGCCCCGAGGGAAAGTAGACTAACCATCCAGCTCTGCTCTTCACATTTCATGTGTTTTGTAGGAGGGCGGAGTGTGCGGCCAAGGGGAAGGGTTCGGGTGGGGGAGTCCTGTTTGCAGAGGGATGACTCGCCTGCATACTGCTGTGCTCCCTGCATTGTTCCCCAGGGGGCAAGGGAGGGGGCCTGGTTGTTCTTTTCAGTGCAGCCAGGTCACTGAGCAATTGGGGGAACACCCCCTCTCTCTGCCAAGTGGCAGTGTTTAGGCTGGGCCTGGCTGAGGAAGCCTGCTGAGTCACTTGGGACTGAAGTAGGCGGCAGGGGGAGCGTACAAAACCCCCAAGCCCGAAGCAAAACAAACAAATCTCCTGTCTGCAAACCTCGAACCATGAACTGTTCATATGAGCAGAAGTGTTTTCATCCTCACACTCAGATGTAGCTTCATCTGTGAATAACAGAATGTAATGTCCATGCCACCCTGAGATCCAGGTCAGGAGGGCAGCCAGATTTAGCAGGTCTGGAGCAGATCTGGGGGGAAAAAAGCCAGCTATCTTGTTCCAAGGTATTTCTTAGCTCTCTGCACTCCTGCCCATTTTGAATTACACTTGCCTCCTCCCCTCACCCCCCACCTCCCACCAAAAGTCCGTTAGATCTTGGTCCTAGGATATGTCTGTAATTTAAAAAATTCTGTTTTTAAAAAGATATGTTATTTAATTGTGCTACAAGAAAAACCAGAGCAGATAGATTCAGGCTAAAATAATAAAACAAGGCTTCATTAAAAAGTTTTCTCTGCAGGTAAAAAGGATGTAAATCGAGCAATATAAGTTGCCTGGGGTTAAACTTCAAGTTGAAGAAAAAAAGTGTGAAAAGAGCATAGCAGTGGGTGTTGGGAGATAGCAGCACTTCTCTGCCCCCTGTGCCCTATAATGTCCTTGTCTGAGATAGGAGAGCCTATACCAGGACATCTCCAAGTTTCTTACTTAGCAGTCTACAAGTCTAAGGTGCTCACAGTCGCTGAAAGGGTTTGCAGTGCTGTATCTTTAATCGCCTCTCCCAGATTTTTTAGCATGCAGTCAGTGGAGTGAATCTGGCCAGCCTTCACTCTAATCCCAAAAGGGAAAGCTCTAAGTTAAAGAGTTGGAGCGCTGAATGAGTTTGGAAAGGCAGAAGAGCCTCAGGGAGTTGGTGTCTGAAGTCTTGGAAGAGGCGGTGAACAGCAAGAGTGAGGCTCAGATATCTGGAATCTGTTTCATGGTTTGTCTCTTTAATTCTGAGGATTTGTCCCTCCCTAGATTTGATTTAATGATGTTGTGAGAGGATCAGTTAACACTGAATGTCCATGTTGCAGATAACTATGCTGAGGCCACAGACTGTGCCAAATTTTACTCCTAGCAGGGCACACTACTTCCAAAGGACAAATAGACATTGGCTCTGTTACAGTTTGGAGGGGAGAGAGAAGAGATTGAAGCAGGTGCAGGAGAGAATTGGCTGCTTAGCTGCTTACACCCTGGCCCTTAGGGACTGATGATAGAATGGGGTTTGCTGTCTTGCCCTTAACACCGTCTCAGGGTATCGGACATTTCAGCCACAGGTGCATCCGGAGTTGCTTTGTAGTACAAAGTTACATGCTAGGATTCTGAGACTCACCGGATATGATTCTTGACCTCCAGGCAATTTAAATTGCATTCAAGAAATGAGTCCTTTGCACATGGAAATCTACCACATCAAAAGGCATGGTTGCTTTGTAGCTAAGATCATAAGCTCTAAATCAACAGACTTGAGTTCAAGTTTCAGCTCTGGTACAGTTTACTTCTATATGCCTGCAGAGCTGGTGGGTGTGGTTGTACTAGACATTCACTGCCCAAGAGTGTCAGAAAGTGTGTGAGTTCTAAAACCCAGCTCTCTCCTATTTAAACTAGTACCCTGGCATAGGAACTGCTTCTACTTGGAAGAAAAAATAGATTTATTTTTCTCATTAGCACAGAGCTATCAATCACTTCCTAAACCATACGTTTTTGGGTTGTATCCACCTGGAGAGACCTTATCTTAATCTGTTCAGGCTGCTATAACAATATACAGTAAATTCGAATGATGGAGCCTTGGGGGATGAAAAAAAAATATCATAGACTGGTTAGCTTATAAACAACAGAGATTTATTTCTCATAATTTTGGAGGCTGGGAAGTCCAAGATCCCGGGGCCAGTGGGTTCAGTGACTGGTGAGGGCCAGTTTTGTGGATCATATACAGCACCTTCTTGCTGTGTCCTCACCTGGGAGGAGGGAATAGCTAGTTCTCTGCGGTCTCTTTTATAATGTCATTAATCCCATTCATGAGACCTCTGACCTCATGATCTAATCACTTCTCAAAGACCCTATGTCCTAAAATCATTACATTGATGATTAGGTTTGAACATATAAATGATGGGGGGCACAACATTCAGACCATAGCATTTCTCCCCTGGGCCCCCAAATTCATGTCCTTCTTACATGCAAAACGCATTAATTCCATCCCAATAGCTTCGAAAGTTTTAACTCATTCTAGCACCAACTTTAAATTCGAAGTCCCAAATTTTATCTGAAATTTATCTAAATCAGATATGGGTAGCACTCAAAGTACAACTCATCCTGAGGCAAATTGCTCTCCAGTTGTAAAACTGAAATCAAAATTGTGTGCTTCCAAAATACAATAGGAGAGGCATAGGATAGACATTCCTATGCCAAAAGAGAGAAATAGGAAAGAATAAAAGAGTGACAGGTCCCAAGTAAATTTGAAGCCCAATGGGGAATATATTAAATCTCAAACCTTCAGAATAATCTTTGACTTGATGTCCTGCCTTTCAGACACACTGGGCTGTGCTCTGGGCCCCAAAGTCTCCAGGTGACCCCACCACCGTGGCTTTGCTGGGCTTAGCCCATACCATAGCTCTCACTGATTGGAGTCAAGTGCCTGTGGCTCTCGTAGGTTGGAATTGCACAGTGGTAGCTTTGCTGGTCTGAGGTGGTGGGAGCTCCACCCTCACGACTCCACTAGGCAGGAAGCCCTCTGCCTGGGGTTACATCCCAAGGCCATGGGTGGCTCTATCCTTTGAAAACTATGTAGAGGTAGCTACACCCCCATGGCTTGTGCATTCTGTGAACTGGCAGAGATGGCATGATTCAGACACTGCCAAGGTTTACTGTGGTCACCGCAACTCATGTCACACAAGGATCCGCTGGAGCCACATGTGGGGGGAACCTGGAGCAGCCAAGGAGCACTGCTTGGAATGTGGGGAGTGGAGCTTAGAAATTGTTTTGCCCTTGAGGCCCTTGCACCCTCAGTCTGGGTTGGGAAAGGCAGCCCTAATCAACCCTGAAATACCTTTGGGCTCCTTCTTCCACTGTGTTGGAGAATAGAGCCTGGCTTCTGTTTAGATGGCAGATCCAAATTCACCTCCTTACTAAAAGGTCACTTGCCCACACGCTTGTTCTCCACTAAACAGGCTTTCTCATTGATTTTTCTATTATGGATGGGCTAATAATCCACATTTTTAAGTTCTGCTTTTCTTTTGATTAAAATTTCATCTTTACATTGTTTCTCTCTTCCTGGATTTTACTATAAGCATTCACAAGAAGACAAGCCACCCACCCTCAACACTTTGCTTAGAAATTTCTTTAACTAAGAATTCTATCTCATCACAAATTCATCTCATCACAATTATATCTCATCACAAGCTCATGTGCAAGTTCTACCTTTCCCAAAACACTAGGACATGGACACAGGCCAGCCAAGTCTTTTGCCGGTTTATAACAAGGATCATCTTTCCTCTAGTTTTCAGTAACATGTTCTTCTCCCTGAGACCCCATCAGAATGGCCTATATTGTCCATATTACTACCAGCATTCTGTTCATGACTACTTAGGTATTTTCTAAGATTGAGGCTTTCTCTACAGCTTTCCCTCTCCCCCTAGCCCTTACCAAAATTGCCCTTAATAGTCTGGTCATGGCATTGTAAGCTTTTTCTAACCTACATCTCAAAGGGCTTCTAGCGGCTGGGTGCCGTGGCTCACACCTGTAATCCCAGCACTTTGGGAGGCCGAGGCAGGTGGATCATCTGAGCTCAGGAGTTCGAGACCAGCCTGGCCAACATGGTGAAACCCCTGTCTCCACTAAAAATACAAAAATTAGCTGGGTAGTAGTGGCACGTGCCTGTAATCCCAGGTACTCTGGACAGAGAGAGGCAGGAGAACCACTTGAGCCTGGGAGGCAGAGGTTGCAGAGTGCCGAGATCGCGCTATTGCACCCCAACCAAGACGACAGAGCGACACTCTGTCTCAAAACAAACAAACAAACAAAAAACAACAAAAACAACCAAAAAAAAAAAAACCTTCTAGCCTCTACCTGTAATCAGTTCTAAAGCTGCTTCCGCAGTTTGGGTATTTGTTACAGCAGCACCCATACTTTAAAGTACAAATTCCTGTGTTAATGAGGGTTCTCTAGAGGAAGAGAAACAACAGGATACACATAGATATATTCAGATGCTTCTCGGGTTACAATGAGGTTACTTTTTTTTTTTTTTTTTTGAGAATTTTTGTGTATTTTTTCTTTTTTTGAGACATAGCTTTGCTTTGTCGCTTAGGCTGGAGTGCAGTGGCACGATCTTGGCACGCTGCAACCTCCGGGTTCAAGCGATTCTCCTGCCTCAGCCTCCTGAGTAGCTGGGATTACAGGCATGTGCCACCATGCCTGGCTAATTTTTGTATTTTTAGTAGAGATGGGGTTTCACCACGCTGGCCAGGCTGGTCTCGAACTCCTGACTCCTCGGCCTCCTAAACTGCTGGGATAACAGGCGTGAGCCACCACGCACAGCCGGGGTTACATTTTTATAAACATACTGTAAATTGAAAACATTATAAGTCAGAAATTCAGAGCATCATAGCTTAGCCTAGCCTATCTTAAACATGCTTAAGACACTTATATTAGCCTACATTTGAGCAAAATCATCTAGCAGCACAGTACACTGTAAAGTGTTGGTGGTTTACTCTCATAATGGCATGGCTGACTAGGAGCTGTGGCTCCTGGCCACTACCCAGCATCGTGAGAATCATCCCACATATTGCTAGCCTGGGAAAAGATCAAAATTCAAAATTCAAAGTATGGTTCCTACTGAATGTGTATTGTGTTTGCACCATCGTAAAGTCAAAAAAAATCATAAGTTGAACCATCATAAATCGGGGATTATCTGTATATATAAGAGGAGATTTATTATGGGAATTAGCTCATATAATTGTGAAGGCCAAGAGGCCCCATGATATATCATTTATAAGCTGGAAACCTAGGGAAGCCAGTGGTACAATTCAGCCTGAGTCTGAAGGCTTAAGGACTAGGAGAGCTGATGGTAGTGTAACTCCCAGATTGAGGATGAAGGCCTTAAAGGTGGGGTGTGGTTTGAGGAGTGCTAATGTAAGTCTCAGAGTCTAAAAACCAAAAGCTTCAATGTACAAGGGCGGGAAAAGATGGATGTCCTATCTCGAGAGAGAGAGAGATAATTTGCTCTTCCTCCATCTTTTTGTTCTATCTTGGTCATCAATGGGTTGGATAATACCCATGCACATTGGTGAGAGCAGATCTTCTTTCTTTAGTCTGCTGATTCAAATGCTAATCTCTTGTGGAAACACCATCACAGACACACCCAGAAATTATGTTTTACCAGCAACCTGGGCATCTCTTAACCCAGTCAAGTTGATACATAAAATTAATTATCACAGACCTTTTAATTTTTACAAAGGCATCACGTGAGCCAGTGTATGGGTCAGTGGTCGCCTTGTAATCTCAGACACTTGCTTATCTTTTATGATCCTCAGTCTCCTCATCTGGGAAGTAGGGAGAATAAAACACACTTTATGAAACTGTGTAGTGGTATGTATAAACAAGCAGTCTAGTAAGTGCTTAGAACTGAATGATGGAAGTTGGATAAATAGCACCTTTATTATCAACGCTGTAATACCAGCCTCAATGATTTACTCTGATTAAAGAGTCAGAATGGGCCGGGCACAGTGGTTCACGCCTGTAATCCCAGCACTTTGGGAGGCCAAGGCGGGCGGATCATGAGGTCAGGAGATCGAGACCATCCTGGCTAACATAGTGAAATGCCGTCTCTACTAAAAATACAAAAAAATTAATCTGGCATGGTGGCGGGCACCTGTAGTCCCAGTTACTCGGCAGGCTGAGGCAGGAGAATGGTGTGAACCTGGGAGCAGGAGCTTGCAGTGAGCTGAGATTGTGCCACTGCACTCCATCCTGGGCAACAGAGCGAGACTCTGTCTCAAAAAAAAAAAAAAAAAAAGAGTCAAAATAATGTGATTAAATGAGTTTTGTAAATGTCATGCAACAAATGGCCTGTGCTCAATTAATATTAGTAGGATTTTTTTAGTTCTCTTTTTTCCCCCTAGAGTTCAATAATGTTATTAGTAGCAGAAAGCATGGGTGAGATTGAGGGTGAAGAGAGGGGTAGATCCTTCAAGTCAGGGATCAAGAAACTTCATAGTAGAGGTCGAATTTGAGTTGAGCATTCTGTGTAAAGATGCTTGGCAACAGGAGATGAAACTTATTATTTTTTTTCTTTTTCTCACCACGTCTTAACCCATTAACTAAATATCTGCAGAAACCCTGAAGAGAGAGGATAATATTGGACAACTGGGGAGCTTCTTTTGGACTGGCAGTGGGTTGGACATTCTTTAGCATACGAGCCCTCATGTAGCTAGCCATAGTGGATTATTAAAGGCTTGGTAACTATTCCTTAAGGAATGTGTTTGACCTCTAGCTGCATTGAATAGAGAATATTACTTCTACAATTATGCTGATGACATTTCAGCTACTGAAAAGAGCCAAGGACAGTAATAAATGGATCTGACATTATCAACTGATATCCCATCACACCCATTCTGTAAAGACTGGCTGCTGCTAACTGCTGTGAAGAGAGAGAGGGACCTCTTGTCCTCATCCCATATTCAAAGGCCTACTTAGTCTAAGATGATACAAAGTGAAAGGATGCTGTTTTTTTTTTTTTCATCTGTTTTAAAGGTAGCAAAAGTCTTGCAATTTTTCAGATCATCAAATGCAAACATGAAAATTCTTATTTCTCTTTTTCGTTGTTCTGCTTTGTGGACTGGATCTTGAATCTAGGTCTTGTTCTGCCTGTAGCTGCCTATGTGACCATGGGCAAGTCACATCATCCCTCTAAATTATTTTCCTTCATTATTTAAATGATAGAACTTTCATCCTTTCTAAAGTAGATCTTTTCACGTTATAATTTTTATAACACCACCATTTTAATTTTCTTTCTAAGATTTATCAAAAGTTATAAGTACTTTATGTATTTATAACTTTTTAAATTAATTTTAATATATTTTGTGGTACAAGTGGTTTTTGGTTACATGGATGAATTATTATATATAGTGGTGAATTCTGAGATTTTAGTGCAACTGTCACCTGAGTAGTGTACATTTTACCCAATGTGTAGTTTTTTATCCCACACCCATTTCCCACCCTCTTCGTTCTGAGTCTCCAAAGTCCATTGTATCACTCTGTATGCCTTTGCCTACTCATAGCTTAGCTCCAACCTACAAGTGAGAACATACAGTATGTGGTTTTCCATTCCTGAGTTATTTCCCTTAGAATAGTGGCCTCCAGCTCCAATCAAGTTGCTTCAAAAAACATTTTTTTTTTTATGGCGAAGTAGTATTTCATTGTATATATATACCACATTTTCTTTATCCATTCATTAGTCAATGGGCACTTAGGTTGATTTCATATCTTTGCAATTGTGAATTGTGCTGCAATAAACATAGGTGTGCATGTGTCTTTTTCATATAATGATATCTTTTCCTTTGGGTAGATACCTAGTAGTGGGATTGCTGGATTGAATGGCAGATCTACTTTTAATTCTTTAAGGGATCTCCATACTGTTTTCTGAAGAGGTTATACTAATTTACATTCCCACCAGCAGTGTGTAAGCATTCCCTTTTCACCACATCCACACACACATCTATTGTTTTTTTGACTTTTTAATAATGGTCATTCTTGCAAGAGTAAGGTTGTATCTCACTGTGGTTTTAATATGCATTTCTCTGATGATTAGTGATGTTGAGCTTTTTAAAATGTTTGTTGACCATTTGTATATCTTCTTTTGATAAATATTTATGTCTTTTTTTATGGGATTATTTGTTTTTTTTATTGCTGGTTTGTTTGAGTTCCTTGTAGATACTGGATAATAGTCCTTTGTTGGATGCATAGCTTTGCAAATATTTTCTCCCATTCGGTGGGTTGTCTGTTTACTCTGATGATTATCTCTTTTGCTCTGCAGAAGCTTTTTAGTTTAATTAGGCCCCATTCATTTATTTTTGTTGTTGTTGCATTTGCTTTTGGGTTTTTGTCATGAATCCTTTGCCTAGGCCAATGTCCAGAAGAGTTTTGCCAAGGTTATTTTTTAGAATTTTTATGGATTCAGGCTTTAGATTTGTCTTTGATCCATCTTGAGTTGATTTTTTTTAATAAGGTGAGAGGCATCCAATTTCATTCTACATGTGGCTATCCAGTTTTCTCAGCACCATTTATTAAATAGGGTGTCCTTTCCCCAATTTATTAAATAAAAACTCTGCCTTACTGGTCTAGCAAAGACTATATCTATCTTGTACACTGATATATCCTTAGCATACAAAATAGACCCTTAGTAAGTAGGAGGTGCAATAATAATTGATTAGCAAGTGAATAAATTATTGAGTATGTGGAAGTTTTTTTTAGGAATAAACTATTCGGCTGGGAATGGTGGCTCATGCCTGTAATCCCAGCACTTTGGGAGGCCGAGGCGGGTGGATCATGAGGTCAGGAGTTCGAGACCAGCCTGGCCAAGATGGTGAAACCTCGACTCTACTGAAAAATACAAAAATTAGCCGGGCGCGGTGGTGGGCACCTGTAATCCCAGCTACTTGGGAGGCTGAGGCAAGAGAATTGCTTGAATGCGGGAGGTGGAGTCTGCAGTAAGCCGAGATCACGCCACTGCTCTCTAGCCTGGGCAACAGAACAAGACTCCGTCTGAAAAAAAAAAAAGAATAAACTCTTATATAAGTTTGAGACATTATTAAAATTTTTATTTGCCATTGAGTATTTGTTTTCATTCTTGTTTTTTTCTGCTAGTTCACTCTTGGGTTAAAGATAAAATTAGGAGAAGAGTACTCTGAATCATTCATGTCGCAGTCACCATAGATTGAGAATCTCTGACCAGTTTTACTAGAAGGCTATTTTGTATGCTTTAAGGGATTTTTACTCCTGCCCTTAGGACCCTTTCTGTGCTGGCAGGCACAGAGCCCTAATTCTACTCTGAAACGTTAGCTTATTTTGTTAAGGTTTTGTATTTCAAATGTAAATAACATATGAATAGTATAAACTCATTCCTATACTACCAGGCATTAACGGTTTTCATTAGAATAAGAAGCACTGCCATTCAGTAAAGCCAGGAGCAGGGATCTGATGTAAAGGAGTCCCACAGACACATATATACAGACACATTTCCTTATGAAGGGCAATAAATGAAGCCATTGGGCCATGTAATGCCATTTACAGAAAACTATCATTTTAAGGGAAACGGTCTGCAGAGATATAGCTCTACTATCACTTAACCTGTATCATTGTTACCCTACTCAATATGAAGCTATGAGAAATACAGACATACCTCAGAGATATTGCAAGTTCAGTTCCAGGCCAATGCAATAGGGCAAATATCAAAATAAAGCTAATCACATTAAGTTTTTGGTTTCCCAGTGCATATAAAAGTTATGTTTACACGATAGTCTCTTAAGTGCTCGACAGCATTATATCTAAGAAACAAATGTACATACCTTAATTAATTAATTAATTTTTTATTTTTTCATTTTTTTTTTTTTTTTTGAGACGGAGTCTCACTCTGTCACCCAGGCTGAAGTGCAGTGGTGCGATTTTGGCTCACTGCAAGCTTCGCCTCTCGGGTTCACGTGTTCTCCTGCCTCAGCCTCCCGAGTAGCTGGGATTACAGGCGCCCACCACCACCACGCCCGGCTAATTTTTTTTTTTGCATTTTTAGTAGAGACAGGGTTTCACCGTGTTAGCCAGGATAGTCTCCATCTCCTGACCTCGTGATCCGCCCGCCTCAGCTTCCCAAAGTGCTGGGATTACAGGTGTGAGCCACCGTGCCTGGCCTATACCTTAATTTAAAAATAGGTTTTTTTGCTAAAAAATGCTGACAGTCATCTGAGCCTTTGATGAGTTGTAATCCTTTTGTTGGTGGAGGGTCTTGCCTCAATGTTAATGGCTGCCGACTCATCAGGGTTGGCAATTTATTCAAATAAGAAACAATGAAGTCTGCCTTATCAATGAGCTCTTCCTTTAACAAAAGATTTTTCTGTAGTATTTGATATCGTTTGGTAGCATGTTTTCCACAGTAGAGCTTCTTTTAAAATTGGAGTGAATCCTCTCAAATTCCACCACATTTTTATTAACTAAGTTTATGGAATATTTTAAATCTTTCATTGTCATTTCAACAATGTTCACAGCATCTTTACCAGGAGTAGATTTCATCTCAAGAAACCAATTTCTTTACTTATCAACAAGAAGCAATTTTCATATGTTAAAGTTTAATAGTGAGATTGCAGCAATTCAGTCACAACTTCAGGGTCCACTTTTAATTCTAGTTTACTTGCTATTACAAACACATCAGTCATTATTTCCTTCACTGAAATCTTGAACTCCTCAAAGTCGTCCATGAGGGTTGGTATCAACTTCTTCCAAACTCCTGTTAATGTTGATATTTTTACTTCCTCACATGAATCACTAATGTTCTTAATGGCACCTAGAATGGTGAATCATTTCCAGAAGGTATTCAATTTACTTTGCCTAGATCCATTAGAGGAATTACTGTCTATGACAGTTATAACCTTATGAAATGTATTTCTTAAATAATAAAACTTGAAAATTGAAATTACTCTTTGATTCATGGGTTGCAGAATGGATGTTGTGTTAGCATGCACAAAAACATTAATCTCCCTGTACATGTCCATCTGAATTCTTAGTTGACCAGGTACATCGTCAGTGAGCACTAATATTTTGAAAGGAATATTCTTTTCTGAGCAGTAGATCTCAACAGTGGGCTCCAAATGTTCAATAAACCATGCTGTAAACAGATGTGCTGTGGTTTGTTGTTCCATTTATAGAGCACAGGCAGAGTAGATTTGGTAACACTCTTAAGGGCCCTAGGATTTTCAGAATAGTAAATGAGCATTGGCTTCAACTTAAAGTCACCATCTGCATTAGCCCTTAACAAAAGTCAGGTTGTCTTTTGAAGCTTTGAAACCAAGCACTGACTTCTCTCTAGCTATGAAAGTCCTTGATGGCATCTTTTTCTAATATAAGCTTGTTTTACCTACATTGAAAATTGGTTATTTAGTGCAGCCACTTTCATCAGTAATCTTAGATCTTCTGGATGACTTACTGAAGCTTCTGTATCAGCACTGGTTGCTTAAGTTACACTTGTATATGGAGATAGCTCCTCTCCTTAAATCTCATGAACCAACTTCTGCTAGCTTCCAACTTCTCTTCAGCAGCTTCTTCACCTTCATAGAATTGAAAAGAACTAGGGATTTGCCCTGATTATGTTTTGGCTTAAGGAAATGTTGTGGCTGGTTTGATCTTCTATCAGAGCACTCAATCTTTTTCCATATCATCAATAAGGCTGTTTCACTTTCTTATCATTCATGTGTTTGCTGGAGTGGCATTATTAATGTTCTTCAAGAGCTTTTCCTTTGCATTCACAACTTGGTTAATTAACTGTTTGGTGCAAGAGGCCTAGGTTTGGGTCTATTTCGGCTTTTGACATTCTTTCCTCATTAAGCTTAATTATTTCTAGCTTTTGATTTAAAGTGATAGATATGCAATTCTTTCTTTCATTTGAAAACAGATGTCATTGTAGTCTTCTTAATTGAGCTAATTTTAACATTGTTGTGCCTCAGGGAATAAGGAGACCCAAGGAGAGAGGGGGACAGGAAAACAGCTGGTCAGTGGAGCAGTCAGAACACACACAACATTTATCAATTAAACTCACTATCTTCTATGGGCATAGTTTGTGGCATCTCAAAACAATTATAATAGTAGAATCAAAGATCACTGAACACAGATTTTGATAACAGATATAACAATAATGAAAAAGTTTGAATTATTTTGAGAATTACCAAAATGTGACACAAAGACATGAAGTGAGCACATACTGTTAAAAAAAAATGGTGGCCATAGACTTGCTTGATGCAGGGTTATCACAAACCTTCGATTTGCAAAACACACAGTATCCGTGAAGCACAATAAAGCTAAGCACAATAAAATACATTTTTTAAAAATAGTTACATAACTAAAAAGCTTTTTCAAGCTTTGATTTCTACCCCCAGCTCAAGAAATAGTCTGCTCCCAAATTCATCCTTCTGCTTCTTGAAAAGCAGAAAACTATTTGCAACTGTAAATTCACAGTATTTTCACTTTCAAGATTAACAATAACCACAAAAATCTAGGAATCTCATCCTCAGCCACAATATCTCATATAAATCCAATCTATTCACAGTCCATCAAATGTTTTGAATAACAAGAAACTAAAAATAATAGTTTCAGTGTATTACATCTGTATTATTACTTTAGACATTATGATATGTGTTTGCAGGTATATATATTTCTTAATCGTTCTTCATAATGTTATGCTTGAAGATTTAACTCAGATAATACCATGTAAACTGCTATTATGTAAACAACTAGCTGTTTACTAAAATCCATGCTCTCCTTTACTTAAGTAATAGAACTGTAGCTGTGTTCTTCCTCTCCTGCTGAAGAAAAACGTTTTGATTTTGTACTTAGTGTTTTTCTCTGCTTCCTAATGAGGGACATGATGTTGGTGACAGCAAACACAGAGGCTTTGTCCTAAACATGGTATCACAGTTGTGATCACTGGTCCTTAAATGACCTTAGGGAGGGGAGTGTTGCATGTGTGAGAAATAACTTATTTTGCTTGAATTACTGAATTTTAGGGACCCTTTCTTAACAGCAGCTGACATTATCCTAATATAAACATTAAGAAAAATTCCTCGAACATAGAAACAGCTAGCTATTATTACCATTTTTATTGCTAGAAGTCATTATCCTTACAACAGGCTTGTTTTTTGATGAGAATTATGGTGGGTGATATAGTGAGTAAAGGAAAACTATGTGCTAAACAAGTCAGAAATCAATTTCTAATGAATGAAACAAGGAGGCTGAGTGGAGGAGATGAACATTCTCCTAGTTGTTATTTCAATTACTAATTTGAAATCTGGCTTTTTTTGGTAATTATATTTTTTCCTTGTTCTGAATATTTATGATAAGGGGAAGCTGAAAATAGCAAATGCCAATACAAGTAGAGGGATTCAGAATAAAACATCTACAAGAAGGGAAGCTGGTCCAGCACATAACTCTCCCCATAGATGAAGGATTCCATAAGTCTAAATTCTAAGGGAATGGGAGAAAAAACACCAGCTTGCACTTTTCAGTTCTCATGGCAAGGATTGACTCTTTGGAAAGCACACTATTTCTAAGAGGGCTATGCCAGAAAAAGTCATGAACTGTTCTGATTGTGGTGTGTATGCGTTGAGGCCAGGATACGGAAGAAGTGTTCTGTGCTCCATGTAAATATGGGTTCTTCTGTCTATATATCAATGAGGCATTTTCTCATATCCCACCAGCTTTCCTCATTATTCCTTCCTTCCAAAATAGTCTAGGCTAAAACGGCTTAGACTAAGAAAAAGGATAAAAGTAAGCAATTGGGAAGGCCTTCAAAAGGAAGAATTTGGGCATGGCTTTGGGGAGCAAGACTCCTTTTTTCTGTTTTTTCTCTTCTCTACAGTGACACTACCTTGTATGGTTCCAACAAGCCCTACATGTACAGGAAAACTTGCATCTCATTTCTGCTGAAATATGTTTTCAATTTAGGATTTGAGTTTCCAGATTGAGTTGTTAACATCTAAAGAACTCAATGTCATTGTGACATAATGTTGCCCCAAGGCCAGTTGGCCGTCAGCAGAGAAATGGGCAGTGATTAGCTAGCTGTCAGTGGTCAAAGGTGCTGATGTGACTGCGGAAACCAACCTGGGAAAACGGAGAAGAAAGTAGGGAAAAACAGGGTTTCTTGGGGGAAGGAGCTGAAGGGTTTGTTAGAAGATAAAATATGAGAATGGACTAGATAGAAAAAGATGAAAATATTACAGATAATTTAGAATGTTTGAAAAACAACTTTCAATAGAAAAATATTTTCAGAAATACATTTTCAAAACAAAGGGGTAGAAACCAGAACAAAAGGAAAGAGTAATCTACATTTGAAGAAATTTGATGAACTAAATTTCTAGGGGCTAATTATGATGTAATTATTTCAAAATATCATGCTAATAATAGCAATTACAGTAAAAGAGCAATTCCAACAATTGCTACCTGTATCTGTGAAGATCTGTTTATATGCCAGTCATGTGTCTAGCATTTAATGTAGATCATCTCATTTAAGCATTTATGGGATTGTTAATAGCCCTGTTTTACAGGAGAAAACAAAAATCAACAGGAAAAATAGGTTTCCTCTTTCCCTGTGTTCTTTCTTCCCTAAAACAATGGTTTGATTGAGATGTAGTTAGCTGTATTTGAAAGGGAAAATGATATCACAAAAGTATATCTCAAGTCATGTGCAGATGGAAGGAGGGAACCATCCCATTATAATTGTTTTGCCAATGATGAAGATATTGTTAGTGAGATTTGTTTAATGTATTAATGTATACATATGAATTCTGTCTCCCCCCTTCCATGTCACCCCTGGAGCCACTCCATTTCTCTCCACTGCACATTCTGTGACCCCTGATTGAGCTTTCCTTAAAGCAGCGATTCCTGTTACCTCCAAGGAAATGCTCTGATTGATTCTGCATGACTTGTTGTGTCTTAGGGACAGTTGCTCCCCAAATTTCACCCCTTACTTAATTGAGAACCATGAGAGAAAGATTTCTCTTGGAGTACATTTCTGTTAATGGAAGAAAGGCTTGGAGGGCAGACAGTCCCTTTCCAGTGTTTGGCTTGAGAGCTATCTGGGAGAAAAGGAAATACCATTTGCTCAGCAGAGGTTTCTGTTCACTATTTTGAGTATTCTGGACCATGGAATTTGTCTTACCATATAGATACATTTGCCCTTAAAAACTGTGTTGAAGAGGCCACTCTGAAAAATTAGGAAGTTACAAACTTTATTATAGATGCCTTCACAATTTTCTTTTAAGTCCCCTTTTCTCCTTTATCCCTTACCTCGATCCTACTCTATTTCATTGTGATTTAAGTTTATTTATGAGTGAGTTTGTGTTTAAATAGAAAATTAGGTCAAGGGAGCAGAAAATTTGAATCAAAGATCAAGTAGATCTGGAATCACATATCCAATACTACTTCTTAGTAGCTTCGTGACTTCGGTCTTATCTCTGAGTTTCTTAAAATGAACTCTAAAATGTGGAAAATAAAGCCTACCTTTTATAGTCATCATGTAAATTTTATGAGATAGGCTGTGAACAGGCTGCGCTTTTTTGCAAATAGCGACCCCTCAATTAATAGTAGTTTACATTTTTGAACTCTAAAAAAGCCTTTTAAAGTCAAAAAATATAGTTATTATAATGGACTACTCTTCTGTGGAAAATGCATTTGTGGAATTTCTCAACTAGAACAAATTCTTGTTTTTTCTGTGCCCACAGTACTTTCTTCAAGTCAGTGGCATAGCACTTACTGTGCTATATTAACTATTAACATGTATGGTTTCTACTAGATTATCAATTTCTTGACAGTTGGAACTATCTCTTTTTAATTTTTATGTTATTCTATATTTTATATTCCAGTATTTTATTATTTAGTATTATTTTCTATTATTTTGTATTATTAGATGCTTAATACTTATTGGCTATGCATTAATCTGCTTAGTGCTACACACTCCTATCCCTTATAGAAGCCAATCTTTTATCCAGGTCCATGGCTAAGTTTGCTTTTTAAGACTTGTAATGAATACATTCTTCTAAAATATTCTAGTCTTCCTCTTTCTTTATGGAGTATCTTTCTAATGAAAAATGACCTAACCTAGATGACACAGGATACCAACACTTGTGTGTGAGATGGGGCTGCTAGAACAGTACTTTATCAACCATCTGCAACTTATTACATTTTGATTTTTAACAAAAAATGTTTTTTTCAAAGAAATTTATTAGAATAAGGAAATGAGTTACAAAAAAAGTAAATGTTTTATCACTGTTGCTCAAAACTTTTAGTTCAGTTTTGGATTTTTCTTTATCATTTGGCAACAGAATGGTAGGAAATTAATGAGCTCAACCTCCGAACAAGATAAAATTGGTTGAGTCAATTTGCAGCTTGTTCCAGTTGGGCTAATTACTGTGTGGAGTGATAATTACCACCTAATTCCATATTTTACTCTCTGTGATTTTAGCTGCAGTTAATTCTATTTTCTGCATCTCATATCTGCTTATAAAATCTTCCTTGAAAAAAAATCCTGACAATGGACCAATGAGCTCATTTTATCCACCTTGCTTACTTAGCTTTATAAATTTGAGCATTTATATCTATCAAGTTTTGATTGTTACAACTTAAAAAAAACTTTAAACTTTCTGAACAGAAAACACAATAAGGGAATTATATTTTGTCTAAACAAACTTTATAACCACAAGGTTGTCCTGCCATCTGTTTGGTATGAAGAAATCTCAATGACTTTTCCTAATGTCTTTTCATTATCTGAAATCAACTGAATGTTTACTGTTACAGATAATTCTTTGCGCTTAGTCTCGTTATGCAAACTTTATATTAGGAAGAGGTATTAGTATACACTTTTTAAAATTATCTGTTTCAAAATATTATTGTATCTCCTGCTTTTTAAGACCTTGAAGAAGACACGTTGGGATGTTGGGTCTGGGTGAGTTGGGTGGATGTAAGAATATATTTCATTTACAATAGCATGACTTTTCAAAAGGCTTCTTCCATTTCATTTCTCCTTTTTCTTCATAGCCCTACTGAATAGAGAAATGTTTTGCTTTTTCAAAGTTCATAAAACCTACTCCTATTCTTTTGGTTTCGTGTTCTCTCTAGGTGACCAAATTTTGTAAACGTTGTTGAATAATTGGCTCCCTTCTGAGGAAGTTCTTCAGAGGTCGGAGGCTAATGGTATCAAACATCAGGCTGCCTGGTTTCTTGTAAGGGTGTTTGGTTAAGATCAAGATTTCAGATAAGAGTGAAGTTGCTGGGAAAGGAAATGGCTTCAAATACAGCACAGCAACAGTAGGGAGCAGAGAGAGGGAGATCCACGGAACACATGATGAGTTGTGGTTTGTTTTTCTCTCTAAAATCTTTAGATAATCGAAGTACCTTCATTTAACACAGAGCTATCTTTTGAGATATGAGTAAAAATAAGAAAGATTTGCCTTCAGATCTGAACTATCAAGATTAGCAGCAAATCAGATGACTAGAAAGAAACAGTGAAACAAAACAAACAAGTTTCCAGTTCCCTGAGTTCAAACCCAGCCTCCCTGGATTTGGAGGTCAAAGCTCACAACTCAAAGTGACACCTCCTATTTAAGTGCTTTTCTTCTGAAGAGTTGAAAGCACCTGACAGACATTAACTATTCTGTGCAGTGAAAGAAGACAAAGATATTATCAAGTGAAGAGCTACATTCAAGGATCTGAGTCCTGTGATCCAACCAGTTTAATAACGTCGATTTTATCTTCATATTGTTTTCTTCCTGTGAACACTTTCAAGGTGATATGCCACTTTAGCCACTCCCTTGCTTTATAGGAAGATAGCTTTATGTACTTGGAATTTTTTTTCACAAGAGACTTTAGGGTTTTCTCCGTGTCACCACAAAGTCGCTATGCATGAGATTGTACGCTCTGCTAATTATATGTCCTCATTTTTTTTCTATTTCTCTCATTTTTCTAATTATTTGTTTCTCATATTTTCACTGATCAAGGACGGTCTTAATAATGTTCAACAATCAATTTAGGAGAAAATGCTCAGAAGAACATGAAAAATAATTAAAATGTGATGAGGAAGTGAAGGAGAGTGTTTATAGTGACATTGTAGTTCAACGTCTTCATTTTACTGAGGAGAAAATTAAAACCCAGACAATGCCAAGTCCTTCATTACCAGAAGAAAAAAAAAATACTTTTGTTTATGGCGAAACTTTCCTTTGAAACTCCAACTTTACAGGAAGTCCTGATTAGGGCAGTACCTACCCTGGGAATGGCTGCTCCCCTAGATCTGCGGCTACATAATCTGCACAGTCATGAGCAGCTATGCCCGCTCAGGACTTGCGCTCTTCCTCCGGGAAAGGAGAATCATAACTTAAATGATGGCCGTGTCTTTCAGCTCTAAATGACTAGACTCTCCTGGTATTTCTCCCTTGGATACTATGATTACACTTTGTTCTGCAGTAGTTATGACCTCAAAGCCCATGGCTTATATAGAATCAGTGAGTCACATCTGGCTCACTTTGTACACATCAACCCAGTTGCCACACTGGCTGTGTTTCTAAAATGCCAGGTGCTATTCTGGCAAGCAAATGAAGACCTTAGTGGACTAGTTGTTTCTGCCAGCAGATCATTCTACTATCCAGCTCTACTGATCTCTGCAATGCTAAGGACACATCACTACATTCCTCTGTATCTAACCATCCTTTCAGCAGCAACTGGGGTCCATTTCCTCTACGTAGCTTCGCCTGATTCCCTATACTTCTGACCATGATATAACCAGGTTATGTCATGTCGTTGGGCATAAAAATAGATGCCTAATAAATTCTTTAAACTTTTCTCTTTTAATAAATTTTTGGTTACAAGAAAACACTTCTTCCTTATTTTTATCATTTTGTTCACTTTCTCCCCACCCACTGTAACAATGGTTGCTTGAGTGTGACCAATATTAGACTAGCTTTACATAGGCTTATTCATATACATTGCATTTTAATTCTCACAATCACGTTGTTAGATAGGTGTTATTATCTCCAATTTTCAAATGGGAAAATGAAAGCCCAAAGAGATTGAACAAGTTGCGTTGGGGTCACATAGACAGTGTCAGAGTAGACATTCGAGACAGGATGTAGGGCTGTAGACAGAGAACACCTTCCCTCCTCTGTGATGTCTCCTTTTCCTAAGACAATGTAACAGTGACGCTTTATACAAACTCTTCCACACATTAAAAATGCTGAGATTGGCTGGGCACGGTGGCTCACACCTGTAATCCCAGCATTTTGGGAGGCTGAGGGGAGCGGATCACTTGAGGTCAGGAGTCCGAGACTGGCCTGGGCAACATGGTGAAACCCCATCTCTACTAAAAATACAAAAACTAGCCAGGTGTAATGGGGCATGCCTGTAATTCCAGCTACTCAGGAGGCTGAGGCAGGAGAATCGCTTGAACCCAGGAGGTGGAGATTGAAGTGAGCCAAGATCATGCCACTGTACTTCAGCCTGGACAATAGAGTGAGATTCCATGTAAAAAAAAAAAAAAAAAAGTGCTGAGATAAGTTTTTTATCTTCGCTACTACAGCTTTACTCTCAGGGATATCCCCCTTAGTGGCCCTCCTCTGAAAGTGCTCAGGATTTCTCATTGTCCTCACACTCTCAGCTTCCTCCCATATCCCTCCTATCATGCTTATCCAGATCCTTTAAGCTCATTCACACTGAAGTAGAAATGACTGCTAAGGCTTAATGTATTATTTCTTCTTTCATAGGCACTTGCAATTCCCAGGTGGCAAATGCTAAGTCAAAGAGATGATTTTCGACTGGGTGAGGTTCAGACATATACTAGAGAATGTGGGAGTCTCCAAACACACTGCCTGACTCATATTTTCTCTCACAAAGGGTCACAAGATAAAAATAATTATTTGAGAGGAGGACATTGTCTTTCCCCTAGGTAGATTCCAAGATCATATCCTGGTTTTCCAGGTCTCAGGATCATTCCATCACAGCAGTGGTCTTTGTAAAATATTGTACAGATGTAAAAGCTACAGGTTGAGAATAAACCAGGTTAGTGTCCCAATGTGAGTATAATCCAAAGTCCAGATGCTCTCCTCAGAGCAACTCTATAGTAACAGTGAAACAAACAGGTGCAGGGCAGGTGTAATGGGATGAAGACAGCCTCAACAAGGGACTTTTACGTAGGTGTCAAAAAATACACATAAAAATAACAGCTCATACCATGCCAATATTTTATATTTTCCCTATTAAATCATTTTATTGAAACTAACGGTAAAGTAAATCCATCAGCATTTTCTGAGTACTGTACCCAACTCCAAAAAATCCTTTTTTCTTTCTTTTCCACCTGATTACTCAACTTTGATTATTTTTTCTTACTTATCATACTCCTCCAATTCATCTGCTTTGTGAAATCTGGTTGCCTCCACAGCATCTACTACACCCTTCATACACTCTGTAGCTGCCATAAGGTTAGGGCAGGATTAACCAACCTACTTCTAAATGTAGGGGAGTTGACATGACCTCTCCTCCTTGCAACACTGGTTGGCTCAAAGATGAACTTGTAACACAGGCCTATTTCAGTGACTCTCTAGGCTTAGGATCTAAGTTAGGTCCAATCATAGTGAAACTCTTGGGTTTTGTTTGTTAGTCAGTGGAGGATAATTTACATCTTTTTCTGGGTGATGTGCAGATGTAAGACCTAAGATAATTGTAGCCATTTTGCTATTATGAAAAATGCCAGTCTGGGAAAAACACCTACTAAGACATAAGAAGAAAAGCCAAGAAGAGAGAATTGCAGAACAGTAGAGCTAGAGCATTGATCAAACCACACCTGCAACTACAAATGGTCTTTTCATTTAAAAGCCAATAAATCATCTTTATTATTTAAATCCATTAAGTCATATTTATCTACTTTTTCCTACAAAACAATGCAAAATGACAAGCCAAATATCAAATCACACTATATTGGTACTTGTACCTGAAGGCACATATATACTTCTTTTTTTATATTTAGCATTAGCTTATATACAGTAAAATGCACTAATTTTGAATATCCATTTGGGCAATGTGTATACTATCACATAAATAACATTTTAATTAAGATTGGAATAGACTGAATGTTTGAAGGGCTGCAAATTCTTTCCATCCCTACATATTGCAGCTTATTTATTGAAAAGGCAGAATGTGTTTTTTCACTATTGAATCCTAGGCTTATTCTTGTTTTGCTTTGGCAATGGGACACTTACAAACATGACACAAGTAAATATTTGAAAAACGCATGGGTGGCGGGGCACAGTGGCTCATGCCTGTAATCCCAGCACTTTGGGAGGCCGAGGCAGGTGGATCACCTGAGGTCTGGTGTTCGAGACCAGCCTGGCCAACATAGTGAAACACCATCTCTACTAAAAATACAAAAAATTTAGCCGGGTGTGGTGGCGGGCACCTGTAATCCCAGTTGCTTGGGAGGCTGAGGCAGCAGAATCGCTTGAACCCGGGGGGCAGAGGTTGCAGTGAGCCGAGATCGTGCCATTGCGCTCCAGCCTGGGCAACAAGAGTGAAACTCCATCTCAAAAAAAAGAAAAAGAAAAAGAAAAAGAAAAATGCGTGGGCATTGGAACGTGTTCTGTGTAGAATCCTGAAACTCACAAGTGAATGAGGCTGAGCTAGACTGCTGGAGGATGAGAAGCCATATGGAGGAGGACCAGGGTAACCGAGTTCAGAGCCCACCCACAGCCAGATGTATGACAAGGGCCATTCTAGATCATAGATCATCCAACCTCCCAATGACCACAGATGTATGAGAGATGTGTAAGGTTAACTGGGATTGTCCTGAGGAGAAAAACTACCTAGCTTACCAACAAAAATGTATGTTAAATAAAGTGAACGTTGCTTTAAATTATGAGGTTTTGTAATGGTTTGTTACACAATAAAAACAAACGTAAAAAATTTAGAACATTTCTCTTTTTTCAGAAAGTTTCCTCACACACATTTCCAGTCAGTTTTCTCTCTACCATAAGGCCCCACCACTCTTCTGATTTTTTCACCATAGTTTATTTCTGCCTGCTCTTAAACTTCATAAGAAATAAATTCATACATAGTATGCTTCATTTCTGACTCCTCTTCCTCAGCATGTTTTCAAAATCCTTGCTTTTGTGTATATCAGTAGTATGTTCCTTTCATTGCTGAGTAGTGCTTCATTGTGGTAACTACATGACAATTTGCATATTCATTCTCTTTGATGAACTTTTGAGTTGTTTCTAGTTGGGACAAATGTAAATATAGTCTCACCATACATTTTTGTACAAATCTTCTTGTGGTCACATATTTTCTTTTCTTTCAGTTAAATACTTAAGAGTAGAAATGTTGGGTTATATGACAGATGTATTTAACTTTATCAAAAAACATCAAAGTCTTTATCAAACTTGTTGAACAATTTTTCATTATCACTAGTAATGTGTGAATGTTCCAGTTACCCAAAAACCTGCCAACACTTGAAATTGTCAGGCTTTATAATTTGAGCCACTTTAGTGCCTATGTTGTGATATTGCATTATGGCTTTAATATGCAATTCTCTAAATGATAATGAACATTTTTCATATGTTCAGTTGGCCATTTGTGTGTGCCTTTGATGGAGTGTCAGTTTAAATCTTTGGTCTAATTTTCATATACTTAAACTGTCAACTGTCTTTTTTTAAATTAAGGAATTAATATATATTATATATATACTTTTGTATTTATCCAAATACTTGTGTTGCTTTTATCTCAATTCCTTCATGTCAATCAGATATTTCTTTGCCTATGTATCAGTTTTATTTAGCTAAGAACATCCTTTAGCATTTATCATAGTGCGGTCAATTTGTGATAATTCTTTCAGCTATCATTTGTCTGAAAATATTTGTATTTCACCTTATTTTAAAAGGACATTTTCACTAAAGAATTTTAGATTACCTTATTTTTCTTTCAGCACTTTGATATTATTTTATTTTTTCCTTGTTTGTGTTGTGTCTTATATGTTAGGTGTTATCCTTAGTATTGTTTCCTGTATTTAATGTCATTTTTGTTTATGTGTGGCTTATTGTGTTTTTCTTAATATATTCTGCCTTGGGTACACTGAACTTCTTGGATATGTGGGTTTACATTTTTCACCAAATTTGGATAATTTATGGTCATTATTTCCTCAAACTTATTTTTCTCTCCTGATAGTTTCTGCTTACTTCCTTGGATTCTAATTCCATGTGTTAGGCTTGATAGTATTCCTTGGGTCATTTAGGCTCTGTTCATTAAAAAAAAAAAAATTCTGTTTAATTTTTTCTAAATTTCTGTTTAATTTTCTGTGTAATTTCTGTTTCTGATTAATTTCTGTTGACCTATTTTCAAGTTTTCTGATGTTTTATTTTCTTGTGTCTTCTTTTTCTTTACTCCGAATGCTTCTAATACATAGTTTTAAATATTTAAGCTCTCATGCAGGTCCAAAAATGGCTTTAGAGAGCAGAGAAAGGGGAACGACTTGTCTTTTATCATGATTAGGAGGTAAGGCTGGGGCGAGGGCTCCCGGGTGCTGTGCAGGCCATGCCAAAGGAGGGGGAACTCAACTTTCTTATCAGTTTACCCAAATATGGGAAGCAGAAAAAGAAGGGGAACTGATGGGGCTTGGAAGCTATCACCAAACATCAAAAATGACAACAATCCTCCTATTATATACCTTCTGACTCTAATCTCTACACATCCAATCCAGTCCCCATGTTTTATTTTACTTCCTGGCACTTACTACCATCCTTTGATTATATATTTACTTGTAGATTGTCTATCACTTACAGGATGAAACATGAAAAAAGAAGTTTTGTTCACTACTGTGTCCAATATGCCTAGAACAGTACCAAACTGAGTTTCATAAATGTTTGTTTGTTAAATTAGTTGGAGGAAAATGTAATAAGACTAACGCTTAAGCTTTATGGAGTATCTTTCCTATAGCACTGCACTTGGTTTGATTAAAAGGAAACCTCTAAGAATATCTTTAACTCCTAGTCTTCAGGTTATAAAACCTTCAGCAACCTCTAAGCCAGCAAATCTTCCTGCTTCATCCATGAGTTGGGAAGTTCTGTCTCACTGCCTATTTACATTTACATTCCATCAGCTTGTTTTTCTTGTTCTGCATTGAACTTCTTGTCAGCACCATAAGAAAGAATGCTCAATGAGAAAAGGAAAAGCAACAATGTGGTTGAACTACCCTTCCCATTTCTCTGTAGGGTCAAGTCCTACATCTCCTTTGGAAGACATATTCCTTTTACTTGTTTATTTACTTTTCAAACCACTCACTCCAGTTCCCTCATTTCAGCTAGCTCCTCATCAAGCAAAGGGTTTTCTCACCTCCTTGGTTGAATAATGTAGATACTTGAGTTAATCATTAGGACCCCTTTCTTAATGTATTTTAGCAACTCCCTAGCAACTAGTTTCTTTGTAGTTACATTACCATTTACACCAGAACTATAAATTGCACAAATGGCTAGTGGTTTTATTATCCAATTCTTAGTCAGACTTTCTGTTGATTTATCTTGTGACACCATAATATGAATAGTATGAAGATAACTCAGATGACAAATAAGCAGGAGGGGGAAGGGGAGCACTGAGATTTTTCTCGTATTGTTGCTCCACCTGTTGTTCATACTGAAAAATCTCTGTTTTACTGGATAATCCTCCTTTCTTTCCTCTATGCCATTCAAAAGTTATTGTTCCCTTATAAAACTTTAGTAGAAAATATTTAGTGAGTATCTTGATTATAACCTAGAACATGTGTACATTAGTAAATAACCAGATACACTACAGAACTTTCTATTGGCTCTGTTATTCCCAGGACAGATAGCAGTGATAGTGCATTAGCTTTTAATAAGAAAAACAAAACTGTAAACCTTGAGAAATTTTAAAAAGCATGGTTGAGGCATATTTTTTCATAATTACATGCTTATCTATTTATTGCCCTTGGAAAATATATGTGTAGAAGTTTTTCTCCTGATATTTGTTGTTATCTTCTTAATTTGTTCCAAAGATCATACTGCCATACTGCATTCCCTCTGGAAGAAAACAAACAAACAAACAAAACTCACTCAAAACCAGCAATGCTGCTATCGGATAAGTAGATGTCAAGGTATACGTGTGAGGAAAAACTAAAAAATGTAATGTGTTTGTTAATTCAACCTTTTTCTATGTAATATTTCCAGGTCAGACTTTTTTACCTTCCTGGAATTCAGTTTTATATACCAAAAGTAATAATGATAAAATATTTGCTTTGATTACTGTGAGGGAGGAGGAGGGATGAAATATTCAATTGTATTAAAATAAACACACTTCTCAGAGATACTGGTTTCCTGTCCTTGAAGGTTATAAAGAATTTAGAGCTATTGTATTTCTTTTCTTATTTTTTGCCCAAGGTAGCATATTATATATCCAGGTATTTCATTGCTGGTTTGGGTACATAGGAATTTGATAGTAGTATATTAAAGTCTTTCCTTCACAGTAAAAAATAATAATAAGAAGAATAAAGTTATTGTCTCTGGAGAGCTTTATAATTCAAAGCTTTGTTACTGTGCTAAACTAAATAAACATTATATTCTTTTACTGAGAGTATTTATTTATACTCTATAAAATTTTACTTTATAAAATATATGTTGTTCAGGTACTAGAAATGCTTTATTCTAGAAAGAATACTTTATGTATAAAGAGCTTACATGGTGCCTAGTGTCTTGGTTAGTACTTGATATATATTTGTTTTCTTCTTTCTTCTGGTAAATGCAAAGGCATAGTTAAGGATCAGTGGACATGTTCATAGGACATGTATATGGCAGGCATAAAGATACTTCTCACTTACGTTCAAGTAGGGTAAAGATTGAAGAAATAATGCCAGCTCTTACACACAATAGTCATCAACAAACAAGTTGGCCAATTCTGCAAAAGCTGAATGAATAGAACTTATTCACACTAAACAAAAAGCTTCCATCTATGGCCCATGAGCAATTTTAGGGAGTTCTGACTTCTCACTCATTTTATTTATCTATGAGTTGTTATAATTCTAAGGAGCATATTTGAATGCAAATTTATTGAAATAATTTCCCATGGGAGGCAAGAAAATAAACATACCCTGGCGATAAAGATTTCTTGAGGAATAATAACCAATAATTTCAGAGTTATTTCAGAGTTTCAGAGTTATTTTACTCTGTCACTTTTTGGAGGACTGACAAATTTCCTACCTTGAACATCTACAAATTCTTCATTGCTGGAGCAGAAAGTTTTATCTCTTGTGTGACCTTTCCTCAATCTAGAGAATGAGGGCTGTCACTCCATTGCTGAAAACAAAACAGATTTGAGGACTCATTGGAGTGGAGTGTAAATGTTTATAAATACAGAACAGATTTGGTTGTTGACTCCTAGTTCTCCCAAATGTCTGAGTCTAATGGTACTGTGCCATGTATTAATATTTACCTGTTAGACTTGCCTGCTCTCCTCAAGACACATCTGATAGGAGGTGAACTGGGAAGACTGTCTTTTTCAGGCCTTTGAATTGAATAGAGAAAATCTTGTTTCTTTGCATAGCATTGGGCAACATCACAAATAAGGATTTGAAATTAAAAAATGAAGGGAGGTATAAAAACAAACCATCTCTCTGGTTGGCTGAGCTGTGCCACTATTGAAACACAAATAAAATGAATGCCCAAAGTAAGGTTAATATCAGGTAAGTTTTCAGGATGGATGCTTATTTTGAACAGCTGCTTCTTTCAAATTTGCTGTTAAAGTCTAAATGATTATTTTGATACTAGGCTTTTTTTTTTTTTTTTTTTTTTCCGGAGAGAAAGTCCCGCTCTGTCACCCACAGTGGAGTGCAGTGGCGCGATCTCGGCTCACTGCAACCTCCACCTCCCAGGTTCAAGAGATTCTCCTGCCTCAGCTTCCTGAGTAGCTGGGATTACAAGTGCCCGCCACCATCCCCAGCTAATTTTTGTATTTTTAGTAGCGATGGGGTTTTACCACGTTGCCCAGGCTGGTCTCCAATTCTTGACCTCAAGTGATCCACCTTTTGGCCTCCCAAAGTGCTGAGATGACAGGCGTGAGCCACTGCACCCAGCGACAAACTAGGCATTTTCTTCTTTTATAAATTCAAATGTGTTAAAGTGTATTCGTATCATAGAAGAATTATCTAAGGAACTATGGTAGCTTCTCATATTATTAATGTAAGAGCTAGTAATACTCTTTAACAAAGACTGGACATACTAATCAACCTCCTCTTAATAGAGTTGCTAGATTAAATGATATTATCCATTCCCTCTATTGACCATACTGGCTGAAGCCCACAGTATCCCGAAAGTTCATGATTAGCAGGCTGTTTTCTAGTATGTCCACATACTTCTATTCCCATTGGATGAGTTGAATACATATCAAGAGTCACCTAAACCAGTTTATGTCACTACATTTTAGAGTCATTATGTCATTCACTTAAATAGTAATCAAATCTATTAAATATAAGCACAAAATAATCGTTTCTAAGAAAAAATAAGCAGTGTGCTTTACAAAAATGTGAATGGCTTACACCATAAAAATTGCTATAGAATATGCAGGAACAAGAAAGATGTGGAAAAAAAAAGATATTACAATCTGTATATACTCTCTGCACTCAGGTTGCTTCTCAAATGTCTTTGCAGATTCTGCTCTGACTTGAAGAAAGCAAACGTGGAAATTACAGATGCATTGTGGGTATGATTTTCATAAAAGAGATTTAGATTTAGAAACCTGAGATACAGATTTATAATCAGTGGACTCGTACTAAGAAATGTCTTGGCCTGACTTCAGAAGTTTGATCAATAAATGTACTTTCACAAGTCTTAAGTTAGAACATTTATGTATTGTTGGCCGGCCACGGTGGCTCACGCCTGTAATCACAGTACTTTGGGAGGCCAATGTGGGCAGATCACATGAAATCAGGAGATCGAGACCATCCTGGCTAACACGGTGAAACCCCGTCTCTACTAAAAAATACAAAAAAATTAGCCGGGCATGGTGGTGGGTGCCTGTAGTCCCAGCTACTCGGGAGTCTAAGGCAGGAGAATGGCGTGAACCCAGGAGGCGGAGCTTGCAATGAGCCAAGATCACGCCACTGCACCCCAGCCTGGGCAACAGAGTGAGACTCTGTCTCAAAAATTAAAAAAAAAAAAAAAAGAATATTTATGTATTGTTACATAAAGTTACATTAAATATTTATGTATTGTTCTTCTCTTTAACTGACTTTTTGATTAATTGACCAATTATGGGTTTGAAGCTGAGGAGTCTTCTACTGTTTAGTAAATTATTTTTTGGCCTAATAAAAATGCTGTGAGGAATGTAACACAAAAATTATTGTAATTTAGATATAAGTTGGAATTCCCCTGTTCAGAAATCTAGTTAAAATTTGCTTTAAGCTTCACTTTCTATGTTTTATGGAAACTCAAAGCAGTCTGTCCTGTTTTTCTTAATTTACAGCTTTTCTTGGCTATCTCTGTTTGTGGCCCCTGAATCTACATGTAGTTCTGGTGTCATAATCACTCTTTATTCATTACTCTATAGATATTGAGGATGTTGAATAAAATATGGATGCAAAGACTTTAGCACATTTCCTGGTACTTATTCAAAGATAGTAGCTGTTGTTGCATTAATATTGTTGTTATTTTAAACCATGAAAATAACTGTGCAAAATGGCATCATCCCCACTGTATCTATTAAAAGCTAAGACTTGGAGAGGTTGTGTGTGTGTGCATGTGTGTGTTTGTGTGTGTATGTGTGTTTTCACCCAGGTTGCACAAGTCAGTCCAGAATTTTAACCTGGGCATTCTCTCTCCAAAGCCTGAGTTCTTTGCAATGTGTCTATAATGTGATGAGGGAAATCAAGGCTTCCTTAAGTGCACACAGAAGGGCCACCTATCCCCAGCTGGGGGAAAAATGTGTTTCCAATCTTCTTCCCAGCACTAATAGAATATGAGTTTTATGTTCCAGTCTCAATGCATTAGTTATTTCTTTCTGACCTTCATGTCTTTGCTGGTATTTCTTGTTTCTTTTGTTCTTTCCCGCCCTGCAACAGTCCATTTTCCATTGTAGAAATCCTATGCATTTTTAATGGATCCACATAGCCTCCCCAAATCCTCTTTGTTTAAGCCGATACCGAGGATAGCCATAATAATACTTAAATTAATGATTTCCTCTGAACTAGGCAGTGTGCTAAGTAGAAAATGTGGTGCACAGGGTCCTCCATGAGGTTGTTGTATGGATGAAAAGATTAAGAATCAGGAATGTTAAAATCCTAAAGCCACACAACTGTTAAGTGATACAGTGGAATTTGAACCCAGAAATTCTGACTCCATAGTCCAGATTATTACCCACTGCATTTCATTTGGTGAAGGAATTTTCTCAATATAGCTAGCATGTATTCATAGGAAGCCTGGGGCAATTTATCTTTTTTCTAGGACTAGTATATCTATAAAGCCCAATGTGAGGGTGCTGCCTTGAAGGTGAAATCTTTTCATAAAGCAAAAGAAATAATTCTTGAGCCTCCAGACTCAGGGAGGTTTGATTACAAAACTAGGGTGTTCTTGGCATAAGAACAGAAACATGAAAAAATAATGAAGCTGTTATTAATTGCAAAAGAAAACGCCCTTGGAAAGACAATAACCTAGGCTTCAGAGACAGAAGAAAGTCAAAGGAAATTTAGAGTAAAATAAATTTCCGTGGAGTCCTCTTCCCTTCTCCCAAACAAACAATTGCCATATACAAGTATATTTCTTAAATACTCAAGTCACAGAAAGCTATTTTTGCCGTGTTTTTTGTCTTTACAAGTGAGTAGGTTTCTTTGGTCTATCTTATTTCTTATTTAAAAAATAATGAATTAAATACATGTAAAGACATCTTCTATAAATCCTCCACAAAATTTCAGACAAGGGCAAAAGGAAGAAAAATGTATAAATTACTATATTAAACACAATTTGTTATTAAGCTGCATAAAAAGTTTTCTTCAATTATATAAAAGATCTTTGTGAAATATTTCTGCTGTCCTTGTTTTCCACATTGTATGAGTAGATTCTTAACCATGAACGTGAAAATTCAAAGAATTGTTAAGTAATGCCTAATGCCTGCCAATTTCTGTTGAGTAACTGATGGATTGATGGATATTTAACAACTTGAAGTGTTAACGTATTTTGGCATCCAATATTTTTTCTGACACAAAATTAATTCTTTTTTACTGCTACTAATTCTCTTCTTTCCTACTCAGCAGTCATGAGAATATTATTATTATTATTTTAATATTTAGGATTTGATATTTAATAAGTTCATAGAGCTGTTATAAATATTAAATTTGAAATACAAATTTCATGCCAGACAAATTCAAGAATGGAATGTAAGAACAGATTGCAAGCCTGATATCCAGAGTGTGTAGTATAATGCTTGGTACATAGTAGATGCTCAAAAACTATGTCAAAGGCAAAGGAACTGAGTGCAAAGAGTAACAATACAATATATGTGAAAGAGTTCATGGTAAGCTCTTATATTAAATATGTTGTCAAAGTATGGAATCATTTACCAAAATTGGTTTAGAATTTATATGACTACATGATACGGTTTGGCTCTGTCTCCCCACCAAAATCTCATGTCATATTGAGATCCCCATGTGTTGAAGGAGGGGCCTGGTAGGAGGTCATTGAATCATTGGGGCAAACTTCCCACTTGCTATTCTTATGATAGTGAATGAGTTCTCATGACATCTGGTTGTTTAAAAGTATGTAGCACTTCCTTCTTGACTCTTTCGGTCTCTCTCCTGCTGGCATGTGAAGAGGGTGCCTTGCTTCCCCTTTGCTTTCTGCCATAATTGTAAGTTTCCTGAGGCCTCCCAGTCATGCTTCCTGTTAAGCATGTGGACTGTGAGTCAATTAAACCTCTTTTCTTCATAAATGACCCAGTCTCAGGTAGTTCTTTATAGTAGTGTGGGAATGGATTAATACACTACAATTTATCCATTTTAAGTACTTTTTTTCAAAAGTAATATTCAGTGACAATATATGTAAACTATTTTATGCAGTATAGGGTAGTGTTTTATGGTATTTTAAAGGAAAGTTTCTGGATTAATCCTGTGAGTCTGAATCACCATTCTCTCCCATTGTTTAATTATACAAGTTAATCATTGAGTCTCATTGGGAAAATGGCTCTGTTTCTCACATTATCTTCACTGTAAAATGGGAATTATCAAAGTATTTCTTCACAGGGTTGTTGTGAGGGTCCAATGCCTGGTACATAGTCCACAATATATAGATGCTAACCATTTAAATTTTACATTATTTCCACCTTCCTGCTTAGTACCATGTTTACCTTGAGAGCATTAAACTTTTTGAAAACTCAGGGTAAACAGTGCTTTTAAGGTCTATCTATTCATGCTTGAAGTTATTAAAAGCTCCTTTGTTCTCTAATAATAGAAATTTAGCTGAACTTTTTTGTTCTTATGTTTGTAGTTTTAAAAATAAACTTTTTGGTTCATCTGCAGTTCTCATTTCTTCTTCTTATGGAAATTCTTTCTTTCTTTTTTTTTTTTTTTTATCAATACCCTCAGTAAAGGAACCAACCATCCTGAAACCTCAGTCTATATATTTCAATTAAGTATACATCCTACCTGACCCCAAGCCTTTTTTTCTTTTGGCCACTGTCTTTATTTCATATCTCTGCCCAGGGCCAACTAGAGTTAAGAACAACCACTGAGGCTTATTTTTTGTGTGGGGTTTAGGGGAGGGGGTGATAAAGGCAGTGAGGAGGGAGACTTTTTCTTGCTGCTTTTATCGAAATTGAAAAATGCAATTCAAGCCATTCTTGAGGTTACCACCTAGAAGCAGAAAATGAAGATGGAGAGAAATTGAATCCTGGTTTCATGCTTGAGCACCTGGAGTCCCCCATGATTGAGATTCACAGATATACGGGTTAAGAAACATATATAGATATATGTTTCTTATATATCTATATAAACATATATAGAGAATCTAAAAATAGATTCTCTGTGTTTAAATGAGTTTCATTAGCTCTTCTGACAGTTGCAACCAAAAGAAAGTGAGGTGATAATCTACCTGTGGTTAGGCTACCTGTTACTCTTTCTGAATTGATCAGTGTCTGCTTTTCTCACACAACCCTCCAAACATCCTGCTAATTTGCTGTCACTAATCTGCTCTGGGTTTAGATGTGAGATACCTAGTTTGTGAGGGTTTCATCCTAACAGGAATAAATATACTCTGAGAGGCTTAGAAAGAGTTTTGTAATATGTATATTTAACATCTTAGAAACATTCATTTTTAAACCTTTTTTCAGAATTTTGGCTATATTTTGGCATGTAATCAGCTTTTGATAGGTGATGCTGCTTGATAGGAATATATTGCTGAAGAATGCCATTAGAGCCATAGAGCCTTATGTCATGTCTTAGACTTACCACTTGTTAGTGCTATATATTTGAAAAAATTATTTAATATTGCTCAATTTCAGTTTCTTATTTTGCAAAATGAGTATAATAATACCTGACATGGTTGAAATGAAGAGTACATGTAAAGCATTTAGAAAAGGGCAGGACATATGAGGCCTGCTTGTTGAATGTGCTACATGCTTTTTAATTTTTAAGTTGATGAGATACTTTCAACTATTCAAATTATAATTATTAATCCATGTTATTCTGGATTAATGACATAATCCATGTTATTCTAAGTTTTTTTCTCTTCCAAAATATTTAATTTAGGATATTTCATTTTCCACTTTTACCGCAGAAAAGAGAGAAACAGAAAGAAGAGAAAACAGTGTAAATAAATATTACTCTTTGTTCCTAGTTCAGTCTCAGATATGACAAGAAGGCCAATAAAGCCTTTCACTTCAAAAAACTTCAAGAGTTTTGATTTTTGGCAGCATATTCCTTTGTTCTTATGCTTTATGTTTAAAACTTTATTTTTCTGCACATACTGTCCTTCATAATAGTATTTTACTGAACATTTTAATTTTCTAGACCGATGGTGACTGAGGTAACTCCTGATTTCATTTCCATTTAGACAAACCTGTAATTTCAGAGGAATTATTATGTTTCTGTAGCATTCTAATCGTTTAAATGTGCCTTAAACACATAAGCATTTATTGTCAATCTTCCTGCTTTACAGTCTGTCCAATTCAGTCCTGCTTTCCCCACAAGGAGGACAGCTAAGAAACCTGCTCAGATTTCCCTTTTCCCACCTTCTCACCACCAGGTTTCCTATTTTTCTGTATCCCGAAGGAAGCCCGGAGACTGCTCAAATTTCCTTTGTGGGGGTCCGTGTCCCACCTGGCTTCTTCCTTTCCTGTTCAGCGACAGGTGGTGGTTTTTTTACTGTCAGCACTCCCTCCTCTCAGCTGTCAGAATTCTTCTCAATGGAAATGTAGACATCTGAGTTTCTTCCAGACTTCCATGGGTAAATTGCCAATTTACATTTTATGAAAATAATTCTCCTTTCATGGAATAATCTTGCTCCTGAACCGTTCCTTTAAACAAAAACAAACAAACAAACAAGCAACAAAAGGATTTTAGCCATACTTAAAGGCTGAATCAGTGATCGATTTGTCCATTGCCTCTCTTCTGATTTCTTTTGAAAGGCCTCCAAGCCTGTGGATCATATCAAGTTAACCAATGAACAATGGAATCAGAATTTTGACAACCCCTGTCTTTAGCCATATTGCATGAAAGATTTCAGTACATTTGTCTTTACCACTATTTTTGGGTTTGAATAAAAGCTAATGAAGTAGAATATCTAAGGATAGGACACAGCATTATATACTTTAAACATTTTGCCCCAGGTAATAGTGAATGTCAGTCATATTTGGGAGCCACTGGACAAAACAGTATCTTAACAATGGAAAATGAAAACATTTAATATGAGCTGTATTTTCCACCATAGGAAGAAACCAAGAAAGTGGTGCCTTTTTTTTCTCCCCAAAATGAGAAAACGACGGCTAAGGGGCAACATAGTCAAAGTGATAAATGGCCTCATCATTTTAGCCTAGGTATGAATTTTTCCCAGCAGTCTCAGAATGTGAGAAAAGACGTACTATATTGTTTAAAGATTTATCAAATTTTTTATTCTGAGCCCTCATTCTGCTGATTTGCGTAGAAGTTCAGTCTCTGTCACTATTGGGATTACTGCCATTTCTTTCTTATGTGTTGTGCAAAACCTAATATGATCTGATACAAAGCAGAATATTCCAACAGGCCCTCGCATTCCTGGTCCATGCTGGGCATTGCTAATGGGCTCTCCATTCTAGTCCACATGGTAACTTGGAGTCAGGAAGTGTCCTGCTTCCCCCTGCACTTTTGGGAACTGGCTTCTTGGCTTTGCCTGGACGTCCAGTGTCTAGGGGGCACCAAATTCTTCTCTGAGAATGTCAGTCAAGCTCTAAGCCTCAACAAGAACTGGGGCTTGCAGCACTGCTGTTCACAGTTCCTGCAGATGTCTGTCCTCTCGCAGTGTTGGGTCATCTTTCTGTTTTTAATCATTTGTGCTTCAACCTGTTGATTGGTAATGCTTTGCAGTGTATTAACCTCAGGTGTGGTATGAAGTCCATGTCAAATAAGAATAAAGCAGGTTTCATCAACCTTTTCATTGCTAAGAAAATAGGAGAACAGGGCAGGGAAGTGTAGGGGAAAGAACATCCACTACATGGTGATGGTGGAGAGTGGTGATGTCCAAGCAGAGAGATCACCTTCTGTCTCGTTGACTAATTGACTATTCATTGTTTAGCTTTTTTGCTAGAGGTTAAAAAAAAAAATCATAGTTACTTCCCTCTGCTGTTGTCATTTTATAACATAATAAGTGCTTTTGACAAAATTCTGTTTCCTTCAATGATTTTCATTTAGTTGCATCAGATAAAAACAACAACAACAACAACAAAACATACTGATATCAACAGTGATAGTGTCTCATATCTTTCCTTCTCTTAACTTGCCTGTTAAAAAAATTAGAGTAGTGATATTCTTTTCTTTTCTCTTTCTCTCTATTTTCTTTCCTTCTTTCCTTCCTTTCTCTCTCTCTCTCCTTCTTTTTTTACTGCTTTCTTTTTTATTTGAGATAGGGTCTCACTTTGTCACCCAGGCTGGAGGGCAGTGGCGCCATCATGGCTCACTGCAGCTTTGATGTCCCAAGTTCAAGCCTTCCTCTCACCTCAGCTTTCCAAGGAGCAGAGACCACAGGCACGCCACCACACCTGGCTAATTTTTTTATTTTTTGTAGGGATGAGGTCTTGCCATGTTGCCCAAGCTGGTTCTTTTCTTTATCTTGTTTCAAATGGTAATATTTTCTTCAAACAAAAACCTTACTGGGACATTAATAATTTAAAAGATAAAAAGATGTGTTCCTGTTGACCAAGAGCTTCTCAAACTTTCTCTACTCTCTCCCTGTTACTCCTCTTTCCCAGAAATTCCTCTGTGGAACCCTAGTCTAGCTAAGGTAACACAGGTCTAGGGATACACCAGGTATTCTGGAAATAAATTATTATGAAGAAGTGATTCAGACATTGCTATATCTGAAATTCAGGAAGATGGTCACTCTGATGTTTCAGATTATTTCCAATGGTAAGATACTATAGTTAGTATTCAATGATGCTTTATTGAGAACTCAACACCTTTAACTCAAACAGTTTATCTTACATTTCAGTGGTGGTTTCCAGGCCATAAAAATTAAAAGCCTAACAGTGCCATTGGGAAGCAATAGAAAATGTTTCATAACGAAACATGATCTTACGGCCAGGCGCAGTGGCTCATGCCTGTATTCCCAGCACTTTGGGAGGCCGAGGCTGGCAGATCACCTGAGGTCAGGAGTTTGAGACCAGCCTGACCAACATGGAGAAACCCTGTCTCTACTAAAAATACAGAATTAGCTGGATGTGGTAGCACATGCCTGTAATCCCAGCTACTAGGGAGGCTGAGGCAGGAGAATCGCTTGAACCTAGAAGGTGGAGGTTGTGGTGAGCCGAGATTACACCATGGCACTCCAGCGTGGGCAACAAGAACGAAACTCCATCTCAAAAAAAGAAATAGGAAGATCTTGTCAATCTTATTTTCATGAAGACAAAGTGAACAGTGTTTTCTCTTTGTGTTCATTCAAAATTTAAAATCTCTTTCTTTGTATTATATCAGGATTTTAAAAGGTCAATATTCAGTAAGAGGAGGAAGATTTGGCCATATTTTATGAAACCCTTGGGAGAAAGAGAGAACAAGAAAGAAATTTTCTAAGCGGTTGTATGGATGAGGTATTATTGTGTGGTGTGCCTGCTTGCAGCTGGTAGTAATCACTCCCCAACATCATATAGTTATTTCCCAGTATCAGATGTGAACACATGTGAGCCTTTCCCTTCAAGGGCACTTTTTGTTCATGTTCTCGAATATAGGTTATCACTGTGATCCTAACCCAATTTTATTAGAGTCTGTTTTTAATCAAATGAAAGGACTTTATTGGACTTTTCTTGTGGGTAAAAGAAATGAACCCATTGAAAAAATAATAACAAATTTCTTCAGTAATTCATTTAGTTATTTTTCAAAATTTTTGGAAATATGGCTTTGGTAATGTGTCCCTTTAGAAGCTGTTATTTGTTCACATGGATTTACATATCTATTTTCTGTAATGCAGTTAGCAGCTCAAGAAAGTAACTATTTTGGAGAAGACCATCATTTATCTCATATTAAAATAATCTTAATTAGCACCAAGGTGAAGGGTATTTTGCCCTAGCTTTGATTTTTTTCCAGAAAATTTAAAAGTAATATTAAGGTATATTTCAGCTTAATATCATTACTGTGGTAGGCTTAAAAAATGGTCCCACAAAGATATATTCGCTTCCTAATCTGCAGAATCTGTGAATATTAACTTATATAGCAAACAAGTGAATGTTACATTATTTAGCAAAAGATATGATGATGTTACAGATCCTGAAAGGAGGGGCTTATCCTGGATTGTCTGGGTAAATCCTAAATGTGATCATAAATGTTTTTATAAGAAAGAGGGGATTAGACAAAGATATACAGAGGAGTAGATGATGTAAAGATGGAGCAGAGAGAGATGCAGCCATAAGCCAAGGAATGCTGACAGTCACCAGAAGCTGAAAGGGGCAGAAATGGATTCTTCCTTACAGTCTCTGGAAGGAGTGCAGCCCTGCCTAAACGCTGATTTCATGCTTCTGCCCTCCCCAACTATGAGAGAATGAAATTCAGTTTGTGGTAATTTGTTACAACAGCCAGAGGAAACAAATATAGTTACCTTAAGAAATAAAACGTAATAAATGAGATTACCTAAAGGAAGGAGTTTAAATGTCTGTGAAATATTGACTGTTTTATATTTTTCAGGCTTTTTATACCATTGAATCCACTCTCTTCCCCAATCCCATACTGCATTTTTTTGTTAAAATATTTCTCCTATTTATGGCCATACATGAAGAATAATTCTAATTTGCTTGGAAAGATCTGGATCTGTGGTTAAAATTTAAGGCTGCTTCTGTCATCTGAATTATGGGAGATTCTTTCTCTCTCTTCATTCAGTGTATATATGTTTATGCCCAGGAAGCAATATTAAACCTTGAAAGATTAGTGATTAAAAAGTTAAGCATATCTTTTGCCTTTGAGAGATTTATAGACAAAGAGAAAGGTAATGAAAATAAAGAAACAATTGCAAAACAGTGGGAAAATATTTATTTATCCATTGTAACTAAAGATGTTGCTATTTTGATCAAGTTTTGTGATAGTAAGTATTTTATGGAATTCTTAAAAATAGTTTAACTTCAAGAAGTTATTGATTTGATATTGGATTCTTAATATAATTTTTTGTTCTTTCACTGAAAAGAGAAATAATACAATTACATAGCAGTTCTAGTGCTCTGAAGTTGCATGTGCTAGAAATTGTAAGATGCTGGGGTGAGAATTGAAATTCTTTTTTCTTTTTCTTTCTTTCATTTTTTTGAGACAGAGTCTTGCTCTGTCACCAAGGCTGGAATGCAGTGGCACCATCATGGCTCACTGCACCTCGACCTCCAAGCTCAAGTCATCCTCCCACCTCAGCCTCTGAAGTAGCCAGAACTACAGGCAAATACCACCATGCCCAGCCAATTAAAAATTTTTCTTTTATCTTTTTTGTAGAGACGAGGGTCTTGCTGTGTTGTCTAGGCTGATCTTGAACTCTTGAGTTCAAGTGATCCTCCTGCCTTGGCCTCTCAAAGTGCTAGGATTTCAATTCTTATGGCAAATTTACCTTCTGAACTGTCCTGGGCAAGGCACCAAGTTCTAAGGAATGCCTTAGCATTGAACTTCTCCCTTAAAAGTTTCAAGTCCTAGTATCCTTTCTTTGCTACATTATTCCAAATGTAGAATTTTTAGAAGGAACTTTAACTTATTGTTTGATTACTAGGTTGTCAGCAAACATAGGCTATACAATCATTATATTAGGTGCTGGGAAATTAAGGAAAATCAGGTGCAATGCCTGACAGAGGAAGACTGATGGAAATGCATATTAAAACAAATTCCTTTCTTTGTAGAGCATCTTATGAAATCACAGGAACCATATAAAATTGACAATACTTAATTATTTTTGACCTAAAAAAACTGTGATTTCATATGTTCAGCACAATAATTAGTGGTGATTTGGCAGCTCACTGGTGAATTTAATTTGACTTAATGCAGTGTGCCAAACCTGGTGAATTTATTCAGGCGACTTTTCATTTTGTTTCAGTCATACTCAGAAATAAATGGTTCTCTTTTACTTCCCAAAAGGTCCATACAGACTGAACTGTATTTTTTGAAAATACCTCCGAGAGATATTCAACTTTTAATAGCCTGCAGTTTTAGAAAAATAAGATGGTCATCTCACTGAGTTCAGTTTCTTAACGCTGTAGACCAGGGATTGACAAACGTTTTCAATAAAGGGCAAGATAGTAAATATTTCAGTGTTGCAGGCTGTGTGGTCTATGTAGCAACTGGTCAGCTCTGCCACTGTAACACAAAAGCAACCTCAGATAACACATAAGCAAGTGAGCATGGCAAGATTTCAGTAAAACTATTTATTCATGTGGAAATTGGAATTGAAATATTTTTTAAAATTCTTTTTCAATACTAGCTTCTGGGAAATTAAGCAAAATCTAAGAATCTAACTCTAAGAATAGATTATATACATATATGTATATGTATATATAATATACAATGATTGGTTTTATGTCTTATAAACAAAAAGGATTATTTATGAGATGGAAGTAATTGGGTGTGAGCAATCCCTGTTGTTCAGGAAAATGAGCACTTCCTTCTGAGCTGGATATTGGCCAGCCAAATGGTGATTTGGGAAATCTTTTTCATTTTTTTCCTTCTTAGACAACTGCTTTTTCCATACAAGATAACTGATGTTTTCTCTTAAAGTGAATGGACATTATATTACGCATATACAGAAGCATGGAGAGGGCTTTATGTAGCCCACGGCTGTTATTTTTACTGATCCCTGTTCTAGAAACACACTTACCGAAATGTAGAGGAAACTCCCTGTGATCTTCTTTGGGGTCCATGAAGCCTAATGCTTCATGGAAGAGCCAAGAAAATATTTTAAGTTTAAATTTCCTAGAATCCTACCCTTTTAAAATTCTACTTGGGAGGGCTGCCACAAATGTTATTCTTTTAATATTCAGCAGATTTTGTTCTTAGAAAGGAGATACCGTTTATTCTCTATCAGATACTCTCCGCAGTACTGTCCAGTAAGTGGAGAAAAGGTAACTGAATCAGAGAGGAAGCTAAATCAAGGGAAATTTCATTTCCTCCCAAGCAGAGAAATACCAGGCAGTGTCAGGTTTTTCGCCTCCATTCATCAAGACCTGTTCCAGATGAAGGTAGTGCTTTAAGGTCAAATATAACAGAGGACTGGGCATCCCCATTGAGATCCAAGGACTTCCTCATAAGTCGGTTTCCTCATTCTGGAAGCCCTAAACAAGATTAACTTGCTTCTTTTCCCCCACAACTTCTGTCGTTTTAACTATTAATATCTACTGAACAATCTTTCATTTTGCCAGCTATAATCACAAACAGCTACAAGCTTGGACTGTTTATACCCCTAACTTACAAAGATTTCATTCAGTGATTGATTTCATGTCTTATGAAAAAGAAGGATTACTTACAAGGTGTAAGTAATTGGGTGTGAGCAATCCCTGTTCTTCAGAAAAATGGGCACTTCATTCTGAGCTGGACATTGGCCAATCAAACGGCAATTTGAGAAATCTTTTTTATTCTTTCCTTTCTTAGATAACTGCTTTTTCCATGCGAGATAACTGATGTTTTCTCTTTCATCTCTGCCTGAAAATCAAGCCATGTGCAAATCTATGCCACTTTATAGATGCTGGTTGGGGAAAGAAGGCAATAATGTCATTTCATCCTACTTCAAACAGAATAATGTGATTTCAGTAGGATGGACAAAGAACTCTAAGTCACACTCAAACTTTTTCCCTTGAGTGTGTAAAAATCCAGAAATGAATTATTGGTTTGAGAATCGTGAGTGGTTAATGTTATGGGTGGGGTCCTTTTCTTTTTTTCATAGCAGTTGGTTGCAGATTTTTTACATAATATGTTCTTCTTTGGCATTACAACACCTGTTTTGAGTCAAGACTTCATCATTTACTCTGAATGACTTTCTTTACCCCTCTGTGCCTCAGTTTCCTCACCTGTAAAAAGTAGCAATAATAACAGGCTGTTCTGAGAACAAATGAGTTGATTAATGTTCTTTGTATAGTTTGCTTCTTTTAATGATTATTGCCCCAAATATCAATATCTTTGAGTATTATCTAAATTACAATCACTAAGTACAGTCTCTTGGGAAGGTGAGAATGCATATTGGCCCTTGATGAAACCCAGATTCTGCTTAACTCTTGTTGATTTTCCACTTAAATCCTATACTCTGGTCATGGAGGTTACTTACTACACTTGCTACACATTTCTGTGCAAAGGCAGTATAACTTGTATATTATTGCATTGGCTTAGAGACACACTTTCCTTTCATCAACTTGCCTAAAAATCTAATTTCCAATTGCTTAGATAGCTTCTCTTTAAGAACGACATCCCAGGCTTTGTCTTTTGTCCCCCATTCTAAACTAGGTGCTGCATGCTGTATGTAACTTCTGCAGGATCACTAATCATATTGCATTATCTATGTATCAGTTCCTTTGGTTTCTATACTAGGACCTCATCATAGGAAAGGGCTGCTTTTCTTTTAGCTTTAATCACTTAGCTTCTTAACATTAAGTCAAAAGTAAGAAGTTAATCCTATTACTGCAATTGATCTGTAAAAAATGACTTAATATAGGGCCAGACACAGTGGCTCACTCCTGTAATTGCAGCACTTTGGGAGGCTGAGGCGGATGGATCATGAGGTCAGGAGATTGAGACCATCCAGGCTAACACGGTGAAACCCCGTCTCTACTAAAAATAAAAAAAATTAGCTGGGCTTGGTGGCACACGCCTGTAGTCCCAGCTACTTGGGAGCCTGAGGCAGGAGAATGGCTTGAACCTGGGAGGCGGAGGTTGCAGTAAGCCAAGATTGTGCCACTGCACTCCAGCCTGGGCGACAGAGCAAGACTCCATCTCAAGAAAAAAAAAAAAAAAAAAGATTTAATATAATAGATAAAATTTGAACTGTAAAGAAAAGCTTAGAGAGATTCCCTCTTTTTAGTCTTAGCTTTTGTACACTTATTCAAGGGGGGGAAAAAAAAACTACAGCCAGGAGGAGATATACAATAAACCATTTTCTGATTATACAATCTGTCCAGAAATTCCTGTAGTCTGTTTCCAACTTCACTATATTGGTTCCATCTTTTTCCCTGTTATTGCATTCAGTGATATCACATGCCTGTCTTTGTGTCACAAGAAAGTGAGTAAGTGCTGAGGAAAATGTGAGTATAAGGTAGCTTCTCTGTACAGCCCACTTCTTGGCACTGCCTCAATTATTTTGTTAAGAGACATCTAAGAGGCAGCAAGAATCAGAAATTAGGTAACATGAACAAATCATTAAACCAGAGAACACATACTTGTCCTTCTAACATAGGCAAGTCAAATATCCAAGTTATATTACCTGCAACACACAAGCATAGCTATGTGTCATTGTGTCATTATGAACCAGAAGTGAAAAAGCTGGTTCTTATCCTGGCGTTGTCACTTCCCAGCTGTATGGATTGTACAATGTTGTCCTTTTACTGCCAATGTATTCTCTGTACAATAGGATTGATTATACTAAGATCTGACATGCCTTTCATCTCTTTGTCAGAATGTCTAGCTAAACAGACCTGGGTCAGCTCTTTGATAAAAAGTCTTACTTCTACCTAGTGTGTTCCCAAGCTAAATCCTTTGTTTCTACCCTGCATCCTCAGGGGAACTCAGTCTGCTTGGGAAGCTGTGGACTAGCACATTTTTGCGACAGCACTTCAATCAACAGGACTGTTTCTAGCTTTAAAAAGCCCATATGAAACATAAATGAGGCCCTGGATCTGGGCAGGCATTATCCAGGACAATCTGAATTTTCAATTTGTATGCATTTCATTCCCTTAATCAAACAACTATAGGATGGGATCTATAGTAATCACTCCTCAGAAGGAAATCCCCCAGGCCTTGTTTCTGACTATGAGAAAAACAGGTCCACAGCAAATAAACCCACTGTGCTTCTGCAAGCAGAAAAGTGGTAGAAAGCAGTTGCCAAAACCCTGGGCAGTCCCTACAAGTACAAGCCACTGGTGGAGGTAAGATCCAGAAAGGGAGCTCAAATGAGTCTAATTGACAAAGAAATTTCCCATCTTCTAACAGAAATGCTCTTGTTCTTGATGAACTCAGTGTTCCTTGTTCCTCAGTTCTAAATTCTGGGCCCCAGAAGCCTAGCCATGGTGGAAAATTGTACCTGAATTAAGAGATGACGTTTGTGTGTCTATTCAATCGAATATACATTCTAGAACCAGCCCTTATTCCTTGTGTTAATTAGTGGGTGCTGTTCCTTTTTCCTCCACTCATTTTTTTTTCTTTCTCTCTCCTTCCATGGTGCATTGAACATGTGTATCTATCTCTCCCATAGCTCTAAGGGACAGTTACACTTTTTCACTCCCAACTCTGAACACCCACTAAGTCCCCAGTTCTGAACTCCACCCTATGTGCTAGATATGAATAATTCAATAGTGTAGCTGAGGTTAAATTGTCAATGGTAGATAAGAGTCTAAGGCATCCCATTTTTCAAATATCTATAGCATTTCAGTGAGAATAAGTCATGACTATAATCTGTGGGATAATATTTGCTAACATCCAATAATCGAATTGGCAGGTCTATATTCTGCCCTCAATAAACCTGCCCTGCCCCTGTGTTCTATCCTAGAGACCTGAGGTCTTCATTATTTCAGATCACTGTGAGTTGTCATCTACCATTGTAGACATTTACTTCCATATCAGAGAAGGAATTTTTGCTATAAACTATATTATGTGAAATGACTCATACTGATAATAAATTGGCCAAAGACAAGATCTTCAATCTTTCCATCTCATCCTTGCTTCCTTCTTCTCTGTCCCCTCACTCCTCCATTTCTGTAATTTCTTGGCACTGTGTTTAGTGAAAACATTCCTTCTACTGGATGTGTTGAGAGAAGGATGAAGATTCATTCCAATCTGGCTCCCAATGTTACTAACAACCAAATTGTCCCTAAACACCCTCACTTTCCTGTTCTGTTGGTGATTATCAAAATCATTGACAAACATTGGCTTAGAACATCTTTATCCCATTGGACAGATCCAAGAGGTGCATCAAACAAAAATAAAACTTCTTGCTTTTGGCAGACTCAAACCTATTTTGAAACTTTCAAAATGCATTCATGTGTATAGGATTTTTATTTTAAAAATACTATTTATTCTCTGCTCATTCTACATGGTATGAAACTTTCTTATTACTGCTCTGGGGAAAAGGATAACATTTTGAACTTTAGTTTATTCATAAGAAAGTCAAATCGCCAGACAGATCGTAAAGGAATTGATTCAAATATATTTGGCGGAAAGAAGACCTTTGTAACCCACCTCCCCCATGTGCTTGCAGTTGCGAAATCACCCAGCCAGAATGAATGGGAGGACTGCGTCTCCTCTGGGTGAGACATCATCATGGTGATGTCTGGATTATATTAACTATTCCAAGAGAACGTTCACTCCCTGTGTGAAACAGAAGTAGGAGCATGGTCCGATTGTAAACACTTAGCACAGGAGAAAAGCCCAGAGATCCTTAAGCCTCCAGCCACCCTTTAGGAACTCACTGTCTGGCCACAGTGGGATTGATAGGTGAAGTGGAGAAGTGTGTGTTACCTTCCTTACTGTCACCCTAGGGTGGTATCCTGTCTCTCCTGCTGGCTTATTCCTGTAGAAAGTAATGAAAAAATGTGTAATGGCAAAGGGACCACACCCTGACATTTTATTTCACCATAATTTCATAGCCAACTTGGGACGATGAAAAACTTAAAAAAATAAAGTCAAATAAAGTTACACTCTAGGTCATTTTGTGGCTCTTTGTCTCTATGTGGCAAATAAATAATAGGAATGTGAGAAGCAACATGTCTTGTTTTTTTATTTTTAAGATGACATACACAAAATAAACCAACATTTTGGTCAACATGAACTTTATCGGGGTCAATTAGTTTTGTTTCCCAGGGGAGGCTTCAATAACACATCCGCTGCTAGACCTTTAGCCCTCAGTACAGTTTGTCAGGGTTTCCTCAACCTTTGGGAAAATAACATGTTTCTTTAACAATCTACCTTATTTTCCTTAACTTATTGATGGAACTACGTAATTTCTGTATTGGCTCTAGACCTAGAAAATTATAACATGTTTAAGTAGTATATATATGGTTAAATTTTTTTACCCTAACTAATAATTTAAGAGATTAATCCCATTTATATTCTCTCCTTGGTTTGGCTTAAATAAAAATTATAACTAAATTAATATTTATTTAGAAAATTTTATTTGAAGTTCTGTGTTCTCTATAAAAAGAGTTGAGATTTGGGAAAACTAGGTCCAGATATCAGAGTCTCTATTTTCTAACATCCAAGATTTGTAGAATCAGGTTGTTGGTAATCCAGGTAATGATAAGATAATTTTTAACTTCTGAAAACATGCAAAAAATTAGAGAATGGAAAAAGAATCCATTCTCGAATGACCAATCATAACCATTAAAATGCAATACTTATGAAGGAAATCAGATTTTAAACTGGGTTTTATAAGATTGTATAAGATTTTAAACAATGAATTTACTTCAACTATCAACAAGCAGTATTTGAAATACTAGGAAGCAGAATTAATGTCAGTAGTATTATCAGGACTTTGAAATACCAGTCAGATGGCTCCTAGGTATAATTCATAGTGCTAGGCATAGATTTTTAAATACAAGTTTTGGTCTTTATCTTGTAAAAGCATTTGGCTAGGGAGATAAAACATACTTAGAGATATAGAGTATACCTATATCTATCTATTATATTATATCTATATCTATCTAGATAGAATAGCACTGCAAAAGTTCTCAATGAATATTCTAGTCACAAAGTACTGTGGGAACTCAGGAAGAGGAGAAACATTGCAATGTGATGACCTTAGCAAGGAGATATAATTTGAATTGGGCTTTGATTGTTTGGACTTTGAGAAGAGAGAAGAGGAGAGAATGCACCAGGCAAGGAGCAAAGCTTTGGAGACTGTAGTGAACACTACATACTAGAGAGACAATAAACAGCTCAATATTACTGGTGACAGAGGTCAGTGGAGACTATGGGAACCACATCTAGAGAGATACTTTTGTAGAGCCTGCAGTACTGGGCTAAGAAATTAGGCTAGAATATTTACTTAATAGAAAATGAAGACGCATACTCAACAGTACCAGAATTATGTGCCCTCAGATTAGAGGAATGTAGATGCAAGAAGCATGGGTCAGATTCTCAGGAGAAAAATCTCAGAAGTTTCATGAACAAATCTTCACTGATATTGAACCTCCCATTTTTTAATTCATCTTTTTGTCCTCATTTCACCTGAGTTGACCCTTTGCGGGAGTGTAATCCACAGCTTGCAGTCCACGTTTCCCCTTCTAGACTGAAGGCTCTTTGTGGCTAAGACTCAACATCTTTTTTCTTTGTATTGCTAGTTTGTAGCATGCTAACACACATTGCATACTCAACCATTTGTAAAGTGAAGGATTGACTGAATGAGTGAACAATTAAATAGGGAAATTCTAGTTATTAACGATTTCAGTTAATAGAGCTAAAATTCCATTATTTACCTAGACAGAAAACGACAATATCTTTGATTCCTCCCTTTGTCGTGTTTCCCACATCGAATCTGTCGCTAAATCCTGTCATTCCAAGCTGCCTCGCTTAACATCTGTCCCCACCTCACCATTGTAATTCCCAATCTCCCAATTCAAGACTCACTTTTACTTCCTGGTCTGTTGTTACTTATTAGAGACTTCTTAACATTTAGTGGTGTGAAACAAGAAACATTTTGTTCTATGCATGATTTTGTAGGTCAAGTATTTAGGAAGGGCTCAGATGAACAGTTTGTGCTTGGAGTCACTCTGTCATTTGGTGCTGTAGTCATCTAAAGATACAACTGGGTTGGACCTTGCGAACAGTGCGCTCACACAGCTGACTGTGCCCAGGAAACTCAGCTGGTGCTGACAACTAGATCATCTACACAACACCTCTCCAGCGTGATCCAAGGCTCGCCAGAATTCATACAGGATTGCTGGCTTTCCACAGAGCAAGTGTCCCTAGAGAATAAGGCTGAAGCTGCATGGCCTTTGATGACCTTTTCTTGGAAGGCTCACAGGATCCTTCTGCCATACTCTTCTGGCTGAAATGGTCACAAGCTGCCCTGATTACAAGGAAGAAGACAAAAGACTCACTGCTAGATGAGAGAAATGTCTATGAATATTTAAGTCATATTTTAGAGCAACCACATTGTCTATCGTGACATTATTCTCTGCTAACTTCTTTTGCAGCCTATTCTATTTTTATTTATCCTGTATGCTGCTATTACTATTACCTTCACCTTTAAATTACTTTTAACAGTGTTATTTTCCTCCATAACAGCCTTCAGTACATCCCCATTTACTTCTGAATAAAGAACCAACTCTTAATTTCAACTCAGCTTTCCAGTATTTTCTTCCACTTTTTAAAGCATTCAACCTGTGCTAGACCCCAACTTGCTGCTTCCTAGAAATATATTTGCTTAGGCTGGGTGCAGTGGCTCACACCTGTAATCCCAGCACTTTGGGAGGCCAAGGCAGGTGGATCACCTGAGGTCAGGAGTTCGAGACCAGCCTGGCCAACATGGTGAAACCCCATCTCTACTAAAAATACAAAAATTAGCCGGGCATGGTGGTACATCCCTGTAATCCCAGCTACTCGGAGGCTGAGGCATGAGAATCGCTTGAACCCAGGAGACAGAGGCTGCAGTGAGCTGAGATCGCACCATTGCAGTCCAGCTTGGGTGACAAGAGCAAAATTCCGTCTCAAAAAAAAAAAAAAAAAAGAAAAGAAAAAGAAAGAAAAAGGAAAAAAAAAGAAAGAAATATATTTGCTTTCCTGCTTTTATCATTTTTGTGGATTTTTCTCTTCCTCCTTAGAGTATAATTCTTTATACCTTCAATGGCTAACATTACATCTACTCTTCAAGACCTAACTAAAAAACCCACTGCTTCATAGAAAACCTCCTCAATCTACTTCCAAATTGAAAAACAAACCAAAACAAAAACAAACAGCAAACCTCTTCTTTCATCTACTATTATATTTTTCTTAGCCTCCCTTCGAGCACTTCCTACTTCCACCTAGCATTGTTGTTCTTTTTGTTCCTGTCTTAATCCTTCTTACTGGATTGTCATCTATGTAAAGACAGAGATCTTATTCAAATTTATTTTTAACAGTAACTGAACTGAAAGTTTTGTCTTAAATGGATAATCCTTAAAGGAGTGTTCATAATAAGTGCATGCTATTATTATGAATAACAGGAATACAAATGCAATGGGGAATAGAACGATAAGGTGAATTCATCTTTTCAAATAGTAATTATATATTAGTACTGCAACTGTTGATAATTTTTGCAACTGTTTTATTGATATCTAGGGATTCATTACTTATTCTTTCTTCTTTTGCCTAAATTTAGAAGTTTTTCATAATGAAAGGTAAAAAGTAATCAATGTTGTGCCAAAGGAACATCATGTGTGTACTAATCCCTTTAACACTCATTAATTCAAAGCCCACTGTGTGCCAGGAGTGTTTTAGACACCAGGGCTATGGTGGTGAAGCTTAAATTCTAGTATGGAATAGCATAGCAGATCATAAGAAATAAACAAAGCAAATAAAGAAAAAAACACCATGCTGAAGCTTGAAACAGGAGGATATGAGAAAGAATGAGTAGGTAGTCACTGGGTAGTTAGGGAAGGCCCCTCTCAGATCTGAATTACAAGAATTATAGCCATGTGAAGAACATTCTTGGCAGAGGACACAGCTACAACCAATGACTTAAAGCAGGAATGGGTTTGACGTGTTGAAAACACTGAAAGATCATTGATTTGGAAAGTATTATGTGATGGAGAGTGGCTCTAAGACGAAGTCAGACAGACAGGTGCCAGCTCATTTGGACCTTTGGGAGGATAATGATAAGGAGATTGGGTTTATCCTAACTGTGATTAAAAAGCCACTTGAGGGTTCTACAGCCGGGCGTGGTGGCTCAAGCCTGTAATCCCAGCACTTTGGGAGGCCGAGGTGGGTGGATCACGAGCTCAGGAGATCGAGACCATCCTGACTAACACAGTGAAACCCCATCTCTATTAAAAATACAAAAGAACAAAATTAACTGGGCGTGGTGGTGGGCGCCTGTAGTCCCAGCTACTCAGGAGGCTGAGGCAGGAGAATGGCGTGAATCTGGGAGGAAGAGCTTGCAGTGAGCCGAGATCATGCCATTGCACTCCAGCCTGGGAGACAGAGCAACTCCGTCTCAAAAAAAAAAACAAAACAAAAAAACAAGCCATTTGTGGGTTTTCAATTTATAACTAAAGATTCATTGTTCTGAACATCATGAAGAATTATCTGTAAAACATAATTCTGAAATATATCCTCCCTCTACATAGAAAGTAAGAGATTATGCATGTAAGTTTAATACCTTATAATAAAAATATTAAAAATGGGAGAAAAAGTCAATTTTTATGCTTTTACATGAGCCTAAGTGTTGGATAAGAAGGAAAGGATTAGGACAAACAATGTATGTGAAATAAAGCATGTAAATAATCATTCTTCATTCTTCATGGATCCACAGTCATGTAGCAGAATTGGAAGTAAAAACCTAAAAGAACAATGGATAGAAAAAGAGAAATTGGTGGCCGGGCATGCTGGCTCATGCCTGTAATCCCAGCACTTTGGGAGGCTGAGGCGGGCAGATCACGAGGTCAGGAGATCCAGACTATCCTGGCCAACATGGTGAAACCCCGTCTCTACCAAAGTACAAAAAAAAAAAAATTAGCTGGGCATAGTGGCGCCCGCCTGTAATCCCAGCTACTCGGGAGGCTGAGGCAGGGGAATCGCTTGAAATGGGGAGGCGGAGGTGGCAGTGAGCCAAGATCGCACCACTACACTCCAGCTCTGACGACAGAGCGAGACTCTGTCTCAAAAAAAAAAAGAAAAAGAAAAAAGAAATTAAGCCCAACGTCCAGATGTTTTATCAACATTACACCAAGCAAGCAGCTATTGTGAAACAAGTTATAATATATACTCCATTAGCCTTCATGGAATTGTAGGCACTAGGTTTCCAAGAAAGCGGGGAATTTTAAGTTAATAGTCTTATTTATGAAGGGTGAAGTAAGCTGGAGGAGCCTCAGATGCTGAGTGATTTCCCTTGTGATTTCTCTTAAGTAATTTCAGATTTTTAAAGATGTGTTTCCTATTTAGTAATTCTTTGATCTGTACTTAAATTTTCACCATCATCATTCATTTTATTAACTGATTAATGAAAGCACATGGTAAATGACAGATACTCAATAAATGTTAGCTTCCCTCCTTTCTTGCTAATCACATCATTTGGTTAATTTGGAAAGCCATTGAGTGTAATGTAGGCAGATAGACTTGACCTTGAATTTTAGCACTTCCACTCCTCACTGTGATATCCTGGCAGTAATTGGTTACTCTGCCTGCTCACAGCCTACCCACCATCCACTTATGAAAATGTTCTGTATGAAAAGTGTTCTTTCTTTTTACTTTCAAACTAAGTCAATCCAAGCAATCTAATTACCTTTGATTTACTTGGCATAAACTTGAATTTATTTATTTACAACTTCTCATTCTCAGTTACTTTCTTTTTTTTTTTTTTTTTTTTTGAGATGGAGGCTCACTCTGTCATCCAGGCTGGAGTTCAGCGGCGCAATCTCGGCTCACTGCCACCTCCGCCTCCTCGGTTCAAGTGATTCTCCTGCCTCAGCCTTCCGAGTAGCTGGGATTACAGGCGTGTGCCACCATGCCCAGCTAATTTTTGTGTTTTCAGTAGAAACGGGGTTTCACTATGTTGGCCAGGCTGGTCTCAAACTCCTGACCTCAAGTGATATGCCTGCCTTGACCTTCCAAAGTGCTGGGATTACAGGCATGAGCCACCACACCCAACTTTCAGTTACTTTCAAGATAAATAACTTATAACTTAACAGAAGCCTGAAAACAATATTACCAGACTTTATTACAGTTAAAGTGAATAAAAATTTCTTCTTATTGGTTGCTGTGTAGAAAATGGATATCTTTTATGTTTTAACATAGTTGATTTCCATTTCTTACATTGTTTGTCATTCAAACTGAAACATACATAAAAAAACACATCTCCCATATCCAAAAAGATTGATCTAAATGATAAATAAATTGCTTTAGTCCTCAACTTCACTTTTCTAGTAGCTAGACATAGAAAAAAACATATCTATGAAAAAACAAGCAAAAACATTTTACTTTCTACTATAGTGGTGCTCAATCATTGGGCCATGAATTCTTCAAAAATATACTGTCAAATTATTACCACTTGATGCATTTATTTTTGCTGTAATTAAAATATATCCCATTAGGGCAATATTTGTTCACTGGAATACAGAGCTGAATGGGAAAAGTTAGTGTTAGAAGGTGCAAACATTTTGTTCCATGAATCTATAAGAGAGTACTAGTTGCCAAAGCCACAAAAATTTATGCTCAAATTGTGATGTATATTGAGCAGCGAACAAGCAAGTAAATGAATACATTTATAGATTATGGTCCTTTATTTTTAAGTGTAAATTCTTTTATGTATGCTATTCAAAATCCCAGTGTTTGAAAATTTCCAGGAACACACAAAAGGTGTGACTCCTTGCTTTATCATTATACCCTTAGTGACGTATCAAATCTTTGCTACTTGACCCAAAAGGCCATCTTTCCATATAGGTAGATGCAGTAGTCTCCTCTTTTCCTCGGTTTCACTTCCTACGGTTTCAGTTACCCATAGTCAACCACCATCTGAAAATGTTTAATAGAAAGTTCTAGATTTCTGAGTTTTGAATTGCATGCGTGATGAAATCTCACGTTGTCGCGCTCCATCCCACCCTGAACATGAATCATCCCTTTGTCCAGCAAATCTACATTGTATGTGCTGTCTGCCAATTAGTCACTGACATTGTCTGCTCTTGACGTCCAGCCATCAACATCATGTTTGCGCAATGATTCAGGATCACCTGAAGCAAATGATGCTTCCTGTGAAGTACTGTTAGAAGGTCAATCGTAGCCTAACGCTGTGGGTCAGCAGTAGCCTAACACTACATCACAATGCCTATGTCCTTCACCTCACTTCATCTCATCACTTAGGTATTTTATCATCTCACATCATCACAAGAAGAAGGGTGAGTATAGTGCAATAACATATTTTAAGAAATATAAACCACATACACATAACTTAGTATATTGTTGTAACTAAACCATTATTAATTATTATTGTTAATCTCTTATTGTTCCTAATCTATAAATTAAACTTTATCATAGGCATGTATGCATAGGAAGAAACATCGTATATGTAGGGTTTGGCACTATCTGCGGTTTCAGGTATCTTCTGGGGGTCTTGAAACATATCCTGCACTGATAAAGGGGGACTACTGTAGTCCTTTCATCACTTTAATGAATAATCTTATTAAAATCCTAGTAGACCAGGAGCGGTGGCTCATGCCTGTAATCTCAGCACTTTTGGAAGCTGAGGCGGGTGGATCACCTGAGGTCCGGAGTTCGAGACCAGCCTGACCAACATGGAGAAACCCCGTCTCTACTGAAAATACAAAATCAGCCGTGCGTGGTGGCGCATGCCTGTAATCCCAGCTACTCTGGAGGCTGAGGCAGGAAAATGGCTTGAACCCGGGCGGTGGAGGTTGCTGTGAGCTGAGATGGCGCTATTGCACCCCAGCCTGGGCACCAAGAGCAAAATTCCATCTCAAAAAAAAAAAAAAAAAAAAAATCCTAGTAAAGCAAAGGTACATTGCTATAGTTAAGTGCAGACTTATTACATACATCAAGAATTTAGTCATTTTCTTGATGTATTCCCAAAGACATAGTTACATATTCTTAGAATGCTGATTTTTATGCTTTCTTCTGTGCACATAGAATGTTCCCATAGGTAAAAGCCAAATGTGGTTATCTCTTTTACTTCCTATGTTCTTCCATTTTCTTGTGTACTTCTTTTTAAATAAACTTTGTGCCTAGTTTATTTTGAAAAATATGTATTCCACTTATTTAATAGTATGCTTTTTGTCTTCATAAAGCAAAACATTTATGTACCCACCAGGACAATCAAAATTTTCCTTTTATTATTTTTATTTGCTGGGAGAATAGATTTCTTAAATTTAATTTTCAGATGATGATTAGGTTTTTCAGCAGCACAATCACCAATCCAAACTGACACTATTTATTGAACACCTATGTACAGTCCTATGTGCTAGCCTCGAATCTTCACTGTTCTTACAATAGACATGTTTCTCTTATTTTCCATGGAAACTTTGTACTGAGAGAGGAAGTAAACGCACCTGAAGTCAGGAAGTTGGTAAGTGGAATTGGAATCCAGGTGTCTCTTGCTTCATAGCCTATACTCTTTGCAATATGCCATACATAACTGTAATATATGAATAGTTAATAATTATCTGTTTTGTATATTGTCCTCTGTATTCTTCACTGGATTATAAGATTATATTTGGATATATTGGGTTGATTCAAATGACACATTTTGGGAGAGAAAATTTGATATGGAAAAGAAGCAATCAGTTTCAATTTTTACAATTTCATAAATCAAGAAAATTTTTGTAACATATAATCATCTGATGAAAGTTTTTTTTTTTTGCCTAACTATATCATCTAAGGGTATCTCTCCTAATTTTTTTTACTCATCACCTATTTGTTGCATGTCCATAGATACGACCAACAGAATTTTAAAAGCAGCATTTAAAACATAACTGACACAAAGATGCTTACCCCCTGATGACTGTTACTGTTATTTTTACTGAATAGACAGGTAGCATGGGACTATTTCAAGGTTGAATGTAAAATAGAACCAAGAGCTTTGTCATATATTTGATTTTTTTATATTAAAGCATATTATCTATTGTGAAATAACCTCAAACATTCTACATTTTTATTTTATTTATTTATTTATTTATTTATTTATTTTGAGACAGAGTCTCGTTCTGTTGTCCAGGCTGGAGTGCAGTGGCTCAATCTTGGCTCACTGCAAGCTCTGCCTCCCGGGTTCACACCATTCTCCTGCCTCAGCCTCCCAAGTAGCTGGGACTACAGGTGCCCGCCACCACGCCCAGCTAATTTTTTGTATTTTTAGTAGAGACGGGGTTTCACTGTGTTAGCCAGGATGGTCTCAATCTCCTGACCTCCTGATCTGCCCACCTCCGTCTCCCAAAGTGCTGGGATTACAGGCGTGAGCCACCGCGCCTGGCCTCTACATTTTTAAATCTAAATTCAAAATGGCAAATTCTCCCTTAAACTTGATTCATTATATTTCAAAGAGTTTAATACAAAATTCTGTAACAGGCTGAGTGCAGTGGCTCCCGCCTGTAATCCCAGCACTTTGGGATGCCAAGACAGGCAGATCACCTGAGGTCAGGAGTTTGAGATCAGCCTAACCAACATGAGGAGACCCCGATTCTACTAAAAATACAAAAATTAGCCAGGCGTGGTGGCATGCGCCTGTAATTCCAACTACTCGAGAGGCTGAGGCAGGAGAATCGCTTGAACCCGGGAGGCGGGGGTTGCGGTGAGTGGAGATCGCGCTACTGCACTCCAGCCTGGGCAACAGAGCAAAACTCCATTTCAAAAACAAAACAAAACAAAATTCTATATCTTTCAAAATTCAAGCTAAAATGCCAGGGATAGATAATGTTTCTTTAGCATATAACAAAATATACAATTTACAACATACAATATACAATTACTTTTCTAAAAATTAAAACAATCAGTAAAAGCTAGAAAGTATGTAATATTATACAATCATTCCCGTAAAAGTTGAAAAATTGAATTTGAAGTTTCAGTCCAGTACCTTTCGCATTGGTCGTACTTTTTGCCAACTACTACTAAATTGTTTCCTTTATCTATATTGGAGATTAAATCAAACACATCTTTAAGTCTTCTCTTAAGTTCTGAAGAATTCTGGTACAAACACATAAACTGTACACTATTTCTATGGCTGTTATGCATACACATCTCTATGGCTTTGTACAAACACCCGTTCCATGGCCTAGTCTTTTGCCTTTGGTTTGCTCAATATTTGGAGAAGGGTCCTCCTGTTCGTCTTCTACTAATAGAACCAGTCAAGCCATTTTGTGGTGATTTCTAGCAAGAGACTGTATAGTCTATTCTTCCTTACCTAGAGAAGTAAGAAATTTGATGTTTATTTAAAAATTATCATCTAGGTAAATAGATATTTTTCTTGGTGACATAGATATATCTCTTGAATAATTACAAAACAACTAAACAACCCCAAAAATAAATTTATGTGATTATATGATTAACCCTACCACTTCTATAAATGGTAGGACTTATAAGTGATTAAATCATTGTTTTAATAAGTGATGAATAGCATAAACTCACCATTCTTAGCCAGACTAAGAATGTATTTATATATTTATGTCATAAGTAAGACAACTTAAGAATTACCATGAACTCCTATTCTAAATATTAGATAAATATATGAATAATATATGAATACATATCTTACATATTTATCTTATCTTATGCCATGGCCCTTTTCTATACAAAGCTCTCTGTGTTTCATTTTCTGGGTGCAGAACTTCTCCAGGAATGCAATTGAAGTCTATTTCTCTCCAAAGTTCTGATCACAGTGAATGTAATAAAAAAAAATTATTGAACACATGGATCTAATAATGAAACACTTGAAAGGCGTTATAAAGTAGCATGAACATATATGAATGTTTCATTTTGCTAATGAACTAGATTTCTGAAAGATTCACTAGTAGTTCTTTAAATGCTGATTTAGGCTACTACATTGGTCTGTTCAAAAAGATGAACAAGATTAAATTTTTTTAAAAAGTAATTCTAAAACCTTACAGAAGAAAATTAGGAAAAATAATAAGAGAGCAATCATACACTGGTTAAATAAATTATAGAATAATCTTAAAATAGACCACTAAGAAACTGTTTAAAATGAGGTATTTCTATGTGACTGGACATGGAATGATGTTCATTATATATTGTGAATCAAGATAAGTTTCAGGAAAATATACTTAGTGCAAATGCTACCCTTTCATTTTCTCAGACCTTGGGATTGTCCCTGAGTCTTCTCTTTCTCTCACATTCTGCTTTCAATATTTCGGGAGGGAATCTTTTTCTTTGGTTCTTTCTTTTTTTTTTTGAGACAGAGTCTCGCTCTGTCGCCCAGGCTGGAGTGCAGTGGCGTGATCTCAGCTCACTGCAAGCTCCACCTCGTGGACACCATTCTCCTGTCTCAGCCTCCCAAGTAGCTGGGACTACAGGCGCCCGCCACCACACCTGGCTAATTTTTTGTATTTTCAGTAGAGATGGGGTTTCATCATGTTAGCCAGGATGGTCTCTATCTCCTGACCTCGGGATCCACCCGCCTCGACCTCCCAAAATGCTGGGATTATAGGCTTGAGCCACTGCGCCCAGCCACTACTTTCAAAATATATCCAGAATTTGCTGTTGTCTCACACCTCCAGTGCTACCACTCTGATCCATGACACCACCCCTCTATGCAATAGGCTCTTAACAGTTCTCCTTTCCTTTGCCTCTCTTTAGCCCATTCTCAACTTACAGTCAAAGTAATTTCTTTGAAACAAAGGTCATTATCATGTTTACTGGTTTGCTCAAATCCTCCACTGGCTCTCACCTCATGCAAAACTAAAGCCAAAGCTCCTACAATGGAGCACAAGTGCTTCCATGATCTGGTGTCCTATTATCCCCTTGTACTTCTATTCTTGTTCTATTCTTCTATTCTCACTCTTGCTCTACCTGTTTCTTTTCTGGCCCTAAAATATGCCAGCCATTCCACCATAGGCCTGTTTCATATATCTGGAATGATCTTATACCAGACATCCATGTGGCTGACTCGCTCACTTCCGTCTTTCTTTATATTCCACCTTTTCAGTGAAGCCTACCTCAATCACCCTGTTTTAAAATTGCAACCCATGTTCCCAGACTTATCCCTAGTGTCTCACACGTCCGTGTAAAGAGACCACCAAATAGGCTTTGTGTGAGCAACAAGGCTATTTCTTTTCACCTGGGTGCAGGCGGGCTGAGTCCAAAAAGAGCATCAGCAAAGGTGGTGGGATTATCTTTAGTTCTTATAGGTTTTGGGATAGGCAGTGGAGTTAAGAGCAATGTTTTGCGGGAAGGGGGTGGATCTCACAAAGTACATTCTCAAGGGTGGGGAGAATTACAAAGAACCTTCTTAAGGGTGGGGGGATTACAAAGTACATTGATCAGTTAGGGTGGGGCAGAAACAAATCACAATGGTGGAATGTCATCAGTTAAGGCTATTTTCACTTCTTTTGTGGATCTTCAGTTGCTTCAGGCCATCTGGACGTGTACGTGCGGGTCACAGGGGATATGATAGCTTAGCTTGGGCTCAGAGGCCTGACGCCTAGTGTGCCCCTTACTTGTAATACTGATTCTTTAGTTTCCCATAGTTTTAGCCACTCCTTATTAATATATTATATATTACCTTTTTATCATATTTATTACTTAGTGTCTATTTTTCTCTAAAGAAAGTAGGCTCTAAGCCAGGCATGGTGGTGCATACCTGTAGTCTCAGCTACAGGGGAAGCTGAGCTGGGAGGATTGCTTGAGCCCAGGAGTTTGAGGCCAGCCTGGACAACATAGCAAGATCCTAGGTCAAAAAAATAAAAAATAAAAAACAAAAAACAGAAAAAAGAAAGTAACTAAGCTTCATAAGAGGTTGGGTCTTTGTCCAATTGTCTACTCTTATATTCCTAGATCAATGCCTGACATATAGAATGTATTTAATAAATATTTACAGAGTAAGTTTTCTTTACTCTTTTAAAATAACTTGCAACCTAATCTCAAGGGACATATATCAACTGACTGGAAAATATAGAAGGATGAGTAGAGTTTTTACCCTTTACTTTCTATATATCTATATACTTTCTATATATATATATATATATATATATATATATATCTATGTACTTTCTATATATTGGTAATGTTAGAATTTTTTTAAAACAGCATCACTATTATCATAACTACATATCTAGAAACAAAAAGAAAAAAGGCATCCTTTATTCTACTATTTAACACATTATGTGCTAATTTTCACTATGCAATAAAACAAATTTGTGAACAAACAAATTAAAATAATTTTGCATCTACATTTTTTGGAAACTTGATTCCAATATAGTCTTCCAAATTTCTTTTCATTGCGAAGATTTTTTACATGTGTTCTCTGTGAGTTAAGAATAAGAGTCAAAATGCAGAATGGAACTTTCAGAGCCATCCATCTTTGAGTCTGCATTTTATCCATAATTTCTGATGAAACTGTACTTTAACTTAGCATAATTCAATGACCGGGAAATCTGTGTAGACATATGTGCATGATAATTGTGTATGTACTTATATTCGTAAAGTTCATCATACCATAGGTAGTATTTATGATTCCTCTTCCAAAACAGTGGCAGACTTAAATGTAAGGGAGAAATATAGGTAGTAGATTGAAGGTGTCATAAGAATCTATCTTTGCCAAAATATGTTTGTATTGGCTTATCATAGTACCCCAAATAAGCAGAGATAAGAACTGTCTGCAAGATTACTGTTAAAATTCATTCGTATTTTCTTGGAGGGTGAATCATGGAGCATATCAGAATTGCATTTTATTCTGATCAAATTACTAGATATTTCCTAGCATTATCTTAAAACAATAGCTCATAAAAAGGGTAAATGTTATGGATAAAGAGAAGAAAATTTAGGAAGAAAATGTCAGGCATTTGGAAGATGGCAGATAGAGTGAGGCTGGTGGGAGGGGTTGTGAAAAAGGAATAGTGATGCTGTGGAAGAGGAGAGTAGTTCAAAGTCACTGGCTGCAAAGAGCTTGTTAAGAAAAACCCCAAATAGGCCAGGTGCAGTGGCTCACGCCTGTAGTCCCAGCACTCTGAAAGGCCGAGGCGAGTGGATCACCTGAGGTCAGGAGTTCGAGACCAGCCTGACCAACATGGTGAAACCTCGTCTCTACTAAAAATACGAAAATTAGCCGAGCATAGTGGTACATGCCTGTAATCCCAGCTACTAGGGAGGCTGAGGCAGAAGAATCGCTTGAACCAGGGAGGGCAGAAGTTGCAGTGAGCCAAGATCACGCCATTGCATTCCAGCCTGGGCAACAAGAGCAAAACTCTGTCTCAAAAAAAAAAAATTTAAAAAATAAAGTAAATATTGTGCTTTATTATCAGCCCTCCAAACAGCAAACATGATTGTATTTCTTTCATTCAATTATTCATTCACTCATCCATCCACTCAGTAAAATTTCACTGAGCACATAACTGTGTCTAGAGCACTATGGAAGACAAGAGTACATTTGTAGAAGATTACAACATAGCATGTGCCTTTGAAAGGAACCGGAGTTGGAAATTCAATGAGTTCAAGTGTCTGTTGCTTCCTGCCCCAGAGCAGCCCTTGTCAAGCTTACTTGGAGCTCTCCCTTCATTTCCTGAAGGGACCCAGCCAGTCCCAAAGCTGCCAGGAGCATACAGCGGTTTACACAGTCTGACTCCAGCCTGCTGGAGCAGCTCACGTGCCCAGCTGCTTGGACGGCGACGCACAAGGCAGCTGTGCAGGCCCACAGGCCTTGCTTGGCCACCCAGGAGCACTCCCTGGAGGGGAGAAGCCGGAGCTACAGCCCACCTGGCTACTGCAGGACACTGAGAGGTCAAGCTGGGAAAGGTCTGGAGTCTACAAATCATCACCCTCAATGCTGAAGAGCATGAGACAGGGCATTTGGGGGGCATTCTGAAGCTCAAAGCTAAACAGTGTTATGGGCTAAGACCAGCAGTTAGCTTCTTCAGTCCTGTTGTTTGGCATGGGGAGGTGATTAAAAGATTGGCTTTGGACAAACAGAATGCTCAGTTCTAGTAGAAGCCACTGCATAGCTTAATATCTTTGTGACTAAGTTAGTTACTTAACAGCTGGGGTTCGTTGGCCATATCTGTAGAATAGGGAAAATAGTAAGACCAACCTCACAGAGCTATCAGGAGGATTAAAGGAAAAAAAAAATTTATCAAGTAATTACTGTATTTCACAGAATATTGTAAGGTTCAATACTATTGAGCTTATTGATCCATATTTTTATTATATATTTTTTTTCTGTTGGGGGGAGAAAGAATCTCACTTTGTTGTCCAGGCAGGAGTACAGTGGCACGATCATGGCTAACTGCAGCCTCGAATTCCTGTGCTCAAGGGATCCTCCCGCCTCAGCCTCTGAATAGCTAGGACTGCAAGTGTTTGTCACTACGCCTGGCTAATTTTTATCTTATTTTTTGTAGAGATGAGGTCTCGCTATGTTGCCCAGACTGGTCTTGATCTCCTGGCCTCAAGTGTTCTGCCCACCTTAGCCTCCCAAACACTGGAATAACAGGTGTGAGACACCTCACCTAGCCTTTCTTTTTTCTTTTAGATCTTCCAGTTTCTGTACCTGCTCTCCTCATTCTCCTGATTTATCCTAATGTTTATTAAAGGAATATTTGTCCTTCATCCTATGAGCTCTCAGACTATTGAGAGGAAAAACACCCAATGTTTATTGTGTGCCTACTATTTATTAGGATTTGAAAGGACTCTTACAAGTCTATCATATACATAGACTTATCTGGTGCTCACAGCAACCTCATAAATAGGTAAATGTTATTAACAGTTTATAGATAAGAAAGTTGAAGCCTTGCCCTCAGCTATTATGGGATGAAGCGAGATACAGTAGAGCTTTATAAGCCAGAACAATCTAGAATTAAATCCTGTCTCCTATTACTACTACAAAGTATATGACCTGGTGTGACCTCATAGCTACTCTAAGCCTCGAGTTAATTGACTATAAACTGAGGATAGTAGCTAGTTCATTAGGTTTTTCTGAAGATTAAATTGAATCAAATACCTAGTACCAAACTCAATTTTCAACACAAGAATGGCATGAAATAAATACTGTTATCATCACATTGTGAGAACTGACGTTTGAATGTAGCTCTGACTTCCAAACTTCAAAATGTACCCTCCTATGTTTTAGGTGTGAATTCTTTCTGCAACTAAAGTGTGTGTTTTTGCTTTTAAAACTCAGTTTTTACTTCTGACAAGTGAGAAAAGAGATGTCTGTGTTCATTAGGGTACAGGGTATATTGCTCTATCAAACAGGTACAAAACACAGTGGCTTGAATAAGATAGCAATGTATTTCTTTCTCTGTCTTCTAATAGTGTACAAGTCAGTGGTCCAGATTATTTTGCTCCAGGGGTCATTTAGGGAACCCAGGTCAAAGGTGGGTCACTTTCTGCTCTAGGTTTCAGCCCACAGGAAGACCAAAAAGAGAAGACAAGTAGAGGGCAAACAGCATCCTTTAAGCAAGTGACATGAAAGTTGCAAACAGTACATCCACCTACATTTTAAAGACTGTATTAAGCTGCAAAGGAGGATGAGAAATGCAGTCTCCAGTTGGATAGTCTAATATGTCCAATAAAACCATAGCTATGCAAGACAATTTGAGAGGAAATAAATAATAATTATATCTGGGGAAATATAATGCTGATTTTAAGTTACATTAAGCATATTATGCTCCTCCAATAATTTGTTTGGTTTTCCTTTTATATATTATTAGATGAGTTGACTAGCAGGGTTACAGGCTTGGCAATTTTTTTCTAATTTAAGTCTATTGCATGCACACTTTAAGACACAGTTTGAATAGAATCTCCTGGAGTACATGTTCGTTTACTACTGCAGATATAACTAATGTCTCTCTCCTCTATTGTTTTTTTTTTTTTTTTTTTTGAGATGGACTCTCGCTCTGTCATCCAGGCTGGAGTGCAGTGGTGCCATCTTGGCTCATCACAACCTCTGCCTCCTGGGCTCAAACAATTCTCCTGCCTCAGCCTCCCGAGGAGTTGGGTTTATAGACGCATGCCCCTGCACTTGGCTAATTTTTGTATTTTTAGTAGAGACAGGGTTTCGCCACATTGGCTAGGCTGGTCTTGAACTCCTAACCTCAGGTTGACCGCCTGCCTTGGCCTCCCAAAGTGCTGGGATTACAGGGGTGAGCCAATGCGCCCGGCCCTCTCCTCTATTTTTAATAATCATTAAAGTTTTAGTGCAGGTATCTACTTAGAGGCTTTATTAATCCATTCTCACACTGCTACAAGGCCATACCTGAGACTGGGTAATTTATTAAGGAAAGAGGTTTAATTGACTCACTGTTCTGCAGGGCTGGGGAGGCCTCGGGAAACTTACAATCAGGGCAGAGGGGGAAGCAAACATGTCCTTCCTCACAAGGTGGCAGAAGAGGGAAAAATAAGAGCCAAGTGAAGGAGGAAGCCCCTTATAAAACCATCAGATCTCAGGAGAACTTACTATCATGAGAAGCATGGGGGAAATAACCCCTGTGATTCAGTTATCTCCCACCCAGTCCCTCTCATGACACATGGTGATATGGGAACTACAATTCAAGATGAAATTTTGGTGGGGACACAGCCAAACTGTACCAGAGGTCTATCTTCTTTCCTTGAATCTCTTCTTTACTTAGGTCAGAATACTGTTTTACATACCTTATTATCTCCAGGGCCAAGCAGCAGGTCTGGCATATAGAGAAAATCAATGCTAAATAAATTAATAAACTAAAAAGATGCATATAGAAACTTCTGAAATGGTGCTTGACTTATTTATTGAGTACATGTTAGGGGACATTGTTAGATGACAGTGGATGATCAAAGAAGAACAGATGACATCCCCCTTTACCCCTGCAAATGTGGACTGTAAATATATTCAAATGTATTTGTTTCCACATTGGGTATATTCTTGAGTCTATGAGATGGATAAAAGCATTTAGTAAATTACACAGCAAATAGTAATCCTTGAACACTTCAAGGTCGAGAAATATATAGTTCTTTGTGATATGAAAGGTTTTAATGAAAGACACGTTTCCTTCTCTTAGATATCTGCCACATTTGTCCTTATTCCCCACTGAATCTTTGAAAGGTCTGTAATTCAAATAAAGCTTGATCTTCCTGAAACCGTTTATGAGAACTTAAAAGAAGTTTCTCTCCACTCTCAACAAAATAAGCTAGTTTGCTGATTTATTACACTTTTCTCTCTTTCCCTGAAATTTCAATATTTATTTATTTATTTTAAGAAGCCTGTTTTAAAATTTTATTTGCCTGGCAAGCTGTCTTAATATTCCTTTCTTTTCATTTTTCAGAAGCATCTCTTTTCTTCACTGTCTCCCAGCCACCCAGTTACCACTTGCTTGAGTTTCTTTTTCCCAAATTGTTGCTTTTTGTCTTCTCAGCTACAGTGTAATGCAATGTCTTCTTCCCTCAGACATTTTGACCTCAAACCAAATAAATTTCAGAGAAAGCTCACATGTTCCTCATCCTGTTGTAGTATTAACGTATTCTGATCCATAGAAATTGATGCATTATGATTTATTTATAATAGCCTGCATATTTAACAAATGTAGCTGAGAGTGCTTAATACGTCTTAAACAATTTCAAAGGAGACATAGAACACATAAAATCTGTTGGCTATTTGTAAATCTGGCAACATTATTGGTTTTGAAGAATGCTACTTAACATAAAACATACACATTCTGCTCAAATCTATCTTAGAACAAACTTGACTCCTTTATTCTTAGCTAAATTTTCTGATCAAATATATGCTCTTCAGCAAATAGCCTTTATAAAAATGACTGCTACGCAATAAAGTTCAGTAAAATGTTCTATGTGTCTGTACATTGTCTATCAATTTTGCTATGTGTTGTCTACATTCAGACATTACATGTGTCTCAATTGTGAGTTACCGTGCCTTTTTTTCTGTCACTGAAACCTAGAAATACTATGTACAACATATGTTCTCAATAGAATAAAAAAAACATTCCTTTACACTCTCAACTAAGCATCCACTGTGTGCCAGCATTATGCCAAGCACTGGTAAACAAAGGTGAATAAAATGTCACCACCTTTGCTCTTGTGCAAGGAAAATTAATCTTGGGACCCCCAAATCACTAAGCCAAGAAAAAAGTCAAGGTGGGGTTTATGTCAGGCAAACCTGCCTCCCATTTTATTCCTAAATAAGTTAAGCTACAAAGGTAAGAAGTTACATCCCTCCCTCACTATTTGCCCACAAAGAAATTCCTTGTGGACAAAAGACAGACAGAACCCAAAGTCATCCCTTTGAGGATTACCTGAGACAAATGCATATCTGATTGCTCCCTTTGCCGTATTGCTTATGTAAAAATGCAGATTTGTTGAGCCAGACTAAATGGCTCAATAAATAAGTGGAAGGCTGATCAAGGATTCAAAAGAATGCAACCTTTTGTCTCTTATCTACTTCTGACCTGGAAAACCCCACTTCAAGTTGTCCCCCCTTACTGGACCAAACGTATGTACATCTTACACGTATTGATTGATATTTCATGTCTCCCTAAAATGTATAAAAGCCAGCTGTACCATGACCACCTTGGGCACATGTCACCAGGACCTCGTGAGGCTATGTGACAGGTGCAACCTTAACCTGGGCAAAATAAACTTTCTAAATTGACTGAGACCTATCTCATATATTTTGGGTTCACACTCTCAAGAAGTTCACAGTCTAACTGGGGAGAGAGAGACAATTGCAATCATTGTCAGAAGTTGCCTAAAAAATGTATTAAAGTGAGCAGATCCAAGACTTAGATGGCCTAGGCACACATCTAAATCCGGGCATTAAATTTTTTTTTGTCGTTTTTTGTTTTTTGTTTTTTTGTTTTGTTTTGTTTTTTTGAGATGGAATTTTGCTCTTGTTGCCCAGGCTGGAGTGCAATGGCGCGATCTCTGCTCACTGCAGCTTCCACCTCCCAGGTTCAAGTGATTCTCCTGCCTCAGCCTTCCCAAGTAGCTGGGATTATAGGCATGCACCACCAAGTCTGGCTAATTTTGTATTTTTAGTAGAGATGGGGTTTCTCCGTGTGGGTCAGGCTTGTCTCAAACTCCCAACCTCAGGTGATCCGCCCACCTTGGCCTCCCAAAGTGCTGGGATTACAGGCGTGAGCCACCGCACCCGGCTCTGAGCAGTAAATGTTTTTAAAGATAAGTGGTTGTTTTCTAGGCAAATAAAAATAGGATGGAGTTGTAAACAAAGTACAAGTCCGGGAGTCTAAACACTGTAAAAAATGTAAACAACATGTTTTGGTAATTTAAAAAGGTCATAAACACTTAAAAAAAATCATACCGTTGTGATAATTTAAGGCTAGTTTGCTAAAGTGAATAGCATGTTGAAAGTTGTGAAATTCAGTGGGTAGCAAATAAATGCCCAGAGTTGATTTTATACTTTTTGCTCCTGAAGCAAAGTTTTTCATACCTTAGATAATCCTCAAAATGTATGCACTTCCTTGACATGGTGTGTAAATGAAGAGAGTTCACCTGACCACCTGACTTGGTGCTATGGAATTAAAGATGCTTATAATAACCCCTGCCTACTTATCCCCCTTTATGCAAAGAGTATGGACCCTGAAATCAGACAATTCCAAGCAAAAATCGTGGACTTTTATCGGGAGAGTAATCTTGGGTAAGTGCCACAAAAGCACTGAGATCCAGGCTCCTCAAAGTTGAGAGAGATCCAAGAGTAACTATTTCAGAGAGTTATTGTGAGAATTAGATGAAATCAAATATCTGGTGGCTCATGCCTGTAAAACCAGCACTTTGGGAGGCCGAGGAAGGGAGGATCACTTTAGGTCAGGAGTTCAAGACTAGCCTGACCAACGTGGTGAAACCCTGTCTCTACTAAAAATACAAAAATTAGCTGGGCATGGTGGTGCACGCCTGTCATTCCAGCTACTTGGGAGGCTGAGGCACAAGAATCGCTTGAACCCAGGAGGCAGAGTTTGCAGTGAGCTGAGATTGCACCACTGCCCTCCAGCCTGGGTGACAGAGTGAGACTCTTTCTCAAAAAAGAGAGAGAGAGAGATCTGTATTAGCCAGGATTCCTCAGAGAAACAGACCACGAGTGGAGACAGCTTTATTATAAGGAATCAGCCCATGGGATGATGGTGGCTGACAATTCCCAAGATCTTCAGGGTGAGTTGGCATGCTGGATAACCATGAAGGCCAATGGTGTAGTTCCAGCTCAAAGGCTAGCAGACTGGAGCTTTAAGAACAGCCCATGTTTCAGTTTAAGTTGAAAGGCAGAAAAAACTAATGTGCCAATTTGAAGGCAGGCAGGAATAATTCTTTCTTACTTGGGGACGGGTCAGCATTTTTGTTCTATTCAGACCTTCAAATGATTGGGTGAGGCCCATCCACATTAGGCCCACCCACATCCGTCTACCAATTTAAATATTAAAAACAGCCTCACAGGAATGCTCAGGATAATGTTTGACCAGATATCTGGACACCTTGTGGCTTAATCAAGTTGACACATAAAAATAACCATTATAATAGCTGGAGTTCATTTCCTAATGATTGAAATGAGGCTTCATAAAAATCTCAAATAAATGAAACCATAATATACAAAAAGAAAAAATGGCTTCCTCAATTAACAGACCATAAATAATTATTTCCGTAGAAGCTGAGGATCATTATGGCAGAGTGAGTTACTAAGAGTGAAAAGGAGGAAGTGATTTCAAAAATTCACAATAAGAAAAATACAGACTATTAACACACTTTTCCCAAAAGTGAATAGAGCACACAATCACCACCACAACCACAAAATGAGAATATCAGCTTGTGGCCCACTCAAAGGACAACTTTCTAACCACACACTGGGATGCCTGATGAGCCATAATTCTGGTGGTAATCCAACATGGAAATGAAGGAAAAAATCCTTGCGTTTGATGCTGTATCTCTCAGTAGACTGCATTTAACAATTCCTGTAAGGGAACAGATAAAAACAGAAACCACGGAGGAGTGTCAAAATTTAATTTTCCTCCGAGAACTAAAGGGAAAAAGAAGCTATAAACATGAATGTGGCGTGAATTATGTTTTCTGATAAATCCCATCACTTTGACTTGCTTAAGTCTCTATAATTTTTTTTTTTTTTTTGAGATGGAGTCTCGCTCTGTTGCCCAGGCTGGAGTGCAGTGGCGTGATTTCGGCTCACTGCAACCTCCGCCTCCTGGGTTCAAGCGATTCTCCTGTCTCAGCCTCCCAAATAGCTGGGATTATAGGTGTGTGACACCACGCCCAGCTAATTTTTTGTATTTTTTGGAGAGAAGGGGTTTCACCGTGTTAGCCAGGATGGTCTCGATCTCCTGACCTCATGATCTGCCCACCTTGGCCTTCCAAAGTGCTGGGATTACAGGCATGAGCCACCGCGTCCGGCCAAGTCTGAAGAATTTATACTTATTGAGTACCTGCGAGTGCCAGGCAGTATGCTGATTGCTGTCTCCTATGTCTCATTCATATAAAAACACTATAAGGTCCATGAGGGTATCTATCTTACAAATGATTATGCTGGACCTCAAAAATGAAGGTTAATATCACATATCTAGAGAACACTGCATCTGGGATTCAGACCCAAGTCCCCCTGTTCCAAAGTCAGAAGACGTGATAGCCCAGGTATTCTTCACAGTTGAGGCTTGGTTCTTGCATGGAGTAGGACAAATCGAGATAGCAGTCAGCATAATGGACCCACCAACCCCCACCACGGAAAACCGACTGCTTAAAAAATTATAATTGTCTAAAAATATGGTGACTGTAAAAAAAAAACATATAATTGTTGTTAATAAAATTCCAACAAATAATAATATCTACTGATACTTCTTTATGCTTTCAGGTAATTTGAATTACTGTGTGATTACATTTATGTAACACTCTTTAAATGACTAAATTATAGAAATAGAGAAATAGAGAAGAGATCGGGTTGCCAGGGTTAGGGCTGGAATTGAGGTGGGAGTGGGAAAGGGAGGTAGGGGTGGTTATCAGAAGGTCAACATCCTGTAATCTCAGCTACTTGAGAGGCTGAGGTAGGAGAATCGCTTGAACCCGGGAGGCGGAGGTTGCAGTGAGCCGAAATCATGCCACTGCACTCCAGCTGATGGGGCAACAGTGCAAGACTCCGTATCTGTCTCAAAAACAAAAAACAAAACAAAACAAAACCAAAAGGTCAACATGAGGTATCCTCTGGTGATGATGGAATTGTTTTGGATCTTGACTGTAATGGTAGATACATGAACCCACACATGTGATAAAATAGCATAGAACTAAATGCACACATATACATGCACACATATACATGCACACACAGAGACAAGTGAGTACAGGTAAACTGATACAACCTGAATAAAAATGGTGGATTTTATCAACACCAATTCACTGACTGTAATATTGTGCTATAGTTTTGTAAGATGTTACCACTGTGGTATACTAGGTAAAGGGTATGTAGGATCTTTCTGTATTATTTCTTCTAACTGCATATGAATCTATAATTATCTAAAAAAAATGGTTAATTAGCAAACATGTTACTGAATGTCCATTATCTACCTTGATGCCTAGTATAACCTTGTAAGATAGAGGTATTTTTCTAAGCCATATCATATATTTTTAATAACACTTTGGACTCTGACCATTTTCCAGATAGATTCTTCTGCTCTTTAGAAGGCCAGTAACTAATCAGAACTACTGGCTCCCCTATCCCGAGATAAACAAGTTAGGCAAATGTGGATGTATTAGATTTGTCATTTGATGAATGAGGAAAAACTTCTCCAGGAAGAATAGGAACAGCTTGAGTGAGTACACTTTCTTGAGCATGCCCAGGGGGAAAATGAAGCCATTGTTATCTGATGTGACACCTAGGGCAGCCTGCCTGGCAAGCCCACCACCAACGAAGACTGTCCTTAATGAGAGTCTGGGATCAATTAAGGAAAAGTGAACTTCTAACCTATGTGAACTGTCACGGTTGAGGCCTGGCCTGGCTGATCTCTGCATTTCCAGAGGTTAATCACAGTGCTCCACGCTGACAAGGGCTTCCCTTCTTTTCCTACCTCTAGGTACTAAGTTGTGCCCTCTGAGGCCCCAGAGAGGAGAAAGTTCCCTTTCCCTCTATTTCTAAAGTAGGAAAATAAAAAAGATAAATATAGTTTTGTGCAAGAACGTTTGCCCCATATCTAGAGCAGTGACTGGCATGTAATAGGTGTTCAAGACATTTTTTATCAAATAGTAATTTCAGATAAACCTTAAGAAAAATTCCAGCTCACAGCTGCTGATCTATAAACCTGAAAAAAATCAGCCATCTGTTCAATGCTGACTATATATCAGATGCTGTCTTTACATATTTAAGTACCAGTCATTCCTTTCAAGTATTCTGTACCACAGACGGTATTTTTAATGTCCATTTAATAGATGAGGGCATTGAGGCACAGGCAGATTGAACAACTTACCAAGTCACACAGTTGATAAGTGGGAGAGGTGGGAGGATATACAGCCAATACAACCCCACCACTTGTGGTTAAATCACCAGCCTGCCTTGCCTCATAATTTACAGAGAGTGAATTCATTAGGTAGAAATATGTATTCAAAAGTGAAGGCATCCTTCTTGGTTTGGAGTTTAACCAAAATTATAGAATCTTAAAAAGCGTTCTAACAGCTCTTTTAATGTTTACAACAATTCTATGATGTGGAAGTCATCAGCCCTCGTTTATAAATGAGAAAATGGGGTCAAAATGGTTAAGTGGCTTGAAATGGTAACCCATTTAGTAAGTGGTAAATTCTGTCTCCTGAGTTTTGTCTTCTAAACCCAGCTCTTGGGTTTACTATATAACTATTGAATCTTGCATTTCAGCATCAACCTTGCATCATCAAGAATTCTAATTCAGTTGTAAGAGCGGACTCCAACTAGTTTATTAAGCTTGTTGAGGGATAATTTGCTCATCTATAATATGAAGCTATTATAATACCTGCACTTTCTGTCTCAATGGGTCAACATGAAGAAAAGATGAGATGACGCAAGTGAAAACATTTTGTCAGCTGTAAACTAGAAGGCACTTTCAGTTGCCACTATGATATATTATTTTTTAGAATCATTTTTACTTCCAGGAAACAATGCCAGAATGGGAATCTCATTGGGTTTTAATGTTGCAGTATTATACATTCAATTCTGGATTTATTTATTTATTTTTTCATTCATTCACTTGTTCAACAAGTGGATTTTGAGCAGTTATTTTATGAGACACACTACACTAGATCCTGTAGAAAAATGGCTGGGCACGGAGGCTCACACCTGTAATCCCAGCACTTCGGGAGGTCGAGACGGGCAAATCACTTGAGGTCAGGAGCTCGAGGCCAACATGGTAAAACACTGTCTCTACTAAACATACAAAAATGAGCTGGGCATGGTGGCAGGTGCCTGTAATCCCAGCTACTCGGGAGGCTGAGGTAGGAGAATCACTTGAACCCAGGAGACAGAGGTTGCAGTGAGCTGAGATCGTGCCGCTGCACTCCAGTCTGGGTGACAGAGGGAGACTTCATCTCAAAAAAAAAAAAAAAAAAGAAAAAAAGTAGTAGCACTGTAGATAAATATTACCTATCAAATTGTAATCATACAGAAACCATGTCTTATTCACTGTTAGTCCATTCAATCATGATGTCAAATCTTAGCTGGTGCCCAGTAAATGTTGGTTAAATACAGAAAAAATATAAGTCTCAGGGTTTGTTTTCCCCATTTGAAGCTTATGATGCTGTTAAAAGGTAATGAGAAAATAAATGTCATAAGTTAAAAGAGAGGTACGCATTAAAAATTTGGTGGATTAGAGTTATCTAGTTGATTCTATGGAAAAAATTGTATTTACCCTAGATAATAAAGACCTGCCTGATATCCTTAGTTAGCCAAATATTATTTTAGAAAGGTGATTTTCAAACTTATTACGTCAGGTAAAATTGTTGGAAAACTTTCTCTAATTGTAAGATTTAAATTCTTTTCTTCTTCTCTTCCTCTCATTTGCAAAGGTAATCTTCTAGAGACTAGAAACATTTGGGGTAGAATCTTCCAAAATTTACATAGGTTTAGGTATGCAAGGTTAGTATCAGCACTCATCCATTTATGTGCTGAGTTTGACTCAGTCATTAATTTCTACTTCATAAACATGATTACAAATGATACCAATGATTACTTAGTATTATACTTACCTTTACCTCTATGTGTTCTGTCCCAAACACACACACACACACACACACACACACACACACTCTCTCTCTCTCTCTCTAACTAGGCAGTGTGCTAGGCTGTGGATATTAAGAGATAAAACAGTCTCAAGGATTTCACAATCTATGCATGAATTCAAACAATTTAAATCAATTACTGTAATTACAAGGACAATGATGGGGTTATGCAGAGAGGTCTGTGACTTCACAGTATACGACTAATGCGTGACCTTGTAAAATCACTTAACCTTTGTTTCAGCATCTCTGCCAGATTGGGTTGGAAGAAGAAATGGGTCCAAAAACTAGAATATTCTGTGTGGTGATGTTTTAAAGTCGCTAACAATAAGTGGTGATTTGCAAACAAGACTAAACCTTTTCTATTTGGTCCTATAGATGTCATTTTACATCCACTGCATGGTGGGCACTGAATTTCTTGGCATCTTTGGAAATAACCACAACTTCTCTGTAGGCAGACATGTATTCCCTAGCGCTGTTTTTTCAATAACATTTATTTTAACAATAATATGCTTAGTCTGCCGTGCAAATACAGCTTCACTGATTAGGCAACCAGCCCAGTCAAACATTGTTTGGGGATATAATTATAACTATTTAATTGTTGGACAATCTCATAATAGCTGCAAAAGAATCCCAGTTTGTTTACACACAGCAATTTAAAACTTGTTTCTTCTGCTTATCCTTTTTCGTCTTTAAAGGAGAACTCTGGATAATTCAATTCTAGCCTGAAACCCCGGAGTACAATTAAGGCCCCTACAAACACATCAGGACTAGGAGACTCCCTTTTGGTTAAAGTTAAGAAGCTGTTGCCATGATTTGTTTTAATTTGATAAACAGAGAGAGCTGTTCTGTTCTGAGACCTCTTTCCCCTCACTCAGAAAGGGGGTGTTTATGTACAGCTGTGGGGAATTACTCACAGGAGATTTAAACAGTGGAAAAAGAAAACATCCTGTTTTTTTTTTTTTTTGGACCCACCCAGCCCACCAAGGTTTACAGACTCAGCCAATGGAAAGATAGATTACAGTTCACTGAAAACTCCCCTTGGAAAATGGAGACCCAGCCTCTATCAAGACAGCTACAAGATCTAAAGGACTGACAAAGAAGCATTCGCTGCAATGGAGAGATGGCAAATCAGAATGCTTCTGAAAGGGCTTTGCTTCAGAGATAGCTTTCAGATTAGATACTGCCACAAAGAGAGCCTCAGTGACCAGGAGTGTGTTAAAAATGTAGGATGGGGATGAAAACATAAATTGCACTGTGATTTCTGCAGAGTCACTAAACCCTGTCTTGTCCAACAAAGAGCAAAATCTAGATTTTTATTCTTAGGTTGTGTGGTTGTTAGATAAAAGATAGTATGGTCTCTTTTTTCACATTTTTCCTCAACTCAAGTAATCTATTTCCTTGCATTTTATTTAATTGATTTTGTCTGTGCAAAAAGGAAGCCGTGAATTTAACCAAATGAGAAATTTAGCTTAATATTGGCAGAGTAACTTGCTCAACAATATGAAATAAGTGGTTAAAATTTTAATAAGTCAACCACTAGTTATACTCTCATTCTATCAAATTAAACATCAGAATCGTGATTTGTGGTTATTCTTAAATATAGCAGGTTTTGGCCCGCTTGAGAGAAATGACATTTAATATGAACAGAATGGATTTTGAGCTTTATGTGTTTTGAGAAATACATGTTTCTTCTTTCTGTCTGTATTACTTTTCAGTTTTTGTGACTTTTTTGAGAAGTGTCATGGGATAGAGTTATAAGATTATTTAATAAGTGATAAATATATTAATAGGTATATATATTATTTTGAGAGTAAGGAATTAAATTACATTGTTTTGTGGCATCATATTTTAGTGACTACAATTAAAAAAGCAAAACCAACAACAAAAAAGGCAATAATTAGAAAATTTTATGTTTGTTTCCTGAAGCGAAATTCAACAAAGTATCTTCTATCAAAATATGCTTATGCAAAGCTATCCTTTCAGAAAAAGGTATTTCAGAAAAAAATATTTAAAGAAGATTCCTTTATGCATAGCTTAATTAAATTGAGCTTTCTTTAGTCAATCTACATTGAATGTAACAGTTCAATAAATGATATAACTTATAACTCTTGATCATTAGTATGCCAGCTTTAAATATTTTCTTCAGATTATCTCCTATTTGAAGCCAACAGTTTAAGGACAAAATTCTTAATTCATCTCAGTCTTTCAGCCACATTTGACTCTTAAAATAACCTGAAAATTCATTACTGTTCACTTGCATGTTTCTGTAGAGTGATGTGAAAATAAACTTAAATCAATAATATGAAATCAATTTTATTCACCATTTAAAATTTTCATTGAATATTGGAACCAAATACCCTGACCCTATTTATTAATAGTAAACTCAATTGCTAGGCCATATACACATGACTTACAATTTTAGGCTCTAAAATGATACAAAAGAAATTCTTGTACTGAACAACTGTTTTTTTGAATAAGTCTCTCAGGATTAACCTGGGCTTTTTTTTTCCTTAAAATATAACTTCCAAAAATAGGACTCTGCCTATTTCACATGAATGGGTTTTCTTCCTTAAAGTGTATGCAATCATTAGGTAGAGATGAACTGAAATCAAATGTAATCGGCAATAATGGTTGTAGAAAACTCATAAAGTAATTAGGATTATCCATAATCCTCCACTTAAAATGGATTGCTCTTCATTCATTTAATTCATATTTTTTTAAAAAAGAAAATATATGCATTGACACGTATATATGACACAATTGGAGAAGCTCATTTATAAAAACAAAAGTTATCACTGCCATGAGATTTTTCCAGAAAAAAAAAGGTTTGGTTTATGTAAATTAGCCAGTAGTTAAAGTGGGAAGATACTTACTCAGTTTTCTAAGGGAAATAAAATCAACACCTTACCTTTCAATTTTTGGGTCTTTTGCAAATAAAAAAGACTTCCAGAAACAATTCTCCTTTTTTTCCTTCTTTTATCTCTATCTTCCTTTCTTCTTAATTTCTTGATAAACTTGGTCTCGTATTTGTATATGCCATTACGTTTATTTTTATTTCTTTTTTTTTAAAAATATGTCATTTTGTTTTGTTTTGTTTCAATGTTATATTTCCAGGGTCTAGATCACCTGGTATCTAATAGCTGCTCAAAAATATTTGTTGAGTGAAAATGAGTAAATTAAGTAATACTAATTGTAGAAAATGTGAAAAATACCCACCCCCCACCCCCAGAAGAAGTATATGAAAGAACAAGAAAAGCCAGATTTTTGTTATGCTGGACTTTCCCTTCGTTTATCAATACCTGCACAAAACGTGCCCTTGGGATTGTGACTGTCCTTAAGCAGTTTTGCATCTAGGTTTGTCCCTCTTTGAAGTCTACTAAGGAGCTGAGCAGAGCTAGAAAGGCTAACAGAAGCAAGCCAAGTAGAGTTAGGCTTTAAAATGTAATTATCCTGGACTCCACAGGCTTTAAAAAAGTTCTTTTGTGGCTAGAAAATGAACGTTATTTATCCAAAAGGTTGCAGCTGTTAAATTCTCTTGAGAAAATACAAAGTCAAACCTATCCATGCCAGTTTTTTTTTTTTTTTGATTGCCTAACTTCAGTGATTCAGAGATAAAATCCCAAAATAGGCATTTATAAAGGCAAGAGTGAGAGAAATAAAAGACTCAGAACTGGGGTTGGTACTCAGTGTTGCAAGTTCTCGAACTACAAACCGCCAAGCTATTCTTCTTCTAATTTCCCCAGTTTGCCTGAGTAAGAGTCTTTTTTCCAGTCAAAACAGTCACAGACATTTTTGTATAATCTACTCTGTTCTGTCTCCATTGGTGGTAATTTCTAAAAACCAGAATAACGAAAGCCCTAAATCAAATAATGCAACCAAAAAACTTTTAAGCCCTCCAATAAAGACAGAAAACAAAAAGTAAGAAGAGAAAATGTATTTTCCCAGGAATGTCCACATCTCCACAGACTCCGTTTTCAAAGTGGATTTTCTTTGAATAGGGTTTGGATTTGGCAACAGGCTATTAGGATATAAAGCTGTACTCACAATTCTTCAAGAAAAGATCTAAGGTTTTATAGTTTTCCCATTTTTCCCAGAGATGGGTAGAGCCAAGAAGAACGGGTGAAGGAAAGTGGGCAAAAGATTGTGAAAGTCGGAAAAAACTTGCTGGAACCTATCCAGTCATCTTCAAAGGATAACCTCTTCCAAACAGAGCAAACCTTCAGGGGAAGATTATGCAAAGCCCCTGCCTTCCAGCACCCCTGAAAGCCCACCACCCTAGTCCATTCAGATTTGAGGATTAAGAAAATTAGGGGAATGAATGAATCTATTTATCCATGGTCCATGTCAAGAATTGTTCTTCTGGGCCATTCTGGTTTGGATCCTGTGGCTTTTTTGGTGGTGTGATCATTGCTTTTATGTTTTTTCAGGGGTGGGGGTGCATCTGCATTATCTGATAGTTCTGTGTTTATTTTTTTGCACAAAGATGCTTAATTGTGTAACTCCTGGCTAGGTTTCCCTAGCCAAATGATAGAAATCAGAGTTGGAAAAGACCTATTAGGTCATTTTTACCCTAACTCCTGCCAGTGAGAATTTTGCCTCTAATATGCTAGATGAAGTGTCCACCCCTTCCCTTGGGAGATTAGATTCTACAATTTAATTAGTTCACACTGCCAACATATTTTCTCTGACGTTCAATTTACAATTAATATCATTGTTTTTCTTAATTCAGTTCTCACAAATTATGTGTTTACTTTCTCTTATTGTCTTCCAATTTTAATCACGGATAAGCTTATTTTCTTATTTCTCCCCAAATATGCTCATTTATTAATTTTTTCTAGAATGTTCAGTGTATTTGTTAACATTTGTTATTTTTTGCACAACTGTGTATCTCTTTGATACAAAGATAATGACGGCTTCAAATTTCCCAACATGGCACATTAACAGGGATGTGTACAGTACAATTAAGCAGAAAACCAAGACATGTTAATTTTTTCTTAAAATTCAGGCTTCGTCAATATTTTGTTTCTATTTTCTGTAAGTTCCTGGCAGAGCGGTTAGTAGCCTGAGATATGTTGGCAATTCTCAGTGTCTCAGCTTTTCAGTTGTGTGTATGTGCACGCATGTGTGGTGTTTGTATGTGTCAAATTTTCTGCTGTGTGAAAACCCTGGCTCAGATAACCAGATGAGATAAGGCAGGCAAAGATAAGACATAAGAGGGGAGGAAGAACACTATAACAATGAATTTAGGGACTGGAGAAACTCAGCTACCCACCAGGAAACTTTACTCACTGACAAGATTAACCCTTTTTAGGCTGATGTGAATCATTGTGGGCTGAGGCTGTCCAGTGTACCCATGTAGCAGACCTCTTGAGTAGGTAGCTCTCTACAGCAAGGCATTGCTCTCCTGGGATTTTACATCTTCATTGACTAAGTCCCTAGCTCGATTCCTGCCTTGCCTTGTCTCTCTCTTTTGACTCTTGGCCAGCAGATCTCATTTCCTTGTCCAGTGCACCATGTGAAATCAAGCCCCTCCTCATGACCTCCTTCCCGCCTGCTGGTCTAAAAGGGAGGAGCCCCTGTTTCTTGAATCTGCCCTCTGACTAAACTCTCTCTTGCCTCTCCACCCTTTCCTGATGATTCAGTACTAACACCTGCCCAGAGTCTACTTTGTCTCCACATCCCCAATGATTTGGGTGTCAAGACAGTCTGTCCACTCAAATTTACATTCAATTCTATCAGAGGCCACAGTCCTAACTCAAAGTAGCCTACCTATGTGGTTCTTTAAAGGAGTTTTATAGAGAATTGCCTCTCACAAACATACGGGAAATATATAAGGCCCTTTAAAACTCTTGCTTAGCCCCATAGCTCATCGTGAACCACTGAACCCCTTCTTGCTCTGGGAAAGCCACATTGGCCTCTCACGAATTAATTTACTGGGATAACACCAAACTCTTTTCCACTTTGGAATCTTTAGCCTCTTGTTTCCTCTCTTTGGATAAGTTTTACCTATGCATCAAGCCACAGCTGACATGGAACTCAGAAAGATTGCCCTGAAATATCCTTCCCTGGGCTGAGTAAGGTTCTCTATGTTACTCTTCATCATTTGCCCTACATTTGCATTGATAACACCAAAAATTGTGAACACATATTTACTTATTAAGTTATTTGAAATGTATAAAACTCAATGATGCATGAAGATAGGGTCTTGTTGATTGTACATTTCTCCTTGTATGTAGTATATTACAGGTGCTCAAACAGGTGAGCCCTTCGACCATGACAGCAAAAAGTAGATAGAATAAAAGTTGCCAGTCATTCAGCCCATTGTTGATAATCAATTAATATCTTTATATGATTCTGTTTTTGCTTCATATTTGTAAATGTATAGTGTGTCAACTTTGTAAAAAGTTGACATTGTGGAAATCTGTATAGGTATTGTATAAATAAGTTTTCTTCACTTCAGACAAGAGAGAGCAACTACTATTTTGAAAAGGGACTTAATTGTGAAAAATAGGGAGCTCGTATAATTGATGTGAAAATGGAGGAGTATGCTTAATGAGGAGACAGAAACCAGAAGAACATACAATTCAGACAGTAGCAGCAATGCTTTAAAGATTCTCATTGACACTATACCATTGCTCCCAGACACTATTGGAATCTCTGGGCACTATCATTGTCTCTCACTTCAGGAACTCTGCAGTAACTGTCATGGATGACCTCTTTTAGCAACTGACTTTAACTTCAAAGTCCTGAATTAGAGGGCTGCTTGATCAAGGACTGGTTATATTATCTAGCCCTGGTCTCTGGATTAGACAGCGAAAGAGCTGCCTACTTTTGCACAGGCATTTTGAGATAGGGAATCTCATCCCACACAATGAATTATTGCCCCCAAATACGGAAGGGAGATGAATTATGGGCACCTCTCAAGCAACTGATCAATCAAACCAGCCAAGCAACATACCAACCAACAGCAATTGTTAATCTTTGATCTCATGCTTCAGGGCTGGCTGTGCCTAAAGCTTGTGATAGTACCTTCCTTCTTATCACCTTATCGCTTTCCTTATTACCAATTCTCTGGATCTTCTTTCTTAAAAGTCTGCATTTCTGAGATTTATTGCTTCTCAGAGGGATTAAGTTGATATTTTCAAAGTATTCTGCAAGTTACTTTGATCACATGTTGTTGTAACATGGTCTTAGGCTCCCTAGAGGCTAAGTGTGAGACCCGAATTCCTGTGAAAGTGATACATAAACAGAAAAGCCCATAAGGAAGGGACTGAAGCAGGATAGAGAAAGCGAAGGTGCTGAGCAAGAAAGTGGTCTCCGATAAAGTCCAACCTTGGCGAAGTCCCTAAGGGAAGGTCTTTGAATCACTAATCACTTAGTTGTGTTGGCCGCCTAAGGCAAGAGAGTAACCCTTTCTATACCACATTCATCAGTCATCGGCTTTGGACTGCCTCCAGGGCATGCGCATAACTCTCCAGGTAAAGTAACTGGCAACTGGGGGACATATTTTCCAGAGAAAGGGGCCATCTGTGAGCTGTTAGCAGCTGATCCTCATGGAAGTTGGGGAAGTTGCTTGCACTTTACTCTAGGGACTTGCCCTGAATTCTTTCTTGCTAGGAACCGGAGTGCAAGCCAGACTCCACCCGGCCTGGGCGGGCCAAGTGGGCGGGCCATTTCCTGCAGCAGGTAGCATGGCTGAGGGATGCCCATGTGGGGTGTTAGTGGCCCCAGGCCCCCGGCTTGCAAAGTGACCAAGAAGAAAATTCTGCGTCAGCAGGACCAATTAAGTTTCTTCTCCAGAAGTTTCCAATTGGAGTTATTTGAAGGGAACTTTCCTCTGTATTTATGAAATTTATGAGAATATTAGCTCTGAGCTGTCTGTAATCTTAGTTTTAACTTTATGAGAATGGTTATCTTGAGATAACCTGGCTCCATGTAAAAAGAGAAAGGTATAGAAGATGAAATGATAATATAATGGTTTGAGTCCACATATATAAAATCAAATCATTGATGGTTTTTTAAAATTGTTTTTTGGTTTTGAAATAGGTTTTCTTTCCTTTTTTTTGTCTTAAGCTTTCTGTTTCTTGTAGTTAAAGTGTTGTGTATAATATACATATATTATCACTGATTCACTCAGAAACCCCCGGAGTTAGATATTATTATCTTTATTTCACAAATATGAAAATCAAGGCCTGGAGCATTGATGTCTTTGGCCAAATTTGCACAATTAGCTAGAAAAGAGCTGATGTTGGGTACTAAATTTTCTCACTTCCAAATTATTAGCTAGATGCTGAAACCCTCAGAAAAAAAAATTAATTTTAAAAATGTAGCAGTTTAACAACACCTACAATGTTCTGCATGAATCGCAATAGAGAGTTTACACATGTGATAATGTATATACATTTTACCTCATGATTGTTTGTTTCTTGTATTTCATCCAGTAATTTTGGCTACATATTCTTGTCATTCAAGATGGCAAGCATAAATGTAATGCTTGGGGTATAAAACAAAGCAATCATAACGATTTAAACTTGAAGAAATTTTTTTATCATGTATGCAATACCATATAGAATTTCATTCAGAGCAAAGAAACAAAAACGCTACCTGAAATACATCCTTTCTTATAGGGTTGCTTACAAAGCAGACAAACTCAGAAAATTGATTGTTATATACTGAGTTTAATGATATTGTCAGAAATAAGTGTTATTAAGTGGTAAGACACCTCGCATGCTCTATCATGTAAGAAAACCCAGACGATTTTTTTCTGTTATTTTAGTATAAGGGAGGAGACCACTCCTCATATTGTCTTATGCCCAATTTCTGCCTCCAAAGAAATAAGAAGTAAAAACTAAAAGGCAGAAATGAAATCCACAGGCAGACAGCCTGGCGCCACACCCTGGGCCTGGTAGTTAATCGACCCCTGACCTAATCGGTTATGTTATCTATAGATTACAGACATTGTATGGAAAAGCACTATGAAAATCCCTGTCCTGTTTTGTTCCGATCTAATTACCCGTGCATGCAGCCCCCAGTCACATACCCCCTACTTGATCAATCGATCACGACCCTCTCAAGCAGACCCCCTTAGAGTTGTGAGCCCTTAAAAGGGACAGGAATTGCTCACTCAGAGAGCTTGGCTCTTGAGACAGGAGTCCTGCCGATGCTCCCAGCCGAATAAACCGCTTCCTTCTTTAACTCAGTGTCTGAGTGGTTTTGTCTGTGGCTTGTCCTGCTACAAGTATAGAAATAAATCAAACTTTAAAATTTAATTATAGGATAAAGACGTAAACGACATTCTCAGTGTCATAATTATCTCACACAACTAGATAAGAACTATTTGTATATTTTTATCTTTATCTTGTATTTGCATCATTTTTTAAAGCTTGTCGGAAGAGCCCTTATGAATACTTTAAGAACCAAATGTAGTTTCACTGTCTCTGAAATGCCCTCCCAAAGACCTCAGGTATTTGGTTTCAAGAGTTAGTTGAAGAAGTGGAAAACCAGGGAAAATACTAAATATTGGGAAATGTAGTGTGAAATGTAGAGTGGGAAAATTCTAGTCCTTTTTTATCTTATTAATTGTTGTAATTTGATCTTATTAATTGTTGTAATGAATATTTCTCCCATTTATTCAACTGGTATTTATGGAGCACCTGAAATGTACTAAACATTCTGCTGAACACTAGAGCTGCAACAGTGATGTGGGAGTGATGACACCCCAGGAATTATCTATGTGAATGTGAGAAGATACTTTTTTTTTTTAATTGAGGGGATCTTCCATATACATCACTATATATGCAGAGACACAGTCATTCATCTTGACAGTGTCACTGTTATCCTATGAACAGGCTCATGGGTGGGGTTTTTGGTTTTATAAATGAATGACTGTGTATACAAATGGCTTCAGAATGTCTGTAAAAGGACCATTTGTTCGTGGGTCATAGGGGTAATCTGAAACTGTCTCTGTGATTCAATGTTAGAGAAGCTTCCCATGGTGGATGGGGGTCTCCTGGTTAAAAAGGTCACCATGACACAGAGGGAACTTCCTGTGAAGCAAGTGGGTGTGTGGCCTGGTAGCCTAAATTCAGCATGAGGGAAAAGGCTAGAAAAGTTACTTCCAGCACAACATGTGATTGCATTTGGGGAAGACACCTGAGCACGTTGATGTAAAATAAGTGATGTGCCCATGACAGAGATGCAGGGTAATAAATTATATTCCACATCAGTAGACAAGTTTCTATTAGCCTGAGCAGACCTAATCTTCAATAGCTGCATCATATGGCCATGAAGAAAGCATGGATGCTGGTGGACTTATTGGAGGTTTTTTTAGTGTTTTTTTGTTTGTTTGTTTGTTTTCCCTCTCTGCCTAGAGGACTGGTCTTTCTTGCACAAAGCAGATTATATTGCCCAGGGTTTTTGAGTAATTAGAAGAATGAGAATGGGATTTAGAGTAAGGCCTCAAAAGGAAGAAACTAGGCTTCCCTAACAGTTAATGGCAGAGCAATGACCAAGAGATTAACTAAAAGTGAAATAAAATAAAAAGTAGAAATGACAATAACTACAAACTAATGAAGTTAAGTTTTACTAGTGACATATAAACTTCTTATCACTTAGCTTTCACTTTGTAATGCTACAGGAACAAACAATCTCCAAATTTTGGTAAATTACAGCAGTTAAATTTTAGATCCCTTTCACATTCCATGTCAGCATAGGTCAGCAGAGTCAGCTGCCACTATGCTTCCATCTATGGCTTTGCACCATCTTACTCATTTTGTGATCAGGCTCTAGGAGCAGTTTCATTCTGGGATACAGTGAACAAGTTACAGTTCTTAATGTTTCTGCTCCCATGGCACACAAGCCACTTCTGCATGCAATTCATTCAATGATGAAAAAAAAGTCACATGGCCAAATCCGCTTCAGTAGATGGGAAGTATGCTCCCCTCACAAGGAGGCCACACAAGTCTCATACGATGAGAAAGGGATGCTTAATCTTCTTAAGGAGAAGGCAACACACAACGGGAATAAAGATATACTCCACTACATGTGGCATTCTTTACTTGGATAGCGCAAATACACAATTTTTGTTTCCTTTTTGCTACCTTATATTGTTATAAAAAGTAGAAAATAGCAGTACATCTCCTCAAATTAAGAATATATCATTTGTAATGAAATCTGTAAGATATATTTTAGGAGAAACTTACAAATACAGCCTTATCTCCACAGCACAGTTGGATGACCTCAGAGCCATCATGCATGAGCTGTTTGATGATGGCCCTCCTAGACATTCCAAATCTCTGCTTATGGTTGCCACTGTCCACAGTGGTGAGAGAGAATACCCATTTGTGTATGAAGATGAGGTTTAGTGGAATAAGGCGTCTCCACCACAGATGGTTAAGAGTGATTCACAAAAGAAATACTTTGGCCTGTCTTCTCTTTAGTGAATCAACACCAACCATTACAATCAGATGGTTTTTAAGAATATTGCCCATAAAGGAACACAGAAAAAATATTATAGCTATATTTTAGGCACCTAGCAAAGTACTTGGTACATTGTGAGTGGCGGACAAATTTTTGTCAAAATAAGTTGAATTGTTCTTAACTCTGATTTTTTAAAAAACAAACAAGGACTATGTAAATTCAGTAACTGACATAGGTGAGTGTTCTATGTTTGGTGAATGGATAAGCATATAAATGGAGATAAAACAGTCTTTTTTTTTTTTTGGAGACAGAGTTTTGCTCCAGTGGTGCGATCTCGGCTCACTGCAATCTCCGCCTCCCGGGTTCAAGCAATTCTCCTGCCTTAGCCTCCTGAGTAGCTGGGATTATAGGCATGTGCCACCATGCCCAGCTAATTTTGTATTTTTAGTAGAGACAGGGTTTCTCCATGTTGGTCAGGCTGATCTCGAACTCCAGACCTCAGGTGATCCACCCACCTTGGCCTCCCAAAGTGCTAGGATTATAGGCGTGAGCTACTGCGCCTGACCTGATAAAAGAGTCTTAATTAATTTACTTAAATTTGTCCTGATCATACTAGTAGATACTCTCCTTACATCAGAAAACATTTTAGAGAGTAGCAACATTGTTCAAAGCTGTAATAATCATGAGGTAGAAACGTCATGACTTTGAAAATCTCTAAATACTTGAAACAAATATTAGCAAGAAATTTATAAGAGCTGTTTATACTCTTCATGATTATATACGTATATATGATATAAAATGTGATTACCTTATTATATATGGTTTTATACATAATAATTGCATATGTAACCATTTATTTTAAAATGTTAAATCTACCCCTAAGTCTCATTTCCATTAAAAATAACCATGTAAACCAAATTAGCTAGCTTTTTAACTCTTGCTAACATTTATTCACTGAGTGAGAAAATTTTGCATTGGCCAAATCATTTACTAAAACAATTTTACAAATGAATTTTCTGGTTTTTGGAAAGAATGTATGGTAGACTTGTCAGAGGCATTTGAACCAGAGCAACTCCATCTTGAATAGGAGCTGGGTAAAATGAGGCTGAGACCTACTGGGCTGATTTCCCAGATGGTTAAGGCATTCTAAGTCACAGGATGAGAGAGGAGGTTGGCACAAGATACAGATCATAAAAACCTTGCTGATAAAACAGGTTGCAGTAAAGAAGCTGGCCAAAACCCACCAAAACCAAGATGGCCACGAGAGTGACCTCTGGTCGTCCTCACTCCTACATTCCCACCAGTGCCGTGACAGTTTAAAATGCCACGGCAATGTCAGGAAGTTACCTTGTATGGTCTAAAAGGGGGAGCCATGAATAATCCACTCCTTGTTTAGCATATCATCAAGAAATAACCATAAAAATGGGCAACCAGCAGTCCTCGGAACTGCTCTATCTATGGAGTAGCCACTTTTTTTTTTTAAGACAGTCTCGCTCTGTTGCCCAGGCTGGAGTGCAATGGCTCATTCTCAGCTCACTGCAACCTCCATCTTCCAGGTTCAAGCAATTCTCCTGCCTCAGCCTCCCAAATAGCTGGGACTACAGGCTCACACCACCACGCCCGGCTTTTATATTTTTACTAGAGACAGGGTTTCACCATGTTGGCCATGGTGGTCTTGAACTCCTGACCTCAGGTGATCCACCTGCCTCAGCCTCCCAAAGTGCTAGGATTACAGGTGTGAGCCACCACGCCCAGCCTTGGAGTAGCCATTTTTTATTCCTTTACTTTCCTAGTAAACTTGCTTTCACTTTATAGACTTGCCCTGAATTCTTTCTTGCATGAGATCCAAGAACCTTCTCTTGGGGCCTGGATCAGACCTCTTCCTGGTAACAGACTTACCCTTGTTGGTGATCCCCGTTATTACTACTTTTGACATCATTCTCTGTAACTTATGTAAAGCCTCTTTTTCTTACTAGGAAACTTCACTTGCTAGACCTTCACTTACTCTTTTTTTTTTTTTTTTTTTTTTTGAGACAGTCTCGCTATATCGCCCAGGCTGGAGTGCAGTGGCACAATCTCAGCTCACTGCAACCTCTGCCTCCCAGGTTCAAGCGATTCTCCTGCCTAAGCCTCCTGAGTAGCTAGGACTGTAGGCACGCACCACCATGCCAGGCTAATTTTTTGTATTTTAGTAGAGACAGGGTTTCACTATGTTGGACAGGATGGTCTTGATCTCCTGACCTCATGATCCACTTGCCTTGGCCTCCCAAAGTGCTAGGATTACAGGTGTGAGCCACCGTGCCCGGCCGACCTTCACTTACTCTTCATGTTTATATAAATTGTTTGATTTTTTGCTTCCTAACTGTCAGGGTCATTTTTTTAAATAGAAAATTATATTTTCCTAACTTCAGAAATTCTGTGTCACTGGAAATGGAAATGGACAAAGGCAGAAGTGAAGGACTCTGGCTAAGTTAAAGTGACTTTCTAGCAAAGTGACTGATGCTTACACATCCACCTGTCTTCTGACTCAGAGCTGCTTCACAGGACATGTCATTAAAATTTGCATCCACTAATTACTTCATCATTAGGTTACTAAGTAATCATTGTTATATTCAGTGTTCAATATGCAGACAGCCAAGGCCACGTGCTCTCTAGTATCCTAGAATATTTCCAATAATGTGAATAATGTGTCTAAAGAGACGCTAAACAAGGTTTCAACATGAATTTGCACACACACACACACACACAAAGACACAGTTACAAGTTGGAAAGCCTCTAGAACAATGTCTGGTATGTAGAATGCATTCAATTTCAGTAAGTGGTGGTGATTTAAAAATCACAATTCCTGTAACTTTCTTATGTTCTATGTATTTTATCCTATAATTCCTATAACTTGCTTATATTCTATGTCTTTTATCCTTTATGTCATTATCAAGCTAAATGATAATGTACAAAAGGTAGACATTATTATAGATCTTGAAGATGTAACACATTAAAAGAAATAAAAATAACAGTGTTGGTTCACTTGCTTTACATTAATTATAGAAATTTATGCAAATAGTTTACCAGGTTTCTCCTGTCCTGCAGCATCATAACTAGTATGTATGCATTTACAAGTGCCCGTTTCACTGGTTTGCAGTGGTATTTGATGATAGTCTTCATACTTTGCCTGCCTGTAACTCATGATATTTGCTTATAATTTTAGACAATTAGAAAAGCCATTGTGTTGAAGTTTATTTTCTAAATTGCTAGAAGAAAAGGAGGAGAGGCTTGGCTGGGCATGGTGGCTCATGCCTGTAATCCCAGCACTTTGGGAGTCTGAGGCGGGTGGATCACTTGAGGTCAGGAGTTCAAGAGCAGCCTGGCCAATGTGGTGAAACCCCATCTCTACTAAAAATACAAAAAATTAAAAAAAAAAAAAAAAAAGAAAGGGAGGAGAGGAAGAAGAAGATGAAGGAGGAGGGGGAGGAAGAACATTATACTCAGTTCAGTTTGGGATCTAGATGCATTGAATTCTTTAAAGTATTGGCAAGTTCTCAGTGATATGTAAGGCAATTCTTCGTAAGCAGACGGTTCAAATGTTTGGAAGCTCCCTAGACTTGAGAACAAAATAGCCTTCAGCATTTTTTTTTTTTTTTTTTTCCATCTGTGTTCTTTCTTCTAGCCAGAAGCCAACTACTGGGCATCTTTGAAGTAAACCATTTTCTGATAAATTGTAGGCTGAAAACAATTTGTATTTTCATTTCCAGATTGCTTGGCATCAGGGCTCCAATTGCATTGAACTGATCAATGGCACATATCTGGGAGAGTCCTGAATGCATCCAGTCTATCGTCACCAGTCCTCTGTGGTTTTGCCCTGACAGCTTCCATGTGGGCTCAGAGAAGGGCTGGGCTGCCAAAGGATTGTAAATATGAGCCTGGGGTGGGGCCCAAGTCTTCCAGATGTGGCTGCTTTCGCATTTTCAGTGTGAATTCAAGGGACCTACCCTACTCTCTGACGGAGATAACAAGTGTCAAATCTCATAATCAGAAAAATGTGGTCATTTGAGAGAGAATGTCTACAAACAACTTTTCTTTTTCGCCTCCTCTGTGGCTAATAAGTACCATAAACCTGGGCTCCTCTTCTCTCTGGTCAACTTGGGCATTCTAAGGCCATGTTTGAGCATTCATTAACTTTGTGAAGTCATGAATTTTGGCTCCTCCTTTTATGTATCTTTCTAGGAGAACCAATACAGTCTCTGACTGGACAAAAACATTATATGAGGAAGTAATATATCAAATGAGTCAATGTGTGTCTGACCAGAACTTCCTCATTCTGTTGGCTTCCCCTGCTCTGGCTTAGTGGTGGTAGGAAGTATTTCAAGTTAAATTCCTGTGGTCACTTTTCCCATTTTCAGGCAATGGGTCATGTGCACTAGGATTAGCCAAACATTTTGCTTCTCTGTCTACGTCATTTAAGTGTACTTTTCATAAAGCATGTTTCTTACCCAAATGGGAAAACAGAAAAAATGTAAAGGATTATTTGGCCACTTGCTGATTACCATGATGTTGAATTCAGTGGTGCGCTTGCTGGAATAAGGGGAATTGGTGGAATTATCCTTAGTTCTTTCTTTACCTGGAAATACCTTTATTGCCTCTGAAATATAATGTATAAAAACCCCAAATAATGCCAGGTGCTGTGGCTCACGCCTGTAATTCCAACACTTTGGGAGGCTGAGGTGGGTGGATCACCTGAGTTCAGGAGTTCGAGACCAGCCTGACAAACATAGTGAAACCCTGGCTATACTAAAAATACAAAAAATTAGCCGGGCATGGTGGCAGGCATGTATAATCCCAGCTACTCGGGAGACTGAGGCAGGAGGTGGAGGTTGCAGTGAGACGAGATCGTGCCATTGCACTCCAGCCTGGGCAACAAGAGCGAAACTCTGTCTCAAAAAAAAAAAAACAAAAACAAAACCCTAAAACAAACAAACAAACAAAAACTCCAAATAAAACATGTAACATCAATTAGTAGAAGTAGTAGATAAACTGATGTCTTTACTTTGTTTAGTGTGAAATGTTTTAAATATTTTGAAGTATTTTTATGTGTTCAGTCTTTGAATCCAAAGGAAGAAAATCTGATTTCAATTTTGAAAAGCTTTTAGTGTATACATCTCAATGAACATTTTTTTTTTCCAAAGGCTATAAGCTTATTTTAACTATGTCTCCATTGCTCAAGAGTTAATGCTCCTCTTTTGGTATAGATCTGTTGATTCCGTATTTTGTCCTAATGAAACACACCTGAAGTATATATAGTTGACACTTGAACAACATTGGTTTGAGCTGTGTGGATCCACTTACATGCAGATTTTTCTCAGCCTCTGCCACCCCTGAGACAGCAAGACAAACCCTTCCTCCGCCTGCTTAATGTGAAGATGACTAGGGTAAAGACTTTTATGATGATCCACTTTATTTAATTATTAGTAAGTATATGTTCTCTTCCTTATGATTTTTTTAAAATAACATTTTGTTTTCTGTAGCTTACTTCATTGTAAGAATATAGTATATAATGCACAGAACATGCAAAACAAGTGTTCACTGACTGTTTTAGTTATCGATTGGGCTTCTAGTCAAAAGCAGACTGTTTTAGTTAAGTTTATGGAGAATAAAAAGTTATATGTGGACGTGTCGATGCCTCTTACCCCTATGTTGTTCAAGGGTCAACTGTAATGAAATACTCCCTACTGCCCTCAGCCTATGGCTGATTATGGCAATGAGTCTCAAATGGGGGTGACAGCAAGTCAGACAGTCCTCTTAGAAGGGAGTATCAAAATGTTGGGGGACACAAAAATGTCTATGTTGGAGTTAGGGAAAGATGTTTATTTCCATATTTTACATGATTTGTAATTTTTTTTTTTTTTTTTGAGACAGAGTCTTCCTCTTTCACCAGGCTGGAGTGCAGTGGCATGATCTTGGCTCACTATAACCTCTGCCTCCTGAGTTCAAGCCATTCTCCTGGCTCAGCCTCCTGAGTAGCTGGGATTACAGGCGCCCACCACCACGCCCAGCTAATTTTTGTATTTTTAGTAGAGACAGGGTTTCACCATGTTGGCCAGGATGGTCTCGATCTCCTGACCTCATGATCCGCCCGCTTCGGCCTCCCAAACTGCTGGAGTTACAGGCGTGAGCCACCGTGCCTGGCTGTAATGTTTGTAGATAAAACTATTCCTTATTGAGGATACAGTTAAGAAAATTAAGAAGATCTATACAATTCTATGAATTATGAGTATTTTTACTATTAAAATGATGCCTATAAAAAGCTTGTCATAACATGGAACAAGAGGTTAATAATATAAAGTTCAACAAAGCAAGATAAAAACATAGGTATAAAATAAGGATATTTTCATATTTTTATCCTGATGTCATCTGGATAAACACAAAAGAATGGGAACAAAACTGGAAAGAAATGTGCCAAAAATGATAGTAATCCCCTGTGTTCACTAGGGTTATAGACAGGTTTCTGTTTCTTAATGCTTTTATTTGTCTAGTTATTTTCCGTAAGCTGATATTATTTTTGATAGTGGAATAATGTTTAAAATGAAATAGAGGAAACAAGAGTGCTTGAGGCAAAAGTAGGGCTCTTGTATTATGTCTTCCAAGTTAATTCCCTCCTGGATATTAGGGAATTCTCACTTTGAGTAAACAGGGCCATTCACAAATAACAGGCACCCTTATATCCCTATAGCTTCTTGAATTGTTTTGACCACGCTATTTTATTAAGCCTCCCTTTCAAGGAGGCTCCCTGTGTCAAGCAGACACAGCTCTGCTTTCAGTTCAGTTTACTTTCATTCCTATATGTGAGAAGAGCTCTCTTGCTGGAAGGAGGTTTTCAGTTGCCTATGGGTATCCTTCATGTTCTCACAGCCTCATCTTGAGCTGCTCTTTAGGCATTGCCTATTTATTGCGTGGGGCAGAATACTTAAAGATAGCTTTGTCTGCCTGTTCCCGTTGGTTGGCAGATGCCTCTGAAAAAAGACAGAAAAGCCCATCCACTCTTGGACCGTAAGCTAGCCATTCATGTATTGAAGTCACTGGAGGCTGATGTAATGATAGCAACCATTCATGTTGGCAGACAAGAGAACTCTGTATGTAAGACAGAAGACTGGGGTGCTTTTAACTAGCCATTCCTCACATGGAAACGATGTTGTAGGGCTCTGATTGGCTGGACATCGATGCATTTTGAAGGGGGTCTGAGGTGGTCTTAAGTAGTACAATACTTCCAGAGGGTGAGCTCCTTCCTTCTTCAGTCTGATAAGTAAAAATATGTGGAATATTATGAAAATAAATCATAATAACAATTTGTCAATTCGATAAAACACCATCAGGGTACTTTTTAAAGCCCTGTGGTCAGTATCCCCAAACACACCTTTTTCCCATACAAAACTAAAATTACCAATAAAGAAAAGGCTACTGGCAAAAATGTGAGTACTGGGCACTGTTTTGTGTCTCAGGATGAAAGGCATAGAATGAGGTGATTAAAAACATGCTGACTTTAGAAATTTGGGGCTTAATTAATGAGTTAATGATGGGAATAGAGCTCCTTTTCTTCAGTATTCAAAATTCCAATAATAAATAGTTGTGTTTTGGAAGTTCATCCGCAAAGATTCTTGGGTGAGTAGGGGGCTGTTATTCATGGCTGAGTTATAATAACACTTGGGATCTGTAGACTGTCCAAAAAGGTAACAGAAACCCAGGCTTTCATCAACACTTTCATGAGAGAGATTATATTGTAGGTTGATAGTTCTTTTCTGAAGAAGATTTTTCAGTTCTGTTTAGCAAATCTGTTATCTACAAAGAACAAAAGAGATTTGAACCTTATTAGACAATGCATTTAGTATGTAAGCCAAAGTATGAATTTCTCAAGCAGTACTTCTGTGATAAATTCTTCCCTCAGAACTGAGGAAATTTGGATTTAAATTGCCTAGATATTTTCTAATCTCCATTTTTTATGCAATAGCTGAATGGAGTTATAACACAGTTTCCTGAGATTATGGCTGATATCTTAAACTTCCACAAATCTTTTTTATTTTCTTTTCCTTAGAGTTGATTTTGTTGTCTTGTTGTCATGTGCGTCCGTGTGAAAAGACCACCAAGCAGGCTTTGTGTGAGCATCAAGGCTGTTTATTTCATCTGGGTGCAGGCGGGCTGAGTCCGAAAAAGGAGTCAGCAAAGGATGGTGGGATTATCATTAGATCTTATAGGTTTTGGGGATAGGCGGTGGAATTAGGAGCAATGTTTTACAGGCAGGGGGTGGATCTCACAAAGTACAATCTCAAGGGTGGGGAGAATTACAAAAAACCTTCTTAAGGGTGGGTGAGATTACAAAGAAACTTCTTAAGGGTGGGGGAGATTACAAAGTACATTGATCAGTTAGAGTGGGGCAGAAAGAAATCACAATGGTGGAATGTCATCAGTTAAGGCAGGAACTGGCCATTTTCACTTCTTTGTGGATCTTCAGTTGCTTCAGGCCAGCTGGATTTATATGTACAGGTCACAAGGGATATGATGGCTTAGCTTGGGCTCAGAGGCCTGACACTTGTCTTAGTGAAGGTGATGGTATGGCAGGCAGATAACCAGATGATTTTTAAAAACTGTTGGCTGGGCATGGTGGCTCATGCCTGTAATCCCAGCACTTTGAGAGGCCAACGCGGGCAGATCACCTGAAGTCAGGAGTTCAAGACCAGCCTGGCCAACATGGTGAAACCCCGTCTCTATTAAAAATACAAAAATTAGCCAGGAATGGTGGTGCATGCCTGTAATCCCAGCTACTCAGGAGGCTGAGTCAGGAGAATGATTTGAACCCAGGAGGTGGAGGTTGCAGTGAGATGAGATTGCACCACTGCACTCCAGCCTGGGTGACAGAGTGAAATGCCATCTCAAAAAAAAAAAACAAAACAAAACTGTGGACAGTCACTTCATGGATTCTAGGGACTTTTGTGTTTCTATTTTAATCACTCTGTGATAAGAGGTGCCCATACAGACAATTAAGACAAAAAACTATTAAAAAATACCGTTGAAGAGAAAAAGAGTAAGAAAAATATCAATCATTCTCCATTCATTTTTGAAATACATAGGTATATTTTCAGGGGACAGGGATGTGTATGTGTCTAGCAATGATCTGGAGCTAAGGCAATCACAGTGTATAATACAAAGCTGGCTGCTGCTCCCAGAATGCTTCTAATCAGACAGCAGGCCTGAGCACTCAGATGTAGGTATAATAATCTAACTACCATTTGGATAGGACATGATATAATGAGATCCCCTCGGGATGCTATAGCTGAAAGTGACAGAAACCCAATTCAAACTGATTTAAGAATGAAAGAAAATTCTTTGGCTCACAAAGCTGAAAAATTTAAAAGTAGGTTGGTTGGATCTGATATGGACAGGAGGCAGGGAAATACTAGGTAGAAAAAAGTGGGGGGCCGGGGTGGTGGCTCATGCCTGTAACCCCAGCACTTTGGGAGGCTGAGATGGGTGGATCACCTGAGGTCAGGAATTCGTGACCAGCCTGACCAACATGGTGAAATCCCGTCTCTACTAAAAATACAAAAATTAGCTGGGCATGGTGGCACGTGCCTGTAGTCCCAGCTACTCAGGAGGCTGAGGCAGGAGAATCACTTGAACCCGGGAGGCAGAGGTTGCAGTGTGCTGAGATCACGCCGTAGTACTCCAGCCTGGGTGACAGAGTGAGACTCCATCTCCAAAAAGAAAAGAAGAAAAAGAAGAGAAGAGAGGAAAGGAGAAGAGGAGAAGAGAGGAGAGAAGAGGAGAAGAGAGGAGAGGAGAAGAGAGGAGAGGAGAGGAGAGGGAAAAAGGAAAAGGGAAAAGGGAAAAGAGAAAAGAAAGAAAAGAAAAGAAAAGAAAAAAGAGAAGGGTGGGGTCCCTGGCAAGGGTTCCACTCTCAAACCTGGGCCCATGAATGAGACTCCATCTAAGAAGAGAAGGGAAAGAAGGGGAGGGGAGGGGAGGGAATGTGGGATATGATAAGGTTTCTCTTCAAATAACCTGATCAATCTTTTATTCTTTAATTCGTAGTACCCCCCACTTTTTTCCCTTTTTCTCCTTTTTTTCCTTTTTGCCTTTGTTAGATGCCCAGGCATGCCTCAGTACCAGGTGTTATCAGTACCAGCTCACATTCCCTTCCTTATTTGGAAAGAGGACTAACTTTCTAGCTGATTACAGACACCCCTTCCTCTTTACTCTCCACTTTCTTTTATATGCCCACCTTATCTAAAAAAAAATCATATGTTTAGCCAACCGGGATTAGTTTAGATTGTACGACCTGACCCCAGCCAATGGGAAAAGGGTACAGGGGCAGGACTTGCGTCAGGAATAAAGACGCTTGTGCCCCTTTGTTCAGGTGTGCTCTCATGGCGACGGGCCAAGGAGGCACCCCTCTGTGCAGAAGTAAAATTGCTTTGCTAAGAATCCTTTGTTCGAGTGTTCAATTTCCTTAGGATTTTGAACATTATTCCTTACAAGAAGAGAAGAGAAGAGAAGGGGTAGGGTCCCTGACAAGGTTTCCACCCTCAAGCCTGGGCCCGTGGTCCTAAATGAGAACTTTAAATCCCTGTTTTCCCATCCAAATATTGCCTTTTGGCCCACCATGCCCCTTATTCTGTGCCCATGGAAACCCCAAGCTCCACTAGCAGAGCAGCAGAGTGGTGTGGCAGGGAAGGAGAGGAGAGAAGCCTCTGAACATCCAGAAGGGAAGAGGCAGCTGGACATTAGAGACTAGGATCGGGGAGAAGTTAGGCCGGGGATGATTGGAAAGGAGTTCGGCCAGGGACAGCCGAACTCTAGGGGAAGATTGTCTTCCCACTCCATCCCCTTTCCTGCTCCCCATTTCACTGAGAGCCATTCCACTGCCCAATAAAATCTCTGCATTCACCATTCTTTAAGTCCTTGTGACCTGATTCTTCCTGGATGCTGGACAAGAACCTGGGTACCAAGAGAGCAGGGTGTAAAAGGCTATCACCCGGATCCTCCCCTGAGCTGGTTTTAACACCTAGCCATCGGCAAAAGGCAAATGCTAAAAGAGCATTGTTTGTAACACACGATCCTTGGGGCCCCAGAGGTCCTGGGCAACACCTAGACACTGCCGGGGGCAGTATGGGTTAGTTCCTGCGGACACTTAGCTCCCAAAGGCACTTGCCCCAGCGCCTGCGCTCACTCACCTGTGTGCTCCCCCCTCCTCCAAGGGAATTGAGCTGAGTAAATGAGCCACCCCTGTTGCAAGTCCTGCAAGGGGGTCAAGGGAATTCTCCTGTCTCAGATGCAGGGGCTCAAATTCCACTGTGGGAACTTAAGACTCTGTCTATCTTCTGCTGTGTCAATGAAAAGAGTCAAACTGTAAAATATCTGAAGAGATTTATTCTGAGCCAAATATGAGTGACCATGGCCTGTGACACAGCCCTCAGGAGGCCCAAGAACATGTGCCCAAGGCGGTCGGGGCGCAGCAGCTTGGTTTTATGCATTTTAGGGTGACATGAGGCTTCAATAAAATACATTCAAGAAACACATTGGTTTGGTTCAGAAAGGCAGGATAGTTCAAAGCAAGAGGGCAGGGGTAACTTTCAGGTTACAGGTAGATTTAAAATTAACATATTCTGGTTGACAATTGGTTGAGTTTATCTAAAGGCCTGGGATCCATAGAAAGGAAATGTCTGGATTGCGATAAGAGGTTCTGGAGGCCAAAGTTTAATTATGCAGATGAAGCCTCCAGGTAGCAGGCTTCAGAGAGAATAGATTGTAAATACTTCTTATCAGACTTAAAGGCCTGTGTTGATGTTAAAGCTAAAGAGGTATCATGAGGCATATTCAACCCCCACTTCCTGACATGGCCTGAACCAGTTTCTCAGTTTACATTTTAAAAGTGCCCTGGCCTAGGAAAAAGTCCATTCAGATGGTTGAGGGGGCCTTTGAATTTTACTTTTATTTGCATATGATTACCTTATTGAATAGCTCCTAAACTCCCTTTTCCACTCTGCTAATGTCCCGGCTCATATTCTTTCAAATGAAGTCCAGCAGATGGAGAACTTCTTTATTCTCTATACTGTTAAGAATAGAGAATTAAAATTTATTGGCTCTAATTAGGCAAATCTAGGTCAAATGCTCACACATTGAGTTCAGAAAACGGTCAGCTTTATCCTAATCCTATAGACTAAGAGTAGGGACTACATTTTTTTCCCAAGGAAAATCAAGATTCTATTATCGGAAATAAGAGAAATGGTCAGTGCATAGGAAAGTGATAATAGTTGTCACCACACAGAGGATACAGAGACGCATTTTGGGATATTCATTCCACTAGTGAGAAGATCTAAGACATTTTTGATAATCACGTCTCCAAAAAGGCTGATGAAACGAGGAGGCTGTTACTTTGGGTTTAAGTATCAGTGTCTGGTGATCAAAGAATTGTGATCATTTCCCTGTGGGAAAGATATAATATCCAGTTATTTGTTATTTCTCTAGTACCCACTGTTTCAGGGATTGTGCAAGGCTCCTAAGATTAAGGTGAGGATAGAGTCAGATATATAGTAGATCCCAGATTACCAGATTTTAAATTCTTCAGCGAAAAATGAAGAAGAGAATAACTCTAGGGAAAAGCATGCCTCCAGAGGAATGGGAAGTAGCTAAGAAAATATGTTTCACTGGCCGGGAGCAGTGTCTAATGCCTGTAATCCCAGCACTTTGGGAGGCCGAGGCGGGTGGATCACCTGAGGTCGGGAGTTTGAGACCAGCCTGACCAACATGGAGAAACCCCATCTCTACTAAAAATACAAATAAAATTAGCTCGGCGTGGTGGCGCGCACCTTTAATCCCAGCTACTTGGAAGGCTGAGGCAGGAGAATCGCTTGAACCCGGGAGGCTGAGGTTGCAGTGAGCTGGGATCGTGCCATTGCACTCCAGCCTGGGCAATAAGAGCATAACTACGTCTCAAAAAAAAAAAAAAAATGTTTCAGACTATCCAGTCCAAACAAGTTTAGTATTAATCAGCAAGTTGATGACGTCAGAGTTAACTTAAGAGAACTGTGGGAAAAATGGAACGTATCTATCCTTAAGTGATTCAGCTGGGCACATATTCTCAGAGTTAGAGTCTCAGATGTCTACCACCCATCTTTAACTCAGCTATCTTCAAACTTAGGTATCCATTATGACTAAAACAAAAGTATATTGTCTACATTAATGTCAATATTGGAAGTTGTGAGCCCTAGAAACAAAATCAAGTGCATTCCTCTTACCCCTTATTTTTGCCATGCAGATGCAAACTCCAAGCATCAGTGAACATGAGCCTATGGATCACCCTAATTTGAGAACCACATTGGCCTAAACCATAACCCTGAGTATCTGCCTAATTTTCCTCCACTCATTTTCTGGCTTTGTCTCTTTGTTTAGAGGAAAACCATGCTCTAAATACTAGCTGTTCTCTGGATTCTTAGCATCCAGATTTAATTTTGCCTCCTTAATCCACGATTTAAAAAAGGAATTAGATGCATAGAACTCCAAACTTAATATGTATGGTAGATAGAATAATGTCTATCCACCAAACACACACAAAAATATGTCTATGCCTTAGTCTCTAGAAACTGTCAGTATCTTACATTACATGGCAAAGGGGAATTTGCAAATGTAATTAAGGTTATGAACCTTAACAGAGGGAGGATATCCTGGCTTATCCAAGTGGCCCAATCTAATCATATGAACTTTAAGAGCAGAGAAATTTCTCTGAGTCAGAAAGGCAGCAGAAGACAAAGGCAAAAGAGATGTGACAGAAGAGGAAGCTGGAGCGATTTTAAGTGTGAGAAGGATTAGAGGCACCGTTGCTGGCTGTGAGATGCCCACCTACAAGGACTGAGGATAAACCTCTAGGAGATAAGATGCTCTCCAGCTAACAGCACACATGGAAATGATGAATTTAACCCTACAACTGCAAGGAACTGGATTCTGCCTGAATAAGCTTGGAAGCAGATTCTTCCCAGATCTCCCCTGTACTGAGAAGGATTAATTGATTAGAATCTCACTAATAGGGGTTGGGCAGACTGACACCTTGATTTTAGTCTTGTGAAACCTAGAAGAGAGAAACCATAGAACAAATCTGGATTTATGATCTAAAGAACTGTGAAATAAATTTGTATTGTTTTAAGCACAAATCAATGGATTGTTTAAAATAGCAGCAGTAGGAAACTAATACAGTATGTTTCCAGACAAGGAAGGAAGGTATGAATTAGAAGGAGAAGAAATCATGGCAACTAAAAGAATTGATAGATTTAAAAATGGAAGAGTTTTCTACTGATGCTCAGTATGGTTCTGATTTTAGTCCAATGTTGCTGTAAAAAAATGAGTAACTGTCCATTAACTGGACAACATTCGGCATAAAATCTTTCTTTCTTAAAGGGCTCAAGTCAGTATCTGCATTATAGGCATAGTCTGTGGTGAGATAAAGAAATAGTGAAAAGAGGTAAGAAATGAAAAATATAAAAGCAGGCACATGAGTCCTCTTCAATCCTGCTACCCTATGTCTAGTCCTAGAGTAAGAAATAGATCTTTTATGATTTGAAGACAAGTCTCTGTTTTTGGAAACCTCACTTTTCTGTCAAAGCTCTCAGATCTGTTGGAAAAAATTAAAAATAAGAATGGCTATATATTCCAGAGAAATAAAGCCATTGACAGACTTTTAAAATTCTTTATTGTTTTGGATCCAAAAAAAGGGACCTCTATGATATATTATGTATCGTTACAATATGGTGCATGGCTTCATCATCTGTACTGAGAAAGATTAATTGAATAGGATCACACTAATTTACAAGCAATTGTACTATGGGATGAACATGAAACAGGGCTGCCAAGAAAAGTTTTGTCACTTGCACTAGACATTTTTATCTGCAAAGGATGTTTATATCCACCTTGGGTTATTTCCAAGATTTTACTTTGGGTATCACTTTTGGATCTAGGCCTTCACTTAGAGAACTCCTTCCTCCTTAAAAAAGCAAGTGAAGTTCTTGCAACATAGATAAGAAAATCACCAGTGCTACTTCATGTGTTTTTAATGATGCCCCGAAATCACCAGGCAACCACCAACCCAGGGCCCGGAAATGAAGAAAGTACGCTATGTCTCAGAGAAATATAAATTTCTAGGAAATAACAACCAAAATGTGTTCATATCTTGAAACTCAGGAAACCTCAGCTACTGAGTTCCAAAGATTTCTCAGATATGTAAATAATACCAAAGGAGATGGGAAATTCCAGTTGTCTTTTATAGTATTCTTGATTTGATGGGGATTTCCTCAAGAGGTTATGACTGTCAAGGAGTGCAGACAGCCTTTTTTCTTCTAAGACTGATGACAGCTCCTTTTCCTCACAGACAAAACATCGAGAAGCTTCTCAAGTTATGACCAGTGTTGACAAAAAGAGTCAAATCTGTAACACATTTTTAGAGATTTATTCTGAGCCAGATACGAGTGCCAAGGTGGTCGGGGTACAGCTTGATTTTATATATTTTAGGGAGGCATGAGACGTCAATCAAATACATTTAAGAAATAGGAGGGCAGGGGCTTCCAGGTTATAGGTAAATTTAAACATTTTCTGGTTGGCAGTTGGTTGAGTTTGTCTAAAGACCTGGGATGACAGAAAGGAAATGTTCAGGTTAAGATAAATGATTGTGGAGACCAAGGTTCTTTTGAAGTCTTATAGTGGCTGCCCTTGGAGACAATAGATGACAAATGTTTCCTATTCAGATCTTTAAAAGGTGCTAGACTTTTAGTTAATCTCTTCAGGATAGGGCGGGCCTGGAAGAAAAAGATCTAGCTATGTTAATAGAGATTCTTTACAGATGCAGATTTTCCTCCACAAAGGATGGCTTTGCAGGCCCATTTCAAGATATGGCAGAGAAAAATGTTTTGGGGTAAAATATTCTGATTTTCTTCCTTGTTATGCCAGAGTCAGATTGGAAAGTAAGTCCCAGTATACAGGGTTAAATAAAACCCATCTGATGAGAATTTATGGTTTGTAGGGCATGACTCTCCAGACCCCTTAGATAGGAATTTGGGCAAGAGAAAAAAAATCAGAGCTTAGTCCTCACCAAGTATCGAATGCTTTGGAAACGTCTGTTCCCTAATTCACTTCCTCTTTGGAGCACATTTTACCCACCATTCCCTTCATTCCAATTGATACATATATATATCAATTGGATATATATATATCAATTGGACATATATATATATATATCAGTTGGAGATATATATATATCAATTGGAGATATATATATATATATATATATATATATTTTTTTTTTTTTTTTTTTTTTTTTTTTTGAGACGGAGTCTTGCTCAGCTACCCAGGCTGGAGTGCAATGGTGCAATCTTGGCTCACTGCAACCACCGTCTCCCGGGTTCAAGTGATTCTCCTGTCTCAGCCTCCCCAGTAACTGGGATTACAGGCACCCACCGTCATGCCCGGCTAGTTTTTGTAGTTTAGTAGAGACAAGGTTTCACCATGTTGGCCAGGCTGGTCTTGAACTCCTGACCTCCGGTGATCCACCTGCCTCAGTCTCCCAAAGTGCTAGGGTTACAGGTGTGAGCCACCACACCCGGCCAAATTGATTATATTTAATGAAGGTTCCATAACATATTTGAGTCCCCACTCTCAAAACTGAAAAGAACCATAACATAAAGGAAGACAAATGGGGGGAAAAAAACCCCCCAAAACTCTCATACCTCTCAGATCAATGCTCTTATTTGACTTATCATCATACTTTATATAAACTGTAGGAAGTTATATTCTTCCTTTTCTTCTATTCATATTTCTTCTTTCCTTCTATTCTTATTTCTTTCGTTTATTTATTTATTCATTCATTCAAACAGCCATCAGTCATGCAAAGAACTAGAAGTAATGTCCAGCCAAGGGAACAAACAGAAAGAACAAAGTTCTAAGACAGGAAAAGTTTTAATAGGCTTTAAACATCCAGCAAAAGACCAGTTGGCCCTCACAATACCAAACATGCAGAGTTTTTCAAATATCCAAATGCCCTAAAAATACTATGACATTTAAATATATATATATTTATTTCTGTGAATTTAAATACAGTTTTTATAGTTATCTCTCATTGACTATCACTTCCCCTTGAAACTGTAGTTGGTACCATTTTGTACACATCCAAAATGCTAGATCTGGAGTTAACGCATTTTAGTTACGTAACCAAACTTTTCCCAAAAAAAGAAAACTAAGGTACACAAGAGAGCTGTGGACTTTTCTGCTATCATCCACATAGTCTAGGAATCATAGTGGAATCCTTCTTTGTTTTCTATACCTACACCAAGGCTGGTCCCATTCTGTTAAGCTCTGTTCACTTATCTCCATCTTTCTCTGGTACAAACTATTATTAGCTCTCAATTCACCTGCTGCAATAGCCACTCTTGTCTTCCTGCAAGCATTCTCCACCCAGCAGCCTTAGAATAATCTTTAAAAAATTGTCCAGCCAATTTTATGTTTAAAACCTGTCAACAGCTTTTCCTTAAATTCAAACTCCTGGACCCTACGGGATCTGTTTCCTACCTCCCTCCCTGATCTCATCTACTGATATTCACACTCTTGCTTACCATATTTTAGCCACACAATTCTTTTTGTTCCTTGATACAAAACGTCTGATTCTTGACTTGGGGGAGATTATTTCCCTTTCTTAAAATGATTTCTGCTCCCAGATTCGTCCTTGGTTGGCTGCTTGTCATTTACTCCCTAATTAGGTCTTTCCTGGCCAACCAATCTAATTAACATCCCTCCGCCACAACTCCAGTCATTTTCTTTCATCAGCTCTTTTGAAATACAATTTATTAAAATATTGTTAATCGTATGTGTTTCATGTTTATTTTCTCTCTCCTTATACTTGAATATAAACTCCATAAGGGCAGAGACCTTATTTATCTTGTTCTCCAGTTAATCTCCATCACTGTGAATAGTGCTTCACATATAGTGGGCACTCAATTAATGTTTATTCAATTAATTTGTTCAAGATTATACAACATCACAATTCAGAAGCAACATCTAACACCCAGTAGCGTGAGTACTCATTCCACTGGGCCACAGGGACACTAATGGCTTGCCATCTTGAAGGTATATGGTATACCTTTTGTGTAAGTAAGATCAATCTTCCTCATTTTAGCACTTCCTAGAACTTACAATAAAAAAAGAGAAATATTAGATGACCAATTGACATATTTTGATTGACCTAAACAATGGTTCATTCAAATATGGAAATATCCAAGTACACCATATCTTAGCTCCAAAATTCTTCCCAATGACCAGTTGGAAAGACAACCTGCTTATTAGGCAAATATGCCAGAGGTAGTGATTCACATGGTCTTACAGCAATTGCCCAAGCCAACCTCCATCACCCTACCCTGGAAGGATGTGCCTGGAGGTGGTCTCCTATTTGGTTAGCTAGTCCCTGAGGCATTATTTCATGTGTCAGTGCATTTAAAAGAGGTATCTCATACCTCTTTTATATTGCTATTGACACTCAATAAAATTCAGCAAGTTTTTAAACCCATATATTTCAGCATCTCCCAAATGTTACCATTGGTTCTGAACAATTTAGTTTACTGAAAAAAAAAAAAAAAAACTATATTTTTCTGCCTCTGTCCACTGAAACAACTCAGAAGCAATGCATTTCTTTTTAGAAAAAGGAGAAATAAAGGTGTACAATTTCCAGTTCCCAAGATTAAATGATTTTTAAGGCCCTAGTGTTATATTTGTATCTTTTTTTTTTCACTGAAAATCTGATTCTTAATGATGGCTGATTCATGAACTTATTTATTGTGTGTGTGTGTTTCAAAATAATATTACCGATATTGTAACTAATAATGAGATTGCTGAGTGCAAAGTATGACTCCTTTGTTGTATTTTTTTTCTTTTAAATATACTTTTGTGGAGATGTACAGTTAACACATTGTCTTTTTAAATCACTGTGATTATTTTTTATTTGATGATATGAACAATTTGACAAAGTATATTTTTTTCTTTCAGTTTTTTATTTTGTTTTCTGATATAACTTCTGTTTATTTAACTAGGAAAATATTTCCATGGTTTAACAGTCAAAGTTATAAAAAGTCTGTCTTCCCTTTCTGTTCCTTCCCCCTCTTCTCTACCTTCTCCTACAGGTAAACATTTTTATTATCTTTTGGTTTATTCTTACAATATTTATTTTTAAAATTGCAAATAAATATGCATATATTTATATAGATATAAATACGTATTTGTATTTCCCTTACATGAAAATTAACATACACACTTCTCTATGCCTTTTGTTTTTTCTCTTAATGACATATTCTTGTGAAAAAACAATGAAGATATAGGCCTCATTCCTTTATGTAGCTGTATGTTGTAACACTGTGTGGATGTATCATAGTATATTCAATCCAACTCATGCTGATTGCTGATGTACTTACTGTTGGGTGATTTCCATGTTTTTACTTTTACAAATAGTGCTGCAACATGAATCCTTGGGCATGCATCCTTTCATAGGTTTGCCAAAGCATCTTTGGGATAGGTTCTGAGAAGTGGAAATTCTGCATCAAAATGTAATTTTGCCAGATATTGCCAATTTTTCATCGAGTTGTGTCATTTTTCAATACCATCAGCAATGTATAAGAGTGTCCATACCCTACTGCCTTGACAAATATTATGTCTTCAAACTTTTGAATGTTTTATCTGATGAGAGAGAAATGGTATCTCAGTGTAGTTATAATTGAATTTCTCTTATTATGAATAAAATTGACTTAAAAATATTTGTGAAAATAATTTTTGTGAATTATTTGCATGTCTTATTCATATCTTTTGCACTCTTTCTATCAGATTGTTAGTTTTTCTTCTCAATATTTAGACACTTCATATATCAGTGAAATATCTGTTTATGATATAAATTGCAGACATTTGTTCTCAGTTTGACATTTGGTGGATGGCAAATACTTTAAAAATTCCTGGATGGTGACGCAAATTACCCTGATATGATCACTATACGTTGTGTCTATGAAAGTACTATGTACTTTCATACTATAGATACTATAGATAGAAAGTATCTATGAAGTACTATGTACTTCATAAAATATGTACAGTTACTATGTGTCAATTACAGAAAAAGAAATTTTTTTTTTTTTTTTTTTTGAGACGGAGTTTCGCTCTTCTTGCTCAGGCTGGAGTGCAATGGCGCGATCTCAGCTCACCGCAACCTCCGCCTCCCAGGTTCAAGCGATTATCCTGCCTCAGCCTCCCTAGTAGCTGGGATTACAGGTACGTACCACCATGCCTGGCTAATTTTGATTTTTAGTAGAGATGGGGTTTCTCCATGTTGGTCAGGCTGGTCTTGAACTCCCAACCTCAGGTGATCCCACCCGCCTCGGCCTCCCAGAGTGCTGGGATTACAGGCATGAGCCACCGCTCTCGGCTGAAAAAAAACTTTTTTTAAAAAAAGAAAAAATAAGCATCTCTCTAGGGCATTTGGAGCTTGGTCACATCAACATCATGTTTTATCTTCCAGATTACAAAGAAAAGCATCCATGTTTCTTCGAGTGTTTGTATCGCCTTAGTTTTACACTTAAATATCAAACCATTCGGAATTCTTTCCCTTTATAAGGTATAAAAAATATCCAAATTTGTGTATGTACTCATGGCTAATCAGTTGTCTGCCCATTTAAAAGTCCTTATTTTTCCCCATTGATTTGAGATACCTTCTTTATCATGTACTGAATTTCCACGTGTAATTTTTTTCTTTTCTGGATTTTTCATTCCATTCCGTCAGTCTACTTGTGTACCAGTATCACACTGTTTGAGTCAAAAGGCTTTATGATATGTTTCATGAACCATAAGAATCAGCGCCACTCCTCATTACTTCTCATTTTTACAGCTTTTCTAGCTAGTCTCACTTTTTCTCTTTCAACTTTTTCTTTTTCTTGTTTTTTCTTTAATTTTTTCAAATGGATGTTATGATCAAGTTCTCTTATTCCAGGAAGGTAGGGGAGAATATTATCCTCAATATCAAATTACATTGAACAATTAACGTAGGGAGAATTGACATCTTTAAGTTGACTCCTCCTACTGAAGAATATAGAATATTTTTTCTTTATTTAGTGTGCTTTTCATCTTTTAAGCATGTGTGCGTCTAATAGAGGTCTTGTATATTTCTTTTAAGTTTATGCACGAGTTTTTTATTTTACTTTATGTTGCTATTATACTTTATTTTATGTTGCGATTATAAACTAGGTTTGCACTTCCATTATTGTTTCCATTAGATTATGTTTGTATATCTGAAAGTCAATTCTCTATGCTAATTTTGTACCCTCTTTTTTTTTTTAGGCGGAGGCTCCCTCTGTCGCCCAGGCTGGAGTGCAGTGGTGCAATCTCGGCTCACTGCAAGCTCCGCCTCCCGGGTTCACGCCATTCTCCCGGCTCAGCCTCCCGAGTAGCTGGGGCTATAGGCGCCCGCCACCACACCCGGCTAATTTTTTGTATTTTTAGTAGAAACGGGGTTTCACCGTGTTAGCCAGGATGGTCTTCATCTCCTGACCTCGTGATCCGCCCGCCTCGGCCTCCCAAAGTGTTGGGATTACAGGCATGAGTCACTGCGCCCGGCCTATACCCTCTATTTGATAAATTATCTTATTTTACTAGTTTTCATATTAATTTATTTAGGTGGGCCGGGCGCAGTGGCTCACGTCTGTAATCCCAGCACTTTGGGAGGCCGAGACGGGTGGATCACGAGGTCAGGAGATCGAGACCATCCTGGCTAACACGGTGAAACCCCGTCTCTACTAAAAATACAAAAAATTAGCTGGGTGTGGTGGCGGACGCCGGAAGTCCCAGCTACTGGGGAGGCTGAGGTGGGAGAATGGCGCGAACCCGGGAGGCGGAGCTTGCAGTGAGCAGAGATCACACCACTGCACCCCAGCCTGGGCCACAAAGCGAGACTCCGTCTAAAAATAGATAAATAAATAAATAAAAATTTATTTAGGTTTTCCAGAGTTACAGTTTTATAATCTGTAGATAGAAATTGTTTTATCTTTTCTTTTGCCTCTATTTGCTTTTTAGAACTTTACCATTTTAGCTAATTTATCTGACAATATTAAATAGTAGAGGAGATAATGGACATTTCTGCTTGTTCCGTCATCAGTATCCTGTTGTTTAATCACAATATAGCTTTGATGAAATTGAAAGAGCACAGCTTTTGGAGTCAAGCAGCCATGGCTTTGAATTATACTTGCACCACTTACTGATTGTGTGACTTTAGGCAAAGAGCTTAATGTGCATGAGTTTTATTTTTCTCATCTGTAAAATGGATATTTATGTTTGCAATGATTAACACAATGACTAACACATGGTAGATACTCAATACATTTTTGCTCATTATTTTTCCTTCTAAATGAACACTCTATCACCTGGGATTCCTTAAAAATGCAGTGGGAAGTAGAAAAGCCAGACTGAATAAGATAGCACAGCACCTACAATCACTGAGACTGGCCTAAGGTGGAAACGGAGACCAGAAACTTTTAGGCAGCAAGCCATTACTTAAAGCGGCAAATAGGTGTATCTAGCTTAAAAGAGAAAGAAGTCTAGCTGTTATCTACGCAGTGCCCTCTGGTGGTTAGGATACATGGCTGTAGTTTAAAAAAAATCTAGATCATGGAACAGAATATTAATAAAAATAGCCAACGTTTGGTGATCACGTTCCATCTTCCAGGACTTTTAGCAAATAATGTGCAAGTATGAAACCCTGTGAGATATGCATATGCTCTCCCTTTCTGCAAAGGAGGACATCAATACTTACAGAAGTTAATTAACTCAACCGAGACTGCATAGCTAATTACTGGGGATGCTAGAATTCTGTGATTTAGATATGTTTGATTTATATCTGCTATGCTCTTCTGTATGTATGCTATAACTGTATAGAATATAAACAGAATACTATACTTAGAAGGGTCCTAGAAATAAGCTAGTCCACACCACTTTTGACAGATGAAAGAATAAAAGCCCCAAAGGAGAATTGTACAGTTAACTATTAAACAATTTGAACTAGACTCCTAGGTCCCCTGACTCCCATTTTCTTGTTCTTGTTATTGCACAAAAGTTGCCTGGCCTTATTGGATTTAATTTTCCTTTCTTGCGATTGTTTGACATTTCCCCAGGATGGTAGACAGCCCTCCATATCTTTACAATTAAAAAAAAAAAAGAGGGGGCGGGGAATAATCTCTACCAAATTTGACAACTCATTAACTACACTTTATAAAAGAGATTTAATTGCTCGCCTTGTATCCTGTTTTCAGCTTTCGTCTCCAGTAGCAAATATCAATTAAATTCTAATAACAAAGAGTCTTACTACAGTTGACAAATAATCCCTTTCAGGAGAATTGCCCTCAGTGACTCTCCACAGGCAAAATTTACAATTCTTTCAGCCACAATTCTTTGCTGCTGTTTCCTCTAACATCAGATGTGACAGGTCTGCCAGGACAAGAAACAGACTTACCCTTTGAGGGCATTTTCCCATATAATGAGGTGGCTGCTGCAGAAATCACACTGCTAGTGGTGGTGACAGGCCACTATAACTTCTGAGTGCTGACCATACAGAGACCTATAATTTACCCAGCTGACCAGCATAAGCGTGGGGCCAATTTTCTAGAATGATGTTCTGATTTTGCAGTTAAGTTGTTGACAATAGAATAGTTTATGAATGACAAGGAGGAAAACTAGGTTCCCTCAATAAAAATCTCAGGAAGACAATTTTCACTCAGTCTTGGGTAGCACTTTGTAATAACCAGAGCATATAAATCTGCTGCATACTGCCCAGAATACAATCACCTCTGATCATGAGATTCAAACAGAGGCTGGTTCAGCATTTGGCCAGAATGTGGTGTAGCTCACTCAAACAGTAGATTGACTAGATAATTTTCAAATTCCTTTTCCAAACCCTAGATATGTTTCCTTGACATAATCATAATTTTTTCTCCATTGCTTTTAATTTGATTAAGCAGTAATGTGCTGTAATTACATGGCCACATTCTTTTAAAAAATCATAAAAACAATGAATCTCTGCAATCAGATGGGTGTACATAAATCAGAGACGACCATTTATTATGTAAAGCATGATGTCTTATAGTTTTGTTGTTAGCTAAAGAATAGTAGTAGAGATCCTAGTTCCAGGGAATTTAGATGCATGATTGTCAGGAACACCAGCTGAGTTTCAAGGTAAGATTAGAGGCTCACTATCTTGTGATCAAAAGATATGGAAAAAATCAGATTATTTCTAATATCTATTTTAATTATAGTATTCCAACATTCTAGAAATAACTTTAAGATTCTCAGTTGCTAAGTGAGCAAAGGTAACAATAGAATCTATACTGGATTAAGAGCTATGAAATTGTATGTTTGGTTTCCTTCTTATTCTGTTATATGTACATATAAATCTTACTTATATGGTTGAATGTTTTATATGTATATAACATTATATATATGACTTTTAAAAAAGAGACTTATTCATGTCATACGAAGAACAGTGGACTCAGCTGAACTTTTAAATAAAATGAAAAAATTTATGGATTACATAATAGGTATCTTCAAATCATACAGGTCTAAAATGGGCTGTCAGTCAATGTTATCTGAGTTGTTTTACATGACTCAAATGGATACAAAGTTAAGAGAAAAAAATTCCACATCAATGATGTAACAAAATTGTTACCAAACAGAGCTGTTTGAGGAAAGAATAATCTACCTCATTTTTGTTGTATTCCATATCACCCCACGTTTCAATATACCTTTGATGTGCTCTGGATAGACAGAATATTGAACAGGGATTCAAATATTATTTCTCTTACCATCCTGAGATTTTTGTCACCCTATGAATCTATTCTATTTTCTTATTTATGAAGTAGCATCAATAGGTTCTTCCGTAATCACTCAAATCCTTTCAGGAAAGTTCGTTACTCTTGGATAATCTCTGCAAGCCAAAGAGATTGGTCATGGTCTTGTCTTTGGTCATTTGTAATTCCTGCACTAGCTATTTCACATTGCAGAAAAAGAAATGTTTTCCCCAAAGAAAGTCCCTTTGCAATTAAGTTACACAAAACATGGCGCTCACAGCCCACAATCTTTAATTCACTCCTCCTGGGTAGAGTCAAACTTCATCATGCCACTAAGTGAAGGGATACCTACCACAGTCAGGAAACTAAGTGGGAAAGTATATCTGTCATAGCCTGTAGCCACCCAGAAGGAGTTCCAAGAATCTTAATCCTTAGTGAACCATGAAACTTCAGGGCAGGCAGCTTGCAGCTGGGGATTTGTTTGCCTATGCAAATTCTTCATAAATCACCTCATCCTCAATGAAAAGGCTAAGGCAAACGCCAAGGTGCTGTGCAGAATTATCACTGGGTCACAAAGACTCAGGATTTATGAGGCAAACCAGCCCTAGATTGGTCCAGTCTTTTATTAAGGTAGTTACTTTAACTCCCATTTGCCAGATGAAGAAACCAAGATTCTAGGTATAATAGACTTTCCTTAGTTCTAAGAGTTTATGAAGATCAGAAATTTTGCCATCTGGTGATCTATTTCCTCTCCAACCAATCTGCTTAGGTCAGCAACTTCAATTCCTGTTAATGTTTCAAAAGCCAATTATGGCGGGAAGTATGCTGACACCAGGCCAGTGGATAACTCATCATTGCTCCTAATGGCTGACTCTGTAGCTGTGTATCAAAGGCTGTTGCTAAACAGTCATAGGCATTCCTTCACTCACGTCATCAATTCCGGGTTGCCTTGGTGCAGAGTCACAACATGTGTTTTTTGACAAGATGCTTTCTGTTCTAAGGATATTTAATTATTTCTCCCTTCTGGCTCTGAATAGTAATAGTATCATAGTGAAGCAAAAGGGATAAGGGATTTTAAGAGTGATGGGAGTAGTCCAAGAAAAGAAAGAGAGGAAGACAGATAAAATGCAGAAGACACTTAACTATAAATTTCATCAGTAACATCACAGCTCTGAATTTACAAGCTTATGGCTGGATTTGGAGTCGAAATATTTGAGTTCTGCCTGTCTCTGATACATTGTAGTTCTACAGGCTTAAGTAGAACATAAGAACTAGTTCTACAGGCTTAAGAACATAATTTACCCTTTGTGAGGCTAAGTTTGCTCACCATCAGAAAAAAATAACACTCCTTGCCGCCAACATACATGCATGCAGTCTAGGTGCATGTGAGGACTGAATGTAATAATATGGCATATGGAAAAGTTCTTCTGAAAATTATCAAATAACAGAAATTGCAGAAGAGATAATGACACCTGAGGTTGCCACCAGGTGTCATCTGATGATGACTCTGATGGCTGTCACCTCCTCAACCTAGGCCTACTTGTTATAATCTTTTTTTTTTTTTTTTTTTTGAGACAGAGTCTTGCTCTGTCACCCAGGCTGGAGTGCAGTGGCCAGATCTTGGCTAACTGTAACCTCTGCCTCCTGGGTTCAAGCAATTCTCCTGTCTCAGCCTCCTGAATAGCTGGGATTACAGGTGCGTACCACCACGCCTGGCTAATTTTTGTATTTTTAGTAGAGAGAGGGTTTTGCCATGTTGGCCAGGCTGGTCTCGAACTTCTGACCTCAGGTGATCTGCCTGCCTCGGCCTCCCAAAGTGCTGAGATTACAGGCGTGAGCCACGGCGTTCAGCCTTACTTGTTATAATCTTTACCCCATCCCTTTCCAGTTATGTGGCATTGAACAGTGTATTTAGATTCCCTAAGTTGCATTTTCCTCATCTGTAAAAGTGGGACAACAGTTATTTCTCTATCTCTTTCTCACTGTGATTGTGAGGAAGAGATGAGCCCAGACATGTGAAATAAAATGCATTGAAACTGGAAACCTGTATTATGTCTACAATTAAAGGAATCTTATTATTACTGAACCTTAGGCTTCTAGAAGAGGCACCTGACCTCTGGGTTCTCTGGTTAGGGAAAGATGTAGAGAGACCTCCCAGGAATTTTATATTCTGTTGCATGTGAAGGAGTAGGGTGAATGCTAAGGACTCTAGGGACATACTGCTTGGATTTGAATCCTGGCCCTGCTAATTCCCAGATGAATGACCTAAGGTAACTTTTTACTTCTCTATGCCTCAGTTTCTTTTTCTATTAAATTGCAATAAAAATATAAACTCACAAAGTTATTTTAATGATTAAATGAGCTTATCTATATGAAGAGTATAAGCAATGCACAGCACACCAAGAATACCTTCTAAGTACTAGATACTGCTATTAAATTACCCCCTTCCCTCAGCTCAGTTTGGACCCCTTCCCTCAACATTAACTTGCATAGATTTGCCTCTGGGACCAGGGCATGAAAAGGCAGGTTCATATTTATCTCTTAGGTTGCCCGCCAGAATTTGCATCATCTAAGGACTCTGCTTAATCCAGGAGGTTCAGAAGCTAACTGTTGCAAATTTTATTCCAGTTCTCTGTCATTTTAAGTGCTCCAGTAGAACCCCGAATAAAAGGGTCACCCAAGGCAAGTGTGACCATGTTCTCCCTAAGACATGGGGAAGAGTCTGGTTGGAGTCGTGTGAATTGTCCAAATCAGAAGGTGGACAGAGAATTGCTTAGAAATTAAGTGTATGGCTCTTTTCCCTCTTCCTTGACTCAATAAATTCCTCTACACTTCTGCAAAATAAGACAGTGTCTTTGCAATATTTCTAGCCAATCTGCGTATATTGAATCCCACTAATTTTGCCAATACCCATTTCTCGTATCTATTGTGCTGTAGTTTCACCAATTAAACTCCCATTTTAACAGCCATTAGATAAACTAATATGCTCTTTGTTCTTGAATGGAGATGAAAAGAGCTGATACCTTTCTGGTAGCTGCCTCTAAGGTGGGGTTTATGATCCAAAGTCTTGGGTGTACATTTCCAATTAGACCAGTATTCAACCCTAGGGTAAAGATCAGAGATTAAAATTATCATCATCCTCCAAGCACTCCCCGACACATATACTGGTTAGGCTGTAGTAATTTTCTAGAGTAACTTATAAACCACAGAACAATTATAGTGGGTGCAACTAATATATTTCAGAGAATGGTATTGCATTTGAATCATTCTGTTTAAGAACTTCTCAAAAAGTTTCTTCTAGCTTTTTGCCCTCATCATCATCATGATCAAAGAGATGTTTGGAATAAATTCAAATTTTTAGACAACTTTCTTTAACTAAATAATTGTGAGTCATTGTTCTCCTTCAAGCACCAGTAGCTCCGGCCAGACTGCTGCTCATATAAACCCGATGCCTTTTAATTTTTTTTTAACTTTGTCTCCACTGGTAGTTTTATCTTGAATGTCTCTTCCCACTTACTTAAACATCCTAATATCCATCCCTTTGACAAAACATCTCTGATCCTCCCAATATAAAACTCCCACTTTCATTATAACACTTACCATTCTAACTTCTCATTTAATTATATGAGTATTTGCCTATATCGGACTTCAGATTCCTGTGGGCAAGTAGATATGTCTAATCCATTTCTGAAGTCATGTAGAAAACACACAGTGCCTTGCTCAAATTAGTCAATCAATAACTACTTATGGAAAAGACCCATTTCTAGTGGAGTAGAAAAAAGACCTGAATTATTTGAGTGTTGTCTTGCCCATTATCAGGTATGTGAACTTGTGAGAAACTCTAATTTTTCATCTATAAATTGTGAACAATTATTTCAGGGTTGCTTAAGAGTTAAATGAAAATGAAATAAAATAAAATGAAAATGCCTCATTGATTGTGAATATAAAATATTACTTGTTTTCCCATTCAGAGGATTCTGCAATTCATAGAATTTACAGAATTAAAGACTCTTCAATAAAAACAAGAGGGCTAGGAAGAAGAAATGATTTAGATTAAAACTAGCATGCAGATTCCATGACTCTCCGTTCTGTGTTAATTTCCTACTTTCTCCTTTTGTGATTTAGTATTTTAAAAACTACATGGTGTTCTGGAAAAGACCCTGAGGTTTGTAAACAATCACACCTAAATATGTTTTTAGTTTGTGTTATATTTTACAGAAAATGTGGTTCTTTCAAAATATGGCTTTAATGCTGATCACTGCAGATGGGTGATATGGTTTGGCCATATCATCCATTTGGGTTTGACCCAAATCTCATCTTGAATTGTAACTTCCACAATTCCCACATGTCTTGGGAGGAACCCAGTGGGAGGTGATTGAATTATGGGGGTGGGCCTTTCCTGTGCTGTTTTCATGATAGTGAATGAGTCTCACAAGATCTGATGATTTTAAAAATGGGAGTTTCCCCACACAGCTTCTTTCTTTGCCTGCTGCCATCCACGTAAGATGTGACTTGCTCCTCCTTGCCTTCTGCCATGATTGTGGGGCCTCCCCGGTCATGTGGGACTGTAAGTCCATTAAACCTTTCTTTTGTAAATTGCCCAGTCTTGGGTATGTCTTTATCAGTAACATGAAAACAGACGAATGCAATGGGATATTTTGCTAGATTATTCTTCATACTAAGCATTTCAAAAGTGGAAGTGTCAATATAGTAAAACTTCTATAGGAAAGGAGGAAAGCTTCCTCTTGATCAGGTTTTTTTTTTGGCCTTTGTTTTTTCTCTAATAACAAGGTTTATATCTCATAGATCTGCACTGGCTTTCTTGGAAAACTCATTTTATGTTCTTGCCTTATATTTAGGTGAAGTTATATCCTGTAACCCCCAAAAAGTCAACCTTTCATGCTCATAGGGTTGTTATGAAAACTAATTAGTATTGGCTGGGCGCGGTGGCCCACGCCTGTAATCCCAGCACTTTGGGAGGCTGAGGTGGGTGGATCATGAGGTCAGGCATTCAAGACCAGCCTGGCCAACATAGTGAAACCCCCTCTCTACTAAAAATACAAAAAATTAGCTGGGTGTGGTGGCGGGTGCCTGTAATCCCAGCTACTTGGGAGGCTGAGGCAGGAGAATTGCTTGAACCTGGGAGGTGGAGGTTGCAGTGAGCTGAGATCATGCCACTGTGCTCCAGCCCAGGCAACAGTGCGAGACTCCATCTCAAACAAACAAACAAACAAACAAAACTAAACAGTATAAATGATGATTTTCTTGTATGTAGTTGATTAAATATTTAGTTAAACAACAAAAGATTTGTTATGGCCCCAGTGGTCTTCAGAATCAAACAATTTTGGTTTGAATACAGGATTCACCATTCACCAGTTGTTGGCTTTAGGCAAGGTAATCAATCTGCTTATTGCTCATTTTCTTCATCATAAAATTAGAATAAAAAACAGAGACCTAATATTATTGCCTTGAGGATATATGTATATTTCCTAATATAGTTCCAGTTGTATAGTAGGCTCTCAATAAATAGCAACTGCTTTAAAAATATCATATAAGAGTCTTCATAGCTATACCTCTGCCAGCTATTAATCGGAGCACGATTTGGGCTCTCCCATTTACGGGAGTTTTATGCTCTATACACTAGAGCAGTGTTGACATAATTTAGGCTTAGTGAATGTTTGGTGAACCAGAAGATGAATAGTGGCCTCATGTAACTCCCAGCCATGTCTTCAAATCTTAACATTTAAATCATATCAGCCCTCTGTGACTTTGTGTAATGATAGTCTGGGGACATGCAATGGCCCAGTGCAAATAAAAATTGAAACATTTTCAACATTTTGTCCTATTAGCAATGTTTTTACAAAGAAATTTTCTAGTATTAAATAAGCACTGACATAAGAAGTGGTGAGAATAAAGTAAACCAGCATGTACTTTGATGAAAATGGAATTGCCAGAGCTGTTATCTAAATTAAGTTGGAAATGTGAGTGATGATGTGAGTGTTATGAGTGGATTCACACAATTTTTGTTTTTGGACCTCTAAATGATGTCATCAGCCTTTCCTCCGTGTGCTTTCTGCCATCTTCGGTGATTCTCTAATGCCACATAGTTGGATACTGAAGTATCAACTTACCTCATTTCAAATCACAGATGCAGTGTCCTCTGCTCACATAGAGATGGAACCACCCTCCTTGCCATTTACAATAACTCCTGACCATCCAGCTATGAGGTGCCCACGATTGTACTGACAGTTCCAAAGTTCAACCACCCATGATCTCATCATATATAGATAATACATATCTGTCTTCCATATTGAAGTTTTCATAGCTTTTTATATCAATTCTCTCATACAGTCCTTATAGCCAATCTGTGGAGGTGGCTGAAAAAGTATTACATCATTATTTTAGAGATCAAGAAACTGAAGTTTATCTAGGTGTTACCATTTTAGAGAGAGAAACTTGGTGGTCTCAGTAAAACTTGGCCCTAGTTTCACCTTTGAAATGAATTCATTGTTTGTTATGGGCATTCATGTTATTTAGGTCTAAATCTACTCCTCTGTTATATGCCAAGTAGATTTCTTGGTTTGTTTCCAACAATAACATCCAATGTTTCCTAACTATTCCAAATACAATTCAGATAAAAATGTGATGGTGGCAGTAGTAGAATCTAAGTCTTCTGAGCCCTACTCAAGTCATTTTTCTAGAGAGCTGCCGATGGCCAACATGAAGACAGAGTCCTGGGCATGTCCTTTATGCCAGAGGTTTCCAGATATGGATGCTCAGCAGATTTACCTATTTTTGTTAAAAATACAAACTCTGGAGTTCATTCTCAATGATTCTGATTGTGTAGGTCTGGTTTTTAAGCCTATGTTGAAACCTGCTGATTTAGGTCATGAAAAAGACTCCTAAATGTATTGGTTTCATGGCCTTTCCCTGAAGTGGTGCCAATACAGTAAACTGGCTGTTGTTTGACTCTGATGTAGACCAAGTCAATGGCCTTAAAAGGATCTACTGGGGATATTAAGGTGCATTCTTCAAGTTCCATTTTTTTTTTTTTCTAGGAAATCTGACATCCAACTCACAATTTTCTCCCATTTTAAGGCGGGGTCTTGGGGATGGACAAAATAGGGTGAATGAGCATGCTATTCTGGATCCCAGAGCCATCTCTGTAGAGAGAAATCATACTGAATCAAATCACCTTCCCCACAAATATCTTTCAGAAGGAATAAATTAATATGGTTAGTTGCTACCAAACAACGGACTTTCAGGCAATGACCTTTATCTTCTCATTTCTCTCACTGAGATAAAGTGAAGGGCAGCCCCATGGCTCCTGCTGTTAAGTGGAACCTAAGTGGAAGAGAAGAGGGACCGATGTTTCTGAGCTGATAATCACCTAAAAAAGGTACTTAACAAAGTCCAGAAGGGATTTCAGTAGAGGTTTTGGCTAATGTCAAAAATATTCTGTTTCAAGATTTCTCCAGGTTGTACAAAATAGCGGATAAAGCTTGATAAAATAAAGATAAGCTAAAGAAATCATAGTATAAAATGAATGTATTTTTTTCTTCTTGTAAATAATATACTAATTTTTTTTTCATAAAATAAGCTAATAGAAAAGACCAAAATAGCACAGGTCTTGGAGTAACCATCTGTCTTGGCCACACATGGAAAAAATGAACAAACTGCATTGATAGTGACCTTTTGCTCAGACCATGTGCCTGAGGAGGTGACATTGAACAGTAGAAAGTCAGACACATCAAGATCTGAATGCTAAGTCTGTCATTACTATGTGTGTGACTTTGGACACAATCACCATCCACCAGAGTTATTGTATTAGGTCTCCTAACTGGTTCCCTGCTTTTGTTACTGTTATTCAGTCTATTCTTGGCAGTCATAGTCTTCTAGTCTATTCAATCCATTCTTGTTCTTCAGTCTATCTCAGCAGCCAAAGAGATCTGGCTGGAGTGCAAGCCAGGTCATTCTACTGTGCTACTCACCTCATTCTAATGACTACCCATCTTCCTCAGAGTAAAAGCCAAAGTTCTTACAATGGCTTATGATGCCCCATATGATCTCATGCCCCATTGTTTCTTCCTAATCTTACTTTGTACTTAATGTTGTTCACTCTGCTTCAACTATCCTAGTCTCTTCAGTATTCCTCAAACATACCAAGAACTCGCTTAGTTTGGAGCTTTACACATTTTCTTCACTCTGCCCTGACTTCTTTTCTTCAGGCATCTATGTGGCTTACTCCTTCATATCCTTCAGGTCTTTTTTTTAACAAACTTTTCCTTCTCAGTAGAACATTTCTTAACCAGTCCATTTAAAATCACTTTTACTCACAACATTCTCTCTCATTTCATGTTGGCATTTTTTTCCGTTTCTTTATCTCTTCTCACCATCCAACATATTATATATTACTTATGTCATTTATTATTTGTCTCTTTTCAGTGGAATATAAACTTTATGAAAACAGAGAATTTGTTGGTTATGCTCATTGATCAATTCTTAGCATCTAGAATTAATGCCTAGCATATGGTATGCCGATATGGTTTGGCTGTGTCCCTACCCAAATCTAATTTTGAATTATAGGTCCCATAATCCCCATGTGTTGTGGGAGGAATCCAGTGGGAGGTAGTTGATTCATGGGCCTGGTTACCCTCATGCTGCTGTTCTTGTGATAGTGAGCGAGTTCTCATGAGATCTGATGGTTTTATAAGGGGCTTTTCCCTCTTTTGCTCAACACTTCTCCTTCTTACCATCACATAAAGAAGGGCATGTTTGCTTCCCCTTCTGTCATGATTGTAAGTTTCCTGAGGCCTCTCCAGCCACACTGAACTGTGAGTCAATTAAACCTTTTTCCTTTATAAATACCCAGTCCCAGGTATGTCTTTATTAGCAGCATGAGAACAGACTAATGCAGTAAATTGGTACCACAGAGAGTGGGGTGCTGCTATAAAGATACGTAAAAATGTGGAAGTGACTCTGGAACTGGGTAACAGGCAGAGGTTGGAATAGTTTGGAGGGCTCAGAAGACAGAAAGAGGGGGGAAAGTTTGGAACTTCCTAGAGACTAGTTGAATATCTTTGACCAAAATGCTAATAGTGATATGGACAATGAAGTCCAGGCTGAGGTGGTCTAAGGTGGAGATGAGGAACTTGTTGAGAACTGGAATAAAGGTGACACTTGCTATGGTTTAGCAAAGAGACTGTGGCATTTTGCCCCTGCCATAGAGATCTGTCAAACTTTGAACTTAAGAGAGATGATTTAGGGTATTTGGCAGAAGAAATCTCTAAGCAGCAAAGTGTACAAGATGTGACTTGGGTGCTGTTAAAAGCATTCAATTTTATGTATTCACAAAGATATGGTTTGGAATTGGAACTTATGTTTAAAAGAGAAGCAGAGCATAAAATTTCAGAAAATTTGCAGCCTGATGATCCAATAGAAAAGAAAAACTCATTTTCTGAGCAGAAATTCAAGCCAGCTGCAGAAATTTGCATAACTAACAGCAAGGAGCCAAAAGTTAATTGCCAAGACAATGGGGAAAATGTCTCCAAGGCATGTCAGAGGTCTTCACGGTAGCTTCTTCCATCACAGGCCCAGAGACCTAGGAGGAAAAAATAGTTTCATGGTTGGGGCCCAGGACCTTGTGGCTTTGGGCAGTCTCAGGACTTGGTGCCCTGTGTCCCAGCTGTGGCTAAAAGAGGCCAAGGTACAGCTCAGGCCATGGCTTCAGAGGGTGTAAGTTCCAAGCCCTGAGAGCTTGCACATTGTGTTGAGCCTGTGGGTGCACAGAAGTCAAGAATTCAAGTTTGGGAACCTCCACCTAGATTTCAGAGGATGTATGGAAATGCCTGGATGTCCAGGCAGAAGTTTGCTGCAGGGGCAGGGCCCTCATGGAGAACATTGGCTAGGCCAGTGAAGAAGGGAAATGTGGGTTTGGAACCCCCACACAGAGTCCCCAATGGGGCACTCCCTAGTAGACCTGTCCTCCAGACCTCAAACACAGGTCTGCCTGGGAGTGCCCCATTGTCCTCCAGACCCCAGAATGGTAGATCCACTGACAGCTTGCACCATGCACCTGGAAAAGCCACAGATACTCAATGCCATCCTGTGAAGGAAGCTTGGTGTGGGGCTGTACCCTGCAAAGTCACAGGGGTAGAACTTCCTAAGGCCATAGGAGCCCACCTCTTGCATCAGTGTGACCTGGATGTGAGACAGGAAGTCAAAGTAGATAATTTCAGAGCTTTAAGATTTGACTGCTTTGCTGGATTTTGGACTTGCATGGGGCCTTTAGCCCCTTTGTTTTGGTCAATTTCTCCCATTTGGAATAGGTGTATTTACCCAATGCTTGTACCCCATTGTATCTAGGAAATAACTAACTTGCTTTTGTTTGTACAGGCTCATAGGTGGAAGGAATTTGCCTTTCTCAGATGAGACTTTGGACTTGGACTTTTGGGTTAAAGCCAGAATTAGTTAAGACTTGGGGTGGGAGGGGGCTGTTGGAAAGGCATAGTTGTGTTTTGAAATGTGAGGACATGAGATTTGGGAGGGGCTAGGAGTGGAATGATATGGTTTGGCTGTGTCCCCACCCAAATCTCATCTTGAATTGTAGTTCTCATAATCCCCACATGTCATGGGAGGGACCCAGTGGGAGGTAATTGAATCATGGGGGTGGTTACCCTCATGCTGCTGTTCTTGTGATAGTGAGTGAGTTCTCATGAGATCTGATGGTTTTATAAGGGGCTTTTCCCCTTTTTGCTTAGCACTTCTCCTTCCTGCCATCATGTGAAGGACATGTTTACTTCCCCTTCCACCATGATTGCAAGTTTCCTGAGGCCCCCCCACACATGCTGAACTGTGAGCCAATTAAACCTCTTCCTTTATAAATTGCCACGTCTCAGGTATGTCTTCATTAGCAGCATGAGAAGGAACAAATACATAGGCATTTGGTAAATATTTAATGAATGAATGAAGGAGATAATTAATAAATTAAAGATAGTGGGATTCTGAAAGATTGACTTCCTCATCCGTGAAATGGGAATGATACCTGCTAGCATAGCCCTATTGCATTTTAGGCATGTAATTCATCACACATCTCTTCCTCTACATCTAGGCCTATATAGGATTATTTTCTGTCATCTACATCCTGAGAATAGAGTTAAAAATAAATCCCTCCTTAAAACAGCAGCATTCCAACTCCACAGTTCCACTATCTATATTTCATTTTGCATATAAGCTTGACAAATACACTATTTCTGGTTGGTTTGTCCTATTTTACAGAGTAGATGCTCAGTATATCTTAATTTCATTTTTCTTTCTCTCTTCATTTTTTATGTACATAAACACTGTCTCAGCAAATAAGTTCCTTTTACAGATTTTTTGCTCATTTTGGTAAAATCTGAAATACTATAATTCAAGTACTAAGCAGAGATTCAATAAATGTTGGTTTAAATATATATAAAAGACAAGGAACTTAATAATAACATCTTTCTCTTTGCAGAAATGCAGATGGTCAGAATGCCTTGTTTGGCCATTCCCAAGTATGAGTTATTGTCAGGGAAAGTGTGGACCCAGCTAGAACAGCAATGATTTTGCAGTATACACCTTCTGGCTGCTTACATCCCTGAAAGGCAGTGAACAAAGGCACAGCAGGCCCCGGGCTTGCTTTGGTTAGATTCTGCTATCCACAGAGATCTTTTGGTGACCACATACACGTTTCAGTTTATTTATCTAAGGGCTCCTCTTGTAGGGCCAGACCAGGGAAAAAGGGAAAAGGGAGGCCAGATGTGTTAAGGATGGCAAGTGCCTGGAAAGCCTTGGATTAGGTTTCAGTTGGTAATTACAAAATGCTAAGTATAATCCAGGGTATTCTAGTTTCCCTTCCCAGACCACAGACCCCTGGGGGAAAGTGCACTATAACAAATAAAGGTGCTCTCTCAGCACAATGGGAAGTATTCGCAGATTTTCAGATATTTTTTCATTGAAGAATCCAAACTTGAATTGAGTCATATTTGGGACGTGTGTCTGACCTACATAACAATGATGAATGCAAAATGGTTTATAAGTAAGATCCCAAGCTTCAGAGGCCTGAGTAATGTTGCCCACACCGCTCAGTATGGGGTCCTCTTCCCTTTAGGCACAACATAGAAATTGTATAACAACAGCTAAAAGCTTCCTTCTTATGTTGCAATGAGGCTAAAAACACAGAGCAGCTACAAAGAGGAGCCCTCAGGGAAAGAAATCTTTAAGACATTATTATTAGGTTGGCACAATTACTTTTGCACGAACCTAATAGTATGTAGAAAATAAATTATCCGGGTGATACAAAGATACCAGATATTGTAAAATAGGGAATTATTAAAGAAAAAGCGGTCTCCTTGAGATGTGTGTAATAAAAAATGAAGAACAAAAGAGGTAAAAATATTGGTGATACAATACTACAAAAGAATCAGCTAAATTTTCTACTGCTATATGGCTAGCCCTGCATGAGGCATTGTATATAATGATTTCAATTAATCAAAATAATGATCTTAAATTTTTTTTTTTTTTTGAGACGGACTCTAGCTCTGTCGCCCAGGCGGGAGTGCAGTGGCACAATCTCGGCTCACTGCAAGCCCCACCTCCCGGGTTCACGCCATTCTCCTGCCTCAGCCTCCCGAGTAGTTGGGACTACAGGCGCCCGCTACCATGCCCGGGTAATTTTTTGTATTTTTAGTAGAGACAGGGTTTCACCGTGTAAGCCAGGATGATCTCGATCTCCTGACCTCATGATCCACCCGCCTCAGCCTCCCAAAGTGCTGGGATTACAGGCATGAGCCACCGCGCCTGGCCAAATTTTTTTTTTAATTGACAGATAATGCTAAGTACATTTATTATGTACAATATGGTGTGTTTAGGTATAATAATAATCTTTTATGGTAGTTATTTTCTGTTTTTTACAGCTGATGAAATTGAGAACACAGACAAGTGATTCATGAAAGATAATATACCTATAGCATGCGAGAATTGATGACCTAGATTTGTCTGACTCCAAAGTGTACAATCTATGTCCTGTGCTACATGGACTTACTACTTAACATTTCTGAATGTTTAACCATTTAAACTAAGAGAATGATCATTATTTCAGGTTTGGTGCAAGAGAAGACAAATTTCAACCAGGAATTAAAAAAAAATGCTTGTAAGTGTGAAATGAAATGAGATTTATCGACTAATGACAAATGATATTATTAAAATATTTTTTGAGGCTTCAGGTTTGAGATGAAATGGCATACACTCATTTCCCCTGCTTCTCCCTGCTAAGTGCAACTAAAAACATAAGGAAATAATACAGGGGACAGTAATAAGAGAATTCTGAAAGGTGGACAGAAGAAGGTGAACTGATGAGGGACCAAGCCCAGGACTTGAGTAGAAGCACAATGATCCTGTGTCTTCTGACTGCACCCATTGGTGGAAGATGTCAGGCCTGTCATTTCCTGGTGCTCCCCTTAGGAGGAGAATGGGCTCAGTTCTCCACAGCAACATCAGCAGAGAGCAAGTGGGAGCTGAGCTGACATTAGCCAGCCTGGAGAGCAGGCCAAGTGAAATGACGTCTGAGCCCCTCATCATGCAGCCTGGGGAGATCCTTTCCTCCCTTCACTAACAGGTACCAAGCAGGAGCACTGGGCAACCTGGAGAAGAGTCTTCCACCCTTACAGGCCCACAATTTCCTCCTCACCCTCAAACTAGCAGCACCAGGTCCAAGGAACACATTCTTTTTCCAGTGACAGAACCAGTAGAAAAATGGAGCCAGAGCCCGACTGTCACCAAGGATAACAGAACAGCATTCCAAGGGCTCTGAAAACTAAATTGTCATTGAAACCGCAGCTCACAGAAGCAGGTCAGGACTTGTGTGCTGAGTCTAAACAGGGTGTCTCCCTGCTAAAATAAAAGTTTAAATAGAGTCCAGAGTCTCTTAGGATAATGCCAAAATATCCAGGAGACAATGAGAAATAACTGCTTCTATCAAGAAATGAGAAAAGACAAGAGATTCTAATTGAAGTGAATCATATGTTGAAATTGTTTAATAAGGATGTTAAAACAGCCATCATAAAAATGTTCCAATGGACAATTTCAAATACTCTTGAAAAACTAGAAAATCACCTCAAATTATAGGAGAAATAAAAAAGAAATGGAAATTATAGAACTGAAAAATACAATATAAATAAATTTTAAAATTTCACTGAGTGGGTTTGATAGTGGAGTGAATATAATAAAGGAAAAAATAGTAACTTGAAAATAGAACAATATAAATTATTTAATCTTAACAACAGAGAGAAAATAGAAAAACAATGAACAGAGCCTCAAAGGCCATAACAAAATGTCTATTATTTATACCATACATGTGTCAGAAAAAGAAGACAAAGAATGTAGGACTGCAAATTTATTTGAAGAAGTAATAATTAAAAACTTCCCACATTTGGCAAAAGACATAGACCTATAGATTTCAAAGAGCTGATTGAACTACAAGTGAAATAAACCCAAATAATTCAGAGCAAGACTCATCATAACTAAATGTCTGAAAATAAAGACAAAGAAAAGATCTTGAAAGTAGCCAGAGAAAAATGACTCTATCTATAGGGGACCACTTATTTGAATGACATTAGATTTCTCATCTCGGACCATGGAGGCTGGAATGAAGTGGCACATTTTTCAAGTACTGAAAGAAAAGGAATCCTACATTCAGTAAAAATTTACTTCAGTAAAAATAAAGGAAAAAAAATTCCAGATGATGAAAAACTAAGATAAGTTGTTATCAGCTGAGTTTTCCTTAAAAAAATGACTAAAGAAAGTTTTTCAAACAGAAAGAAAATGATAATTGAAGAAGGCTTGGAGCTTCAGAGAGGACAGAACAAAGGAATTGGTAAAAATATGGAGAAATATAATAAACTATTTTACCCCTCAGGAGTTTATTAGATCATATATGATGATTAAAGCAAAAATTATAACAACATATTTTGGATGTTGTAATGTAAAGGAAATAGTCAAGACATTATATTTTATATAATATTTATAATATATTTATATAATACATTTTGTATACTTACATTAAATATCTTAATATATTTTATATATTTATTATATTTTATATAATAAGTAGTTAAGACATTATATTTTTAAATTGGAGAAGGGAAAGGACCCAAAGTGGAAGTAAGATTTCACTGCACTGGAAGTAGTAAAATATCAATACTAGTAGACTGCAATAAGTCATGTATGTATGTTGCAATACCTAGAGCAATGGCTAAGGACACTATACAAAGCAATATACTCAAAAACACTACGTAAATCAAAGTGAGATGCTAGATGATGTTTGAGTGATCTACAAAAAGTAAAGAGAAAGAAGAAAGAGAAATAGAAGGAGCAAATAGAAAACAAAATATAAAATGGCAGACTTAAAACCCAATATATCAATAAACATTTTAAATATAAAGGGTATTAATGCACCAATACAAAGACAAACCTTGGCAGAGTTTATTAAACAAAACAAACAATGACCCAACTGTATTCTGTCTACAAGAAATTCGTTTTAAATATAACATGAGTAGATTGGAATTAAAAGGGTAGAAAAAGTATATTATGCAAACATTAAAAATAGCTGAAGTGGCTATATTAATATTAGATAAAACAGACTTTAGAGCAAAGACAATCACTAGGGACAAAAAGGAACATTACACTGATTCATTTTAAATCCTGACTTTAAGCAAGAAATCTTTCCATATTTACAGTGATAATATTAATAAAATAAAATATATATGACCTGATGTTATACATCAGAGCAGAGATGTATACGGTTTATCACAGGGTACGTTATACAACCCAAACTCTTTCATTAATATTAAACATTATCATCAATTTTTTTTTCTGATTGCCCAAGTGATACAAAATCAAACAAAAATCCAGCCAAATAGAAAAGTAATTCAAAGGCCTGGAAATGGCATGGTCTTTGACACGTTTGCGAACAAAATAAAGCCTTTATGGCATGAGGGAGGTTATTTGGAGGAAGAGTAGATGAGTTAATGGAGGCAGCCAGAGGCCAGATCACACAGACCCTTTGTAGACCCTGAGAAGGAGTTTGGCTTTTGATTCTAAAGGCATTGTGAAGTGATGGTGGTATTATTTTAAGTATAGGAATGATACAATTACAGTTTTATGATCCTGAAACTACTGGGGAGAAAGAGAATTGGGTATAGTTTAGGGCATGATAAACATGGAGCATCTAGGTAGGGATGCCCTGTTATTCAAACAGGTCAGGAACAAAAGACAGAGTCATAGCTTTGTGGGTCACAGGCATAGAGTTTATCCCCAGGGGAAACACGTAAACAGAAGAGAGAAAAACTGAGAAGAAAATCCCAGGAAACACCAATATAGAGATTGTGGGCAGACAAAGAGGAGCCAAAGGGAGAATTCCAAATGCATACATTTTGTGTCTGGATTTATTTCTAGATTGAGCATCTGTCTTGTAATCCTTCATCTTTTACTATCCTAATGAAATGGACTCAGACATCCTTTGACCTCTGGGATATTTTATTTAATGTAGGTTTCGTATTCATTTTGTCATGTAAAAAGTAGTACTGGTGCTAGATAAAAGAAGGGTCTAGGGTTTAAAACGCTCAGGGTTGTTTTGCTTGTTTCATTAAGACGCTAAGAAGAGCAAACTACTCATGGGTCATTTAATCAGACGTATATAGTCTGTCTTGTCCAGTTGATGTTAGTCTTTTTTTTTTTTTGAGATGGAGTTTCACTCCTGTTGCCCAGGCTGGAGTGCAATGGCGCTATCTCAGCTCATTGCAACCTCCACCTTCTGGGTTCAAGTGATTCTCCTGCCTCAGCCTCACGAGTAGCTGGGATTACAGGCGTAGGCCACCACAACCAATTAATTTTGTATTTTTAGTAGAGACAAGATTTCACCATATTGGTCAGGCTGGTCTCGAACTCCTGACCTCAAGTGATCCACCCACCTTTGCCTCCCAAAGTGTTGGGATTACAGGCGTGAGCCACTGTGCCCGGCTGTTTGATATTAGTCTTAACTTTATCTTCAAATCTACTAAATTACCAATTTGAATGTCTAACCATTGATCTTACTTGGATCAATGGATCCAAAGTAGGAGGATCCTACTTGGAGGATCAAATAGCTATGCCTGAGCTATTTCAGCCAATATGTTTATGATTAGTTATAAATTCAGTGAGATTTCAAATTACCTGTTACAAAGTTCTTTCCAGAGCTAACACAAAATCAACCAAAGAAAGCATACAATTAAAGCCCCTTTTGTCTCACAGCTTGTTTTCAAATCATTGCCTCTCACTTAGTGTTGTGACTAGGAAGACTGTTTCCCTCTTTCTATCTCTGTTTCCATCCATCTACCTTTTGTTTACTGTATTGGTCATTGTTTTGAGTTTACATCCACTACTCAATGAACAAAAAAGGGGCTAAAAGTTTAGAATTAAAAGAAGTAAAGATAAAGAAAGTAAAATCAATAATTCTAGCAAAAGTTTTCACATTTTAGGAGTAGATTAGTATATTTAGTGAACAAATGTTGAAGTTTCTTTAAAAAAAGGCTGACTTAAATATTGAGTTGATACATATCCTGTCAATAATGTCTTCTAACCTGAATGAGAAAAAATATGGCTTATAGATAAGTATGTATGTAGCAAGAGAGAGTCTTAAATTCTCAAAGGAAAGGTGAACAAGCAAGCCAGAGCCCAGTGTGAATAGTACATAAAAGCCTGTAAGAAAACATTCAGGTTGATGATCTGCCTCGGTAATGCAAAGTTCAGATCACAGAATACCTGGCTCTTCTCCCATTGTTTACTTTCTTGGGTGTTGATTAATCCCAAGAAGACTATTAGGTTATTCCTCTTAATAATGCTTTCAAACTAAAGGCAGACATCTATAAAGTCTTTTACAATGGGATAAAGATAACAGGAAACAAATCAGAAGGTTCAAGGAATACACTAGTTCTCTTTTCCTTGCTCCTATCTGTGTTGAAGGTGTATTGGAAAAGATATGGATCACAGCTGCCTATATGTTCCTTGACCTGATGTCTCACTTTATTCATTTGTATCATATGAACCAATTTTTACCTTGTAAGATTATAGATAATTCACTTAAAGCACCCCCATACGTTAAAAAGTGGGCAAAAAATTATAATCATCTATTTCAAAGTTTTGCCACTCTTTTTAAATTCAAGAATAGCTGTCTCTAAATCTCACCAGTGGAATCTCATTACAAAGTTTTCCAATTTGACAAACTGGTAAAGAAGAGGAGAAACAGTCTGGGATCCAGGAGTCCTGGGTTTACATTACTTATGCAATGAACTTGGCACAGATGTCTTCATCACTCTGGACTTTGGTTTCATCAATTAGAAAGTGTGGTTATTTGCAAACATATTTGGTTATACTAATTACTTCACTTTCAAGAACTGGAGTAATAGTAATAGTAATAATACTAACAATGCTTAGTATATGACCAGCACTATTCTAATTCGTTTATACATAATGGCTGACATAATCCTCACACTAGCCCTACATATTATTCTCAAATATTATTGTTTCTTACAGAAAAGGAACTGTGGCGCAGAAGAGTTGAGCAATTATATAGTCAATTGCAGAGGGAAATTCAGATATAGGTACATTAGTGCCACACTCAAGGTTCCTAACCATCATGCATACTGCATGTTAGGTGATAGGTCCATTTGGCTGACATATTTGGAGAGGAAATTAAAACCCTTAAGACAAGTTTTTATGGATGAAAAGAAAAAAGGCTGAAAACAATGATGAGAAATGGAAACTTCCACTCCAGTTTCCTGAGCATTAAGGTATTAACATTGTTTGGGAGGCTTTGACAGTCTGAAATAATTTCTCATTTGTGACCCTGACACAAAAAGAGGGGAGATAGACAATGATGGCATGCTTAATATGCATGGAGATTTCTCGCGTATTTTCCATTTACCATCCCAGTCCGTAATGCATGCAATTTGAATTTTCTTCTTGATTTAGCTTATGCACTGCTAGCTAATATTACATCTTTGACAGAATATGACAAGCATGTATCTTGGATGTGATCTGTTTCTCATATCTTATTCCATTTTTGCTTTCAGTTTATTCTAATATAGCTGATTTTGCACCAAGAAACCAGAAGAGAATGGAAAGTAAAGAGAAGAGGCATATGACTTGAATAACAATTTACTGCTTGGTTTAAAAATTCTAATTCATCTCATGGATTTTTATACCAACTCCAGCTTAGATCAGAAAATGTGTAGGTGTTAGGGGCATAATCTCACCCTACTTTTTTTAAAACAGTGTGCTGAATATTTTTTGGCAATATGTTAATCACTCTCTTAGAAATGGAAATTCTGCAATAAACAGCACAAACCTTAACGTGCTTCCTGATTCATGCATTTTTGATTACGAGGAAGCTGGCATCTGTTCACAGACTTAACATCACCTTTTCCGAATCCATGTTTCTTCATCTCGCTTATCTGCTAAGGGATTATGTTCATATTTTAGAATATAAAATTTTTCTTGCTTATTATCCCCTAAGGGAGTTGTTAAAACACACATGAGATGAAATGTAATATTTAACTATAAGGAAAACTAACTGTAGTGAAAAAACTGCATAAGTCAGAGATGAGGCCCAGCTTGCCTTGGTTTGAGGGCCTCTGGGCCTGCCTCAAAGTTTGTTTGTTTGTTTGTTTAGTTATCCTAGTTGTTGCCGGATTTTTCATTCTATATAGTGAAGTCAACAAAAAATAGGAGTTCAGAAATTGATGCTTGGAGAACAGGTGATAGATTATAGATATAGATATAGATAGATAGGCAGATATATATATATATGTATAGATGTATATATCTTTAGCTATAGCTTTACAGATGTGTAGATCTATATATAAACTTATAGATATATAGATCTCTCTCTTTCTCTCTCTATCTAGCACCTTAATCCTTAACCCCAATAAATCAAAAAGTTCCTTGATTTGGGCTTATGATTCTTGAAATAATGGAAGTTCATCCTTTATAATGATCTCTGAATACATGTCTTAGTAGTTCAAGTCTGCAGATCCAGGTTACTCTGTATTCCAACAAGGTTGAAGAGAAGAGATGAAAGCTCAAACTGTCACTTCAGAGAATGGGAAATAACCAAAGCAAGATGAAAGATTACTGGGAATAAATACTGAATTAGCGTTATTTTTAATCCTAAACTTAGCTTAACACATTAAGTGGAACTAATTTTCCAGCTTTAATATGCCAAGATAAAAAAGTACACAGCACGTATTCCCTCAAGATAAGCAATCTCCCATACCTGCAAACATCAGTCCTTCCCTACTGCCACCAGCCTCCCATAACAGTAAAACAATCCATTGGCTTTCGAACCAGCTAACAACACTATAACAGGATCCAAATGTGACATATCAATATTAACCTTGAATGTAAAGAGTCTAAATGCCCCCAATTAAAACAGAGTGGCAAGTTGGATTAACAAAAAACAAAGCCCAACCTTCTGCTGTCTTCAAGGGACCCATCTCACATGTAATGATATTCAGAGAATTGAAGTAAAGAAATGGAGAAAGCCCTACCAGGCAAACAGGAAACCAAAAAGAACAGGAGTCACTATTCTCTTATCAGATAAAACAGACTTTATTTATTTATCCATCCAAGATGGAGTCTTGCTCTGTCGCCCAGGCTGGAGTGCAGTGGTACAATCTTGGCTCACTGCAACCTCTGTCTCCCAGGTTCAAGCAATTCTCCTACCTCAGCCTCCTGAGTAGCTGGGATTACCAGTGAGCACCACCACGCCCAGCTAATTTTTGTACTTTTAGTAGAGACAGGGTTCCACCATGTTGGCCAGGCTGATTTCGAACTCCTGACCTTGTGATCCACCCTCCCTGACCTCCCAAAGTGCTGGGATTACAGGCGTGAGCCACTGCACCCGTCCTAAAACATACTTTGAACCCACAACAGTACAAAATGGACAAAGAAAGGCATTACATAATGATAAAGGATTCAATTCAACAGGAAGACTTAACTATTTTTAAATATATACATACTCAACATTGGAACACTAGATTAATAAAACAAGTACTTCAAGACCTATGAAAAAACTCAGGCAGCCACACAGTAATAGTGGAGGATTTAAACACCCCACTGACAGAGTAGAACAGATTATTGAGGCAGAAAACTAACAAAGATATTCTGGACTGAAATTTGTCATCTGACCAGTTGGACTTAACAGACAGCTCCAGAATATGACATCCAACACTCACAGAATAGACATTTTTCTCATCTTCACACAGAGCATATACTAGCACTGACCACATGCTCAGCCTTTATGGCTATTTCAATAGGTTCTAAAAAAATTCAGGTCAGGTCAAGCTTATTGCCAGACCATAATGCAATAAAAATAGAAATGAATACCAAGAGAATCTCTCAAAACCACACAATTACACAGAAACTAAACAACTTTATCCTGAATGACTTTTGGGTAAACAATGAAATTCAGGCAGAAATAAAAAAAATTCTTTGAAATAAATGAAAACAGGCACAATATTCCAAAATCTATGGGATACACCAAAAGCAATGTTAAGAGGAAAGTCTATAACACTAAACGCCTACATCAGGAAGATAGAAGGCTCTCAAATTACTAATCCAACATTGTACCTGGAGGAACTAGAAAACCAAGAACAAATTAACCCCAAAGCTAGCAGAAGAAAAGAAATAGCGAAAATCAGAGCAGAATTGAACAAAATTGAGACTAGGAAATCCATACAAAGGGTCAACAAAATGAAAAGTTAGTTTTTTGAAAAAATAACAAGATTGATAGACTGCTATCTAGATTAACAAAGAAAAAAGGAGAAGATCCAAATAAGCATGATCAAAAACAACAAAGATGACATTACAACTAATCCCACAGAAATGCAAAAGATTCTTACAAACTATTATGAACACAAACTAGAAAATCTAGAGGAAATAGATAAATGTCTAGAAAATACAACCTCCCAAGATTGAAGAAATTGAAACCCTGAATAGACCAAAACAAGTTCAGAAATTGAATCATTAATAAAGAACCTACCAATCAAAAATCTCCCTGGGCCAGATGGATTCATAATCAAATTTTACCAGAGAGAAAAAGAAGAGCTGATTATCAGTCCTACTGAAACTATTCCAAGAAACTGAGGAAGAGGTACTATTTCTTAATTCATTCTTAACTGCATAAACCAGCATCATCTTGATACCAAAATCTGGCAAAGACACAAAGAGAAAAGAAAACTACAGGCAAATATCCCTGATGAACATAGACACAAAAAGTCTCAACAAAATATTAGCAAGCCAAATCCAGCAGCACATCAAATAGTTAATTAACCACGATCAAGTAGGCTTTATGCCTAGGAAGCAAGATTGGTTCAACATACACAATTAATAAATTTGATTCACCACATAAACAGAATTAAAAACAAAAACCATATAATCATCTCAATAGATGCAGAAAAAACTTTCAGTATAATCTGATATCCCTTCATGATAAAAACCCTCAACAAACTAAGCATCAAAGGAACATATATCAAAATAATAATAAGAGCCATATATGACAAACTCACAGCCAACATCATACTGAATGGGTAAAAGCTGAAAGCATTCCCCGTAAGAACTGGAACAAGACAAGGATGGCAACTCTCCCCACTCCTATTCAACATAGTACTGGAAGTCCTATCCAGAGCAATCAGGCAAGAGAAAGGAACAAAAGGCATCTAAATAGGAAATAAAATTCAAAGTATCTCTCCTACCTGATGATACGATTCTATACCCAGGAAACCCTCAAGACTCTGCCAAGAGGCTCCTAGACCTGATAAATGACTTCGGTAAAGTTTTAGGATATAAAATCAGTATACAAAAATCAGTAGCATTTCTATACCCCAATAATGTTCAAGCTGAGAGTTACTTTAAGAACACAATTTCATTTATAGTAGACACTTACACACACACACACACACAATTCCTATGACTACAGCTAATTAAGGAAAGCAAAGATTTCTACAAGGAGAACTATAAAACATGGGTGAAAGAAATAATACATGACACAAACAAATGGAAAAACATTCCATGCTCATGGACTGGATGAATCAATATCATTAAAATGGACATATTACCCAAAACAATCCACAGACTCAATACTATTTGTATTAAACTACCAGCATCATTTTTCTCAGAAATAGAAAAAAAACTATCCTAAAATTCATATAGAATCAAAGAAGAGCCCAAGTAGCCAAAGCAATCCTAAGCAAAAAGAACAAAGCTGAAGGCATCACACTACCTGACTTCAAACTATACTACAAGGCTACAGTAACCAAAACAGCATGGTATTAGTACAAAAGCAGACACATAGACTAGTGGAACAGAATAGAGAACCCAGAAATAAAGCTACACACCTGCAATCTACTGATCTTTGACAAAGTCTATAAAAATAAGCAATGGGAAAAGGGCTCCCTATTTAATAAATGATGCTGGGATAGCTGGCTAGCCATATGCAAAAGACTGAGACTGGACCTTTACCCCTTACCACATACAAAATTAACTGAAAGTGGCTTCAAGACATAAACGTAAGACTGAAACTACTAAAATTCTAGAAGAAAACCTAGAAAATACTCTTCTGAACATTGGCCTTGGCAAAGAATTTATGACTAGGTCCTCAAAAGCCATTGTAACAAAACCAAAAATTGACAAGTGAGATCTAATTAAATTAAAAAGACTGCACAGCAGAATATACTATCAACAGAGTAAACAGACAATCTACAGAATGGGAGAAAATATCCACAAACTATGCATCCGATAAAGGTCTGATGTTCAGAATCTATTAAGAACTTAAATCAACAAGCAATAATAATAATAATAATCCCATTAAAAATGAGCAAAAGACGTGAACAGACACTTCTCAATAGAATACATACAAGCAGCCAAGAAACAAATGAAAACATGCTTAACATCACTAATCAAGAGACAAATGCAAATCAAAATCACAATGAGATATCATCTCACACCAGTCAGAATGGCTATTATGAAAGTCAAAAAATAACAGTTTCTGGCAAGGCTACAGAGAAAAGGGAATGCTTATACACTATCAGTGGAAATGTAAATTAGTTCAGCCACTGTGGAAAGCAATTTGGTGATTCTCAAAGAACTAAAAATAGAAGTACCATCCAACCCAGCAATCTCATTACTGGGTATATACCCAAAGGAAAATACATCATTCTACCAAAAAGACACATGTACTCATATGTTCATTGTAATGCTATTCACAACAGCAAAGACATCAACAGCACAGTAGCAAAGACAATCAACCTAGGTTCTCATCAGTGGTGGACAGGATAAAGAAAATGTGGTACATATACACTATGGAATACCATGCAGACATAAAAAAGAATGAAATCATGTCCTTTGTAGCAACATGGATGCAGCCAGAGGCTATTATTATAAGCAAATTAATGCAGAAATGGAATACCAAATACTGCATGTTCTCACTTATAAGTGGAAGCTAAACAGTGGTTATACACAGATGATATAAAGATAGGAACAACAGACATTGAGGACTATAAAGGTGGGGAGAGAGGCGGGGAAAGAGTTGAAAAACTACCTATTAGGTACTATGCTCCCTACCTGGGTGACGGGTTCAATTATACCCCAAACCTCAGCATCACACAGTATACACTTGTAACAAACCTGCACATGTCCCCCAGGAATCTAAAATAAAAGTTGAAAATAAATAAACGAGTAAAGCAATCCATTGGCTTTGAGACTAGTTACTCACATCAAGTCTGTAATATTCAGTGTGACCTACAATGTCTCTGCCTACCCTGGTTCTTTCCTGTCCCTCCAGATGTAGCAACCCACCACTAAATGCAGATAACTTGTCCTTGTCTTTTTCCATCTGATGCTCAAAACCATTTCTCTCTTTCTGGACTTGGGGCATGCTGTTCCTCTTTTTTTGGCACATTCCCACCCACCCCCACACAAAACTCATCCTTTGCCTAGTTAATTCTGCTAACTCCTAATAGCCCATGAGGTAAGCATGACTTTCTGAGCTTGTTCCTAGATATGTCTTTCTGGGTTTTCAAGTCGTGAATGCAATAGGGAAGGGGCAGTCAGAATTCAAAGTCAGTTTTCTCTGATTCCTTGGTCTCTCTCTCTCTCTCTTTTTTAACTGGATAACACTGTCATAACATTGTAAGCCACACTGAATATTACAGATCTGATATGAATAAATAGTTTCAAAGCCAATAAATTGTTTTATCTATTTATTTAATTTCAACATTTATTTTAGATTCAGGGGCTATCTCTGCAGGTTTGTCTCCCTTTCCAACACTTATATTTAAAGGTCTGAAATTGTGAAGATTTTTTTACTTATGAAAGTTGTTTATCAAAATGTTAGATGTTCATAATTAAAGCTTGATACTCCTTCATTTTTGTGCTAACTTGACCTTCTACAGATTCCTGGTCTGAAAGCTTAGTTGAGCCTGCATGGTGTTTTGGCAACTCTTTCATTTGTCCCTTGATGATTCTAGCTCACACTACTCCCTGTTTCTCTCTGCTCAAGCCTTTATTCTTTGGCAATTAATCCTGTGTTGTCTTGCAACATCTCTCGAGTCTCTGTCTGGTACTATTTAGCTCTTTATTGTTATTAAATTCTTGAATTTGTTATCTCTGATTGCCTTCACTAGGCTATAGGTTTCTTCTGGTTAATGGAGAATATTTTACAAATAATTGGCAAGCACTATCATTTGTGTGAACATTACAGTGTATAAAATTCTTCAGTACACATTGTCACATTCATTTTTCATAACAGTTTTGTGAGAAGGCAGGGAAGGAAGTAGAGGTTACAGAGGTAATTGGCTTGTGTGCTATGTTCACTTTTAAGGAGCAAAAGCAGGTCTTTGACTTTCTGATTTTAGGTTTTGTTTTCTTTTGTTTGATTGGTTTTCTCACCACACCAAGTTGCCTTATACATACTTCCATAGTGTTTAGCACAGTGTCTTTTGTACAAGAAATACTTAATAACCCTCTGTGGATTGATTCTGTATTTTGAAGAAAATAAAATAAAGAATCATTACAGTCTGGATCTGCATGACAAACATCTGTATGAAAAATAAACAAATTATCTCAACTGCCTGGATTCTTCCAAAATGTCAATATTTGGTATGGAGGAAACTAATCATTTTGGCTGAATTGACAGAACTTCCCTCACCCTTTTTTGTTGTTACTTATGGCTCAAATTATGCAAAAACTGAAGAGCCCATGTGTGAATTAAAGTAACTTTTACAAATTTCTATTTATTCAGGACCATGTATGCCTCTGGGATTATTGTAGAAAGAGTCAACAGCTCTGTTTGACCCTCAGCTCATGGCCAGCAAAGGAGGAGTTTAGAGACTGGGAAGTCAGAAACATGTGGTGGTTTCAGGCCTGGGCAAAGCAGGGTAACAAAAATAGTCATTTTTCATTTTCCAGCCCTTGGTGTCTAGAGGACTTTGGGGAATTTAACAAAATATACATAAAGCCCAATTCTGAAAACAAAGCAACACATCCCCTGGCCTTAACAAAGCAAAGCCCAAGGGAAAATAATAATAAACGCTTTGCTTCCTTTGCCACCAACATTACGAATCATCAGCAGTGACACGGGGAACAAAGAAATCAGAGGTTATGAGAAGGAGAAAGGATGAAACAAGAGAGGAAATTAGAAAATAAATATGCATGGCTTCTTTAGGAATTGCGTCTAGATGTATGTGGAACATGAGTTTGACATAAAATGCCAGCCCCCATCCCCAGACACATACAATCACACACACTCCCATCACCAACCCAAGAAAATACCTCTGAGTTATAAACTAGTTATATGAAAATAAAAAGGAGGAAATGAACTGCCAGCTGTCTGCTATGGTCACAGGAACAGATAGTTGACTTGTTTATTAAGTAATATAACGTGTAAATAACTAAAAGATACTTGCTATGTATTACCAAAACAGCAGGTTATAATAAATATATGTGTTTTATTCTACTTAGTCACAAATATGGATATATATGTTTACAGACATATGCAGGCTAGAATGCATTAAAATATAACCAATTCTTTTTTACATTTTTGGCGGTGGAAATATCTGCATTATTTAATTTTTTTCCATGCTTATCTAAATTTGATATTTTGTCTACATGGTCATTTATTGCTTCTGTAATAAAAACAAATACATTATTAAAAACTTAAAAATACCAGTGATTTATGATAAACACACACTCATATAGAAATTCAAAGTAAACTCATGCACAGTGTTTAGAAATTTCATCAATTGCAGTTATGCAGAGCTGTGGCTAAAGAGAAATTTCTACCTTAAAGAAAGGCTATTTTATCAGCTATCTTAGTATCTCTTTCAATGATATAGACCCCTACTTCTACTAATAGCTTACAGTCAAATTCTAGCTGCAAGTTTACCATCTATGTGTCTTAGTTAGTTTACTATTCTTCTCTACTTGCATTTCTGCAAATGGAGCTAATAACAGTACCTTACTTTCTTGAGCTTGGTGAGTATTAAATGGGATAGTCTACGTTAAAATCCTTGACACAGTGCCTGACAAACTGTAATCACCCAATATTATGTTAGCTAATATTATGATTGTCAAAATTGCCATAATCCTCTTCAGAACTGTTACTTTTTCCTGAAAGAACTTCCATTTCACGTATCCAGATTGGACTTCCCATCTTTTCTCTTTACCCATATATCTCAACAACTATTCAACATCCTGCTTTTCAATATACTAATTATTCTAAAAATGGAACATTCTGATATTAAACTTACAAGTTTCTATCCTCAGAACTAAGCCTCGGGAGGTTCCCATGTCTGTGAATGGTAATAGCATCCATCCAGATGTACTGGCCAGAACCTTAGAAGACATCATTTTCTATCCTACTTACATCAATTATTTTTTTTAGAAAGACTCTCTTTCTTCTATCCTACTTATATCAATTCTCTTTTTTTAAAAAAACAAGTATTACCAAGTGAAATGAAATGGATTTTAAAGCCAATGTTACCATTGAAATATCCCTCAAGTCTACCCACCTCACTCCACTTTATCACCATCCTTCTAGATTATTCTAACACTGTTTCTCACATGGACAAGAGATTCCCTACTGGTCCCTTTAAATTCCTTGTGCCTTCTTTGAATATATTTGTTTCTTGCAGGAAGAGTGATAATTTAAAAATGCATACATGATCGTATTACTTCTGTGCTGAAAACTTTTGGGTATCTGCATACTGCTTTGATGAATGATCAAAATCCTGATCAGTGACCTGCAAGGCCTACTTAGTCCCTTCTTACCATTTCGGGTTCCATTAATACTACAGTAAATTGCTCGTTCCTTAGTTAATTGTGCTCTGTTTGCATTGGTGGTTTGTTAATTCCTCCAGCCTGATCTGTAACCTCCTATTGTAGGCTACTTAGAACATTCTTCCTCTCCCTACTCTCCTCATATCACCCCCGTTAATTCCTTATTTTCTATTCTGCCTATCTAAACTCTCAGCAGATACTCTTCCTTATACTTCAACGAGAAAATAAAAGCAAACAGATGAGAAATCCCTCTCTTTTCTTGTAACCAAAGATGCCAACTTCCCCACTTTTATGTCTGATTTCTTCGATTTTCTTCCTGTTACAATGTGTTTTAGAACGACTTCACCGGTACTTTGGTCCTTCAACTTTCTTAGGAAACTTTCTACAATTTTCCCTTTTATTCAGCTTCATCAATTTCTCCCTTTAGCTGGGTTACTCTCTACAGCACACACGCAAGCTCTACTGTTTCCTATCTGAAAACATAAACTATTTAAAGCATTTCCTAACTTCACAGTCCCTTCAGCTACCACCCTAATTCGCTGTATCCTTTTTTCTAGAAAAGTTGTTTATATTACTGACTGAACTTCCTGGTCTGCTCCTTTTTAATTGTTTACAAACAGGCTAACAGGCTTCACGCCCTCACACTCAACAGAAAATGATCTGATTACATTACTGAGTGTCCTTCCCAGTCTTTTTCATATCTGTTTTCATCCTTCTTGGCAGCACTCCCTCTTTTTTTTTTTTTCTTTTTTTTTTTTTTAAAGACAGAGTCTCACTCTGTCGCCTAGGCTGGAGTGCCACAGCACAATCTCAGCTCACTGCAACGTCGGCCTCCTGGGTTCAAGTGATTCTTGTGCCTCAGCCTCCCGAGTAGCTGGGATTATAGGTGCCTGCCACCACGCGCAGCTAATTTTTGTATTTTTAGTAGAGATAGGGTTTTGCCAGGTTGGCCAGGCTGGTCTTGAACTCCTGACCTCAGGTGATCCACCCACCTCGGCCTCCCAAAATGTTGGGATTACAGGCGTGAGCCACAGCGCCCTACCCTGACAAGCACTCCCTCTTTTTAAAAGCATTTTCTTCTCTTGGTTTTCAGGTCATCATATTTTGGTTTTGCACCTACCTCACTGAACAATCCATCTCAGTCTCTTTTCCTGGTTGTTTCTTTGCGCAGACTCCAAATGATGGAACTTCTCAGAGCTGGTATTAGGCATTCTGTTTTCATTTATATTTAGCTATCCTCATTTAGTTATATGACAGATAACTCATACAAACCACTCACCATAATTCATAAAAGGAGTTTGGTCCACACTTAATCTTAGTTCTTTCCCCCTCTTCTTGATGTATATGTAGCCTGAGCGACATAAGCCACAGAAATTTGGCTTACACAAGAACTAAGGTGCTTCTGGCAAACTCAAGGAAAGAGCCACATGGTTGCATGGGTTGGGAATACTTCCCAATAGTGGCTTTTCTGAGTGTCTTCATTCATCTCTCTCATTTTCTCATGAGAATAAGCTGGGAATATTTGCCAGTCTTTATAGGTCCTGGGAAAGTAAAAAGGTTTCTGTTAGAAACTGAAGGACTTCAGCCTTCGGTTGAAAGTAGGAACACTTAGTTGACTCTGTAACAAGACTGCTATCTCTCTCAGAGTCTTATGATAAGAAAAGAGATGGGAAATGTGAAGTTTCCTGAGAGAGAATTTGAGAATTCAGAAATAAACACTGGATTATCCTAAAGGCCCATTAACGTATTTTAACTGGAAAGGATGTAATATCTATCCAGATTACAGCAAGATGGCTTAGATTTTTTCTCATAAAATCCTAAGCTCTCCAGAAGGGTAGAGGATTACCTACATAGCTGGAGAAATTAAAGAATGTAAGAAGATTCTAGAGCCACTTAGAAGAGTCATATGAGGAAAACCAATACAGGACTTCCTAATAGAAACAGTTTTTTCACATGGGGTCAAGTGACATTGAGGCATTGTTCTTCCTGTATAGGATGTAGGGAATTGTAAGGTTCTGCCGTGGCTGCAGTTTGCCTGTTGCAGACTAAATAATAAATGATACATGTGTACTTTCCTTTTAATGAATTTTCCTTCTGATACTTTGCAATTAACAGGAATTCAAGTGGAGAGACTTTCCCAGGTTTCTGTACTGTAGCCAAGTCAAATGAGCCATGTCTTCCTAATAAAGTAAAGAAAAGATAAAAGAAAACAGGCCCTTTGTGCCAAGGACATCTCAAATACATGAGAGCCGAGGAGGTGTGGTTTAGACTGCATAAAAGAGGGGAAATGAGACCCCTCAGAATCAAAGGAAGTCTAAGTGATAATAGTGTCTCTATCTACATTTTTAAATTTAATTTTATTTATTAAATTTTGTTTTATTTTTAGTCGACACAAAATAATTGTACATATTTATGAGATATGATGTGATGTTTCGTTACTTGCATATATTGTGTAATGATCAAATCAGGGTAACTAGCAAACCCATCGCCTCAAACATTTATCATTTCTTTGTGGTGAGAACATTCAGAATCCTCTTTTCTAGCTATTTTGAAATACACAGTATATTATTGCTAACTATAATCACCGTGCTGTACAAAAGAACACCAGAACTTATTCTTTCTATCTAACTGTAACTCTGTACCAGTTGACCAACCTTTCCTCCTCTCTCCCTTTCCTTTCCCTTATCCAGCCTCAGGTAACCACTATTTTACTCTCTACTTCACTGAAATCAACCCTTTTAGATTCCACATGTGAGTGAGATCATATGTAGAATCTAAAAGGGTTGATTTCAGTGAAGTAGAGAGTAAAATATTTGTCTGTCTGTGTCTGGCTTATTTCACTAAACATAATGTCCTCCAGGTTTATCCATGTTGTTGCAAACAACAAAATTTTATTTTCTTATGTTCATCTATATTTTTAAACATAATCTGCAGTTCAGTTACTTTAATGGATTTAAGACACAGAAAATATTAGAACTGTTCTCATTATTAGTCAGGATGCTTTGACATAAAATGATAAGTACACATTTCAAATTTTCTATAGTAAAAATAATTTTGTTGGTGTTTACATATATGAGAAGAATATCAAGGTGAGGTCACAAAAATTGAAGTAGGAATTATGCAAATCAAAATAGAAGAACTGGAACCTAGCACTCAAAACATCAGGTAATAATCTTTCATTTTCTCTCTAATCTGCTTTTTTTGCTTGTTGACCTCATTCTTTCCTACGCAGACAGATTTTCTCCATGTGGCAGGATATCTGACTACTGACATTCTCGTTTTAGCAGACCTAGAGGAAAGTAAGAACATAATTTCACCAGCATCTATATCCATCTCAGGGAAGGTGTGTTATCAGCCCAGAATAGGCCATTTCTCCTTTCCCTGCTTTGAAGCAATCATTATTGCAAGATATATCCAGTGCTATAATTGGAACAAGCCTGCTCCATGAACATATGGAAGAAAGTAGATATAGAGTTGGCAGAGCAGATTTTAAAAAGAAATTGTCAGCTACCATAGACTACTGTATTCTACATGACCCCAAGAGTATAATTATAAAAATAGGTCAGAAACTCCAAGGAATGAAATTTCAGCACAATACTGTATTTAATGTCTTTTTTGCAATAGTCAAAACTAGGTAAAGATGTTGAATTGAGTAACTTTGTTAAGTTAGTTGCCCATCTCTAAAGGTGTTCAAACAAAGGCTAGAAGATAAGTTCACAGCAATGTTTGAAGAACAGCATTTTAAAATCATGTGTAATTGAGCCTCCTGAGATATGGAGAAGGCCATCAGGATTTGCACAAGATGGCAGAAAGGGAGAACTTGTCCCCTACTGTGATTCAACAGGAGTATTTCTATTGATCTATTTTACATGCTGAAATTCCATATATAGTTTTGAGTGGGATTGTCAACAAAAGGTAACAAATCCACTGTAATAACTGTGGTAGGTGCTCCTAGGTAGTAGATAAGATGAGATAGCCTTTAAATGCTGGTATTATCTTTATATATAAAAAGAGATCAAGAAAGATCTTTAATGTTCATTTTAATGATAGAGTTCTATGATTTTATGAGCTTCTTGGGGGAATTGAAAAGTACTAACAGAAATTTTAGAGTCTGGCTAATTTGGGGGATCAATAAATTAACCTACTAGAGGCTTCTGATGTTCTCATGAAGCTAGTCAAAGGATGCTCCATTAATAAATTAATAATATTAATAAAAACTAATAAATTAACCTACTAGAGGCTTCTGATGTTCTCATGAAGCTAGTCAAAGGATGCTCCATTAATCGCTGGGGTTCAGTGTTCATTTCACATATTGTGGCTTCACATCCTAATGGGAACAGCCCAATCAAATCGTCAAATTTAAGCTATTTTTTAATTAGAGCCTTGGTTATGCGTTTTGCTGATAAAGAAACTGAATTGACTTGACTGAAATTTCACAGGTAGTTAAATCTATGGTTTAGTTTATTCACTGCTTTTATGGTTTTCTATTTATTACTATTATTATTATTATTATTTGAAATGGAGTTTAGCTCTTGTTGCTCAGGCTGGAGTGCAATAGCGTGATCTCGGCTCACTGCAATTCTCCTGCCTCAACCTCCCAAGTAGCTGGGATTACAGGCGCCCACCACCACACCCAGCTAATTTTTGTATTTTTAGTAGAGTCGGGATTTTACCATGCTGGCTAGGCTGGTCTTGAACTCCACTCGCCTCAGCTTCTCAAAGTGCTGGGATTACAGATGTGAGCCACCATGCCCAGCCGCTTTTATGGTTTTTTAAAATATTGGACTTTAGAGTTAGGGAAGGAAGAGAAAGGATGAAAAGAGATAATTCAGCTAGGCAGGCAGACCTGGGAGTGCTGAAATTCCATATTCTCAGGTATAGCAGGAAAAGGAGATCTGGTTCAATTCCATCCATTGATTCAATTAATTTTTCAAAGTCTTCTCTTGCTAGACTCTCTGCTAGAGACTGGGGTACAAACATGGATAAGATGGCCTTTTGTTCCTAGTGAATTTTTATCTATTGAAGGAGAGACGCTAAACATAAAGACAGATGTTTTATCTATTCAACTTTTTTTTTGTAAAGAGATCATGAGGTGAAAAAGACAATTTCTATAATGAAGAAATTTTAAGTATATACAAATATATGTATCTGTACTAGCAAATGTATTTAATATTTTAAAAGGTACACTGTAATAAAACATACTGTATAGTACTATAAGCATCATGCTCTGAGAGAAGAAAGGAGAGACTTTTTTTTCTTTTTCCTCCTAGAGGGTCTGTGGAAAATTCTCAGCAGAAGCAGCATTGCCAATTAATGAAGAAGGAGAAACTATTTTGCTGCATCATTTAGGAATGACCCAAACAGTAGGAATTTCTGATAAGTTGCCTGCTTAGTGCAGATGATATTTGATATCTTTCAGTAGTTGAGTTAGTAATGGCTCTCAATTTGTATCACCTCTCTTAGTTCATAGATCCAGACATCAGTAGTGCACTTGAAAATGGCATTGCAAATCACACATATTTACATGAATCATATAGATATATTCAAGACTGCTGCCAGACACCTTTATTGCTTTTCCCATACACAGTGTTTTTGAGCTCTTCCTGAATGCACTGGGATTAACTTTTTGGCTGTGTGTATATTTTGGAAAGAGTAGTGGTGGTTAGGATCTGTGAGTATGCATACAAAATAGCAGAGCTTTTGTCCCATTCATTAAATATATACTTATTGAATATTTACTATGTGCCAAGTACCATGCAAGACACTTGAAAGTAAGATGAAGAATAAAAGAATCCTCCATCTCTAGGAGCAAGCAGTTCTTTTTAAACTCTCTCTCTCTATGTATGATGTATGTATGTGATTATATATATCCATATATTATGTGTATATATATTATTTTTGTATACATTTGCTTTTTATACACATATAGGATTATGTACACATACTCTGTTTTTTTTTTTTTTTTGATGCAGAGTTTTGCTCTGTCGCTGAGGCAGGAGTGCAGTGGTGCAATCTCGGCTCACTGCAACCTCCACCTCTCGGGTTCAAGCAATTTTCCTGCCTCAGCCTCCCAAGTAGCTGGGATTACAGGCGCCTGCCACCACACCAGGCTAATTTTTTTTTTGTATTTTTAGTAGAGATGGGGTTTCACCATGTTGGCCAGGCTGGTTTTGAACTTCTGATCTCAAGTGATCGTCCTCCCAAAGTGCTAGGATTATAGGCGTGAACCAGCATACTTTAATTTAATTTACCCTGGTCATTGTTCCTCTAAGTTGTGATTAGGCAATTTCTCCAATCACTGGACCCCAGAGACAGCTCTTGTTAGGTGCTGGTCCATTGGGTCTCTAATTTAAAAAGCCCTTTTCTGTGGTGTTTGTCAGCTCCCATGGAGTAAGTATTTTCACCATCACTGATTTCTAGCTTCATCTTGATGCCACTGAACATAGAGTTATGACAAGACATGCACAGTCAGCTCTTGCTAGATGGTACAAACTAACTTCAGCACTGCATTCTACGAGATGGATCTGGTTCAGACTGAGACATGTATCCAAGGGAGAAATAATGAGGAAGCCACCTTTAAAAATCATGCCACACATGGGAAATAAATTGTAGTCAAAATTATGAATACGAGTACTAGAGACATATGATGATACATTTTTAAAAGTACACAGATTTTTTGACTTTCCTGCTAGAAATGTCATTTCTTACCATTGATCTTAGGCAAAAGCCCAAGATCTTAACCAAGGCCCATAGCTCCTACATAACCTGATATTCACCCGTCTTACCTCCTGTAGTCCTTTAGCTTCTTGCATTTTGTAAATGTTATATCTGCTCTTTTCTGCTATAAGCCTTTGTACTAGCTTTTCTTTCTGTCTGAATGCTCCCTTGTTCTCCTCCCTGCCCCAGGTAGATCCTATAATTTGTATTAGTTTGGTGGTCTCAAATAAAATGTCTCTTCCTTGGAGAAGATTTCTTAGCCTCTCCTCATCCACTAGGTCATGTCTCCTCTTATGTTATATAATATATAATAAACCTATAAATATCATAGAATGTTCGAAGTTTTCCTAATAGCACTGACAACAACTCTAAATAATCTGTGAGTCTGTCCCCTGCTAAAATGTAAGTTGATAGGCACTCTACTTGTCTTATTTACTATCAGATCTCCAGGGCTCACCACAATGCCTAGTGTACGTTAGGAATTCTATTAATAATAACTGAATGAAGGAATGAGCGAAAAAGCAGGAATTTATTAAATTCTCAAATTGACCAGTAGAGAGTTTCAAACAATTCTAATAATTTCCTTCCATCTCACCTTTCTCTTAAAAAGAATTTTATTTGCATAGTTATTCTGACATAGAGTGATCAGGGGAAAATAAGCCTCCAAAACTAAAATACTCATGCACCTCATAACAATGTTTTGGTCAATGATGGACGCATATATGATGGTGGTCCCATAAGATTATAGTATTTTTACTCTACCTTTGCTATGTTTGTTTAGATATATTTAGATATACAAATACTTACCATTATATTATAATTGCCTATAGTAGTCAGTACAGGAACATGTTGTACATGTTTGTAGCTTAGTAGCAATAGGCTATACTATACAACCTAGGTGTGTAGCAGGCTATACCATCTAGATTTGTGTAAGTATACTCTACCTTGTTCCCACAATGACAAATTGCCTAACAACACATTTCTCAGAATGGAACTTCATTGATAAGTGACACATGATCATCATCATTTTGGCTCTTCATTAAGCTAGTAGAGAAAGCAAGTAAAACAAATAACTAAACCTGTTTTGGAAGCATAGCTGTGCTATTATGTTTTAAACAACTACTGTTTAAAACATCTTAAGAGCCTTATATTTTCTGCTTCTGTAGTGGTTTAAATCAATGATATCATCTTTCTTTTTTTTCTTTTTTTTTTTTTTGAGATGGAGTCTCACTCTGTTGCTTAGGCTGGAGTGCAGTGGCACGATCTTGGCTCACTGCAACCTCTGCCTCCCAGATTCAAGTGATTCTCCTGCCTCAGCCTCCTGAGTAGCTGGGATTACAGGCATGCACCACCATGCATGGCTAATTTTTGTATTTTTAGTAGAGACAGGGTTTCACCATGTTGGCCAGGCTGGTCTTGAGCTCCTGACCCCAGGTGATCCGCCCACCTCAGCCTCCCAAAGTGCTGGGATTACAGGTGTGAGCCACTGCGCCCAGCAGATATCATCTTTCTTTATAGATTCTGCCTATGCTGTCTCATCAAATCAATCACTAAGAAAGAGGTCTCAAATGTCTGAAAACTTTTTACCAAACCTCCTCTTCTGCATATCAAAGAGGAGGTACCTATCACTACAGGGCTGGTGTTGGAGGGGGTGTGTGTTTGGAGAGGGGGGTGTATTTGAAGCACAGTGAGGACTTTGAAAGTTTTAAAGACGTCTAGTGCAACTTGAGTCCTCTCAGGCCCCCAGCCCAAGTCCTTGGACAATATCCCCTGCTGTAGGTCAAAACAGGGAAATATAGAATTTGCCAGGCAGAACATCAAGAGGGTTTTGAGTTTCACACGAACACGTGAAGATTATTACCTCCAGCACACCTTAATTTCCACAGATTTCAGTTCAACACCCTCAGAGGCAAAGCCGACTTGAAATATTGTATTCCATTAACTTCTTCTTCCTCTCCCGTTGTGATTTGACATCTCCTCCCTAGGATGGTTTTCTCCTATTAGATTAGAATTTGGATCTTGAAATTTCCAGCATCGTCTATCCAGATGGAATTTTGTCTTCTTTCAGCTTCGTTTCAAAGCTGTCTTGGTTTCTCCAACTATAGAGTCCTCCTTCAGGCCATGTGCCATCTGTATCCTGTGCTGTATTTACAACTCCCTCTGCTTCCTTCATCTCTATTATCTCATTTATCCTTCTTGCATTACTGCTTGAGAGCTTGGGAATATGGTTTTGATTAGGAAGCTCTGTTTTACCCCTGGTGTTCACATACTGGCTTTCAGTATCCCAGCCCACTTTTCATTGCTGTCTTCCTCTGGTCACAGTTTGCCTTGTTAAAGCATAATGAGCTCATCTTCGACTCTTTAATGGCCTGACCCCATTTCTTCCTCTGAACCATATTACGTTATGGGTGACATTATTTACGTTTTCCTTCTTGCTCCTGTGACATGGTTCAGGCTTTCCCTTTTTCCATGTGCTGGATCAGAAAGCACAGGCTACACAGGTTGTAAGTTAATTCTTTCTTTCTAAGTGACCCCTTCCATGATTCTGCAACATCCCTCAAATCTACATTCGTTGGAGTCACAAATACAGTTTTGCCAAGGAAATCAGCCAGGTTGGATAACTCTGGATTTGGAATAAAATCTATTGTTAGGTTAGAAAGAAAAAGAAACTGTTGAGTCTTCTCTTCAGTAAATGAGGGAGGGAGGAGCTGTGACTTTTGCTTATGATGCCCAAACTTCAAGACCACATTAGAGCAAAAGGGAGAAAAGGAGACTTGGAGCAAAAGATCTGGTTTCCTAGTCTCACCGTGGGTCATTGCTTGAGTGACTTCTTTAGTCCTGAAGCTCATGTTTCGTCTTGCTTTTGTCTTAGTCTATTTGGGCTGCTATAACAAAAATACAATAAATAAACATTTATTTCTCATAGTTCTGGAGGGTGAGAAATCCAAGATCAAGATGCAACAGATTCAGCATCGGGAGAGGGCCCACTTTCTGCTTCATAGCTGCTTCTTGCTGTGTCCTTACATGGTAAAAAACTGCATCAGAGATATCTCTGGGGTCTCTTTTATAAAGGCACTAATCCAATTTATGAGAACTCTACCCTCATGACCTAATCATTCCCTAAAAACCCTACCTCCTTATACCACTACCTTGAGGCTTAGGGTTTCAACATATAAAGTTTGTGGGAAATGAAAACATTCAACCTATAGCAAATGTTTATTTACAAAATGGATCTACCAATATTTTTCAGTTTACCAGACTTAATCAAATAACTCCTGTGTACCTAAAAACATTTGGGAAACAGTATAGTGGTATGAGCATGAAATTTTGAGTCAAACTTGCCTGATAAAGTTTAGGTTTTCATTCCAGTATTTATCAGAGTACAATCTTGAATGAGTTATTCAACACCTATAACCCTCAGTTTCTTTATCTAGAAAATCAAATAACAAAATTTTTCACCTTACAGGACCATTATGAGGGCTAAATACAGTAATGATACTAAAGTCCTTAAAAGACTATTTCATGGTATATACTTAATGAACACTGGATGTTATTAATATTGCTACTAACTATCTTATATCTCTATAACTTCTAGAGCAGTTTAAGATAATATAATTCCATAGGATTATATTTGTTTACATATTCACTTCTCCTGGTCAGACTTTAGACTACTTAGAAGAGGGATCATGTCTTAACTTTCCCTCCTTAGCACCAAATATGGGGGGTCTGAGATACAGAAACTTGAGAAAGACATCTTGACTTGAAATGGAGGTAGGAGACAATATCAGTGTCTTTGCATCTGAGCCTCTTCCAGCACAACTGCTGAACAATTTCAAGTCAAACAATTTCGAAGGGAGTTGAAAGTCAAATGTATCAAATGTAACTTACTTGTTCTATGCCAGGGGACTGATTTTCCCTTTCCATTATTTGGAGAGTTCTACCCTGTTACTTTGATCCCCCCTTTGTTTCTATAAAATCCAATAAAAATTTTAAACACAAAATTTATACACAGTCGCTCTAAAGTTCCAATTTAGATGCAAAATAAAAAGTTAAAAGTAAAAGTTGCCCCTTTTTTTCCTTCTAGAGGTAAACACTTTTGATAATCTGGTATGTACCTTTTTAGATTTTTCTCTGTATGTAGAAGCATATACTATTACATGTGTACCATATATAGAGGTTTTTGTTTTGTTTTAAAAATGGTATCATACTATAAATATTCCTGTTTTGTTTCATTAATAAAACATAAATAATGTCATAACTTTACACATTGTAAAGACAATCATCTACATCTGGGGATTTACCAAATAATTTTTTAAAATTAGCTATTTTATTATCCATCAATGTAATATATACACAGAGTTTAAACATTCAAATGCATTTTTAAGAATGGTACCCTGCACCCACTTCTACTTCATATGCTGACCACCATCATGACCCCTAAGCCTCCAACTGTTCATCAAAGGTAGCTTTTTTTTTTAAGCCAGTTTCTTCTTAGCTCCACATATCAAATCAATATCTCTGTATTGCTATCTCTTGACTCACAAGTTCAGATATTAACTATTTATATCCTCTCCTTTCCTGCTGCTTCATCAATATACAGATTTTTAAATGCTTGTTAAATTTGTAGTCCATATTATTGTTAGTATGGCAATGTAAACATTTGTTTTTCACTGCTGACCTACTTGGTACCGAGTACCAGGATAACTTTTTTAAAAACAGCTTCCACACCTCCCTGTCTCCCATTTAATTACTATGTAATTTGCTTAATGCGTGATCATTGAGCTAAATCTTCCAACATCTTAAATAAGCTCTGCAAAATGCCTCTTAGTAAAAGACTTTACAAACTTTAAACTGGCTTGGTGCAAAAGTAATTGGGGTTTTTGGCATTAAAAGTAATTACTTTTAGTAATATAAAAAAGTAATTACTTTTTTATAAAGTAAGTAATTTTTATAAAGTAAGTAATTTAGTAACATAAAAGTAATTACTTTTCTTTCTTTCTTTCTTTTTTTTTTTTTTTTTTGAGACAGAGTCTCGCTCTATCACCCAGGCTGGAGTGCAGTGGTGCAATCTCGGCTCACTGTAACCTGTGCCTCCCGGGTTCAAGTGATTCTCCTGTCTCAGCCTCCCGAGTAGCTGGGACTACAGGTGCCTGCCACCACGCCTGGCTCATTTTTGTATTTTTAGTAGAGATGGGGTTTTGCCATATTGGCCAGGCTGGTGTCGAACTCCTGACCTTGTGATCTGCCCTCCTTGGCCTCCCAAAGTGCTGGGATTACAGGTGTGAGCCACTGCGCCCAGCCAAAAGTAATTACTTTTAATGGCAAAAACCACAATTACTTTTGCACCAACCTAATACACAATGTAACAGTTCCACTTTTACCTAGAGGTGGGTCCTGGTGACCTCCTTTTTTCTGTTCCTATCTGAATCTGGGTTTGTCTGTGCCTGCCACACTGCTATTGTTTGGGATTTTTCCTTCCTCAGTATCCCAAGAATTGCTTTTACTCTTATTTTGTTTTGGATCGACTGTTAGTAGGATCTCATGTCTTTTTTCTTGATTTACTTATTATGATGAGACTTTTTTTTTTTTTTGAGTAGATTCTTGAGAAACTGTTCAAGGAGGTAATATTTTTGATATTCCACTTTTCTGAAAATATTTTTAGTTTATCTTTATTCTCTGTTGGTAGTTTGAATGGATATAGAATTCTAGGTGGAAATTTAATTTCACTCAGACATTTGAAAGCATTACTTCCAGCTTTCATCATCATTCATATGATGCTGTTCTTATGCAATTTTTTTTTGTATGTGAATTTTAGACCTTTTTATTGCTTTCAGAATCTTTTTTTAAAACCATAATTATTGAAATTTCCCACTTAGTTGCTCTGGTCTGTGCCTTTACAAATTTCATCTTGTTTTCAATTTAGTGGGCTCATTCAAATTGGAGACTTATGGCCTCAGTTATAAGATACTGTATTTTGTTATTTATTTGTTAATATGTCTACATTGTATTCTAGACATTTTATTCCTTTAGTGCTTATTTTTTGCACTTGGATACTTTCTGAATTGATCTTTTCTCTTCTATTGTCTAGCTCCACTTTTTTGTTCTATTTTCTGGAGCATTTTGTCAGTTATTTCTTTCAATCTTTTTACTGATTTGAAAAAAAATTCTGTTCCTTTTTTTTCTTCAGGGATTAATTTTTATCAGAGTTTCTGTTTACCCATAGCACCTTGTTCTTGTTTTATTGATGCAATAGTTTCTTTCATGTGGATGAAATATGGACTATCATTTTAAAATAGTTCCCAGTTATAATTGTCTTTATTGTTCTTCTTTATACTTCATGCTGGAAACTTTCCTCCAAAATTTTGTGATCTTTGAGCCCTTAAAAGCAGAAATGCATTTTGGAGCCTTTTAAAAATAGAAATTCTACCAGTAAGCAGAATTTAGCAAATAGTAGGCAATCAAGTGGACAGCTGGCATTTAAAAATGACTTTTCCCAAATGTCCTTATTAATAGTCCTCTTCTCTGGGGCAGTTTAGGATCTTGAAAGAAGGATACCAGTCTCCTGTGAGTAAGGTAAAATGAGGGGAGCTGAGGACTTTCCTTTCACCTGTGACTTCACCTCCTTTGTCTTTACTTCAGAATTTCACCTCTTACCCTTTTCTGAGCTTTATTTTCTTGAATCAAGAGTGGCCTTAGTTCAATTGCTTCAGAATGTACATCTCTGTTTTCCTATGGAGAGAGAGCAGGAGCAGTCATAGCATTGGATAGGAATGAAAATGACCACTTTCCTAGACATTTAAGTAATCCACCTGGTTTTAGCCCGGTCTCTTTGCCTCCACCTTCTTCATGCCTAGAGCCTCTCTTTTCTGAGGTCGAGTGGTTTCTGTGGGGCAATCAGCTTGTTTCTCATTTGGTGTCCTACTCTGTTCCTACTTTCTCTGCTCTAAGTTATTTCCCATTCACCCTTTCAAATTCTGCTGAATTGTATATTGGGATCGAGTTGAAAACACTTCAACAGTCTTTAATAGTTTTATTGAAGACTAAGGATATCCTTCTGTTCCTGTTGTAGTCACGAAAGAGAAAAGGGCAGAGTCATTATTGGTGACTTTGACTAATTTTGATGACTTCTGGATTTGCCATTGACTTGAGATATATCTTCTCCTATCATCATACAGAATTTCTGTCTTAAAATAGAATATATGACAGTTTTTATCCCTGTTCATCTTACTATAAGGCAAGAAAGGTCTTTCAGTTAGGCTTTGATGGCTTTAATTACTTAATTTCACAACTAATATTGTAATTCATTTCATTATTTAAGTTCCTTATTACTTTTCTCTCACATCTCCTTTGGTGGAACATAAAATTAATGAATAGTACAAAGTTTATAAATGATATGTTATAATCATCAAGCAATTAAAAAAACAAGAAATAATAACTAAAGCTTTTTCATAGTTTGCAACACTTAAATTTGCTAAGACTTTCTCTGATGATAGGATTTTTAATATTTATACCACAATAATATTATAAATAATTTAATGGTATAGAATATTTTATAAAATATTAAAAACTCACAATCATAACACTAAAAATAATAGGCATAAACTTAAAAAAAAGCTAAAAATAACCACCTCTCCCCCAACACACCTACAGACAATAATGTTTTCATAATATATATTCTACAGTAGACACAGATTAATCTCCACATGTATTTTATTTGGTGCTTCTGTATATCAATGATTCAGTGAGTTTCATATTCTGATTGTTATTAGGAGAATTTCAGTGAACCAAGGCTGAATAAATGAGATATTCCTCCACACTTTCAACCTCACCCCTGTTTAACTTTATATTACTACTCTGAGTTGTTCATATCTGTCTTCTAAATAACTCGTTCTTACTCATAATGAATTCCCTATACATCTGGAGATAATCCTTGAGTGTTAGGAGGCCACTTCTGTAACCTTATCTGCTTGAGGTTATTTATTCCTGGCCTGACCTTCTGTCCCTACCACGCACAGCTATCACTCCCAGGTGACTGACAAAGGCATCCTGCAAATGGCACTTTAATGACTAAGCCCAGGATACTGGAACTGTTCAATGGTCAGTTGAAGGCCTTTCTTGTGCTACTGATGCCTTATTGATAACGTTGTGCCACTATGAGGGTATAATCAAAACAAAAATCTTCTAGATGGGCTATGCTAGAGAGAACATGAATTTGTGATTTAGATAGAACCTAATATCAATTTAGGCTATGTCACCTTTAGTTGTGATCTTGAGAAAAAAATAACCTCTCTGACATTATTTCTCTAACTATCAAGATCTAGGGATTTTTCAAATAAGATGATGCATGCATCCAGTGCTTAGCAAATGCTCAGAAAATTGTAATGCATGCTACTATTACTTGCAACTGTGGCAGAGAACTTTTGTGGGGGTATTTATATAAGGAATAAAGGAGGTCCAAGAGGTCTTTGGACCTAAATATTCCTTCTAACGGCTTCCATATGTGGTAGAAATACATAGGAACCATAATTCATCATAACTCTCCACAATTGACAAATAATTATATTATAATGATCTATATAGTAAGCCTATGTATACTGTAGAAAACATCCTCAGATACTCTTTAGAAGAGGCTGAGATATCAATAACTTGAACAAAAGTATAGACACGGGGTATGAAGATATTAATATATCCGATACAATGTATAACTTATTGTGTTGTTAATATTATGTTGGTGAAAAAGCAATTCTTGTTTTTGCATTAAAAGTAATGGCAAAAACATCATTACTTTTAATGGCAAAAACAGGAATTACTTTTGCACCAACATAATATATTCAATAAATCATTGTGAGAAATTACATATTCCCTAAGCTATTGTTCTGGATGATTATCTAACAAGTTACCTCTAAGTGCCATGAAGGAAAAAGACGCAGAAAAAAATCTCATTTTCCTAGAGGAAAATGAACATGAAACATGAGGTAGACATGCCTAGGTGAGCTCTTTGGACAAGATAAGGACATTTCTAGAAAAGGGGAGGAATTCTAACAGTGTGTGTGTGTGTTGGGGTGGTAGTATATATCAGAATTTGGCTTTGGCCATTCTTGAATACCAGCTTAGTTTAAACTGTATTAGCCAAGTTCGTTTTTTTATAACCTACTCCACTTTGGTATCATATGGGTCAGTTGGAAAAATATCAACTCTGTAATGAACACTTCTCTAGTACCTGGGATTTTTCTCTTGAGCCAACTTTCCTATGTCACTTTGTTGAATGCATTTTTCAACATCTTTGTAGTGAAAAGAAAATACTTTAATAAATCTTTATTTCCAAACCTGTGTTCCCTGTGGTGATGGCAAAGTTTAGGTGAGATTTACTCACAGACATGGCTGAGCTTGTTGAAGGACCCCCAATGTGTCATCTTTGCTGTGTCTTCTGCCAAAAAAGACTTTCTTTACATTATGAATTAAATAGCTCTCACATCCTGGAGTCTACTCTCAAATCCTATTGACTATTCTGCACTACTCAGAAATGTTCTTCATTTGTATCTAAACCTTGATCTCAATCCATATGTTTATATGACTCAAAATTTTAGTTTGATTATAATAAATACTTTTCACAGGAATGGAAAATGGAAGGATTCCTTAATTTATGCAGATGTATGTTTAATATAAGGTTTCCTCTAAAATGTTTTTCCATACATCTTTTTTGTTTGTTTGTTTTTGAGACGGAGTCTCGCTCTGTCACCCAGGCTGGAGTGCAGTGGCATGATCTCGGCTCACTGCAACCTCCTCCTTCCAGGTTCAAGTGATTCTCCTGCCTCAGCCTCCCGAGTAGCTGGGATTACAGGTGCCCACCACCATGCCTGGGTAATTTTTGTATTTTTAAAAGAGACAGAGTTTTGCCATGTTGGCCAGGCTGGTCTTGAACTCCTGACCTCAGGTGAACTGCCTGCCTCGGCCTCCTAAAGTGCTGGGATTACAGGCGTGAGCCACCATGCCTGGCCAGTTTTTCCATACACTTTTGGTGAAACCTTTTAATACAGATATTTTTTAAATGAGCTGTGATATCTCTACAGTGTTTTCAAGATAGTATTCCTTCCCGTTTCTCCCATTGTTTCCTATTATGTTCAAACCAAATGAATCTACTTGCTTCTTCTGGCTTCACATTAATGGCATACTTATGCTTCCTTAGTAAGATTTCTCATAAAGAATTGCATGATTCAATTAAACATGGAAAGAAGAAAAGATGCTAGTTCTAATACCTTCACCTCATTAAATTAGTTTGAAGGAAACAAAAAGGTAGAGAAAGGCTTTGTTAAAGGATGAAGTAGGTTTTAGTAGTATAGGTAATAGGAAAGAACAGCCTAGGCACAGGAAACTATCAACATAGGTAGGAAAGTTACAGAAGTCATTCAGTGACTTCAGGGATACTGGTTAAAACTTCCACTATAATTTGTAGATGATAATAGCAGCAGAAATAGAAATTACCACTTAAATACTATCATTTACTGACTTTATTTTATGTACAAAATCATTCATATATTTTAATTACATTTAACCCTTATTATAACATCATTTTAGATGAGTAATTTTTTTTTCAAATGAGAAAATGGAATTTCTCTGAGGTTAAGTACCTTGCTAAAATGAGTGATAAAAATGAAATTCAAGAGAATCAAAACTTTTTGTATTTCTACAACTTCATAGAATTTGGAGACTAAATTTTGCTATTGGGGAATCATAAGGGTAATGCATGATTATGAGCACCTCCTGAACACCACTCTATATTGAAAAAGAGAGGTTATTGAAAGTAGAATTTTTCACAAAAAAAGAAACTTAGTGTAGAGAGGACAAGAAGGATAGGACCTCTTCCACTGAGGCCCATCGAGAATATAACCAGTAACTCCTGGGAATAGTCATAGGTTTGGTAAATCTCATAAGCAATATATCTGGATTTCACCAAGGAATTTGGCAAAGACTTGCGTAATTTTTTGGCAGACAAGGCTGAGAAATATGCGATAATGATATAGTTAAAATCAGAGCTGGTTTAAAACTTGTAATCAATGAGCTTTTAATATTGGTTAAGAATGAAATAAATCTGTGTTCTAATCTCATATACATTATTAACTAGACACAAAGACCTTGAGAAAGTCATTAGCCCTTCTAGACAGTATTATTATTAGTTCATCTACAAAAGAGGTTTGGAAATACATATCTCAGTTGCCATGAGTAATATATTGAAAAAGAGAAATGTAACCAATGAAAAATAAAAATTTATAACTCTATTCCTAAAGAATTTGTCTGAAATATAAAAATCTAGAATAAGTTTGGACTTCTCTACATGATATACTTGATAAAAGATATTCAGATTATGTTTGGTGTAGGAAAATTAATTAGAAAGTTCTAGCACCCCAGCTTGGAGGCACTAGAATAACATTATAAGATAAACAAGAGATGAAAGATTAAAAACAAAATATATGTAAATAAGGTCTCTCTATTTAAACAAAAGATGAAAGATTAAAAACAAAATAGATATAAATAAAGTCTCTCTATTTATTACTTATTTCCTAAAGTGAACAGCCTTGGTTTCCTACCCAGCATTATGCCATTTCCCCTTAACGTCTTCTTCTTTTTTTTTTTTTTTTTTGAGACAGAGTCTCGCTCTGTCCCCCAGGCTGGAGTGCTGGAGCGCAGTGGCGCAATCTCGCTTACTGCAAGCTCCGCCTCCTGGGTTCATGCCATTCTCCTGCCTTAGCCTCCTGAGTAGCTGGGATTACAGGTGCCCGCCACCACGCCTGGCTAATTTTTCGTATTTTTAGTAGAGACGGGTTTCACCGTGTTAGCCAGGATGGTCTGCATCTCCTGACCTCGTGTTACGCACACCTCAGCCTCCCAAAGTGCTGGGATGTTCATAGTTTCTCCAAGCTTGTTATCCTTATTCCTATTGGGTGGATACTAATTCATTTAATCCATTTGGACTATGATGATACATGGATGGGACTGTGACATGTGGGTGCCCAATCATTCTAGAAGGAAAGCTTAACATTCTTAGAAGAATTTCTCTTTCTCATTTTCTCATTCTCTGTCTTCTCTCTCTCCAGTGTAATATGAATCAGAAAACATGAACTCAGACTTATGCTGGAAGCCACTTTATGACTATAAGCAGAATCAGCCTCATTATGACGTTGATGCTATAAGCAACGGACTGAAAGATACAAAGAGCACGCAGGCAGGATGGTAATGTTGAGACACAAATTAACAAATACTGAAGCCTGATCTACTCCTGAAAGTTATACATACCTTAATTATCTTAGGCAGTTTGAGTTGGAATTCCTGTTACTTTCAGCCAAGAGCACCTTAGCTGGTACACTCTGTGTTCTTTATTAAGGCAAATGATTATCAAACTGGAACAGTAATACACATGTGAACAGACGAACATTAAAGTTCTAGGTGTGCCTGGATGACAGTGTTAGAGAATCCAGCTCTTTGGAATGAATTCAAGACTGGGTGCATCTTGGAATATGGACATAATTTATTTATGTGATACCAAAAAGATAATGCAGGTGTAGTCCCAGAATTACTACAAATAATTCTAGAAATCTTATAAACCAGAATGGGTATAAATTCTAGAAATTGCAGACTGTGTGTTTCTTGGGGAAGGCGGGGAGAAGTCCAGACTGAACAATAATAAGGGTGATTTGTGAGTTCTTCTCAAGTGAAGTGATGATCATTATGAGCTAATACCAGTACCTTAAGTCAAGCCAAACTTACCTCATTCCCTTTCATGAGAAGGTTAGCAAATTCACAGATTCAGTAAATCTCATAAGTAATATATCTGGATTTCACCAAGGAATTTGGCAAAGACTTGCATAATTTTTTTGGCAGACAAGGCTGAGAAATATGCAATAGATCATACAGTGAAAATCAGAGCTGGTTTAAAACTTGTAATCAATGAGCTTTTATTAACGGATAAATGCCACCATGGAGGGAGGTATCACAGGCTTCTCTTAAGTGACTCATCTCATGTGACATTTTTATCAATAATGAAGATGAAGATATTGAAGTCATCCTTCTCAAGATTCGAAGTGCTTTCTAAGTTGGTTAAAAGAGATAGCTGGCTGGGCACAGTGGCTCACACCTGTAATCCCAGCACTTTGGGAGGCCGAGGTGGTCAGATTGCCTGAGATCAGTAGTTCAAGACCATCCTGGCCAATGTGGTAAAATCCTGTCTCTACTAAAAATACAAAAAAAAAAAAAAAAAAAATTAGACAGGTGTGGTGGCATGCGCCTGTGATTCCAGCTACTCTGGAGGCTGAGGCAGGAGAATCACTTGAACATGGGAGGAAGAGGTTGCAGTGAGCAGAGCTGAGATTGTGCCACTGTACTCCAGCCTGGGTGACAGAGCAAGACTCTGTCCCCACCTCCCTCCCCAGAAAAGGCTAGTAACTTAAAAATGAAAGGGTTCTAATTCTAAAAAGACTCAATTGGCTTCAGTGATTATCTTTTTATAACAAGAGAACATTTTCTAGCTGTAATGATTTTAAGAACTCAGACTTAGTAGGAAAACATATCTTCTGAAGAACAAGATGGCTAAGATAATATACTGAAAGCATGTAAATATGGTATACATGTCTGTGTACCTATTATGTCTCTGTGGACAACTTTGAAAAGAATACAAATACATATGGATGACAAAATTGCTAGGTAAGAATTTAATCAAAACTGTAAGGCCCAGAAATTGGCCCATGTTTTATACCTTGTAGGTCCAGGGGTAGGGGTTGGGGAGGGTGGCAAATGTGAGAGGAAGGCAGTGACTCTAATACGACTGCATTTATTCCTATTAATGTGAAGAACTAGTTCCATTATTCGGAAGACATCCTTATAAAATTATGGAACGGTTAAAAATATAGCTTCCTTTGTCTTATTAAGCTGTCTTGCCTTTTAAAATGAACATCTGTATTTTGGAGGTAGGTATGTGTGTGTGTTTAAATTATTCCCTAATCATATGGAATAATACAGAAATTTACATGTTGGTGTGATCTTAATGATAGATTGAGATTAAGTTAACCATATCCACCCTAAACTTAGAGTGCCAAAGATCTCTGCCAATCTCCTTTTGGAGCTGTTGTGGGATTATTCTAGAAAAAATAAACCAAGCGTTGGTAAAGATAAACCAAGCTTTGGTAAAAGTAAACCATACCAGGCTTTGCTAAAGGCTGCAGAATAGTGCCTGGGCTAAAAACAGCCAGTTCATATAGAAATTAGTTTTTCCCCAGAGATGGGTGGAAAGCCCACAGTGAGTATCAGACAAAGAGCAGTTGCACAGATTAGGATCTGACATGTCTATGTGACCACCCGTCTGAAATATTTTAACTTCTTTCTCGATCCTTTTTTGTTGAATCATGGGAAAGTCATACTCTATGATTTCAAATAATTTGCTCTTCAACATCTCAGAGCTTGGTACAGCTTAGAATCTCTGTATGAACAGAACATAGTAACCCTTAAGGGAAGGGTAAAGTTATTTATTAGATTTGGGTTCATGTCTTTATAGGTATACTAGTGGATCATGAAGGAGATTCTAACAGGCATTTGAAAATAATTAGCTTTGTAGGGTAATGGAAGGCTTAGATGGGTTGGCCTTTGTTTTATGCTTTACCTACTTTTTAGTATTGTTTAAAGTTGTTGCAATAAGAATGTATATTTTTTATAATTTAAAAAATGTTTTATTTTTGAAAACTAACAAAGGTATGAATTTAGGTTAATTTTAACTTTCAAATGTCACACATAAAAGCTAACTGATATTATTCAGCTGAATATCATGCATAGAAAAAGAGAAAGTTTTCCCATAAGCTGGTCTGAGCTTACCTTGAGTGTTTTATTATTATTTAATCCTGGTTGCTATATTGTGAGGTGTGAGGTGAACATCAGAAAGTTTATATCAGTGGTTGTCTATAGGTTGTTTATATGGCTATCTATCAGAGGTTCTGGAAAAGGCATGTTAAAATTTGAGGAGGGCAGAGTCTGACACAGCATTTTGTAGCTATGTAGGCAGGTCTGCAAACTATCTCATCCTGTAAGAGACTTCTAAACTCTGCTGGAGTTTAAATGTTGGCAAACAATTTGCATTCTTTAAAATCAATATAGGGGCTTAATACTCATGCCGTGGGCCACCTTAGTGTGATCACTGATCAAAACAGAAGGTGCTCACAATGAAGGCGCTAGAAAGTAGTTCATGTGTGGAAAACCTAAAGGCACTGAAGAGTTCCCTTCTAAAGAATTTACAAGGAAAACTTTTTAATGATTAGAGAGGCTCAGAAAGGACAGAGGACTTGCCTTGTCAAGTACTGAGCTCTCCAGCTTTATTTACAGAAGCTTGATGATAGCCTGTTTAGGATACTGAAGTGGGATCCCTATTCTAGTGGCGAAGTTTCTTTATCTTTAAAGTCTTTCTGAAGATAAGATTGTCTAAATCTTCATCTGGGCCATTGGGATAGATAGGTCATTGCTTTGTCGGTCAAGCAGTCAATATAATTTGAGACCGGAACCATCAAAGACACATTGTGGGAATTTTTTTTTTTCAGCCTACTTTTTGAAGCCTGTTGGATTTCTAGGCTCCCGACTAGAAAACTCACATATATACATATCTTTTAAGAGTTGAAAACAAGAATGTGAAAATAAGTTTCCTTTGCTTGTCTTCACATTCTTCATTTTAATAGAATTTCTAAATGTGTGTTTGTGCTCGAATATGATTTAAAAGCTTTAGATATTTGGTGATGCCAGTTGCCTTTTTTTCCCGTTTTTACACCATTACACCATTTAATCTTCTGTGCAAAAGTTTCATCTTTACTCTAAACAATACTTTGGTGTAAACATTACACTTTTTTGTTAGGGTGTAATATTAAGTGTTTGCAATATGCCAGGTGCTCTTCTAAGTGCTATACCAGGGTGGGACCATTTCATCCTTGCAAAGTCTGTATGATGAAGATAATGTCTTTAACCTTATTTATCATCTATTGAAACTGAGGCACAGAGAAGTTAGGCAACTTGTTCGAGGTCAGAAAGGCAGTAAATGGTGTGAGCTAAAATTTGAACTCGACAAGTCCTGCTCTAGTCTGTCCCCTGAACCATAATTCTACAGTGCCTACAAAGTCTAGTCTCTGAAGATGACTTCAAAGAAAGCCTAACAATAATTTGGATTTTGGAGAGAAGAAAATAACATTGAAGTATATTAATTTGTTTCCCTTGTCCTAATATTTTAAGTGAGTTTGGATAAAACAAAAACAAATTAGAAAAAAATAATTAGTTCTATCACTGCAGCTTGGAGACACTGTAATAACATTAAAAGATAAACACATTAAAAACAATATATAAATAAATAAATAGAATCTCAGTGGCTAACCCAAAACAGGTGTTCAGGAAATATTGGCCAGGTGCAGTGACTCACACCTGTAATCCCAGCACTTTGGGAGGCCTAGGTGGGTTGATCACCTGATGCAGGAGTTGGAGACCAGCCTGGCCGACATGGTGAAATCCCGTCTCTACTAAAAATACAAAAATTAGCTGGGCATGTGGCACATGCCTGTAATCCTAGCTACTGGGGAGGCTGAGGCAGGAAAATAGCTTGAACCCTGGAGATGGAGTTTGCAGTGGGCCAAGATCACGCCATTGCACTCCAGCCTGGGTGACAGAGTGAGACTCCATCTCAAAAAATTAAAAAAAATATATATATATTTATTGAGTAAATTAATCAGTAAATTTGTAAATGACAGTTGAGTTTCATAACGCACACACAAACACACACACACACACACACACACAGAGATATTTGCATACTTTATGGTGCTTAAAATAGTGTTGACCATAAAAGAAATGCATGGTATTAAATAAAAAGGACATTGCTGATATTTTTCCTGACACTTGACTAATTGAGTAATCAAGGGCTAGATGATGGAGTAGATATTAGTTGATTGACCTCCGACATCCTTTGCCTCCTTTTCTCTTCTCAATAGCTTTTATTTTCTGTAAAAGTATCCATGACGTTCTAGACAGGTTGACTCCACTCCTGGGTCCAGGGGTGAGGTATATAACTCAAGCTGAGGAAATCCTTTTATTTGACCACAGTGATTACTTTGGATTGGGGAGGAGGGCAAGACATTCTAATGAGAATGAATCTGTGAACATCTCTTAGAATGTTAAAACAAACGGCACTTGTTGACTGGCTGGTGTTGTAAGTGTATGAGGAAACTAAAACTGCCTACAAGCCTTTTTTGCTGTTCTGCAGGAAGCTAGACCAAGAATGAAGTTAATGCATGGATTAGGGAGAAACAAAGAGAAACTCAGCAAAACTGATCCAGGACCCTGATGACATGTGAATGGATCTGATTCACGGTAATAAATTACACACACACCTTAGGTGTACTCTATATTGGATATTATAATTGCATGAACAAATAGATCCTCTATTTTAAAAGTTTATTTTTACTTATTATAAAATATATCAAACACTGAGAGAAAAGTTTTACTAATACTCATGGAAGTATAGCCCAGACTTAATCAACAAACTTAACACCTTGCCCTGTTTGCTTTAGAACTTTCAAAGAAATAATAAAAATAATTAATTGTAGATGCAACTGAAGTTATGTATACACACTTTTCCAATCTAATTCTCTTCACTTACTAAATGTTAAGATTTTACAATGTTCTGTTTAAAACTTTCAAATAAATGAAAACAACTACAGAATGTATTGAAGAATTCTCTTAATTTTTTCTTACTTAGGAATTGCATTCCTTGAGGAAAAGTAGCACAGTTTCATAATTCTTTGTAACCCTCTATTGGGGCTTTCTCATAGCAGGTGTTCGATAAATGCTTCTTGATTATCTATCAGTAAGTGAAACATTCTCAAAGAGGTTGAAACCCAAGATTTAGTAGTTGGTCATTAAGGAGCCGTGGTGTTAACTGATGAGCTGTGGAGAGACTTCATGCTGTGTAATAAGAAGAGAAATGTCTTACACCAAGAGAGGAGTTACCCAACACCCAGCCTATACTAAATGAAGCTGTTCTTAATTCTCTTTCTGTGAGCTCCTGAACATATGGAGATAGTTAAACTTCTGGTGCAGGGCAGAAGAAACACTAAGCCACAGAGCACTGAGATGGCTAAAAACCTCACACAACTGTCAGCAAAGGAACTGACAGTGACAAAACTTATCAAATATATTTGAATGCGAAACAGCTCAGCTTACCAGTAATTTCTTCTGCTTGTAGTTGTTATGGTGTCCGTGTGTGTGTCTGTGTGTGTGTGTGTGTGTGTGTGTGTGTGTGTGTGCATGCACTGTTTGTGCAGGAATTCTGGAAGATATAGGCCAGGCATGGTGGCTTACACCTGTAATCCCAGCAATTTGGGAGGCTGAGGCAGATGGATCACTTGAGGTCAGGAGTTACAGACCAGCCTGGCTAATGTGTCTACTAAAAATACAAAAATTAGCCGTGTGTGGTGGAGCACACTGGTAGTCCCAGCTACTCGGAGGCTGAGGCAGGAGAATCGCTTGAACCCGGGAGATGGGGGTTGCAGTGAGATGGGATTGCAGCACTGCACTCCAGCCTGGGTGACAGAGTGAGACTCTGTCTAACAAAAGAAAGAAAGAGAGAGAGAAAGAGAGAAAGAGAGAAAGGAAGGAACGAAGGAAGGAAGGAAGGAGAAAGAAAGAGAAGGAAAGAAGGAAAAGAAAAGAGAAGGAAAGAAGGAAAGAAAGAAAGAAAAGAAGGGAGGAAGGAAGGAAAGAAAGAAAGAAGGAAGGAAGGAGAGAAAGAAAGAGAAATTCTGATTCTGGAAGATATAGAGCCACATAACACAATAAGAGACACCATAATATAAAAGTTGGAATCAGCAATATGTGAATTTAAATCCTGGTTGTATTATTTAACTTTTTGTGACCTGGAGAAAGTTTGAACATGAGTTTTCTTGCCTGGAAAATAGGTATAAAATGATTCACCCTTAGGAATACTATTATTTATAATTTTAACTTTTATTTTAGATATAGGGGGTACATGGGCAGGTTTCTTACATGGGCATATTGTGTGATGTTGGGGTTTGGGGTATGGATGATCCCTTTACCCAGGTAGTGAGCATAGTACCTAACAGGTAGTTTTTCAACTCATCGTCCTCCCTCCCTCCCTACTCTGATTGTCCTTAGTGTCTATTGTTCTCATCTTTATGTCCATGAGTACTCAGTGTCTAGCTCCCACTTATCAGAGAGAAGATGCAGTATTTGGTTTTGTGTTATGGTGTAATTCGCTTGGATAATGGCCTCCAACTGCATCCATGTTGCTGCAAAAAAAAAAAACATTCCTTTTTATGCCTGTGTAGTATTCCATGGTGTATATGTACCACATCTTCTTTATCTAGTTCACTGTTGACGGGCATTTAGGGTGATTCCTTGCCTTTGCTATTGTGATTAGCGCTGTGATGAACATACAAGTGCATGGGTCTTTTTGGTGGAATGATTTAATTTCTTTTGCGTATATGTCCAATAGTGGAATTGCTGGGTTGAATGGTAGCTCTGTTTTAAGTTTTTTGAGCAACATCCAAACTGCTTTCTATAGTGGCTGAACTAATTTACATTCCTACCAATAGTGCATAAGCATTCCCTCACCAGTATCTATTCTCTTTTGACTTTTTAATAGTAGCCATTCTGATTGGTGTGACATCTCAACATACCAACTAGTGTGGTATCTCACTGTGGTTTTGATTTGCATTTCTCTGATGATTAGTGATAATGAGCATTTTTTCATATGTTTGTTGACCATTTGTATATCTTCTTTTGAGAAGTATCTGTTCATGTCTTTTGTCCGCTTTTTAATTTTTTTTAAGTTCCTCATAGATTCTAATATTATACCTTTGTTGGATGCATAGTTTGCAAATATTTTCTCTCATTCTGTAGGTTGTGTGTTTACTTTGTTGATAGCTTCTTTTGGTGTACAGAAGCTCTTTAGTTTAATTTGTTTCCACTTGTCAATTTTTGTTTTTGTTGCAATTGCCTTTGAAGACTTAGTCATAAATCCTCAAGGCTGATGTCCAGAACAGTATTTCCTAGGTTTTCTTCTAGGGTTTTTATGATTTGAGGTCTTACACTTAAAATTCTAATCCATTTTTAATTAGTTTTTGGGTGATGGGTAGGGATCCAGTTTTATTCTTCTGCAAATGGCTAGCCTACTATCTCAGCACCATTTATTGAATAGGAAGCTCTTTTCCCATTGCTTATTTTTGTAGACTTTTTCAAAGATAAGTTGGTTGTATGTGTGTAGCTTTATTTCTGTTTTCTCTCTTCTGTCTCATTGATCTATGGGTCTGTTTTTGTACTAGTACCATGTTGTTTTGGTTACTGTAGCCTTATAGTATAGTTTGAAGTCAGGTAGTGTGATGCTTTCAGCTTTGTTCTTTTTGCTTAGGATTGCTTTGGCTATTTGGGTTCTTTGATTCTCTCTGAATTTTAGGATAGTTTTTTCTATTTCTGAGAAAAATGATGCTGATAGTTTGATAGGAATAGCATTGAATCTGTGGATTGCTTTGGGCAGTATGGCCATTTTAATGATATGGATCCATCTAATCCATGAGCATGGAATGTTTTTCCATTTCTTTGTGTTATCTATGATTGCTTTCAGCAGTGTTTTATAGTTCTCCTTGTAAAGATCTTTCACTTCCTTGATTGGATGTATTCTGGGATATTTCCTTTTTGTGTGTGTGGCCGTTGAAAATGGGATTTGTTCTTGATTTGATACTCAGCTCAACATTATTAGTGTATAGAAATGCTAATAATTTTGTGCATTGATTTTGTATCCTGAAACTTTACTGAAGTTATTTATCAGTTCTAGGAGCCTTTTGGTGGAGTCTTAGGGTTTTCTCAGTATAGAATCATATTGTCCATGAAGAGAGATAGGAAATGACTCCTTATTTTCCTATTTGGATGCCTTTTATTTTTTCTGATGCCTAATTGCTCTGGCTAGGACTTCCACTACTGATTTTAATTGGAGTGGTGAGAGTGGGCATCTTGTCATTTTCTGGTTCCTAAGGTGAATGCTTCCAGCTTTTGCCCATTTAATAAGATGTCTGTGGGTTTGTCAAAGATGGCGCTTAATATTTTGAGGTAAATTCCACTGCCCAGTCTGCTGAGGGTTTTCATCATGAAGGGATGTTAGATTTTATCAAAAGCATTTTCTGCCTCTATCGAGATGATCATATTTTTTTGTTTTTATTTCTGTTTATCTGGTGAATTACATTTATTGATTTGCATATGTTGAACCAACCTTGCATCCCAGGAATAAAGCCTAATTGATTATGGTATATTAACTTTTGGATGTGCTGCTGGATTTGGTTTGACAGTACTTTGTCAAGAATTTTTGCATCTAAGTTCATCAAGGATATTGGCCTGACAGTTTTTTTTTTTTTTCATTGTGTCTTTGCCAGATTTTGGTATCTGACTGATGCTGTCTTCGTGGAATGAGTTAGGAAAGAGTCCCTCCTCGTCAACTGTTTGGAATATTTTCAGTAGGATTGATATCATTGTATGTCTGGCAGAATTTGACTAGGAATCCATCTGGTCCAGGATGTTTTTTTGTTGGTAAGTTTTTAATTACTGACTCAATTTCAGAACTTCTTATTGTTCTGCTTAGGTTTTCACTTTCTTCCTGGTTTAGTCTTAGGAGATTGTATGTTCCAGGAATTTATCCATTTCCTCTATATTTTCTAATTTGTGTGCATAGAATTGTCATAATACTTTCTACAGATCTTTTCTATTTCTGTGTAAGCAGTTTTAATGTCATCTTTGTCATTTCTGATTGTACCTAATTTGGATTTTTTTGTTAATTGGTCAATTAATCTTATTTATTCTTTTGAATAACTGATTCCTGTTTTCATTTATCTTTTATAGGGACTTTTGCATATCAATTTTATTTTGCTCATCTCTAATTTTAGTTATTTATTTTCTTCTGTTAGCTTTAGAGTTGGTTTGTTCTTTTCTAGTTTATCTAGGTGCAACGTTAGATTGTTAATTTGAGATCTTTCTAACTTCTTGGTGAAAGTGTTTGGTGCTATAAACTTTCCTCTTAACACCGGTCTAGCTACATCCCAAGAATTTTGGTGAGTTGTATCTCTATTTTCATTAATTTCAATGAATTTTTTATTTCTGCCTTAATTTCATTTTTCACCCACGAGTTGTTCAGGAATAAGTTGTTTAATTTCCATGCATTTGAGTTGTTTTGAGAGACCTTGTCGTTATTGGTTTGTGTTTTTATTGCACTGTGTGGTCCAAGAGTGTGCTTGGCATGATTTTGATTTTTTTTTAAATTTTATTATTATTATACTTTAAGTTTTAGGGTACATGTGCGCAACGTGCAGGTTTGTTACATATGTGTACATGTTCCATGTTGGTGTGCTGCACCCATTAACTCGTCATTTAGCATTAGGTATATCTCCTAATGCTATCCCTCCCTGCCGGCATGATTTTGATTTTTAAAAAAATTTATTTAGACTTACTTTATGACTGATCATGTGGTCAATCTTAGTATATGTTCCATGTGCAGATGAGAAGAATGTATACTCTGTGGTTGTTGGGTGGACTATTCTGTAGATGTCTATTAGTTCCAATTGGTCAAGTGTCAAGTTTTAAGGCCAGAATTTCTTTCTTAGTTTCTGCCTCGATAATAACACTGTCAGTGGGGTGTTAAAGTGTGCCACTATTATTATTTGGCTGTCTAAGTCTCTCCATAGGCCAAGAAGTACTTTTTTTTAATGAATCTGGGTGCTCCAATGTTGAGGGTATATACATTTATAATAGTTAAGTCTTCTTGTTGAATTGCACCCTTCATTATTATGTAATCCCTTCTTTATTCTTCTTAATTGTTAGTTTAACATCTATCTTATCTGATATAAAAATTGTGACCCCCTATTATTTTTTGTTTTCTGTTTGCATGGTAGATTTTTCTTCATCCCCTTACTTGGAGACTGTGGATGTTGTTACATATGAAGTGGGTCTCTCAAAGAGAGCAGACAGTTTTGTCTTGTGTTTTATCCAGCTTGCCACTCTTTGTTTTTTAAATGTGCATTTAGACTGTTTAAATTAAGGGTTACTATTGACATGTGTGATTTTGATGCTGTCATCGTGTTGTTAGCTGGTTGTTTTTTAGACTTGTGTAACTGCTTTATAGTGTTTGTGGGTTATGTGCTTAAGTGTGTTTTTGTAGTAGCAGGTGTTGTTCTTTCACTTTCATGTTTAGCACTCCCTTAAGGAACTTTTGTAAAGCTAGTCCAGTTGTAACAAATTTCCTTAGCATTTGCTTGCCTGAGAAGGATTTTATTTCTCTTTCACTTACATAACTGTTGAATGGATGATTTTTGTAAGAGCAAATGTCTGCTGGGGTAAACAAGTAAATAAATGGGAGCGATCTCATAATTTTGTGTGAATAATTATGCTGGAAATTTACATGGATATTCAGAATGGTCTATTCCAAAGATGTGTGTCTGAAATTTGTGTTTATTTACCTCCTTTTAATTCATGAGGTTATTACAATCTTTTTCTTAGATCTGTCTTTTCATCTGCTATTTTGTGATGGATACAAATCTTAGAAACAGAAAGCATTTACAAAACAAGTTATGAAAGAGTCCCAGTGTGGATGGTACATGGTGAATATGAAGAGAAGACTTAGGTTTGGGACTTAATTCCTACATTAAGTTGCTATGTTACTTTTGCAAACTCTCTTCTCTCCTGTGAGCATCAGATCTATGATCTGAGAATAAAGGAATGAAGTTAGATCAACTCTAAAGTTTCTTCCAGCTCTAAAATCTTAAGTGGTATCGAAGTTAAAAGAATGGGACTATTGGAAAAGGCAGTATGGTGTTGAAGAACAAGCTAGGCAGGTGTGGTTCATATTCTTGCTCTTCTGCCAGCTCTGTGACTTGGGGCCAGTTGCTCAACTTTAGATAGGCCACATGGTATAGCAAGTAAGAACCCTGGGCTGAGGCTGAATTCATATCCTAGTTTTGTCATTGAATTATGCTGTGAACTTGGACAATTCATTTTCTCCAAGTTTAAAAGGGCACTTAAAACACATGGTGTGTGGTTTACACTAAACAAGTGAGCATTTGGAAAGCAGAACAGTATGTCTTCCTTACACAGACACACAGACACACACACACACACACACACACAGACACACACACACACACACACACACACACACACACACACCCCTGCCTATAATGCTAGCTCTTATTTTATTAACATCACTAGGCTTCATGATTTTCTCATATGTAAAGTTAGAATAATAATTCATACATTGTCAATTCATCATTTTTGTAGGGTTTGGGGGAAGAATATATAGGGACTCAATCATAATCTCTGCATCCACTTACTGAGTGCCAAGTACTTGTTAGGCCATACCTCGGTATTTCATATGTCACCGTTGTTTTTAGAGATTGAGGTAACTGGTGAAGGCTTCACAGAGGTGACTGGAGCTGAATTGTAAAGGATTATGAAAATTCATTATTTTATTCTCTCTAAATATTTAGCCCGTTATTTTTTGAATGCAAACTGTGTGACAGACAATGCTCAAGGAAAGAGACGAATAATGCTAAGTACCCATTCTTTATTTATCATATATTTTGGAAGAAGCCCCAGCCAATATAAAAATAAACAAATAAATACTGTTTTGGTAATAAACATTTCTGTAACGTAAATGAAGCAATGTCAGGGAATCAAAACTGATGGGAGAGGGACAGAATGAGATTTAGAAAACCGTTAAAGATGAGATTTATAGACTCTGAAGATTCTTACGAGTATTTATTGAAGGAGGATTGTTCTTAGTATATTCGTACAAAGTTAAATAAATATATTTCCTTTGATTTATATTGTTTTATAACCACTTTCTCTTGCATGAACCATAATGCGTATGGTCTCCTATCCCCACAAATAGTCTCTTTTTCTGTCCAGATTTTCTGATAGGTGAATTATTCAAAATGTAGTGAACCTACATAGGGTTGTTATCTACACTGAGTCACACAAGGAAGGCATTTGACAATTTTTATGTTAGGGTTATATAGCCAGAGCCATAGACACCTGGAATGCTTTTTGGGAAAGAAGTTTCACGTGGGCTGTTTAGTTCAGGGTTTTGGGTGGGTGTGGTTGTAATGCATCCATCTTCCCTTCAATCTGTCTTTCTTTGATCACATGAACTTGAACACAAGAAAATCCTCTGAATCTTGGGAGGGGAAATTAAACAGTTGGAAAATAAGCATATTAGCTTTGAGGTTGTGACTATCCCATTTTGCTCCTCAAGCAATTTCAGGTGGGATGCATGTGAAGCTAGTGAAGACAAAACTGTCAAAGTTCAGGAAATCAAGGTACATTCAAACGAGAACAGCTACAGAACATCTGGTACCAGTTTGCATTTCCTTTCAATTCTTTAATACTGGGATTTACAGGAAGAGGAACGCATTTTGAAGTCCTTCCCATACTGGGGATGTAGAGATAGGAAGAGCAGCTGCTTTTGTGGAAGAATAAACGAGAATTCATTTTTTCTGAGAACATCTATATGCCAGATATTACTTTAACATGCATTATTTCAAATACAACTGCCTATGCTATCTAAATTTGGACAACAGTCTTCAGTGTACAGATATCATTCGTACTTGTTCATCAATGTAATCTAACAAATCTGTTTTATAGGTACAGAGTGATTAAACATATGGCCCCTGGATTAGAATTCGTGAATTCAAATCCTAACTTTACTACTTTCTTGATATGTGACTTTGGATGAATTTCTTTCACCCTATGCCATATCATTCTTATTTATAAAACAGGAATAAAGATCATATTGACTACCTATGAGGATTAAGTAGTTTAATAAAAGTAAAGCAGTGTAATTAGGATAGTTGTTGGCACATAAGTATGCAATAAATGCTAGCTCATTTTATTATTCTTATATTATGTCTAGGGAAAGAGGCTTTAGAAAATTGTCTTGCCCAAGAACATACAGGTAACAATTGGCAATGTTTGACCTTAAGCTTTGTTTTCCTGACTCTGATTCATACTGTTAATTTTTGAATGCACTTTGCATTTAATGCCTTGTGATTAACACTGAGGAGAGAAATACAGACATATCTCCTGCTCTGAAGACACTTTGCTAGTCTCTTCTTTTTTGTCATAACAGGCTATGGAGAAAGGGTATTGGCTTATATCTTACTTAACACTTACTAGATTTTATTCAAGAAGATTGGAAAGTTTTCACTGAATATCTTCAAAGATACTTAAAGATTTTCACCAAAATTTCAAAAAGATTAAATTGAATGATGAATAAAATGGCTTTAGTTGATAAAAGCTTTAATTTGGGAGACTAGCAAACATCAGAGTATTCTCATTATTTTTTGCAAACTGAAGACCCCTTGACTGCACCAAAGGAAGATACATGACAAACAGAAAGGGTAGGGTGGAGGGGAGGAATAGGTCTAAGAGCATGGTATAAAGAAGGTACACATCAGCATTTTCCCTTCATGTGAATCTACTTCACTCTCTCGAACACTCTTCAATGATCCCTATTGCTCAAAGCTTATAATCTAAGATGCTTAAAAGAGACCGAAAGGCTTTCCAAGAATTGAGCTTCCTCACCTCATCTCCCATCTGTCTCCCACTCCTTTCACTCTATGCTTGAGAAACACTGGACTGCTCAGCCTCACACTAGATGATTCTGCACATGACTCATCTTTCCCACTTGTCCTACTGCCTGGAATGCTTTTGACATCAATTATTTGCAAGACTGAAATCTACTCATTAATTAAGTCTCAACTCAGACTCCTACCTTCCAGGAAGCCTTTGCTGATGGAGTTAAAAGCCCATTGTCACCCACATAGCATCTTTATCATTGCTCTTATTTCATCATCCTAACATTCTCTATGTGTTTTTCCCCTCCATTTCCTCATCTGCATTTCTTAATCTTTCATGGGAACTTGTCTCTTTTTTTTTTCTGCTGATGATCAGGGGCCAAATCTCTCTAGTAATACATCAGATCACGGCGGGGCAGCAGGCAGAGATCCCCCACTAACCCTCACACATATGGAGCCTAAAAGTAACAGTTCTGCCTCTCCTCATCTGCCCCCATCCCTTACCCAAACAGAAACATTTCCCTTTTATGATGAGATTTATCAAAAGGTAGAATATACCCTTTTTAATTATTGAAAATTATGTTTTCTCTTTCTTTTTTATGACAGCAAGTGTTTCTCTAGCAGGAAATTTTCAAAATCCCTGAAGCATAAGGGCATCATATACTATAGTATGCAAATATCCTATGACCTGATTTTAGCTGTTTGTCAACATATAAATCTTCTAGGGACTCGCCATTAAGTTTATTGTTCAGACAATCCTCTTGTATTAGCAGCACACTGACTGCCAGTTAATCTCTTTATACATGGAATAAAGGTCAATTTTGAGACTTACAAACATCATAGATTCATTGAATCTTAAATTTCTAAAGGGGTGGATTTACAAAAGCTTAGAATTTTACTCCTTTAAGCCAAATAGAAATCTTCTGTGAGCAAGAATGATTTTTTTCCCTTGTTTCTTATCTGTTTGTGTTCTCTTTCTTCTCCTTCTTCCTACTCCTCTTCCTCCTCTTCATTTTGCTTCTTCTCATCTCCCTCCTTCTCTTCTTCGTCCTCCTTCTCTTCATGCCACATATTGCCTAAATGGCACTCAGATGATCTGACAATTTTGACAATAAAGAATTGTACTACTGACCCAGCGCAGTGGGTCACGCCTGTAATCCCAGGACTTTGGGAGGCCAAGGTGGGCGGATCACCAGGTCAGGAGATCAAGACCATCCTGGCCAACATGGTGAAATCCTGTCTCTACTAAAAATACAAAAATTAGCTGGGTGTGGTGGCAGGCGGCTGTAGTCCTAGCTACTCGGGAAGCTGAGGCAGGGGAATCACTTGAACCAGGAAGTCAGAGGTTGTAGTGAGCTGAGATCATGCCACTGCACTACAGTCTGGTGACAGAGTGAGACTCCATCTCAAGAAAAAAAAAGAAAGAATTGTACTACTTATTTTCCCTCAGAACAGCTTTAATACACATGTACTCAAATACAATTCCCATTTCTTTAGATTTATTTCACAGAAAAAAAATTTATCTAACTTGTATTTATCATTAAAAACTTAACTCAGGTATCAGTTATGCAGAACATATATATATATAATATACCAGGTAGATCTAAATATATATATATTTGTATATTTATTTAATAATGTATATTTAATATATATATCTGACAAATAAAATAACAATAGCACATATAATGATAAATAAAATGGTACTAAATATATGTATGGCTTATTATATACCAGGTAGATCTAAATATATATGTGTATTATATACACAATTGGCGAGATATGTGAATGTATATATATATATATATATACACATTATATATATACATATCTTGCCAATTATGTATCTGTCTCTCTCAGAGTTTCTAGAGCACTGCTGTCCAACTGAAATATAATGTGAACCACAAATTTAGGTCATATGAAATTTTAAATTTTTTAGTAGTCATATTAAAAACCAAAATGAAATGGGTACATTAAGTGATATCTTTTACATAATATATTCAAAATATTATTTCAAAATAGAATCAATGTAAACAATAATTACTGAGATATTTTAAGTTCCTTTTTGGTACTAAGTTTTAGAAGCCTGGTGTGTATATTATACTTTCGGCACATTGTTATTTGGACTATCCACATTTCAGTTGTGTTGTTGGCACATGTGCTTAACGGCTACTCTATTGCACACACTGGTCTAGAGGACAGGGACTATTCCTCTCCATTTCTTTGCCAGTGCAAAGAAACAGGCCCTGTGGTGTATGGCATCCTTAAATATATAGCTTTTATAGAGGGTTGAATAAACAAAAACACAATTCAAATACAGAACAATCATAAATATTAAGGATATAAATATATGTAAGGAAATTATACTGTTTTGTGATTGATGTATTGGTTTATGATTTCCATAAGCTTGGAAATAAGGAGAATGTTCTGGCACAGATATAGTATTCTCCAGTAGAGGGTAGAGATTTAACTTAGTGGGAACTTAATGGCACAAGAGAGATTATTCAGTTTGTGGAAACTATTCATACCAACACTTTAGAAGTGGAGGACTAGTAAGGTTTCTCGTAAGCGTAGGATTTTATTGCACTGATAGTCCAAACAACATAGCCATTGAATGCATAGGGGTGGAATAGGGTTGGGCTATATTTTCTACCCTCTCACATCTAGGCTGTCTTGATAAATATCAGATTATTTAAAAGATGGACAAGTCTAGTACGGTTCACAAACCCCATCAGGATAGCAATTTGCCACAGGAAGTTGATAGGTCTGCTATCATTTACTTTTCATCAACTAAATATCATTTTATTTGTTGTTTTATTGACTAAATTTCATATACTCTTTGACCTAAGCCTTTGAGTCAGTGTCTCTCTGTTAACAAAGGGTTGCTCAGTTTCTATCTTTTCCCCCTACTCCCTGTCTCTTTCATTGTTCTTTGGCATTCCTCATACCAAGTACTCAGAGAAAAATTCATGTGATTCAGACATAATTAAGAGTTGGAAGGAATTCTCTTAAAGTTCTGAGACTTCCTGAACAAGCTTGCCAGAATTTATGTGTTCACAAGATTATTGGTTTCCATTGTAATCTTCTCAGAAAACATCGTACTTATCCTCACAATATTGCCCTGATAAGAATATTCTTGTGGCTTCTAATAACATTGATTTCAGGGTCATCTTATAAACAGCCGCAAATATGACTCATTTTGTTAGCACACTTTATTTTCTTTCTGAAATACTACATTACTTAGTTCAATAACCCACATTTATTCACAAGGTGTGGATTAACTTTCGCCTGTTTGCAAAATAATATTCACTTAAAAGGAAAATGATTTGTGAAAGGTTTGAAGGCAGTTCCCAAAAGATGTTGAGCAATTAATAGTATTATTAGAGTGAGGATAACAGTGTCTCAAGGGAACTATTCTCTAATAGTATCTCTTGTGTAAGTGAAGAGTTCGGGTGTCCCAATACAAGTTAGACTCATTTCTAACTGACTTCAAGTTAAGATAATATGCAGGTACTCTTCTTATTTGCATTTGATACCATCTGCTGACAAGGCCTATAAAATTATGGCACAGAGTATGAGACAGGACATAATTTTACATATATTGTTAGCAGACAATTAGACATCCTATATGTAGTTTACAAGGTTTTACATGGCAAGCCTGAATTCACCTCAATTTGTTTGCAAATATTTTTCCACCTAACTGTGAAGTTGATCTATATCTAACTGTACCCACTCTACTTTCTGCCTAAGCTAGAGCTTATTTTCTGTATATTTCTTTTTCAGTTCAGTTCAACATCTGTTGATTGAGCACTCACTCTGCCAGCTGGGGCCCCAGACATGAAGACGATACTGTCCTTTATCAGAGAGAACTTAAAGTTGGTTAGAGAACCTGATGCTTAAACAGTTTTAATTTCTTAGCGTCAGTACTATGGTAGAGGGATGCAGTAGCTTATGTGGAGGCAAGATCATTTATTCACCAAATACTTACTGTATATGCACTCTGGGGCAAGTACTAATGATATAAGGTATCTGGATGGAGTTTAGCTCCTAGGTGGAACATATAACAGATCTTAGTCACCAAGAAGAAAATAACTCATTTGTTTCTCCAGAGACTTCTGTCGGTTCAGATTGCTCTGCATTTTAGGAAGAGTTTTGTATCTCTGTGAAACTTCTGTTTCTTCTGGTTCTAAAATCTTCTGAACCTTCCGAATTGCCATATAATTACGTTTTCATTCACTGAATTCGAATCTCTTTCTCTCTTCTTTTATTCCCCTCCTTTTCTGAATATCTGTGGTTCTGTTTTCTTCATTTACATTCCCAGATCTTATGTTGATCTAGTGCATGAAGCTTCTTACAAGTAAGTCTCTTGCCCAATGACTTAACCATTGTAGATTACATTTGTAATACACAAATGACATTCTATCTATGGATAGATTTTTAAATGTTTCAAAATATTAAATATTAAAATATTTTTTCTGGTTATTGGAGTATGAGTATATCCCTTATAATTCAGAGATACAAATTGTTTGGTCTATAAATGGTTTTGCTTTCAACATATGCAAAAATTTACAAGCCAAAACCAAAAATGGCCCAGAGAAATTCCAAGCATTACTTGTGTTCCTTGTAAGATATTAAAACACATGTGGCTGGGTGCTCTTTAATCTCAGCACTTTGGAAAGGCGAGGTAGGTGGATCCCTTGAGCCCAGGAGTTTCAGACCAGCCTGGGCAATGTGGCAAAATCCCCTTTCTACTAAAAATATGAAATTAGCTGAACGTGGTAGTGTGCAACTGTAGTCACAGCTACTCAGGAGGCTGAGGTAGGTGGATCGCTTGAGCCAGAGAGGTGAAATCTGCAGTAAACTAAGGTCATGCCACTGTACCCCCGTCTAGGCAACAGAGTCTCAAAAAAATAAAAACTAAAATTAAATATATGCAATTTGTAACCTCAGCAACACTTTCATATCTCATTTTCTCTTCATGTTTAATATACAATACTCAAATTCTCTCATGTATGATCCTCCTTGTAACATCTACACAATATTTCTATTTCCAGTCAAAGCAGCTTTTATTCTACCTCCTACTCTGTTTCTTTTCATCTTTCTGTCTCCGTCTCTCCCTCTCCCCCACCTTCTCTCTTACGTATTATATAGATTGGCTTAACCTTTTGTTTGCCACTTTACCCTCTTCGCCGAGTTTTCTCTGCTTTTGTTCTGACTCTGTGTCATATAAGATTAAGAACTAGTCTAACCAAGATTAAATCTTCTAGATTGAAAAGACGGGGTTGTGGGCTGTCAATAAGTAGGACTCTCTTTGAAGGGCTGGAGGAGTAAAAAAAAAATTGCAAACTCTCCCATTTTATATTTTTTTCTTTTTATATTCATATTTATAGCTCTCATATACAGTGGAATGAAACGCTTTCTTAATCCAAGGTAAACTAAACCTAGATTCTTTAAGCAAACCATTTATTTAATTTGGTTTTGCATTAATAAACTCAGTGTAACTAGGGATTATACTTTATTTACAGCTCCCATTGCCATAAATTGATGTCCAAAAGCTTTGGATCATGTTTTCATTAAAATCGAAATCTGATGTTCTAGGAATGGGAGTCGTTAGATATGGCTTTGCCCCCAACAACGTTTTCCAAATAATCTGTTGCAAATGCTGAAACAGGGTACCAGTGAGGAGTGTTCTGTAAGAATCTGGACAATACAAATCTGTGTCTTGGATAACAAACTAATACAATGACATCTACTGTTGGCTCCTCCAGTCTTTAAGCTTCTTGGTTTTCAGAGAAGGCCATGGATGTTTTTCAAATTGGAAAAAGCCAGAAGGAAGAAAAACAACCCTTGTTGACTTGAACTTTAGGTTGTTTTCTAGGAAATGTGCTTTGTTAGTTCACATTTTGCTTCATTTTCTCTGAATTTCCCAAACAACTATACTATAGTTTAAACCACACATTTTAGCTTAACAATAACTTTGCACTTGTTTATTTGTATCATCCTTGTGTTCCTTAATGACTTATAAAATACAGAGAAAGAAATTTATCTTGCACTTTTCTAGAATAGTTCCTGGTTATATAGTAGCTCCTCAAAAAATACACAATGATAAAAAATCCTGAGGAAAGTGAACAAGGTTGAGTTGAGGGCTTTCTATATGTCAGGTATTGTGCTGGATGTTTTGACAGTTTTTAAAATTTACACCTCATGGCCAGGTGCGGTGGCTCACGCCTGTAATCCCAGCACTTCGGGAGGTTGAGGCGGGCAGATCATGAGGTCAGGAGATCGATACCATCCTGACTAACACAGTGAAACCCGGTCTCTACTAAAAACACAAAAAACTAGCTGGGCATGGTGGCACGCGCCTGTAGTCCCAGCTACTCTGGAGGCCGAGGCATGAGAATCGCTTGAACCTGGGAGACAGAGGTTGCAGTGAGCCGAGATCGTACCACTGCACTCTAGCCTGGGTGACAGAGAGAGACTCTGTCTCAAAAAAAAAATAATATATATACACCTCATGACAATGCAGTGAGAAACTACTATTCTTATTTTATTTGTCCAATATCACACCACTAGTAAGTAATGCATCTTAGATTTCTACATCTTTTACAGCTCATTTTTATTTAATACTTAAAAAACTTACTTATGTAAAATCCAGGTATCAAAAAGTACTGGACTCAGTCAAGTACAGACATGAAATTGGATTTTTTTTCAAGCACTGCTCTCAAACCTGCTGTATCAAATTGCCCTTCTCAGTCTCTGACTGGATCTCATGAAGTCCTAACTGTTCCAGCCACAGATGGACAGTCTCATTTTCAGGTTCAGATAAAAGTTTCCAATTCAAAACTTCTCCGTGTTTCAGAGCAGAATGATCCCTTGGTTTCCATGATAGAGCAATGGGAAAAGGGAGAATGGTCTGTTCTTCATCCCTCCCTACCTCCTTCCATTTCCTTTCCTCCTTCAATCCCAGTGATGCTTCTTGATTCTCCAGGTTTAAGAAAGTGAAGAAGGAGGAGAGGAATAAATTAGTTTTGTTCTCTCTTGACTATTCAGTGCCTTCTGTGTGGCAGATGCTCAAAACTTAGGTGTCAAATGAAAACGTGAATATGCAAGTTTATTAAATTGTTTTATACCAAAGAAAGACTTGGTTAATAAGGCTTTTTATTTAGAAAAGTCTGGAGGAAAAAACTGTGAGGACACAACTGAGAAATAGAGTACTAAGAAGGGAAAAGCAATCAAGACGATTTCAGTGGATAAGACATTCAAAGAATTAGAACTGGTAAAAGTGAAAGAAAAAATGATTTATGAAACAAATGCAAGCTTATTGATATGAATAAAATGGAGAAGACATGTGAAGTCGATTGTGTGTTGACAAAGGAGATAAAGGAGATACAGACTGGAAGACCATCTGCCTTTCGTTTCCCAAGCACACATTCATTGAAATTTTCATTCACAACATGTGAAGATTTGATGGAGGATTCTGTAATTACTCAGACTCTATTCAGAGGTTTGATGTCAAGAAATAATAGGCAAACTCACAACAGGGATTATGTGTTGAAGGATAAGAAAGGAATATAAAGAAAGATAATGAATATATGCTTTCATTTAACAAGAAATATAGTTACGTTTTACAAACCTATGGGAGTTTTTATTTCCAAAAGGAGTTTCCTTATATCCCATCCTTTTGAAGTTTAGCTAACATCTCTGACAGCATCCGCATGTTAATTGCTTATTTTTTTTATGGCTTATTCTGTGGTCTACTAGACACATACATACACACACACACACACACATTCACATTCCATTGTCTACTTCTCTATATATGCTTCTCTATATATGCTAGGTATGAGCTATCTTCTGCAGTATACCAATCTTATAAAATGTATAAAACCATATATTTGAAAACAGCTATACATTCTCAACACCAGGCCTGTAATAGGGTTCAGTGAATTCTAAGGCAGCAGGAGAAATGTTGGCCCTGATAAGGGAGACAAAGGACGATACTCCAAAAGAGCTTCAGGACTAAGCCAGCATGCATTGGCAGAAGCTGGGAGAGGATTCGTGCAAGTAGATTCTGAAGGCCTTCGATCAAGGAAGCTGGAACATAATGTTTAATAAGGGAGAGTTTATCAATTTGGGAGAATTCTTCTGATACACAGAATTTAACAGTTTTGGAAAAACACCAGGTGATAATGCAAACACGCTCTTAAAATGACTCTTGGAAGAACAGCAAAAACTGTGACAGAAATTGCTATGGCAGATGATAAATAAGATATTAAAAGTCTCAAATATGTGGGCATACTTGGGTGGATATTCTATGTAAGGCCAGATAACTCACCAGAGAACTATGTCCAATGGGAGGTGTTGAGGTCATGCCCTAATCGAGGGCAACGCCATTTCCAAAGCCTATTTCCAGCTGGTACAAGTGTGGAGCTGGAAAGTTGTTTACAGGCTTGAACAGACAAGGGATTTTTTTTTTTTACTCTAAGCTTCTTTTTGAGTGGCAATACAATTTCCATGGAAGTTTAGTAGCCTCTGTTCTGTTTCCAAATTCATATACTAGTATTCACATGAATGTTCATTTTTATATGTGGTTCTCAAATCTGCTCTTTTCTTCTCTCTTTATATGACTCTCTCTTTCAAATTTAATTATGGCTACTCTGAAGTTCCTGCAGATAATATGCTATAGTAGAAAAGCTTCACCTTTGGATTTATGTTTGCTTTAGGTCTGAATATTAATGAGCCTTTTCAGTTATAACCTTCAATAGGCCTATATCTTGTCATTTGGTATGATAGGGAGAATGCTTGCTCCACACTGCCATTCCCAAGATATCCATGTCCCAGACCTGCAAAAATGTTACCTGACATAGCAAAAGGGACTTTACAGATGTGATTAAATTAAGCATTGGAGAAGGAGACAGTGTCCTGGATTATTCAGGTGGGCCCAATGTAATCACAAGGTCCCTTATAAGAGGGAGTCAGGGAAACCAGAATCAGAGAAGAAATGTGTCATTGAAGTAGAAGGCAGTGTGATATGGAGCCATAAACCAAGGAAGGCAGGTGACCTCTAGAAACTAGAAAACCTGGGGTCTTCCTCCCAATGATTCAGGGCATTATCCTTTGCTTCTACCACTCCTATTTTTAAACACTTCAGCTTAGAAGTGGCATGTCACAATTCTACTTACATCCAGTAGGTAAGTACTAGTTGCATGCTGCTTAGAGATGCAGGAACAAACAGAATGACAGAAGTGTAGGAAGAAGAACAGTAAAAGGCTTTGTTGAACACATAGAAGTTTCTGTCATAGCCAGATGAGGCCTTCTTGTAGAAGGGTTTTCATCCTGCAGTATCAGTGTAGGAACTAACCAAGTGAAGAGACAGTGAACTGCTTGAAATAAATGAAACACTTAATAAATGTAAATTAAATGAATAAGTGAGTGAAAGGCCTTGGACGGAAATGAGTGTAGCAGTTTAAGAAGCAGAAGATCATTGAGAATGGAATGAAATGAACAAAATAATGAATATTTGATAAGGAGGATAAAATGAAAGCAGGGGCTTGCCAGATTTTATAGATGATGCTAATGATTCTGATATTTGTTTTAGGTGTAATGAGATTCGTTGAGGAATTATAAGAGTGGAATGAGCAACAGATTTTCATTAGCGAAAGCTCCTCTAGCTGCTGCATGAAATGATGGATAGACAGAGGTACAAGTGGCTATAAGAAGACGGATGTGTGATTGTCACAGTAGTTTCATGGGGGAAGTGGTAGTTATACCTTGGCTGAAAGAAATTAAGATGGAAAGGAGTGGATACATTTGATGTATATTTTGGAATTTGGGTCTTTCTTCCACTGGAGTCACTTATGCCTTCCAGTTTGAAATCACACACACACACACACACACACACCCCCCACATATGTGCCAAAGAGTTCTCTTTCTTTTCATTATAATCATTGATAAAAAATTACTCAATATTTTTATTCCAAAGGAGAAACTGGTAGGGGGGACAGAACTGTGGAAAGTGTACATTAAATTTAGATTGAGAAGGTTATATTGACAGCAAGTAGATTGTCCTGAGTGCCAATTTGAATGGACTGAATTGCAATGTGTTGAGAAGAATTCAAGGCCAAATTTAAGTCAGAAAGAGTGCCATAACTGACCCTTACTGTTCCCCATGGTGACACATGTGCCATGAATTTGCATTCACATTTTGCAGGTAAAACAGAAAGTCTTATTTTTCCTCTGCAGCCATTTTTAGATCTTCCGTTGGATTGGGAATGTGAAAATGGCACAGAAAGAGAAAGAACATGCCAAGAAGTGGGGACACTCAGGCACTTGCATCAGCTGCCTTGCAACAGTGAATTATAAAGAAAATACTATCATAAAAGGGATACAATACATGGTCCATGACTGAAAAACCATATTGAAGTTCCTGTTCATTGAAGTCATGGTTCACATATGGTGCAAATGTATAATTGGAAATCTCAGAATTGCATTTTCATGAAAGAAGATGAAGATACCAAATGCCTTACTAAGAGTATTTATTTGTTTGTCAGTTATTTGCATGGAAATGTGGTAAAGAGAGAGCAATGCCTGGGACTGGGTGCTAGCATTAGTAAGTCAGAGAAAAACCTTCTTTGTAAGAAGTTATATACGAAGTTGTCAATTTAATTTAGCATAAATTAATAACTGAAGACTGAAACAAAACACAGATGGCATAGAGTCAATCTGGAGTCTTCTAGAATCCTTTATTAAAAGAAAAAAACCATGAAAGAAAAGTAAAGATTGGAGGTCTCAAATCACAGTAATTGTATTACTCAAATCACAAATTCCTCCTTAACTCGACACTTAACTCGATTGAATTTTCATGATGTCAAAGCATGTAGATAGTTGGATAATTAGAAATGAGAATAAAGAACAGCTTAATGAATAACAGAATCTTTGACTTGTCATCCAGATGTTTTGATCCAATAATGTACACATATTTTATTGTGGATGATAGTAATTTGGCTTCAATATGTTACATAAAATATTTTTAAAAGATTAATATTATATACAAATATTTCAGGGTATTAATATCTAGCACTCATCTTTGTAGTCATCAACAATTCTGACATTTTCTACTGTAAGGATTTTGCCATGTTCAATGTTTCCTTGCCTTGAAGAGGCAGATGAAGCAGACCCCTAATCTTACTCAATGTCCATAGGTTGTGCTTGTGAGTATCGGGAAGAGGAACGGGCTCTTGTAATGTGTTTCTTACCAAAAATATCAACGACTCCAGCCAAATTTTTTGTACTCATTGAGCCTCAGTTGTTTTTTTCTCCTAAATAAATAAAGGCATTAGAGGTAATAACTATAACACCAATACTTTTGGTTGTAAGTGGCAGAAACCTAGCTAATAATAACTTAAATATAGGCTTATGTTTCTTACATAAGTGGTTTGGAGATGAGTAATCTAACACATGGCCAGTGGCTCTATGATACTCACTATTCCTAGCTGTTTGCTTGTCACCTCGTGGTCATAAAGTGGCAGCTACAGCTCCACACTTTGCACCTACATTCAATTCAGCTGCCTGCTATGCTAGTTTCTTATATCAGGAATTTTTTTTAAAAAATTAGATTTTGTCTTACATATCAGCCATCAGAAATATGTCATATGGCCACCTCTAGCTGAAAAAAGAAATGTGAAAACAAATAGAGACCTGGGCACAGTTTTGCCCCAAAACAAAAAGAGGTTCTGTTTGCAAGGAGAAGGTGGAAAGTGACTATTTGGTATGCATCCATTTCTGCCACAGAGACTACCAAGGTCCCTTTCAGCTTCAAAATCGTGATGGAGAAAATTATGCCAGATAAAGTTTAATGCCATAGGCAAGCTAGTGTTGGGAAATCTTTGTCCTGTTCTTGTGACTGGAGAGTTGCCTGGAACTGAGAAGATCCCTTTGGGTCCTCTTATTCATGATTACAAAATATAACTTTCACCTAAAAAAATTTACATGATTAAAAGAAGTAACTTACACCAAAAGTATCAGGATTGCTTCTAAGTTCCTGGAAAGATTATCAGCACGACTGCTAAGATTTGTGAGCTCTGTGGGAAAATTTCTGCACAATTTCCAATTAAATTAGCTGTTGTCAAGATGTTGCGTTTTTAATATGGTGGCCAGATGTATCTTTTTAGTCTGATCATTTATTTTTCTGCTTTTCTGAAAATGGTTATAGAGAGAGTAATTTTTTTAAAATTCCAGGTTTGACTTTCTAGATTGCTCCAGTTTTCCGTGTGTGTGTGTGTGTGTGTGTGTGTGTGTGTGTGTGTGTGTGTAATAACTGTAAATAAAACTACCATAGGGTATTGAAAGCTCAACATACAGAAACAAAACTTAGCTAGATTTGGAAGTGTTCCGGTATCTTATTGGCTATTCTCTTTTGCCAAATAATTAAAATCAAAGAAGTGTGCATGAATATAGGAAACTTTAGGGTATTCAACCATTCACTAAACAAATATTTATAAAGCACCTATGTTTATTATATGCTATAAGGCAGGTACTGTTTTAGGCTGTAGGATTACAGTGATAAACAAGGTGGAACAAATTGTTGCTTTTATGAAGCTTATATTTTAGTGAATATACAGAGGTAAAAAGTAATGAACACTCAGAGCAACAGAATAGAGAGTGACTAGGTGTATGAGTCTGTTCTCATGCTGCTAAGAAAGGCATACCTGAGACTGGGTAGTTTATAAAGGAAAGAGGTTTATGAACTCACAGTTCCACATGGCTGGGGAGGCCTCACAATCATGGTGGAAGGCAAAGGAGAAGAAAATCACGTCTTATATGGTGGCAGGCAAGAGGGTTTGTGCAGGGGAACTCCCATTTATAAAACTATCAGATCTTGTGAGACTTATTCACTGTCACAAGGACAGTATGGGGGAAACCACCCCCATGATTCAATTATCTCCACCAGGCCCTGCCCTTGACATATGGGGATTATTACAATTCAAGGTGAGATTTGGGTGGGGACACAGACAAACCATATCACTAGGCAAGGTGAGTGTGGGGTGCAATTTGAGATAGAGGGTTCAGTAGAGGTATTTCAGTGACTTTTGAACTAAAGATTAATGTTTCTTTCCTCTATTTACCCCAGTTTTCTCTACTTACTTTGTAGGATCATTCTTAAATATAACTCTTTATAAAAGTTTTTATCCTCACACAGATAATTGAATTATTAATCATTTTTTCTACATAATTCCTAGTACACACCTTAGGAAGAATCCAAAGTTTTTGGAAGTTGATACACATTTACTTTAGGGGGAACCCTCTTTAAGAAAAAAATACTGTAATTGCAATTGAAAGCTAGATTTAAATGCAAATATGTGTTTATACTAAGAAAAAGTACAAAAAATTTGGATTTTTAAAACCTGAGAAATACAAAGAACATCACAAAATTCAAAAAAGTAACAAGACTTTTATTAACTAATTGGTTAGCACACCTCTATACCCATTTTCCACATATATTTTGACTGCAGTTTTTGTTAAAATTATCATAACTCAATAACTTGTTAACATTTTCTATAAAAAATTAAGAAAGATGATTCAGCTTTGCCTCTGGCATGAGAAATCAAATTTTTAATGTATATTTAGAATGCATAGAATATGCATGTTTCCACAAAATGTACTCTCACTTTACACTATAGATTGTGTTCACAAACACACACACACACAAAATCTTCTAGTGATGAATTAAAAAGAGAAAACAGAGCAATTTGATTTTTATTATTTATCAATTAACAAAATTATGTCTTTAAAATTTTACACATCTTCAAGGGAGGGGCCAAGATGGCCGAATAGGAGCAGCTCCAATCTGCAGCTCCAAGCAAGACCAATGCAGAGGTGGGTGACTTCTGCATTTCCAACTGAGGTACCCTGTTTATTTCATTAAGACTGGTTAGGCAGTGGGCCCAACGCACAGAGGGTGAGAAGAATCAGGGTGGGGCATTGCTTCACCTGGGAAGTACAAGGAGCCGGGGGACCTCCCTCCCCAGCCATGGGAAGCCATGCTACCCAGCTGGGTTACTACACTTTTCCCAGGATTTTTGCAATCTGCAGATCAAGAGATCCCCTAGTGTGCCTACACCACCAAAGCCCTGGGTTTCAAGCACAAAACTGGGCGGCTGTTTGGGCAGACACCAAGCTAGCTGCAGGAGTTTTTTTCCTCATACCCCAGTGGCACCTGGAACCCCAGCGAGACAGAACTGTTCACTCCCCTGGAAAGGGGGCTGAAGCCAGGGAGCCAAGTGGCCTCGCTCAGCGGGTCCCACTCCCATGGAGCCCAGCAAGCTAAGAACCACTGGTTTGAAATTCTCGCTGCTAGCACAGCAGTCTGAAGTGGACCTGGGATGATCGAGCTTGGTGGGATGAGGAGTGTCCGCCATTACTGAGGCTGTGGTAGGCGGTTTTCCCCTGACAGTGCCAAGGAGGCTGGGAGGTCTGGACTGGGCAAAATTCACCATAGTGTGGCAAAGTGGCTATGGCAAGACTGCTTCTCTAGATCCCTCCTCACTGGGCAGGGCATCTCTGAAGGAAAGGTAACAGCCCCAGTCAGGGGCGTACAGATAAAACTCCCATCTCCCTGGAACAGAGCACCTGGGGGAAGGGGTGGCTGTGGGCGCAGCTTCAACAGATTCAATCATTTCTGCCTGCCTGCTCTGAAGAGAGCAGCTGATTCTGACAGAGGGATTCTCCCAGCACAGCACACCAGCTCTGCTAAAGGACAGACTGCCTCCTCAAGTGGGTCCCTGACCCCTGTGCCTCCTGACTGGGAGAGACCCCACAACAGGGGTAGACAGACACCTCATACAGGAGAGCTCTGGCTGGCATCAGGCTGGTGCCCCTCTGGGACGAAGCTTTCAGAGGAAGGAGCAGGCACCAATCTTTGCTGTTCTGCAGCCTCCACTAGTGATACCCAGGTGAGCAGGGTCTGGAGTGGGCCTCCAGCAAACTGCAGCAGACCGGCAGCAAAGGGGCCTGACTTAAAAGAAAAACTAACAAACAGAAAGCAACAAATCAACATCAACATAAAGGACCCCCATAAAAAATCTCCAACCAAAGGTCATCAGCCTCAAAGATCAAAGGTAGATAAATCCACAAAGATGAGGAAAAACCAGCGCAAAAACGCTGAAAATTCCCAAAACCAGAATGCCTCTTCTCCTCCAAATGACCGCAGCTCCTCTCCAGCAAGGGCACAAAACTGGACGGAGAATGAGATTGATGAATTGACAAAAGTAGGCTTCAGAAGGTGGGTAATAACAAACTTCTCTGAGCTAAAAGAGCATATTCTAACCCAAATGCAAGGAAGCTAAAAACCTTGATAAAAGGTTACAGGAACTGCTAATTAGAGTAACCAGTTTAGAGAGGAACACAAATGACCTGTTGGAAAGGAAAAACAGCACAAGAACTTCGTGAAGCACACACAAGTATCAATAGCCAAATCAATCAAGCGGAAGAAAGGATATCAGAGATTGAAGATCAACTTACTGAAATAAGGCATGAGGACAAGATTAGAAAAAAAAGAATGAAAAGGAATGAACGAAGCCTTTAAGAAATAGAGGACTATGTGAAAAGACCAAACCTATGATTGATTGGTGTACCTGAAAGTGACAGGGAGAATGGAACCAAGTTGGAAAACACACTTCAGGATATTATCCAGGAGAACTTCCCCAACCTAGCAAGACAGACCAACATTCAAATTCAAGAAATACAGAGAACACCACTACAATACTCCTTGAGAAGAGCAACCCCAAGACACATAATTGTCAGATTCTCCAAGGTTGAAAAGAAGGAAAAAATATTAAGTGCGGCCAGAGAGAAAGGTCAGGTTACCTACAAAGGGAAGCCCATCAGACTAACAGTGGATCTCTCTGCAGAAACTCTACAAGCCAGAGAGAGTGAGGGGCCAATATTCAACATTCTTAAAGAAAAGAATTTTCAACCCAGAATTTCATATCCAGCCAGACTAAGCTTCATAAGTGAAGGAGAAATAAAATCCTTTACAGACAAGCAAATGCTGAGGGATTTTGGCACTACCAGGCCTGCATTAAAAGAGCTCCTGAAGGAAGCACTAAATATGGAAAGAAAAAACTGGCACCAGCCACTGCAAAAACACCAAAGTATAAAGACTAATGACACTATGAAGAAACTGCAATTAATGTGCAAAATAACCAGCCAGCATCATGATGACAGTATCAGATTCACACATAACAATATTAACCTTAAATGTAAATGGGCTAAATGTCCCAATTAAAAGACACAGACTGGCAAATTGGATAGAGTCAAGACCCATCCATGAGCTGTATTCAGGAGACTCGTCTCACATAGACTCAAAATAAAGTGATGGAGGAATATTTACCAAGCAAATGGAAAGCAAAAAAAAAAAAAAACAAAAAAAAAAAACAGAGGTTGCAATCCTCTCTAAACAGACTGCAAACCAACAAAGATCAAAAAAGAGAAAGAAGGGCATTACATATTGGTAAGGTGATCAATGCAACAGGAAGCACTAACTATCCTAAATATATATGCACCCAATACAGAAAACTCAGATTCATAAAAGAAGTTCTTAGAGACCTACAAAGAGACTTAGACTCCCACACAATAATAATGGGAGACTTTTACACCCCACTGTCAATATTAGACAGCTCAATGAGATAGAATATTAACAATATGATCAGGATTTGAACTCAGCTGTGGACCAAGCAGACCTAATAGACCTCTACAGAACTCTCCACCCCAAATCAACAGAATGTACATTCTTCCCAGCACCACATAGCACTTATTCTAAAATTGACCACATTATTGGAAGTAAAACACTATTCATCAAATACAAAAGAATGAAATCATAACAGTCTTTCAGACCACAGTGAAATCAAATTAGAACTCAGGATTAAGAAACTTACTCAAGGGCCAGGTGCAGTGGCTCACGCCTGTAATCCCAGCACTTTGGGAGGCTGAGACGGATGGATCACAAGGTCAGCAGTTCAAGACCAGCCTGGCCAAGATGTTGAAACCCCGTCTCTACCAACAATACAAAAATTAGCTGGGTGTGGTGCCACATGCCTGTAATTCCAGCTACTCAGGAGCTGAGGCAGGAGAATCGCTTGAACCCAGGTAGCAGAGGTTGCAGTGAGCTGAGATCACACCACTGCACTCCAGCCTGGGCAACAGAGCAAGACTCCATCTCAAACAAACAAAAAAAAAAAACAAAACAAAAAAACCAAACAACTCACTCAAAACCACACAACTACATGGAAATTGAACAACTTGCTCCTGAATGACTACTGGGTAAATAACGAAATTAAGGCAGAAATAAATAAGTTCTTTGAAACCAATGAGAACAAAGAGACAACGTACCAGATTCTCTGGGACACAGCCAAAGCAGTGTTAAGAGGGAAATTTGTAGCACTAAATGCCCACATCAGAAAGCTGGAGTGATCTAATATTGACACCCTAACATCACAATTAAAAGAAGTAGAGAAGCAAGAGCAAACAAATTCAAAAGCCAGCAGAAGACAAAAAATAACTATGATCAGAGCAGAACTGAATGAGATAGAGACATGAAAAACCCTTCAAAAAATCAATGAATCCAGGAGCTGGTTTTTTGAAAAGATTAACAAAGTAGATAGACAGCTAGCCAGAATAATAAAGAAGAAAACAGAGAAGAATCAAATGGACACACTAAAAAATGATTAAGGGGAGATCACCACTGATCCCACAGAAATACAAACTACCATCAGAGAATTCTATAAACACCTCTATGCAAATAAACTAGAAAATCTAGAAGAAATGGATAAATTCCTGGGCACATACACCCTCCCAAGACTAAACCAGGAAGAAGTCAAATCCCTAAATAGACCAATAACAAGTTCTGAAATTGAAGCACTAATTAATAGCCTACCAACCAAAAAAAAAAAAAAAAAGTCCAGGACCAGACGGGTTCACAGCTAAATTTTTCCAGAGGTACAAAGAGGACAAAGAGCCCATATATCCAAGACAATCCTAAGCAAAAAGAACAAAACTGGAGGTATCATGCTACCTGACTTCAAACTATACTACAAGGCTACAGTAACCAAAACAGCATGGTACTTGTACCAAAATATATATATAGACCAATGGAACAGAACAGAGACCTCAGAAATGGCACCACACATCTACAACCATCTGATCTTTGATAAACCTGACAAAAACAAGAGATGGGAAAAGGATTCCCTATTTAATAAAAGGTGCTGGGAAAACTGGCTAGCCATATGCAGAAAACCGAAACTAGACCCCTTCCTTACACCTTATACAAAAATTAACTCGAGATGGATTAAAGACTTAAAGTAAAACCTAAAACCGTAAAAACCCTAGAAGAAAACCTAGGCAATACCATTCAGGACGTAGGCGTGGGCAAAGACTTCATTTACTGAAACACCAAAAGCAATGGCAACGAAAGCCATAATTGACAAATGGGATCTAATTAAACTAAAGAGCTCCTGCATGGCAAAATAAACTATCATCAGAGTGAACAGGCAACCTACAGAATGGGAGAAAATTTTTGCAATCTACCCATCTGACAAAGGTTTAATATCCAGAATCTACAAAGAACTTAAACAAATTTACAAGAAAAAAGCAAACAACCCCATCAGAAAGTGGGCAAAGCATATGAACAGATACTTCTCAAAAGAAGACATTTATGCGGCCAAGAAGCATATGAAAAAAAGCTCATCATCACTGGTCATTAGAGAAATGCAAATCAAAACCACAATGAGATATCATCTCATGACAGAATGATGATTATTAAGAAATCAGGAAACAACAGATGCTGGTGAGGCTGTGGAGAAATAGGAACGCTTTTACACTGTTGGTGGGAGCATAAATTAGTTCAACCATCGTGGAAGACAGTGTGGCGATTCCTCAAGGATCTAGAACTAGAAATACCATGGACCCAGCAATGGTATTTCTGGGTCGGGTATACTCAGAAAGGATACGCCCAAAGGATTATACACCCAAAGTATTATAAATCATTCTAATATACACCCAAAGGATTATAAATCATTCTAATATAAAGACATGCACATGTATGTTTATTTCAGCACTATTTACAATTGCAAAGACTTGGAACCAACCCAAATGCCCATCAATGATAGATTGGATAAAGAAAATGTGGCATATATATACCATGGAATACTATGCAGCCGTAAAAAAGAATGAGTTCACGTCCTTTGCAGCAACATGGATGAAGCTGGAAGCCATCATTCTCAGCAAACTAACACAGGAACAAAAAACCAAGCACTGTATGCTCTCACTCATAAGTGGGAGTTGAACAATTACAAAACATGGACACAGGGAGGGCAACATCATACACAGGGGCCTGTCAGGGGCTGGGAGGCAAGTGGAGGGAGAGCATTAGGACAAATAACTAATGCATGTGGGGCTTAAAACCTAGATGATGGGTTTATGGGTGCAGCAAACCACCATGGCACATGTATACCTATGTAACAAAGCTGCACGTTCTGCACATGTATCCCGGAACTTAAAGTTAAAAAAAAAGAAAAATTACACATGTGATGACTTGAAAGTTTTTGCACTGGTAGCTTCTAGATGAGGACATATTAAAACTGGTTTCTCCTCCCATTACCCACCCACTTCTGGTGTCTGGTGTCATTGGACATATTAACATTGTAGTACAACTTCTGGCCCTGCACATGTGCCTCATATTGAGTCAAACCCATACAGGACAGTTAGCAAGAACTGTACCTATAAGTAATATTTCAAAACTCACATAATTCTATTTCACTAAACCCAAAGTAAATGTCTCCACATCCCAATTTCCCATTAATCAGATTCCACAAACGCTGACCTCCATTCCAATTTCCCCTTAATATAAGGAGAATTGTGGCAAAGGGGAAAAGCAAAACTTATCCACTGATGTTATGATTTTTTCCTGGACAGAAACTTCCTTCTGTGCTTTTTTTCAGATAGCAGATTGTACTCCCATCTCTTCAGATAGAGAATTCTTGGAGAAATTTAAAATATGCAGTTCAAAATCTGTAATGGCCCCAGTTAGTGTATACCCGACTCACTGGCCTTCCAGGTAGGCTCCTGGTAAAAAGATGAGGCTAAAAGCAGGCATTCTGTTCAGATTCCCTTGCCCTGGTATTTGAATGAAACCAAATCAACATTTATAAAACAAATTACCTTCCATTTTCTATAAGTTAGGATGTTTTGGATTTCAAGAAACAAATTCCAAATCAATTGGTTTAAAATTACAAATCATATCAAAACATGTATCTGAAAGGCCAGAGGTAGAGGTAGGGTAGGATATAGCGTGGCTTATCTGTGTCAGCTCCTGTTCTCAGCGATTCTTTTGTCTGTACCATCTTGCTTTTATGTGGGTTCAATTCCGGGCTCATTTTCTTCCTGGTAAAATTAAAGATGCTTCAGGTCTAATGTCTATATCATGCCTCATCTTGGAGAGGAGAGAGCTTTTATCAATCATCTCATACTTACATCCTCATTGTATCCAGGGAAACTTTCTGTGCTCATTTTCATAGGCCTATATATGGGTACATCCCTGAATCAATACTTGAGGGAAGTAGGGGTACAACTTCACCAATTGAACTAGGCTGTTTAAGCTTTTCACAAGCTGATTTCACAAAGGAGACAACTAGAGTGGATTCTAAGGGTACAAGCATTAGCTTGTAAATGTTTATACAACAGTGTTCAATTGAAAAAATTATATATACATTATATGTGTGTGTTTGTGTGTATGTGTGTATGTATGTATGCTATAGGGCGCTTCGAAAATGCTTTGAAGCAAATGTGGCTATCCCCATTTTATAGATGAGGAGCCTGAGGCTCTTTCTTTCACGGTTTTCATAGAGGAACCCAACTATGGAGCAGAGAACAGACTTCTTTACCTCAATCTGTCAGATCTTCTAGTTGAGAGGCTTTGAAACACTATCCCTGTTCATTTAATATCATCCAGAGAGTTGTGTCTATGGAGAAGGGGCCTGAGTCTGCAAAGATTTCATGGGGATTTCCTTAGCTCAAAACGCCAAGTATGTACAGTAATGGCATCTGTTTCTGGTTGTCCAAATGTACAATATAGGACATACCCTTTATTATCCAACAGACAATTCAGAGATTTGAAGCATATTTTCTACATACAATTACAAAATTTTAAACTTATAATTTTCCAATAACAATTTCTGTCCTTTAATGGAGGATTTAAAATTTTTCCCAACTACAACAACTTGAACAATGGACCCAAAGAGAATAATGAAGTGGTTTAAAAGAGGAATGGGGAACCACGAAATTTTTTGGGCAAAGTCTTAGTTCTAGCTCTAGCAGTCTGTGTAGTTTTGCACAAGTCACATAACTTATCTGAGTTTCTCTTTAACCATACTAAAATAGGAAGTAAGAAACTGCATTATAAAGTCCCTTAGTGTCCCAGACTAGAGATATATGTTGACTTTATGGGACTGGAGAATGTGGCTGACAGGAAGGGAATGAGGAAATAAAAGAAGATTGACAGACAGACAATATTTTAAATTCCATATTTATAATTCCTTTTCTCCTCTTGTGTGTGAAGGCCCCTTCAGGTAGGCCCTGCCAGTAGAGATCACCCAGGCACAGAGCTGGTTTTAGGAAAGCCTCTCCCAGAAGGCTTCTGTGCTTGAAACTAAAAAGATAAGAGAGCAAAATTGGATCCACATGGGACAGCCAGCCGAGAACCAAAATGGAGAGGGATGTTAAAACATGTTGTCAAAATAATAAGGGCTTTAAAAAGGCATTACAAGCTGCAGAGATGGCGGAAATTAAAGTGGAAGCATACAAATGAGAGATCCAGGAAGCTGCTGGCAGGTGAGCAGATCCTGTCACTAGTGGACAAACTGTTTTTTATGTTCAGTGACATTTTGAGCCATAACTTCAAATCCAATTATCAACCTGGGACATGGCGTCATTTTTGTAAATGATAAAAAAACGGAGGAATTGGCCGGGCGTGGTGGCTCACGCCTGTAATCCCAGCACTTTGGGAGGCCGCGGCGGGTGGATCACGAGGTCGGGAGATCGAGACCATCCTGGCTAACATGGTGAAACCCCGTCTCTACTAAAAATACAAAAATTAGCTGGGCATGGTGGCGGACGCCTGTAGTCCCATCTACTCAGGAGGCTGAGGCAGCAGAATGGCGTGAACCCGGGAGGCGGAGCTTGTAGTGAGCCGAGCTGGCGTCACTGCACTCCAGCCTGGGCGACGGAGCGAGACTCCGTCTCAAAAAAAAAAAAGGAGGAATTAGTGAAGTAGATGTCTTATTGGAACACTTTAATATTTTGAATCATATTTAGTTTTCAATAGCACATCTTTCAACAGGTATGCCAAGGAATCTTCTACTGAATTCAGAATGGAAACTCATTTTTGTTGGTTTATAATAGGCCTGCCACACCCCATGTGAGATAAAAATTATTGATTATTGAATCATCTGTATAATTTTTAGACATCAGATAAAAATATTTGCTGTGGGTTTGCATATGCCTCAAATTATTGATAATATTTTTTGCTTATTGCAGGAATATAGTAGAAAAAGATAGTTATATTGTTGGGAATTTTCACAGGGGCTTTATATACAGTCACTTAAAAAATTATTAAATTCAGTCAACCACTAAATATTTTACAATTTGTCTATAAACTAGATGTTTTGAATCACAAATTTTTCCCCAAAATTTTGTTAGCTGTTTGTTGTTGTTAATAGAGCCTTTTTCAAATAATACGTAGAGAGAGAAGCAATGCATTTTGCTGAACTTTTATTGTTAGACTGCAGTTTACTTGAAAGTTTTGATTTAGATCTTTATTTTTTGCCTTTTAATTTAAATGTCTTGTTGGTTGAGTGCTTATCAATTAGCTCATTTTAGGTTTCTTTACTGGCTATAGCTGTTTTTAACACTGAAAAATACCAGAATGACAGTTTTCCTTCCAATGTGGTAGAAGTCAATGAGGTACTTTACTTAGAATAGCTTGGGATTGTGTGTATGTGTGTGCATGTGTATTTGTGTTGGAGGTGAGGTGGGTTGCTGTGGAGAGTAGATGGTTCAGCCCAGGTATGTGAACCTCAATGCTGCCCTGAGTCAGGAGGCTGGGTTATAGAGCTTGGCCTAATGCAGAAATATAGCTGACACTTTGGGAACGAAATTATCTCTTACTTGAAAAATTACATTAAATAGTAATGTATACTATACTTAAATGTATACTAATATAAAATTTACCAATTTTATATTTGGTAAATGAGTAAAAGGTATTATATTCATAATGACAACTAAAAGATTTCATAGATGTTTGAAAATTACTGAGTGGTCTGTTAAGACTATTTTATTTTAATAGACTAAAAAGTCAAATATATACCCATTTCTAGTAGCTTCGTCTCCATGTCACTGTAAAGATGTTTCTTTGTCACTGGCATGGCATGGATGATTTATTTCTCCTTTCTCTGTCTGTTGTTCATGTATATATTATATATTAGCAAGTTGTACTGGACAAAAAGTTGTATAAAACAAAAGAAGTCATCAGTCTCCTAAAGGAGATAAGCCCATACCTATCCAAAAGCATATGTGGAATAAAGCAAAACTTTGGGATCAGAAAGACCTGGATCAGTAACACAAATCTACATTGACAATTTAATTGTGTTGCCTTGGATAAGTCACTGTCGATAAATACGTAATTTCATATTTAAAAAGCTGCATAACTAAACCGAAGTTAATTTTTGAGGTTTCATGAGAAAACTATTTGAAAAGAGGTATGTGAAAGGCAAATTTTCTCTGAAGCCTAATGAAAGCATGTTTGTAATGTGAGTAATAAGAATGATCATGCTCTTACAGTAATAGAATATAATAATAATAGAAATAGTATAATAATTATTTTTTACATAGTTGGAGTCACCGTAACAATGACTTTTTGGTATGGAAGGATCACAAGCATTAGCCAATTCATTATGAAAACATAAAACAAATATGTATTCTTTATTCTTGAGAAAGCCCTAAACCAGCAGAGTAATTTAAATGCAAGTGCTTCAAAGTTAAATGCTACATATTCTCATCAGTTATATAGCCTGGCTTATTAATGTAAGCAGAAGTAGACAGGGTTATAGTTTTGTTTTGTGTTTTTTCCTAAAACTTATTTTCTTTATTACCAAATGCTGTGTTCATTTGCTTTCGGGAAGAATGTGTGTGCGTGTGTGTGTGCGTGTGTGTGTGTGCGTGTAAGCTACTAACTCAGGACGGAACTTTCCTTCACAGTAGAGAAAAATATATAAAAAATAACCATAGAGTGCTACATGAACAAGACTCTATGCCCCACATATATTTAAGATAAAATTTCCCAGACGTGGAGATATGCAATGATGTCTCCCCAATAGATGGTAAGATCCATAAGAACAAGTAATATGTTTGTTGTTTCATTTTGCAGTTGTCTGTAATCACTGAGCATCCAGTAGCTTAGCACAATGCCTGGTACCAGAAATTATTATAGCTGTTGAATATATAGATGAGATAATTATTAAATGAGTGAGTATCCACCAGAGTATATAGATGTTGCCATTATGCACACCACGGGGCAGAATTTAGTTCTTTTGAGCCTGTGGAAGAAAGTCCTTCTATCTCTGGAGCTATGAGGAATTTGGAGCTAGACTCCATGGGATAGAAATAGAAAATGATTCCTACTGGGAATTAGCTTGCCTTCGGCTCACAGAAGCAGCAGGGATTTGGAAAAAGATATGTGGATGAACTTGATCTTTGTTTTTAGGCATATTTATTTCTAGTAGCAGTCAAAGTATTTAATTAATTAGACTTAGTGTATTCGTTTGTTTATATATATATGTTATGTATTTATTATATATATGCTTAGCTACACATCTATTTAAATTATCCTAAAATTATTAAATATCCCCAAACTATTTTCCTAAAATTTATTAAATACTGTAGCCTGGAATTAGCAGTGATTAATCTGAAGGCACATTTTTAGGTGCTTTGAAGAGAATCAGGTCAAAGTAGGGTGACCAATTAGAGAGAGAAAGGAAAGACAGAGTAAAACTGTGAAGCACGTACATGTTTTGGAGGGGAATATCAGATATTGCTCTGGGAGAGGAATCTGGTAGAACTAGGAAAGATAGGAGTTTGGATCTATTGAAATTTAGGCATGAAAGGGAATGTCACCACATTGAGGTCTGTGGATACATCCATATGACACCCTAAAAAAATCAGCATCTGGCATGTGTGGGATCATCCTAAGGTGGTTATTGTTACTACTATTGTCTTTTTTTGCAATTACTGCTGTGATTGACACTGTGTCCAATCACACTGTACATGTAAAAGCACTTGTTTAATGCCTGAGCCTGTGAAAATATGATAGATGACATCAAAATTTGGCAACACCTGCAGTAAGAAATGTAAATTCAGTTCTTCAGATAAGGCATATGCTTAGGAAATATATAATTGACAAAGAAAATATATGATGAAACATAAGTTCATTTATTACTTGGTGTAAATGCTGGGGAATCTTATCTTGCTTGACTCAGTGGCCTGAGTCATGCCTAATTCTGGAAAGGAGGGGTCATAGGCTTCCAGACAGAAGTCATCTTGCCTCTAGTTGAGACTAAGACAGAGATTAAAAGATGTCTCCCAGCAGTGCCCACATAACCTAAGAATTGAGTGGAGACTTAAAGAAAGAGTGGGAAGTAAGAAGTAGGACGTGATTTTCAGGTCTTAACTTTTTGCCAAAGAAAACAAATGTCATTTTACTTGTTTTTTTAACAGAGACACAAGTAATGTGTGAAGATGCTGCTATTGTTGTAAAGGAGTTCTGACAGTGAAAATTTATAGAAAAGGAGGCATCTTTAAAGGAGCCATAAATTTCCAGTTTCTTCCTCAAGACTTGAGAACAAGTGTGGTTCCTCAATGCTCAGGGTAATCTAATTCGGAAATGAGCTAACACTTTCCTCTTGAGTAGCCCTCTGTATTGCTGTTTGTCTGAAACAGAAATATCCAGAGAGGCCAAATGTGTGTTCATGTGAAATGTCGGTGGCAACAGAGACAATATTTTGGCCAAAAAATTCAAACCAAAACAATTTTTCATTATACAGAGAGAATATTAATATTCTGTTTTTTCTTATATGTTGGGCCAGCATTCTTTGAAAAGAGGAATTTTATATTTTTCTTTTGGATCATAGACTTGTTAACGGAAAGACAGAAATGGACTCTAGAGATACAAAGGTTAGTAATATTTTTGAAGAAGATGTAAAGACCAGTGGTTTCTCTAAAGTCTTGTTGCTTATCACACTAGTATAAAAGGGAAACATGAATTGACTTTCTTAAGAAACATTTAAGAACAGCAGCTCCCAAAACTGTAAGCCTTAGTTTACATGTTTCCAAATGGAAAATGTATTACTTCATGTTAACTAACAGGTGCTCATCATAAATACTTGCTGAAAACTAAAGAAAATAACTTGTGTGGAACTTGAAATGGAAAAAGTAAGCCTAAGCATAAACCTCAAATTCTGAAGCAATTAAGCTATGGAAAAGTTTTAAAAGTTAATCAAATTAGAAATTCATTTAAACAATCTAGGGAAAAATGATTAACTTATTCTTCTGATTTAATAACTAAGGACTGATAGAGGAAGAGTTTATCTAAGTAGTTGGTATATGAAGAGTACACAATTTATAAATAAGAGGTCAGTGCAAACATCAAAGAAAGAAGCATGGTTTACAATGGAGTGAAGAATGAAAACAGGGTAGTTTACTCATTCCTTTAATCACCAAATATATATATGGTTTTTTTTTGTTTTTGAGTTAGAGTCTTGTTGTGTCACCCAGGCTGGAATGCAGTGGTCCAATCTTGACTCACTGCAACCTCCACCTCCCGGGTTCAAGTGATTCTCCTGCCTCAGCCTCCCTAGTAGCTGGGATTACAGGCGTCCGCCAACATGCCCAGCTAATTTTTCTATTTTTAGTAGAGACAGGGTTTCACCATATTGGCCAGGCTGGTTTTGAACTCCTGACCTCAGCATTCACCAAATATATTTTGGTACCTAGTAGGTACCTAAAATGGGGCTCGGTGCTAGTGATAAAATAATGTGCCAAAATGAAGGAAAGGAATATATAGCATGAATATCTCAAGAAAAATACACTTTCATAGTCTCTTCTCCACTCTACCCAGGACTTCAAATGTGAAAACAAAACCTGTCGAACATAAGATGTGTTTATGTATAGGCAGGCTGCCCTTCTCTTTTAAACTGGTGACCTGATAAATATATTGTATATGTAGTTTTTAGGGTTCTGTTATTCTAAGAATCTCAGAAGAAATGATAAATCAAAACAAAAATCTGAACCAGATGCATAGGACAAGTGCTATTTTCTCCTGGCTAAATGTATTGAAAATATGCTGTCAAGATCTTTGACCTAGTTCTGTCAACTCAGAGAACACAACTATCATAGAAGAAAACACACTATTATGTATTTTTCATAGCTATCCAGATGGACTCCACATTACCTTATGGTTGCAGGATTCTTGATGTTCTTTTATTGTAATGTTGATTTTATTGTTACCAGATACTTGGCCATGTGCCTTGGGTAATCCAGGTTCATGGCCCAACAAACGAAATAAAATTGGAATCATATTGAGTACCTACATTTGATGAAATAATGATGTGTAAGAGAAATAAGAAGGATAGCACTAAAGGGAGAAAACTTTTAAGTGCTATCTTGTGAGGGCAGACACCCAAAAGCCAAGAACCTTTTAGAACTGAATTCAGCATTCTAAAGAAAGTTTTAATGTGTGAGCTAATTCCATAGTCTACCAAGACAAACTGTATTTATATGTGATTCACAAAGCTTTGTTCCAAAAGGCTGTGAGAAGGACCTACTGCGTAAGTGATGAAATGCACATTTCTCTCACCTCCAAAACCCCATTGCACTGACTTTTGTCAAAGCTTGTCTGCAAGGTTTGATTTGAAGTTAGATTTTTAACAGATTTTCATATATATGTTTGATTGACTTTGGCAGATGCTTTTTAGTGAATCCCTACATTCAGCAAATCATGCTAAACAAGTTACCTTAGAACACAGCCTTTCCTGTTGCTCACTTAAACAATAGCTGTGTATTTAGTAACTTCAGAGTAAAACGTTCAGGCCGTCCAGCTGAGCTTCACCACACAGCCTGCCACCTTTCCTCCTCCTGCCTTATGACACACCAGATTACTCTTTAATTGGCTTCTTGAGTTACTACCTCCCAAAACTTGACCGATAGGAGCAATCAGTGACATATGTGGTGTAATGGAAAAGAACATGGGACTGGGAGCCAGAAAACCATAGGTGGAGTAACAGCTCTGCCTTTTATGAGCTGGACAGCATTGAAGAGTTACTACCTCACTGAGCTTCAGCTTCAATATTCTTATCTGCAAAAGGGAGTAGAATGCATGTCTTGTCTATCCAGTAAGATGGGTGTGATGATTTAATAAGAACATATGTGGAAAAGCTTTGCAAATAAAAAAGCGCTTTACAGTTGCAAAATACTCTTGATGTGAAAATAACCCTTTAAATCTAAAAATCTTGACATGGAGTGCATTTGACATGTAATATTGATATTTTAATAGCTATTTCAGAGATGATTTACACAGATTCTAAGTCACATACTTCAATTTATTCTCAAGTCTATCTGATGTGGGGGAGCCCTGAGTTGTTGTAATGCCCATGTCATTGGATATTCAGAAAATATCAGAGGCTAAGAATAAGATTAAGTCATTTCATGTTGCCCCTTAGCTGGATTTCTGGGGAATACAATTTAAAACCAAAGCCAGGATGGCAGCCTTTGACTTCCTGATTACAGAGTTCACTTTCCTAGCCAGAACATAGAAAAGTTCTTAATATACATTTTACACTCACAGAAAGTATGGCATAATAAACTTATGGTAAGGGTTCTCACAATATGCTAAATGAACACAGTAGAAGGCATTCCAAATTATATTGGGGCCTATTGACAAAACATTGGGGAAAATATTGGCATTAGCTACATGAAGGTAGAGGGCTGGACAGATCCTGAGATCTGTGAGATAGTTTAAGACCTGAGACCATATGACGCAGGTGAGGAAGTAAAAGTAATCTAACTTGGCTGGAGAAAACAAGCATGTAAGCAAAAGAGACTGTAACTTCTCCTGTTTTTTAGAAGACTTCATATAGAGTTCTTGTACTTTATCCCATGGTTCATCATGGTCCAAAGCAAATACATTTATTTCTGCTCAGTTCATCTCTATCTTCATTTATGACAGATAATATAAATTATTTAATCATTTGAGCATCTCTTGAGTACTTGTTATATAGACTAGGGCTAGAATATACCTTCCATATTCCCTGTAGTCTATATTTCATTACATAAAAACCTCTTCATGATTTTAAATATAGTTCTTTTAACAACAATTTGTTGAGTTTCTGGTATCTGTCAGGTAAAATGAAAGACACTGGAAACATAAAGATAAACAAATAAAGTTACCTTCATTTGTATCCATAGATTCTATTTATCAATATTTTATCTTTTTTTTCTGAGTCAGGCCAAGATTCTTCATGATAATCTTTAGTTATAAATCTCTGAGTTCTGATACCATTTTAGTAATTTCTGTTATTTGTACCTTAGTTCATAACCTTGAGGATAAAATAATTATATGTTCATTAGCCAGCCTTTGGGTTCGTTTCCTGTGGATTGTGTCCATCTCTAGCCTAATCTGCTGTGGTTTGGTCATAACGCAAGGAGAGCTGACACTATAGAGTTATGATCAGGGAAGATGAAAATAGAATTGTCAAAGCCCAACTGTGATGCAGAGTATGCTCACCACACTCAGGAAAGATGTGACCATCTATCCCCTCTGTTCTGCTCTGTTTGTATCTAAAGTATTGGTATGTCCAGAGCATTTTCATTTTTGGAGACTAAAATCAAGATGAAGGTGTTTCAAAGAAGATTATCCAGGCCCAGCACAGTGGCTCACGCCGGTAATCTCAGCACTTTGGCAGACTGAAGCAGGAGGGTCATTTGAGGTCAGGAGTTTGAGACCAGCCTGATCAACATGGTGAAACCCTGCCTCTACTAAAAATACAAAAATTTAGCTGGGCATGGTGGTGCATGCCCTTAGTCTCAGCTACTCGGGAGGCTGAGGCTGGAGAATAGCTTGAACCCGGAAGGCAGAGGTTTCAGTGAGCCAAGATTGTCCCACTGCACTCCAGCCTGGGCAACAGAGTGAGACTGCATCTCAAATAAATGAATAAATAAATAAATAAATAAATAAATAAAAGATTATTCAGGGGGATTGACTGGCTAATTAATAATATTCTATGAGTTATGTTGGCAGATGTAGGATAAATGAAGCTTGAAGACAAGAACCCATTCGTTGGATAAACTGAATAGGGTGGGATAATTATGGCTACATTCAGATATCTAGAGCTTTGCTATATAAAAAAGAAATCAGCCTAATTCTTCTTGTGTATATCAGGAACCATAGCATTAATATTTTAAAGGAGAATAGGCAACCTCAAAAGAGAATCGCCTCCATATTACTAGACATGGTCAAGCAAGAGTGAGTGTCTCTACAGCTGGTATATTGAAATTTAAAGTACTAGAAGTTTATGTTATAGAAATTTGCAGTAGCATAGGTTTTAGACTCAGTCTGGCACACAGTAGTTGCATTATTTAGGGCTAATTTATTCATTTGTAAAGTGACAATAATATTAATATCTACTTAATAGGTCTATTATGGTTTTATTAAAATAATTCATGTGAAGGATTGACAGATAGTAATTATTAGATGACAATTATTGTTAAATATCACTATTTTAATGATACTTACTTAAATTTTGATGTGTCATTATTTTTCATTTTTTCATATCTTCTATTACATCTTCCTTCAGTTGAAAACTAGGACCTCACACTCTTCTTACTTGTAGTCTGTCACTTCTAGTTTTCTGGGATGCTGTATAGATATTCCGGAACCATCCCATATGCTATGGACTGAATTGTATTCCCCAAAATTTGTATGTTAAGCCCCTAATCTTGCAGGTGATGGTATTTGGAGATGAGACCTTCCGGAAGTGATTAGGTTTAGATGAGATCATGAGAATAGGGGCCCCCCATGATGGAATTAGTGCCCTTAAAAGAAAAGAGAGCTTCCTTTCTCTTCCTCTTCCATATTAGGACACAGCAAGAAGGCAGCAGTCTGATGCCAGGAAGCGAACCCCAAGCAGGTCCTGCATCTGCTGGCACCTTGATCATGGACTTTCCAGCCTTCATAACCATGACAAACAAATTCTTGTTCAAGCCACTCAGTGTATGGTGTTTTGTTATGGCAACCAGAACTGACTAATACACCCTGCTTCATGATTTCTACACTAGTAATTTGGTTTTGGTTCCATGCTGAGTTTTTCCTAATATGTTCTGTGGTCTTTTTCAGTCATAAATGATCTGGACTCATCTTTCTTCAGTCATAATCTACATGAAATGAGGTAAATTACAGCAAACTCCAACCCCAAGTGCAAATTACATTCATTGAATCCAGTTTTAAAACTTATCTGAGGCCATAGCATTTTTATTGCCTAAACAATTATTTCTCACAGCTCACATATATGGGCCCAAGAGTATCCACAGATTGATTCCAATTTTTTTCACTCAAATATTAAATGAACTGCCAGAGTTAAAAAACAGTTATATAAATTCAATACCAATAAATAAGGACCAGGCAGGGTGGCACAAGCCTTATAGTTCTAGCTACTCAGGAAACTGAGGTGGGAGGGTTGCTTGCTGGCAGGAGTTCAAGATAAGCCTAGGCAACATAGAAGACTCCTATCTCAATATATATTTAGACACCTACCATATGCCATGTACTAGAGGGTACCAGAATATCCTGAAGGTTTAGGCATCGTGGATTTAAATTCTAGTTTTGTCTCTCATTAGCTTCTAGAATTTGTGTAAATCACTAAAATTTTCTGTTTCATTTCCTCATCTTGAAAAAAAATTAATGTTGGGGCCGGGTGTGGTGGCTCATATCTTGTAATCCCAGCACTTTGGGAGGCCGAGGTGGGTGGATCACTTGAGGCCAGGAGTTCAAGACCAGCCTGGCCAACATGGTGAAACCCTGTCTCTACTAAAAATACAAAAATTAGCCAGGTGTGGTGTTGCATGCCTGTAATTCCAGCTACTCGGGAGCCTGAGGCAGGAGAATAGCTAGAACCTGGGAGGCGGAAGTTGCAGTGAGCTGAGATCACGCCACTGTGTTGCAGCCTGGGTGACGGCAAGACCATGCCTCAAAAAAAAAAAAAAAAAAATTGTGTTGGACTAGACCAGAGTTCCTCACTCTCAGTGTATCAACACAGTTGTGGGAACTGCAAGTTATTTATTATTGATAACCTTTAAAACACTGTAATATCTGATTTTTTTTGTTTTGAGATGGAGTCTCACTCTTGTTGCCCAGGCTGGAGTGCAATGGCACAATCTAGGCTCACTGCAACCTCCACCTCCCGAGTTCAAGTGATTCTCCTACCTCAGCCTCCCAAGCAGCTGGGACTACAGGCATGCACCACCACATCCAGCTAACTTTTTTGTATTTTTAGTAGAGACGGGGTTTCATCATATTGGTGAGGCTGGTCTTGAACTCCTGACCTCGTGATCCACCCACCTCAGCCTCAAAAAGTTCTGAGATTACAGGTGTGAGCCACCGTGCCTAGCCCTGAAAAATTTTTAATGAAAGTTCAAAGTTGTATCTCTATTAACTCCTTTCACCATTATTTTAACACATTTTTTGAGAGAAATGAGTTGTGTTGAAGCGAATGTCCTGAAATGTGCACATGACATTGGGTATACATCAAAGTTTGTTGTACATGTCAGTATCATTTATGTTGCAGCCCAAAACAAGCAAAAACCCTTTAGATACAGTGGATATATGATAATCTATTCTTAAAGTTACTGTGTCTAAGAATCACTCAAGGAACTTGGTCACATACACATCCTGGGTCTCATACCCAAATATTCTGATTCAGAAGTTCTGGAGTAGCTCAAATAAATTTACTAGTGCTGATAGTTCATAGTTCATGAACCACTTTTTTTTTTTTTTTTTTTTTTTGGGACGGAGTTTTGCTGTGTCGCCCAGGCTGGAGTGCAGTGGCGCGATCTCAGCTCACTGCAAGCTCCGCCTTCCGGGTTCAGGCCATTCTCCTGCCTCAGCTTCCCGAGTAGCTGCGACTACAGGTGCCTGCCACCACACCCTGCCAATTTTTTGTATTTTTAGTAGAGACGGGGTTTCACTGTGTTAGCCAGGATGGTCTCGATCTCCTGACCTTGTGATCTGCCCGCCTTGGCATCCCAAAGTGCTGGGATTACAGGCGTAAGCCACTGCGCCCGGCCATGAACCACTTTTAAGAAACCCTGAACCCGTGTTGTCTGTAGGACATTTAGCATCAATGCTATGATTCAGAGACCACTGTAGTGGTTCAGAACACAGGCTTTAAAACCCATCAAACTTGGGTCTAAAACCTGGCTTTAACGTATACATTCTATGTGATCTTCTAAAACCAAGCTAACTATCAACCTGTGTCAGCCTTGCTTTCCTCATCTGTAAGAGTAAAATAGTACAGAACATTATTTTCTCACATACTCTAGCTGTACAACCAGCTACTATATATGTTTTGAATTTTGATTTTTAGATTTTAGAATGATACTTGGCAATAAGTGTTTAATAAGTGTTGGCTATTATCATTAATCTATTCTAAATATAAAATGTTTCACACTTCTAATTTGTAATTTTTTTCAATGTTAGTTTTTTATTTCATTCTTATTTTTATTTTTTTAAATGCTAGTTTTTTAATATTAAAAGTTTAAAAATACAGAAATGTAATTTATAAAGAGATCCATGTCCACCGTGTTCTCATCACTGTAAGAGATTTAATAGCTCACCCCATTTTCCTTAGAAAATGCTTCTGTTCTGGAGTGTGGGATCCTTTTGTCCAGAGGAGTTACAGAACTTTGAATGGTATATGAAAGCTGAGGCTTTTAGAGCTTGTGAACCAGAATATCTGAGAGGAGAAAGTCTAGACCATAGATAATACATTGGTTCACTTAACTTGGAGGCGGTAGGAGCAGCACATCCCCAAAGACATGTGACTACACAGGAGACATTAACTTGGATCAGGTGATACAATGATTCCTGGATACTGAAGAGTTAAAAATTTTGCGTCTTGGGAGTTTTAAGGAAGAGGCTAAGTGGCATGGAGAAAGTGGTTTCTATGGACAGCATAGAAGTGGAACATCAGTCCTCACGCAGATCACACAAACTTCAACACTAGCATTTTTCTAGGTCACCAGAATGGATAGCTATCCAAAGGCCCTTTCCTCTCAAATGTTCTGCATTGCATAAGCATTAATGTATTCTCCTGTGAATCACAGAGAGACTCTTGGTCTCCAGGTCATGGATGAAACAATTTCCTGCCAACTTTGAGAGAGATTTATTTTGATAAAGCAAAATAATGTAATTAAAAAATATATGAGCATCATGGGGGATAATGGTATCCATTATATTTAACTATCTAAGGACTTTAGGAAAAGACTCTTTGAGGACCATGCCCATGTCACGTGATAGAGCATGGCCTGCTTTGCTTCATGTATCTGTTCTTTATTGCAGAGATGGGGTAGATGAGTGGAAATGAAACTAATAACATCAAATGTTCATTCCACAAACACCAAAAACATAATTGAATAAATTGGAACCATGTCAGGTCTAGGGTTATGCTGAATTAGAATGAAGGAAGCCCTAGAGGATGTGAAAGACCCCTGTGCAGATGAGCAACTCAAAAATTAAACGGTCACATGTGAAAAAAATTGACACCACCAGCAACATGAGGTCATGTTTCATCAGAAAGGCTTGACCAGCTAGAATGACAAACAAGTCTAAAGGTGACATGGTGCACTATGAATGTGTACAAGTGGAGGCTGTGGAAAATAACAGCATGCCAGAATGTGGCATGAGTTTGAATCCCAGCTCTGCCATTTATTAGTTTTGTATTCTTGGCATAGTCAGCTTCCATTTCTTCTGTAGTAAAAACTGGTAATGTAATTGTCAATTGGGCAAGATTATTATAACAGTTATATAGATAATTTACACATGAGAATCCCTCATGCAGTACATGGCACGTTTTAGTAACTCAATTGGTTCAATTTATTTCAGTCAAGACCATTCAAATCAGGAATAATTTTTTTTAATTGGTCAAACATCTGGTTGTTTGGTGTTATCCAGACATGTTGGATTGACTCTTACTTTCCAACCAGATGTAGAATCTTTTTGTATCCATCCAAATATTTAATGTTGTGCAGACACACCAGGATTACACTTTTAACTCTGAAAGGACAGCCAATGATGTACTATCCAAATAAATATGCATGCAAAGACAAAAATAACAAATCAGGCCTAAAACATTTGAGAAGTTCCGACTCTCTTTCCTCATATATTTTATTAAGTGTTCCAGGAAACTTAATTTATGGAGGAGATAAACAGCACTGAGATTGCCTTAAAAAATTGTGTAACATTCAGCCTGACACATATGATCAAAAAGATAGGGTGGATGACCTGAAGAAAGACAGGGTGGAACTAATCAGTACTAGTTGTGCACTCTAGACTAGTGATTTGAAAGAAAATGAAATATTAGCAGGAACTTATCAACTTTTAAAATAAGGGATACAACCTTGCTTTAAACTGGCTTCAGCCAGAAAGGAATTGTTCACATAACCCAAAACTTTAAAAAATCCAGTGGCAGATCTATGGTCAGGCTTGGCTAGGACCAAAGACTACCACTATCACTAGGACTTGATCTCTTTCTATCTCTCAGCTTTTTTTTTTTTTTCTTTTCTTTTTTTTTTCTCATTTTGAACTTTACTTTTAGGCAAATTCTCTCCTTTTGTTTTGATGATATAGCAACCAGAAGCTATTCTGAGTTCAACTTTCAGCAGCTCTGTTACATCAACAGAAATGAGAGGGATGCCAATTCCCAGTTGTTTCAATAGAGTCCTGCATTTGGCCCAGTTGTCCGGGCTTCAATCATATGCCTTTTACTCTAGGAGGTGGAGCTCTCTAAATGATCTATTCTAATATTGGGTGGTAATAAGTCATGAATGGGAGAAATATTATGTCCACTTAAACAAAATGGACTATGAGTCGGGGCAAAGATTCTCTAAAGAAAAAATAACAGTGTTGTTACTGAAAAAGGGAGAATGTATGTCCACCAAAGATCTTTTATGCAGACAAAAATCTTGGAGGGAAACTTATCATATCATGTAAAAGATACAGAAGTCCAAAGCTGATCTGATTTAGGAAGGGATGGTGATCAAGAGCTCTTCATCTCAGTTACTTCTTACCAATCTCCAAGAGGTCCTTCTGATAACATTAAGAGAAATATATTCCTCCTCAGATCAACATAGAAATAATCACAAGTGCCTCATTCAACCTCAGACTCTGGCTCAATAATATTTGCTCTCAATTAAACAAGTTTATTCATGTAAATGGTTTAGAAAAATGCCTGGCATAGAGTAAATACTCAGTAAATGTTAACCATTAGTGTTATGAAATCCATATTATTAACCATGTAATTAATTACAAAAATAATTCTGCCAACACCCCAAATAACTCTAATACCTGTTAAGCATTATAAGTTCTTCCATGACTATTCTATGCAGTCATACCCATCCACTCTTCATATCCTAAAATGCCTATAAAAGCAAGAGCAGATAAGTTAAATAAACATTTTTTTGTTGTCTGGAAATTTTGATTGAGGTCTCAAAGGTAAAAACAATTAGCATTAAAGTCCCTTACATTCTAAAGAGAAGCTCTTAATCATACATGAAGGAATTGCAAAGAAGTATCCCAAACAAGTTATTTAAAGAATTGCAGCTGGGCGTGGTGGCTCACGCCTGTAATCCCAGCACTTTGGGAGGCCGAGGCAGGCAGATCACAAGGTCAGGAGATCAAGACCATCCTGGCTAACACGGTGAAACCCCGTCTCTATTAAAAATACAAAAAAATTAGCTGGACTTGGTGGCGGGCACCTGTAGTCCCAGCTACTTGGGAGGCTGAGGCAGGAGAATGGTGTGAACCCGGGAGGCGGAGCTTGCAGCGAGCCTAGATTGCGTCACTGCATTCCATCCTGGGCCACACAGCGAGACTCTATCTCAAAAAAAAAAAAAAAAAAAGTTGCTTATCATCCACCTCTATCCTACATAAAAGACAAGCTGGCCATTTCATTATGGAAATTTATGAGTAAGTATTTCCGGGGAAGATTTTTCAGCCTGGCAGTAAATGCTATGCATTGATTCTCCCCTTCTTTTGGGAGGAAGAATAGACAGGCATGATCCTACCATCAAAAAAAGTAAGGGGAAGTTGAAGGGGCCCACTTGTAGACAGTGGTAACTGTTAGGAATAGGGAAAAATTGCATCTGTTACCCTTGGTCTAGATATTTGATAGGAAAGAATTTGTAGCTCCATCCCAGGTCACCATCAGAGAGTAATAGAAATACATTTTTAGGAGAGGTCTATATGTTCAGGGTTTGATACAGGGGTAGTACTTTTTTGTGTCAGAGTAATAATCATAGAAAGTACATAGAAGGTAAAGTGGGTTTGAGCCATCTTGAAAGGAATTTGACCAAAAGAGATGCCTCTGTGTCTAAATAACCTTTGAAGTAAGAGTTTATACAACCTACAACCTTGAGGGCAAATTGGAAAAAAACATCAGCCAGACCTAGCATTATCCCTTTCAGGGAATGGTACAAGTTATCAGCTATGATGGTGGCAGTAGGCAGAAGGGATTCACAGTACAATGAAAGTCCCTTATAAGAGAGAGACCATGTTATCGAGCATTTGGATATCTGCTGGACAGAAGTCATTCACCTGCTGGAAGAAAAATATAAATAACATCATACAAGTAAAAATTCATTTTGCCATTTTACTTCTCTTTCCTTTTTCCTGCTTCATACTTGAAAGACCAGAAAACAGCAAGAAAATGAGAAAGGATTGTGAAAGGTCAAAGAAGACACCATCACATCCTCCTTCCCCGCAGCAAGTTAGTGCTTGGGTTGGACACATACTGGGAGGAAACGGAGGGAAGAAAATGAAGAAACGAAGATAAATAAACTAAATGGAATTTTTTTTTCTTTTTTCTTTTTTTTTTTTTGACACTGAGACTCACTCTGTCGCCCAGGCTGGAGAGCTGTGGCACAATCTCAGCTCACTGCAACCTCCACCTCCCAGGTTCAAGTGATTCTCCTGCCTCAGCCTCCTGAGAAGCATAACAATTAGAACACAGCCTAGTGATAATATATTTTTATTTTAGTACATAAAATGGGGCTATTCTAATAAAAGTAACCCAAGATCTTGAATTTTCTTGATATCCTGACAAAGGGCAGGAAGAAGGTTTGAAGAAAAATAAGACTATTGGCTGGGCTTGGGGCTCACATCTATAATCCCTGCACTTTGGGGGCTAAGAAGGGAGGATTGCTTAAGGGTAGGAGTTTAAGACCAGCCTGGGCAACATAGCAAGACCCTCTCTCTACAAAATAAACAAACATTAACCAGATGTGGTAGTACATGCCTGTGGTCTCAGCTACTCAGGAGGCTGAGGTGGGAGGATTGCTTGGGCCCCGGAGATTGAGGCTGCAGTAAGCTGTGACTGTGCCACTGTACTCCAGCCTGGGCAATCAAGGGAGACCCTGTCTAAAGAAAAAAAAAAAAAAAAAAAGGAAAATAAGACCATAGCTGATTGAATCTCACCAAGACTTGTAATATCAGTAGACTGTTTACAAATATATTCCAGATAATTTGCCCACTACCTTCATGATTGTTCCCAATGAATTCACATTTGCTCTCAATAATTTGGGCACAAAAAACTTAACCTCTCTGTACTATGACATGAGTAGGCACATGTGCAATGACATCCACATTTTTAATGGTTAACTGGAAATGGCTTGTACCAGCTTGCAAGAGCCAATTGCTAAAATTTCAGAAGTTTTGTGATCCAGTTGGTAAACTCTGGCATTACTATAATTTAAATTACATTAGGTATAAGCTTACAATCAAATAAATTATATTACAAATAATGGTAGTAAATACTCAAAACTTACCACTTTTTAATGATTTTACTGCATTTAATTATTTTACTGCATTTATGCTTAAGTTTATTTATGGCTATTATATATGGTAGAAATACTTTGTAACACTGTGCTACCACTATGCATCTCTTTCCAATTGCAAGTTCAGTGATGACCTATTGATAGCTTGATATCGGCCATAGTGAGACTATTTACATCACAGAAATAAGCAAATGCTACAAATTAAGGTCCTTTTGTTGTTGTTGTTGTTGTCATTGTTGTTTTTGTTTTCGTTTCCCTGTAGAGCTGGTAACTTCAAATCTTTACCAGCACACCACTGGTAATCCCTGGTGAACTATTCTTTAAGAGTTCTAGCGCCGGGTGCAGTGGCTCACGCTTGTAATCCCAGCACTCTGGGAGGCCGAGGTGGGTGGATCACGAGGTCAGGAGATCCAGACCATCCTGGCTAACACAGTGAAACCCTGTCTCTACTAAAAATACAAAAAATTAGCCGGGCGTGGTGGCAGGTGCCTGTAATCCCAGCTACTCGAGAGGCTGAGGCAGGAGAATGGTGTGAACCTGGGAGGTGGAGCTTGCAGTGAGCCGAGATCGCACCACTGCACTCCAGCCTGGGCGACAGAGCGAGACTCCATCTCAAAAAAAACAAAAAACAAAAAAGTTCTTTAATAACTCTATATTGTTTTAAGAATTGCCTACTCATTGAAAAAAAAATCCTTACTCCGTTCTGTATATATTATACCTCAAAATTCCCTCTATGAAGTAGTAAATATTCAAGGATACATTTGCATATACATATACAACTGTGAGAAAATGCTTATGAATGAGCAATATTGTGCTATTCTAAAAATATGTTTGAGGCCAGACATGGCAGCTCACGCCTGTAATCCCAGATATTTGGGAGGCCGAGGCAGGTGGATCATTTGAGGTCAGAAGTTCAAGACCAGCCTGGCCAATACGGTGAAACCCTGTCTCTACCAAAAATAAAAAAATCAGCCAGGTGTGGTGGTGGGTGCCTGTAATCCCAGCTACTCTGGAGGCTGAGGCAGAGATTTGCTTGAACCTGGGAGGAGGAGGTTGCAGTGAGCTGAGATTACACCACTGTACTCCAGCCTAGGTGACAGAGCAAGACTCTGTCTCAAAAAAAAATGAAAATGAAAATAAAAATAAAAATATGTTTGAATGGCTCATAAAGAAAAAGAAAAGTCTTGGCTTTTAATAAAGAAAAGGATCTCCAGCCTGTGAAACTTCTTTGGGAAACAAAGAAAATATTTAATGCTGAAGAATTTTGTTCACAATTTATCTTGTGAAAATAGCATATATATACATACATATATATCATTTATGACATCATTGTCAAACTGCTGAAAGCCAAATATAATTAGACAGTCCTAAAAAAGCAAAATAAAAGTGACATAATATATATAAGTTAGAAAAAAATGGCAAAAATATTTTAATGAAATATTAAAGGTGCTGAAAAATACCATCAATGTGGAATTCTTTTTTTTTTAGACAGTCTTGTTCTTGTTGCCTAGCCTGGAGTGCAATGGTGCAATCTCAGCTCACTGCAACCTCTGCCTCCGAGGTTCAAGTGATTCTCCTGCCTTAGTCTCCCAAATAGCTGGGATTATAAGCACCCACCACCATGCCAGGCTAATTTTTGCATTTTTAGTAGAGACGGGGTTTTACCATTTTGGCCAGGCTGGTCTCGAACTCCTGACCTCAAGTGATCTGCCTGTCTTGGCCTCCCAAAGTGCTGAGATTACAGGTGTGAGCCACTGCACCTGGCCATCAATGTTGAATTCTATATCCAGTATAATGGTTTATCTATCTACCTATATATTTATATCTGTATTCATGAATAGTTTTTCTCTTAATTTTTAATTGCATAAAGTACAATTTGTAACACGATATCGTTTTATTTTATAGGTAATATAACATGTATGAATATGATATAGCAAGGATAGTGGGGTAAATAGCACTATATTTTTCAAGATTCCTGTATTAATACTTGTGATTCAATATTGAATTTAAGTAGATTTTGATGATTTAAAAATGATAATTATAATTCCTAGTGCAACCTCTAAAAAGAATTCAAAGAAACACAGCTATAACAGCAATAGAGGATGTGTAACAGATTACAAAAATATTTGTTCAACATAGAACAGGGAATAAAGGGAGAACAAAGGAAATGAACTTCTGAGACAAATAAAGATATAGCCAATAGCAGGCCTATATCTACCAATTTTACTCATCACTTTAAATGTAAATAGAGCAAGCATTTGAATCAGAAAGCAGAGACTGCCAGAATACATTTGAATGAAAAAGATGACAAAACTATATACATCTGTCTCATCAGTTTGGGCTACAATAACAAATTACCAATGACTGGGTGGCTTAAATAACAAACACTTATTTCTCACAGTTCTGGAAGCTGGGGAGTCCAAGATCAAGGTGTGAGCAGATTCAGTGTCTAGTGAGGGCCTGCTTCCTGGTTCACAGATGGCTCTCTTCTCATTGTATATTCAAATGGCAGAGAGAAGAGAGAGCAAACAAGCTCTTGTCTCTTCTTATTATGGTACCCCTCTCATTCATAACTACTTTCCAAAGGCCCCATCTTTTAATACTGTCATATTGGGAATTCGTATTTCAACGTATGAATTGTGGGGGAGACACAAACTTTCAGTCCATAACAACACCCTAAAGAAGACTTACTTTAAATAGAAAGACACAAATACTTTGAAGATAGAAAAATTATAAAAGATGTGCAATACAAAAAAATATATATATCAGAGAGCTGGAAAGGCTATGCTGACATCAAATTACATAGCCATCAAGGCAGACTTGTTATTTAATAATAAAAAGAGCCAATTCATAATGTTAAAGAGAATCATTACATTAGGAAGATATAACAATTATAAAGGTGTATACACCTAATGATAAAGATTCAAAATACATAAAGCAAAAACTGACAGATCAAATAGGAGAAAGATAAATTTAAAGAAGATGTGAACAATGCTATTGGCAACCTTAACTGAAATTGATGAAAGACTGTCCCCAAAACTGTATTTAAGTACACATGGAATGTTCATGAAAATAGTCAATATGTTCAGCCATAAAATGTTTCCATAGATTTTAATGATTGGTATGCCAAAGAGCACATTTTTATCAAAAAGTAATTAAATTACATAATAATAACAATTTCTAAACATTTTATGGATCAAGAAAAATTAGGAAATATTGTAATTGAATGACGATGAATACATAATATACCAAATTTCTGGTGTGCATTTATATTGTATGAGGAAAAATTTACATTGAAAAACACATCAGAAATAATGAAAGATCTAAAGCAATAATTGAAGCTTCTATCTAAAGAGGGTAGAAGAAAGGTGAGCAAATTAAACACAAAATAAATAAAAGGAAGAAAATAAGAGCATAGAAAAATATCATTAAAATAGAATATAAAAAATCAGGGAGAAAGTCAATAATTTCCTTTAAAAAAGAAAAAGTTATCATTTGAAAAGATCGATAAAATTGATAAATTTCTAGCTTGAATAATCAAAGAATAAAAACACACAAATCACTAGTATTAGGACTGAAAGAAGAGATACCACTGCAGATACCAAAAAGGATAAAGTAGTACTAGGAACAAATTTATGCTGATAAATAGACATAAATAGGTGCCTCTTATTATATATACAGTATAGCTCAGTAAAGTCAACTTATGACAAAAGAAAAATTATCAGTTAAATAAAGCTGAAGATAGATTTAGATTTTAATAATGCAAATTACTTCTCATATAAGAAATAAAGAGAAAAATAGAAAATTTGGGAACTTTAAACAAAGTCTAATTTAAAAATATAAATCCCAGCTGCATTATTAGTAGCAGTTATATATTATATATAATATATTATAATGAAGTCACTGAAAGCCTTAGCCATTTCTCTGTGCACAGCTTTTGTTCTTTCCCCTTGTTTTTAAAGTGAAAGCATTTTTTTCTCATTGTTTTCTAGTAGTTTAATTATTTCAGTTGTGATAGACATTTTGATCAATTAGTTATGAAGGAATGTGCTTTTTATATTTCCAAGTAGTTGAGATATATTTGGACTCTAACACTATACTTGTATTATTTTCAAGTATACTTTGAATTTCAAATAATTTTTGTTTTGAATAAATTTAGTGTTCTGTTGTTTGGTGCATATAGATTCATCATGTTATGTATGCATTGGATATTTATCATTAAATAATATCCTATTCTGTCTTGTTTTATGCTTTTAATAATAAATTCTACTTTGTCTTTGATTAATATTGACACCATTTTTCTCATTTTATTTGATTAGTTTGGTATCTTTTATCCCTCACATTACTTTCAATACTTACCACTTTAAGTGTTTATTTAAAATAGCATATAGTATGCTTTGCATTAACCCAATCTGATATTCCTGTCTATATAATAAAATTTTTTGTCTTGTCAAATTTATTTTAATGTTATTTCACTCCTTTCATCATGCTGTATATTTACATTAATCTTTTTTCTTTTCTCTAACATTGCTGGTTTTATTGCTTACTTTGATTGTCCTTCTTAAAAAAATTCATGTTAACTTTGTTTTCTATTATTATTAGCAATTCTTTAGCCTATTTTTTAAAAAGCACTGAAAATTAAAACCCTGTTTATCTTTTTTAGATAAAAATAAGTGATAGCTAACACAAGTATATTTTAATTCTTGAAACAACTCAAGGGATGCATACTAATATTATCTCCATTTTACAGATGAGATGGCTGAGCAACAGAAAGTTTAGTTACTTACCTAAGATCACACATCTAAGTAGTATGGAGCCAACATCTGTACAGTAACAACCAAGCTATATGGCTTTTTTCTCTGTGTTTATACTGTATTTGCCTACTGCTTTCCCTCATCTCAATAGAGTAAAATCTTTAGATAAGAAATGTCCCCCCATCTCCTACCTTCCCCCCCTTGAATGCCTTTATCTCTTTTCTATTGCCAATAATCAGATTTTGCCATGATCATTAGTGCACAATTTTAAAAAAAAGCCTACATAAGGACTTTCAAGAACTCTTTTTTTTATTTTTTATTTTTTTATTTTTATTTGTTTTTTGAGACAGAGTCGCGCTCTGTCACCCAGGCTGGAGTGCACTGTCTTGCTCTCAGCTCACTGCAACCTCTGCCTCCTGGGTTCAAGCAATTCTCCCTGCCTCAGCCTCCCTAGTAGCTGGGATTGCAGGTGCCTGCCACCATGCCCAGTTAATTGTTGTGTATTTAGTAGAGACAGGGTTTCGCCATATTGGCCAGGCTCGAACTCCTGACCTCAGGTGATCCACCTGCCTCGGCCTCCCAAAGTGCTGGGATTACAGGCATAAGCCACCAAGCCCGGCCTCGAGAACTCTTTTATAGCACTTATGTTACACATTCTTAGAGAGTCTATCTTTCCTGCCTTATTTTATAACTTTCATTGAGGTACAGTGTTGACACATTTTCTGATTTTTTTTGCAAATCCGTAAGAATTTTTCTTTCATTAATAGAGAACAGAATTTTTTTAGTGTATATGTGGTCCTTTTATTCTCAGTGCTCTGTTGATGCTATCCCTTCATCTTCTACTTCCAGTGTTGTGAACAAGAATTCAGATGCTAATCTGAGCTGGTTTCACTTTGAAGGTATTTTTCGTCTAGATCAGAAACTTGCTTGTTTATTAATTACTTGTTTGTTTTTATCTGCCTTCCATAGAAATGCCTACTTTTTGAGAGCAGGGCTATGTTTGAATTATTCATTCTTACCCCCTTGGCTCTTAGTGCAGTGTCTAGCAATTCATTAATATACACTATATTTGATAAATAAATGAATACTAACAGAATGATTACCATAGTGGGGAACATCAATCAGGTAATGCTCAATAACCAAGGATAGTAAATAGTTACCAATATGGTCAGAAGTCAAAGAGTAGAAATATATGAATCATTTCCCTGAGGTTCAAGGACGGGCCAAATCCAAGAGGTGGGTAGAATCTCTGGGCAGGTTTCCCTGGCAGAAACACAGGATCAGAGGATTGAGCAGGTACCTTGTGATAAGAAGTATGACATTAAAGAGCATGTGATAAGGAGGCAGGGATGACAGAGTGGGCACAAATGGGAGTCCAAGTGTTAGCACAAGAATCTCTGTACTTTCACAATGAAAATGATTTGATAATGAACCCTGAGGTCATTTATTCATTCATTTGCTTAACAATATTTAGTGAGTATTTGTGTGGGGGGGCAATAGGGTTAGGCTGGTTATATAGTGGGGAATAAAGTAGATATAAACCCTGCCATCATAGAACTTAGTGTTTAGTGTGCAAGAACTTGATTTACCTAATCATTTTCTTCAGAAAGTAGAATTCAAGTTGTCCTAGCCAGAAGAGAAGAGGAGAAACAAAGAGATCGAAAACCAGGCTGGATGAGACAATTGCAAGTAGGAAGAAGTCTGGACTATATATACTAGAGGAGAGAGAGCAGAGAAAAATATGTAAATGACATATGATCTTGTTTCATGATGAAATGGCAATAGGATCCAGAAGACATGTGATAGTACTATAGATCGGTAGAAGTGGTTGGTGTAATATGAACTTCCAAGTAGCTACAAAACAGAGTGAAATTAATAAGATAATAGTTTCTGAAAGAGGCAAGGTTTTGCATACTGTTTGAAAGAAGTGGTAGAGGGCATGAAGGTTTTTCTTGTCAAATTTATTTAGGTTTAGGGAAGAGCATCACAAAGCAAGGCCACGTGTAACTTGGGTACAGATCTTTCAAGAGGTAATGATAGCAGATGTGCTCTGCAGTGTCTGAGGAAATATAACAGGAAGTAAGGAGAAATGAGGTCGGAGGAGAGAGAGGACTAGGAAAAAACATGATGAATGCCAGACAACCATGTTTTAAATGAAGAAGAGAAATATGAGCAAGGAACATGTAGATAAGAGTGATGTGGGAGAAAAATAATTCCTGCTGCTGTGCTCCAGATATGGAAATTAATTATTATTATGAATAGAATACTAATTTGGCTATTCATGCTTTTGCTTTTTCGCTTTTTTTTGTTTGTTTGTTTTTTTGAGGCAGGGTTTCACTTTGTTGCCCAGGATGGAATGCAGTGGCACCATCATAACTCACTGCAGCCTCAATTTTCTAGGTTCAGGTGATTCTGCCACCTCAGCCTCACAAGTAGCTGGAACTACAGGCGCACATAACCACGCCTCGTTAATATTTTGTAGAGACAGGATTTTGCCATGTTGCCCATGCTGGTCTCAAACTCCTAGGCTCAAGCAACCCGCACAACTCAGCTGCCCAAAGTGCTGGGATTATAGGTGTGAGCCACTGCACCCAGCTTGCTTTTTTTTCTATTTTTGTTTCACTGTAGCATTAATGAAACTCCACAGGCTAATAATAACCATTTACTACATAACATTATTTGAAAGGAGCAAATACAAGACAAAAAACTAAAGTAATTTTTCAGCTTCTTTTTATTATCTATACAGTTTGAAACAAACAGGTTTTAGTATCTTCCCTCAGACAATCAACTACTACTTTTTCAGTTTGTTTTGTTCTAAGCTCTAAGTGATATGTTGATGCTTCTTACAATAAAAAGTGTTCATCAAATAATGTTTTTGGAAGAATGAATTTGGTGGATAATTTTCTCTCCTTTGCAACATGTTTTCATAGTGAGGAAGTTTCTATTACTGTAGCACATTGGTCACCTTATTTACTCCTTTCCATAAAAAAAGGAAATAGCTTAATTAGGGAGGTTTGCAAAAAGGAATTGGTCATGTGTGATTGAACTCCTTTCTGTCTCTCCTGTTTTTGCATTCAGCTTCTTCTGAGAAGCCCTGATTCATCTCTGATCTTCTATGCCATAACTTTGATAAGTGTGGACCTCTAGAAAGAAGGCTTATATTTGTGTGGGCAAGCATATGTCTAAATTTTGGCCATAACATTAGTCAAACTATTGTTACAATACACCATCAGGTTGACACCTATGCTTTTGAACTTGGATGGGAATAAGAATATTATTTTCTGTCTCCATCAAACCCTAGGATGAATGAAGTTAAAAGAAAATACAAGCTATTTCCTAAAACACTTCTGTTTTATCTCCAGGCTTGAGTATTTTATAATTAATTGGAAATATTCTGGAAAGAGGTTATCATTGGTTATATGTAGTTGAGATTCACTATTCTAAGGTAATATTTAAATCTGTAAGTGACTAAGGTGTCCAGAAATAATAGAAAGGATGGAAAGAGAAGAGGACCAAGGGAAGAGCTTTGTGGTTGAAGTCATGGACTGTGAGGCAAGAAGTGAAGACAGGAGGTGTCTGTTAATAGAATGGAATAAAAGTGAGATGCAAAGTGGTATGCAAAGGACAAGAGTGATATTACGGAAGTGAGAGCATAGAAGCAAAAGACATAGGGAAAGCAATTTGGCATTTGCGATTTTAAATATACAGCAATTCACTGTAACACATAGGCCATGGATATAGTTGTGGAAGTAGTAGTTGAAGTACTCATGGTGATAACTACTGATACTGAGGAAGATAAGGAATTGGAAATCTACAGTTTTGGATGAGTTATCTCTACCATATCCTAGTAATTGAGTAGATAGCAGGTTTTTGTGTGAAGTGGCTAGATTTTAGCAACATTCCATACTCTTAAAGAATGAATAAAATTAATTTTATCTCTATTGAATGTCTGTTAAATGCCAGACACTAGGCACTGGTGATTTGACAACAAACATTGCTGTCAAGTTTCCTGATTTTCTTCTGCTTATATTGTAAGTTAGAATGAAATGATACATAAATTAACATGGAAAAAGTCTCATGCTGATAAGCTTCACGTAGAGTTTAATAAGAGCCGTGATTCAAAGTGACAGTGTAATATGGTTTGGCTCTGTGTCCCCACCCAAATCTCATCTCAAATTGTAATCCCCACATGCTGAGGTAGGGACCTGGTAGGAGGTGATTGGATCATGGGAGGCAGTTTCCTTCATGCTGTTCTTGGTGATAGTGAGTCCTCACAAGATCTAATTCTTTAAACGTGTAGCACTTCCCCACTCAACTGCTGTCATGCAAGACTTGCCTTGCTTCCCCTTCCGCTTCTGTCATGATTGTAGGTTTCCTGAGACCTCCTCAGCCATGCAGAACTGTGAGTCAATTAAAGCTTTCTCTTTATAAATTACCAAGTCTCAGGTGGTTCTTTGTAGCAGTGTGAAAACAAACTAATACACAGTGTGACTGGTACTGGAGAAGGTGTCTATGTAAATAAGGAATGCCTTAGATTGATAAAAGACAATGCTGGGTTGGGTAGAGCATGTCATGCACCCCACAGGAAGATGGGTTCTGGGTTCGCCAATTCTGTTGTGCCAGGAATTGATTCCAGGAATAACGGCTCTGCCTTTCCCTTCTGAGAAAGGAACAAGCAATCCTCTTAACTTGGTCATATTTATTTGTCAGTAAGTTTATATATGTTTTCAACAGTGTGGGACTTGATGACTAAATACATGTAAATCAGGAAAAGGAGTCATGTTTCAATCTTTTTAGAATATTAGAAATGTACATCATTGCAAGTTATATAGTTTGAGTTGGGCATATTTTCCATTAACTTTAAAAGATGAGGAAATTGAGTCCCTGAAAAATGAGTCATTTAAAGCAGCATGTTGATTCTGGTGCTCAGCCCAGGCCAAGGTTAAGCTTTCTGATTCTATTTTATAACACTGGCGTGTTCAGACTCCTCCAACTAACGCAAAGAGACATTTCTGGCTAATTTTGTATTATATATTGAACACTCATATTGCAGGGGCCACTGGATGGATTGACAATGAGAAATTAGGCTGTTAGAATACACAATGACTAACCACTAATATACATTCAAAGAAAACAATGTCAAACACCCAGAAATACACAATTTGGACTACATTTTAAAGGCATATTGAGGGCCCATCTCATAGAATCAAAATGGCAGCTCACCAAAAGCATACTTATTTGGGCTTTGGCCATTTAGAAAAATGTAAGTTCCAAAGGCAATCACTTCAAGCACATATGGATTCTCTTTTTCCTTTGTTTCAACCCTCTCTGCTTTCTGCTTAGTTGTTAAAGGTGACTTGTACTAGCAAATAAAAGATGCAAATATAGCATTACATAGTAGAAAAATATTAGAGTAATGAGAGTAATGTTTTCCACATTATTTAGAGATAGTGAAGGGAATAAGTACCTGTATTTTACCAATGATAATTAGTGCTTTAGCAAAATTCATAAACTCTGGTAAGAAAGTTGCTTAATCAATAAAAAGCTGAAAGCCTGTCAGAGTCTTAGATAAAGATAGCAATATGGTTTAGCTCTGTGTCCCCACCCAAAACTCCTATTGAATTGTAATCTTCAGTGTTGGGGGAGGGGCCTTATGGGAGGTGATTGGATCATGGAGGCAGTTTCCCCTTTGCTATTCTCATGAGATCTGGCTGTTTGTTTGAAGGTGTGTAGCACTTCCTCCTTTGTTCTCTCTCTCTCCTGCTGGCCAGGTGAAAATGTGTCTGCCTTCCCTTTGCCTTCCACCATGTTTGTAAGTTTCCTGAGGCCTCCTCAGCTATGCTTCCTTTGCAGTCTGTAGAATAATGAGTCAATAAAACCTCTTTATAAATTGCACAGTCTCAGGTATGACTTTAGAGCAGTGTGAGAATGGACTAATACAGATAGAAAGCATGTACTGTTGTCTGGGTGTGGTGGCTCACTCCTGTAATCCCAGCACTTTGGGAGGCCGAGGCAGGCAGATCATGAAGTCAGGAGATCAAGATCATCCTGGCCAACATGGTAAAACCCTGTCTCTACTAAAATATAAAAAATTAGCTGGTCGTGGTGGCACGAGCCTGTAGTCTCAGCTACTCGGGAGGCTGAGGCAGGGGAATTGCTTGAGTCTGGGAGGTGGAGGTTGCAGTGAGCCCAGATCGCACCACTGCACTCCAGCCTGGTGACTGAGTGAAATTCTGTCTAAAAAAAAAAAAAAAAAAAAGAAAGCATGTACTGTTTATGTTTATTTATAGAGATTGCAAATAATGTATAAAATCATTGTATTAGGGTTTTGATGAACTTGAAACCAAAACAGCAGAAATTAGGCTTTATGAAAAGGTCGTCATCTGTGAAGAGAATGAGTGAAAGATTTAAGCTTTGGATATTTTACTGGACTAAGAGAGGACATCTGATAAGCCTCACAAGAGGTATGCATGTTCTCACTTGAAGTCCTGTAAGCACCTCAAAAGAATGGAGTAGGGAAGGGGAAGTGGCTAATAAATGTGTACTTAGGTTCAACTGTGTATTTATTGAGGGCCCATAATAAACAAAAACAAATTAGATTTGGTCTGTGCCATCAGCCATTTATAGCCAAAAGAGAAAGACAGGCCTATAAAAAGATATTTTGAATAAAATATCAACATGGGGATAACAGAGGTTTGCTGAGGTTGTCAATGGAACATGTGGGTAGGGGGGCGGTCACCCAACCTAGAGTAGTCAGGGAAGATTTCCTTGAAAGGCTGTGTATTAGCAACAGTTTGTTAATTTCTCCTCAAATTGTTTTTTAGCGACAGGGTCTCCCTCCAACACCCAGCTAGAATTTAGTGGCGAGATCATAACTCACTGCAGCCTTGAACTCTTGGGATCAAGAGGTCCTCCTGCCTCAGCCTCCTGAGTAGCTGGGACTACAGACATGCACCACCACATCTGGCCCTCAAAATTGTCCTTCTGTTTGTGATATAGAGTAAGTTAAAATGAAATAATAGCATCAGTCAGTGTTTAGAATGGGAAAGAATCTTCAAAATCTATTGAATCAGATTCAGGGAGGTTTAATTCTTGAGCCCAAGAGAGTCTGTGACAACGGCCAAGACAAACTGAGCCATTACATGGTACATAAGGTTCCAAACACATTTTCACAAGTCCCCAAGGGCAGCCCAGGCTAATTGTAATATAGCCAGTGTATTTTGTTTGATTAAATTTACTTAGCATTATTATAAAAAGCCAGTAAAGCTGATGAGGAGAGAATCATTTTTACCTTCAAAAATATGGACTTCAAATATTTTCCTGGGCACACCATTTTTAAAATTTAGAATTATCTGTCTTTTCCCCTCAAGAATAGCCCTGCCTACAGCCCTCAAAACCAACTTCACTTAACATCATTTATTTAAGTTCTATTAAACTTTCCCAAATCTATTAGTCCACAAATAATTATTTGGCATAAAAATACATTCCTCAAATAATCTTTCATCTAGTTAAAAAAGTAAGTTTGCATATTAGCTCAAGGATCAATTAAAATATTAAAATTAAAAATAAATAAAAAATTAAAGATATGTAAATATATATAAATATATTCTCAATCTATTTATGCCCAGGGGATTATACAAATATGTTTAGCACTCACATTTCAGAATGTACTGTGGTATCTACCTCCCCTTTGTGGGAATAAAAGATTCCTCCAGCTCAAATGCTCAGGTACACTTGTTTGGCAAAATGATGTACATGTAAATACATGAGGAGCCCACTTTGATGTCAAAGGTACATCAATTTTTGGGTTTTCATCTGCTTTTTTATAACTTATTTTATTTTTGTGGCTTTTTTAAATCTGCTTTTTGACTTTGGAAATAATCAAAGAAAAAAACCCCTCTTTTTAATATATTGCTTTCTATTGCTGCTATAATAAATTACCAAAAACTTAATGACGTACATGGTTTCATTACCAAAACAGATTTATTTTACATTTCTGGAAGTCACAATCCTAAATGAGTCGTACAAGGCTAAAATCATCAGAAGTCACTGTTTCCCCTGAAGGGTTCAGAAGGAATCTGTTTTCTTGCCTATTCCAGTTTCTAGAGGCTATCTGCTTTTCTTGACCCATTATCCTGCATCACTCCAACCTTTGATCCATTGCTGTATCTTCATCTTTGACTCTGACCCTCCTGCCCTCCTCTTATAAAGACCCTGTGATCACATTCAGTCCACTCAGATAATCTGGGAGTTTCTCCCAATCTCAAGCTCCTTAAATTAACTATGTTTGTAAAGCTGTTTTTGTGACATAAAATAACGCATTTACAGATTTCAGAGATTAGAATGGCTATCTTTGGGGATCTATTATTCAGACTGCCATACAATAACTTAAGAATAAAAGAATAAAAATTCATTAAGAATAAAAATTAATAATTTTTGAGAAAACAATAGGTTTGAAAGAAATAACTATGAAGGATCCTTTTTTTCCCTCAAACACACACACACACACACACACACACACACACACAAAAGAAACAAAGGCATCAGAATGTCTTCTTATAAATAACACAATATAAACCCAGTACAAATTAAATATAGGATTTTAAGCTTCTTCCAGGAAGTAGATGAACCTTTGCCAAGTAAGTAATAATTTCTAGTTTGGTCAAGGACAAATAAAAAGCCAGTCCACTATTTGATGAAGCTATTTAATATGCATGTAGAGAAGAGCTCATTTAAAAGCACATTACCTGCCAAAATTAAATTACAATGGTAACCTACCAATGTGAAATTAAACAGAAATTTCAAATCTAATTTAGAATCATGAGCTTGGAGGAATTACAGGCAACACAATGTCCTAAATGTGCAAGACAGATGCTTATTTGTGCCAGAGGTCAATGCTCAATTATACTCTGAATGTCATCAGCTAGGATGCTACAAGGCGAGGGAGAAGTGGAATGGAAAAGGAAGATCAGATATTAAAATACTAACGAAAATGAGAAAAATCAAATCAAATAAAGTGATCTCCAAAGAAACCAAAGAAGAAGAAAAACAAAACAAAACAAACTACAAATCACTGTCTACAGGGCTAATAATTCTTAGTACAGGAGAGAGGTAAGACATTGACATTCACTGAATATTCTACCATGTGTTTGACACTCAGTATGAATTATTTAATTTAATTCTTTTGGAAATTCTGTGAGATAGACATATTCATGCCCATTATATAGATGAGGACCCCAGAGAGCAAAGATATAGTGTTGAGGCAAATGTCACATAGCATATTTGGCATCAGAGAAGCATTCTAAGTTCGGTCTTTTGCTTCCAATGCCCTTATTTTTGGCACGCTATTTTATGCTGTCATAAATTTTCTGGAAAAAATTTTCAGTATTGCACTTCTTTTACATTGAAAGATACCCCTAAAACATATTAAGTTGGTGCAAAAGTAATTAACCATAATTACTTTTGCACGGAGCTAATGGTATTTTTTTCAAGTTTACCATAGTGATAAAAAAAAAAAACCCTATTGTTAGAGATAATATTGTGATGGGTAGATATGGTACCTAATATAATATGTCAAAAAAATTGTCTCTTTTGCCTACAGTCTCAAAATAAAAAGAAAAACTATTAAAAAAAAAAAAAAACCCTAACCCTAACCAAACAAATACAAAATTTCTATCAAGTGCTAGGTGTACTGTTTTAGGAGCTAAATATCCAAGGATGAACAAGGCAGGTAGAGCTCCTTGGTGAGTCACTATTTCTGTGGGGAGTAAAGATAAATGATTATATTAAAATTAATAATAAAGTGGGATGATTATCATGATAAGTTTGAGTTAGTTATGCAGAGAAAGGCAGCTAACTTAGTTTCTAGAGAGGTAGAGATGCCTTCCCAGACGAAATGGCATTTGCAATCCAAACGCTAGTTGGGAGTTAGCTCTGAGTTAAGGTAGAGGCTGGCTAGGGGATGTTACTAATTCATCTTTATATTTCAAGCACCGCTAGTCAAGTATCTGATGCACTTAGGTTTGCAATGAGTACTTGAACTGATTTTAAGAAGGAAATTTATAATGAAGAGACCCATTTATGTTTACAATTAAGAGGGTATATGACTAAAATCTGTAAGTGAGAGGTGATAGCATGCTGGCAGCCCTCGCAGCCCCCACTTGCTCTTGGCACCTCCTCGGCCTCACGCCCACTCTGGCCGCACTTAAGGAGCCCTTCAGCCTGCGGCTGCACTGTAGGAACCCCCTCCTGGGATGGCTGAGGCCGGAGCCGGCTCCCTCAGCTTATGGGGAGGTGTGGAGTGAGAGGCACGGGAGGGAACCGGGGCTGCGGCGGCGCTTGCGGGCCAGCTAGAGTTCTGGGTGGGCGTGGGCTTGGCGGTCCCTGCACTCAGAGCAGCCGGCCAGCCCTGCCGGCCCCCGGGCAGTGAAGGGCTTAGCACCCGGGCCAGCAGCTGCGGAGGGTGCGCCGGGTCCCCTAGCAGTGCCGGCCCACTGGTGCTGCATTCGATTTTCTTGCTGGGCCTTAGCTGCCTCCCCACCCGGCAGGGCTCAGGACCTGCAGCACGCCATGCCTGAGCCCCCTCTGCACGCACCCCCACCGCCTCCCCACTCCCCGCCCCCGCCCCCGCCATGGGCTCCTGTGCAGCCCGAGCCTCCCTGATGAGCGCCGCCCCCTGCTCCAGGGTGCCCGGTCCCATCACCGCCCAAGGGCTGAGGAGTGCAGGCACACGGGAGGAGTGGCAGGCAGCTCCACCTGCGCCCCAGTGTGGGATCCACTGGGTGAAGCCAGCTGGGCTCCTGAGTCTAGTGGGGACTTGGAGAACCTTTATGTCTAGCTAAGGGATTGTAAATACACCAATCAGCACTCTGTATCTAGCTCAAGGTTTGTAAACACACCAATTAGCACCCTGTGTCTAGCTCAGGGTTTGTGGATGCACCAATCCGCACTCTGTATCTAGCTAATCTGGTGGGGACTTGGAGAACCTTTATGTCTAGCTAAGGCATTGTCAATACACCAATCAGCACTCTGTATCTAGCTAATCTAGTGGGGACCTGGAGAACTTTTGTGTCTAGCTCAGGGATTGTAAACGCACCAATCAGCACCCTGTCAAAATGACCAGTCACCTCTCTGTAAAACAGACAAATCGGCTCTCTGTAAGATGGACCAATCAGCAGGATGTGGGTGGGGCCAGATAAGTGAATAAAAGCAGGCTGCTCCAGCCAGCAGTGGCAACCTGCTGAGGTCCCCTTCCACACTGTGGAAGGTTTGTTCTTTCACTCTTTGCGATAAATCTTGCTGCTGCTCACTTTTTGGGTCCACATTGCCTTTATGAGCTGTAACACTCACCATGAAGGTCTGCAGCTTCACTACTAAAGCCATCGAGACCACCAACCAACCGGGAGGAACGAACAACTCCAGACACGCTGCCTTAAGAGCTGTAACACTCACCGTGAAGGTCTGCAGCTTCCCTTCTGAGCCAGCAAGGCCATGAACCCACCAGAAGGAAAAAACTCTGAACACATCCGAACATGAGAAGGAACAAACTCCGGACATGCTGCTTTTAAGAACTGTAACACTCACTGCAAGGGTCCGCGGCCTTATTCTTGAAGTCAGTGAGACCAAGAACCCACCAATTCCGGACATATAAAGATGTCAAGCTTGGGATAAAAGGGGATGTTGCGTTCTTTCTCACACCCTGGCTTACTAGAACGAGGTACAAGAAATTCTGAAAAAAAACAAAAAATAAAAAACACTTTTTAATATTTTTAGTAGTATAAAAAAACTATGAGACTTACTAGACCTTAGACTAAGACATATTTTACTTCTTTTCAAATTTCCAATGTGTACCCAGAACCTAGGCCAGTGCTGACCTTGTGTTGCTGTGCCTCTGTGGCGGTGTTGTCCAATAGACCTTACTGAGGTAATGGAAATATTCTGCATTAGTCAGTGTGGTATTCATTAGCCACATATGGCTACTGAACTCTTGAAAAGTGGCTAGTGCAAGAGCTGAATTTTAAGTTTTATTTTACTGTAAGAAATATAAGTATAAATCCCTTATTGAACAGCGCAGATCTACAGTAGCATGAAGGAATGATAGAACATATTATTTTCCAGAGGAGGTTTGGGTTAAAATGTAAAAGGGTTCAGCTGAATCCATAGTCTTATTGTTAATATATATGATATGGGGATCATGCTCTTCTGTAATAGATTTCAAGGGGTCAGAGTCAAGAACTGAATGTTGCCTAGGAGGCAAAATGTAGGCAGTAGTGTGGCAATTTATGAGGCTTAACATGTATCTAAGTGTTAAGTGGAGCTTGAATTAAGCTCCATACTGATCTTCCATTTAATATCTATAAACTTTAGGCAAGTCTTTTAACCTCTTTGAGCGTCAGTAGCCTTCCCTAAAAAGTGAGAATATTAATAACCACAAAATAGCATATATTATTTCAGTAGTTAAGTATCTGTCATGTATTAAGTCTTTAAGAAAGAGGAGTCAATTATGTTTTCCAAGATTATCTGTCTAATTTAGAAGAAGAATAACTGGACCTTTGTGCCTCATTGCATATTGAGGATTCTTTTATAGGTTCTTTCAGACAAGTCAATAAAGCATAAGTAGGAGTGGCTGTCAAAATGTGGATGGTGAGTTAACTACAGAAAGAAAAAAAAACCAAGTGGTTAATTTCACACTATCCTGAAGAGCCAAAGTGGAACAATAACTGCATTTATCTATTACAAATCATGATTGAAGTTAAGCTGCTGCTAATCCTTGGAACTATTTAGACTTTCCAAAGGGGAGGGGTGGGAGAAGAAAGAAGAAAAGAGCAAACCCACACAGATCTAGGTAAATCTTTGCAACTGTTTACAAGACAAAAAGAAACTCTCTATAAAAACTGAATATAAACAACATATGTTATTAAACTCAAAACACATGAAAGAATAAAAGAAAGGCAGATATATTTTCTCAATGTGACAGGCTCTAAGGCAAGTTTCTGGGTACGTTGAATAAGGCCACAAAAAAGGCCTTGACATCTTTTAAAAATCGTTAAAATACCCCCTTCCCCCCTAAAGAGGATTTGCCTGTTTAATATGGATGCAAGGCTATAGAATACATTAAATTCTTAGAGCACACATCCATTATCATGTGGTGGAAACAGCTATAGCTGCTTAATCTAAATTTATAATTGGATAATTAAGCTCTTTCTTGTGGAACCCCTGGAAACAAATGGGGATTTTTCCCTAAACTTATCTTTTTAGGTTTCTTTACAGTTTCATTACACTATCATTAAAAAGGACAGTGAATATCATTCATTTTGGAATTAGTCTTTATAAACATGGATTACTCTGTATGTCAGTTTTCTATTGTTGTGAAATAAATTATCACACACCCATTTATTAGCTTTCAGTCCTGTAGTCTAGCATTGCAGGGGCTGGGTTTTCTGTTAGAATCTCCCAGGGCCAAACTCAAGGTGTCAGCTGACTGTATTTCAACCTGGAGTTCAGGGTCATCTCCCAAGCACATTTCTGTTGTTGGCCGAATTTGGTTTCATGCAGCTGTGAGACTGAGGTGAGCTCTCTGTTTCCTTACTGGCCATCAGCTGGGGACCTCTCAGCTTTCTAAGGCTATCCACACTCCTTCTCATTGGGTTCCTTCATCTTCAAGTCAGTGTGAAAGGAAAACCTAGGGGCCCAAAAATTACTAAGCTAAGGGAAAAGTCAAGTTGGGAACTGCTCAGAACAAACCTGCCTCCCATTCTATTCAAAGGCATCCCTCTGCTCACTGAGAAAGATGCATATTCTGATTGCCTCCTTTGGGAAGGCTAATCAGAAACTCAAAGAATGCAGCCATTTGTCTCTCACCTACTTGTGACCTGGAAGTTCCCTCCCTGCTTCGAGTTGTCCCTGCCATTCCGGAGTTGTCCCTGCCATTCTGGACAGAACCAATGTACTTCTTACATATGTTGATTGATATCTCATGTCTCCTTAAAATGTATAAAACCAAGCTGTGCCCCGACCACCTTGGGCACATGTCATCAGGACCTCCTGAGGCTGCGTCATGGGCGTGCATCCTTAACTTTGGCAAATAAACCTCCTAAAATGATTGAGACTTGTCTCAATCATTTTTCTCGATTGATGTCAGCAATTGTGAAAATTCTCACGTTTTGAATTTCTCTGACTTCCTCTTTCTACCACGAGCCAGAGAAAACTTTTTAAAACAGCTCATGTGATGAGATAAGACTCACCCAGATCATCTCTACTGAGGGTGAACTATACCACATAACATACCATAATCACTCAGAAGATAGCTCATCATATCTATGGGTTCCAGGGATTAAGGTGTTGAATCTTGGGATCCATTTCTAGAATTCTGTCTACCACACCCTGTATGGTACCCACAGGATGTCTTCTGTTTAATTCAGGTAATAGCAGCAGCATTTCCTCTTTTATTTAAATAAGCATTCCTAATACAACTTTTTTTTCCTGTACCACACCACTCCCAGAAAACTGAAGATTGGTTTTTCGGTTAGTCCCTTTAATTCTCAGTACATTCATTTAATTAAAATTTCTTGAGCCATGCTATATGCTAAGACATATGCTAGTTTCCCTGAATATCAACTTGAAGAAGACAAGATTCTCTGCCCACAAGGAAGTTGTATCTTAGTTTGGGAAATGGATACATAAACCACTACCATAAAATGAAAATGTGCTAAATGTTATACCGATTCCTGTATGAAGGTCCCTCTCCTTATATCCCTTAATAGGTGAGTGATAGTCTCCTTAATGCAACGTAATGGAGTGTAAAAGACCAAAGAGGGGATTTACAGATGGGTTTCACTACTTATTAGTTATTCACCCTTGGGTTATTTACTTAACTTGCTCCAGTCTGAATTTATTAATATATTTAGTAGAAATACCCAAACATACCTCATGGGTTTGTTGGACAATTATAAATAAAATAACACATATGAAAGTGCACAAGAAGCTCTTAGCATTTAAATGTCTGTTTCTCTTTCAGAGAAAGTTTTTGCCAGCTAAACTTTAGTATTAACCATGAAAGTTCAGACAGAAAGTCAGCAAAATGAGGAGCTTTATTTTCAGACACATGTAATTGGGGGGAAGGTCTTGTCCAGCAACTGCCCTACCCGTAGACCCTTCAGTCTTCCATTTATGGGGTTTTGACTAAGACTTGTTGAATGGTACTATACAGGTCACTTAGAGTATAGGTATGGAACAATAAATATTTGCATTGTTTTGTTTTTCAAAGGCATTCAGATTACTTGCAGACAGTAGCCACCTAGCATGTGAGGACAATTATCCTGAAATCACACTGCACCAATTAACAACACAGGTCCCAGAAAAGGGCTTAAAACAGTTGGTCAGTTGTTGAACTATTGAACTCTTTAAATATCTCCCTGGAATTCTTACCTGAATGGTATTAATTTGTTTAGCAGATTTTTCTTCACAGGCAGATAAAAAAATATATTTTACACATAATGTCTGAATGACTCTGGGTTCTTAGTGGGATCTGAATGAGTAAGATACTCATCGGTGTACATGTTCTTTCAGGTATTTTTCATGTAGGTTCTTTACAAACTTGCAGAATTCATTCCACGGAAGACAGGTTCTGCATTAGGCTTAATTCTAAGAAATTTGAACTTCCTGTGTTTATAAGTAAACACTGGGAATCTGAGATGACAGGGCTCTTTGCCAAGTTCCTGATGAGTGACTTTGAAAAGGTGAAAGGATCCAAATATAAGGCCAGGAGAACTGGATTGTGTTTTCTAGTTGCCCACATTTTGTCCATTTGTGACATTTAACTGTAAAGTTTATTCACAGTTAAGTAAGTAATTGACAGCTCACAGTAACTTGCTGGTCCTGGATTTGAAAAGCTCAATTAAGAAAATAAAGTCTTGTCAGATTTTAATGTCTCTTCTTCCATTCTTAATGAAGTTTCAAAAGAACAGAATCTTTTTATGAGCTATAAACTTTATTTTTTTTCAGAAGCTTTAAGAGCAAATTCTTTATTTGCCATTTTATTTCATTTTTTAAATTATACTTTAAGTTCTAGGGTACACGTGCACAACGTGCAGCTTTGTTACATATGTATACCTGTGCCATGTTGGTGTGCTGCACCCATTAACTCATCATTTACATTAGGTATATCTCCTAATGCTATCCCTCCCCCCTTCCCCCACCCCACAACAGGCCCCGGTGTGTGATGTTCCCCACCCTGTGTCCAAGTGTTCTCATTGTTCAATTCCTACCTATGAGTGAGAACGTGCAGTGTTTGGTTTTCTGTCCTTGCGACAGTTTGCTCAGAATGGTTTCCAGCTTCATCTATGTCCCTACAAAGGGCATGAACTCATCCTTTTTTATGGCTGCACAGTATTCCATGGTGTATATGTGCCACATTTTCTTAATCCAGTCTATCATTGTTGGACATTTGGGTTGGTTCCAAGTCTTTGCAATTGTGAATAGTGCCACAATAAACATACGTGTACATGTGTCTTTATAGCAGCATGATTTATACTCCTTTGGGTATGGGTATGGGATGGCTGGGTCAAATGGTATTTCTAGTTCTAGATCCTTGAGGAATCGCCACACTGTCTTCCACAATGGTTGAACTAGTTTACAGTCCTACCAACAGTGTAAAAGTGTTCCTATTTCTCCACATCCTCTCCAGTACTGATGGCCAGTGATGATGAGCATTTTTTCATGTGTCTGTTGGCTGCATAAATGTCTTTTTTTTTGAGACAGAATCTCAGTCCGTTGCCCAGGCTGGAGTGTTTTGTTTACCTACTCAAACCTCAGCAATGGCAGACGCCCCTCCCCCAGCCTCACTGCTGCCTTGCAGTTCAGTCTCAGACTGCTGTGCTAGCAGTGAGCGAGGCTCCGTAGGTGTGGGACCCTCCAAGCCAGGCATGGGATATAATCTCCTGGTGTGCCATTTGCTAAGATCGTTGGAAAAGTGCAGTATCAGGATGGGAGTGTCCCGATTTTCCAGGTACCAACTGTCATGGCTTCCCTTGGCTCGGAAAGGGCATTCCCCGACCCCTTGCACTTCCTGGGTGAGGCGATGCCCCGCCCTGCTTTGGCTCACACTTCGTGGATTGCACCCACTGTCCAACAAGCCCCAGTGAGATAAACCAGGTACCTTGGTTGAAAATGCAGAAATCACCCGTCTTCTGCATCACTCATGCTGGGAGCCATATACTGGAGCTGTTCCTATTCAGCCGTCTTGGAACTGCTGAGCTACAAACTTTAAATGTAAATTTTCTTGAAGCATAATGTATGTACAGAAAACACACAAATTGCAAGTGTACAGCTTCATCAATTTTCAAACAATAAGCATCGTCTATGTTTCCAGAATCCAGATCAAGAAATAGGATATTATCATAAGGCTTATTTGGCCTCCTACTGGTCACTACCCTTGGTCACCAAGGGTAACCACCATTCTGACTTACAACCTCAGATTATTTTTGCATGTTATTGAACCTTATATGTAATTATGTTGGACATATATCCTAGAATGGAATTGTTCAATTACTGGGTATGTGCATATATTAGTTTTCTATTAGTAACAAATTACCACATATTTGGTCTGGCTTAAAACAGCACACATTTATTGTCTCATAGTTGCCTTGGGTCAAGTGTCTGGGCACAGCTTAGGTGGGTTCTCTTCTCAGGCTCTCACAAGACTGCGACCAAGATGTCAACTAAGCATTGTGTATGTGACATTAGCTCCACTTTTAGTCTTCTGAAGGCTACTGCAACTTCATAGTAATCCTGCCCTTTTTTAGTCTACTTACTGAATGCTCAGTAGCAGTTTAATGGAGAGCAGTTGAAGGAGGTGTGGATGTTACCATCATTTTTAATACCTGGGGAATAATGTTAATCTGCCCTTTGCCTTTGCACAGAGGAGGAAATTATATGCATTATATATGTGTGTGTGTGTGTGTGTGTGTGCATGTGTGCATACATATGTATGCATAGGTATATGTATGTATAACTTGCTACATATGTAGGCTATATGATATAGCCTATTGTTTCTGGGCAAGAAACTTGTAGAGCATGTGACTGGACTGAATTCTGTAGGCAATTATAACACAATGATATGTATTGGTGTACTAATAATGTCTAATTGTATCTAATCATAGAAGAGGTGCAGTAAAAATATGATATTATAATCTTACAGGACCACCATCATATATGTAGTTTGGGATTGACTGAAATGCCATTATGTGATGCATGACTGTATATATGAAATAAAATAAGCTTTAAGATATATCTAACTACTCCAATGCTGGGCGTGTTGGCTCACACCTATAATCCCAGCGCTTTGGGAGGCCGAGGTGGGCGGATCACAAGGTCAGGGGTTCGAGACCAGCCTGACCAACATGGTGAAACCCCATCTCTACTAAAAATACAAAAATTAGCCAGGTGTGGTGGTGGGCACCTGTAATCCCAGCTACTCAGGAGGCTGAGGCAGGGGAATCACTTGAACCCGGGAGGCAGAGGTTGTAGTGAGCTGGGATCGTGCCACTGCACTCCAGCCTGGGCAACAGAGTGAGTGAGACTCCATCAAAAAAAAAAAAAAAAAAAGATGTATCTAACTACTCCATAATATTTTCCCTAATTTTTTGAGGGTAAGTCATGCACCATGTTCTCTGTACCATGTTCCAGTTAACCTTCTTTTATTTCTATTCTATAGAAATAACCATCAATTGCTTAGGTTATTTGGAATTATTTTTTGTTGGAGCATCTCTGCTACAATTCTATAAACTCATCTAGGGTACTACTAATTTTAGAAGTCTATCAGAATCACATGGCCCAGGCCTTGTGTAGTAAATGGTTATTGAACTGAAATGAAATTATAGTTATAAGTAGTAAATTTAGGTATCTGAATTCATCAGCAAATCAATACATACATGTACCTTGATTGACTTCTATTTGGCCTAATTTACTGATACATTTCTGGATCTAATATGGACAAAAATATTAGAAATTTTAACTTTTATTACAAGTCTGGAGAGCATGTTTTCTTAGTTGATGCTAACTTTTAGATTAAAAATACCTAGGCTATAGCAACACTTAGTTATTGCTACGCTTTATTACCAAAGATTGAAATTATCATTATCATTTGTATCTTGAATAAGCCAATGGCTTCTCTCTTCCTCTTTTCAATCTTGCAGACTGTGACCATTTCACTTATAAGTAATGCATTTTCCATAAATGTCAGTACTAACAAACATAAATACAAAATGGCAAAAATATAAAATATTTTATGAAGACAGTACATGATATAATAATCAAAATATACTAGGAAATTTATCCATGATATGATTATTTAGCGATACCACAGATTTTCAATATAGGCTGTATATATATATATAAACCACATACATGGTATATTTCCTTGTCAATAATAGAGCCTTTTCTCTAATAGGATTTGCAGGAACAGCATATTTAAATATTTTTCCTTTTCAGGAAGAAAAAATTTCATATCATTTTACATCTTAAAACTCTGCATTTCAACTCTTGTGTTTTTAAATATACTTCACAGCTTTATCTTTTACACTTTAGGAAAGAAGTCATTTATCTATAATTATTCACTAACAGTTACAATAATCATCTAAAGTAACTATTACTGATCTCCACTTAAAGTTCAGCAATGAAAGAGCTGGGATTCAAACACATGTCTGTTTTACACTTCAACCTCCTCTTCTACTCTGCAAGCTACATCATGGCAAGAGCAAGTTATTAAGCTAGCTATAAATTAATATTCCAATTTTTTTCAAAATTTTAAACACATACTTACACACTGCACATCCACCAAAGACTTTCAACTTGATAAGTTGTCATATATTACCATTTGTATGTTTATATGCTCTAATTTCAATTTAGAAATTTTTAATTGTAATTTTCAACCTAATAAACAGACCTTCAGATACTACAAGCTACTACCTAATTTAAAGCTACATTACCAGGAGCAAGAATATCAGTCTGAAAGTGTACATCATCCTTTGAAATGAAACATACAAAAAGATGTATATGTCAACTTTCATCTTTTGAAATGAGACAACAAAAAGATGTCTATGTCAAAATTCCTTAGTCTTCACTGTTTTTTTTTTTTTTTTTTGTCGTTGTTGTTGCCCTGGATAGAAGATGGATCTTATAGTTTCAAATACATGTGGGAGGTGGGATCACTGACTGCAGAAAGAGAGGCAGTAACGGTAGAGAAAGAAACTCTTTACCCCTAAACAGTTGGCATTTTGTCAGTCCAGAGTGGGGCTAGTTCAATAATTGTTCTCCCAGCATAATAATCCCCCCGACAGGAATAGATGGAATTGTGGCTTGTTCCATAAACTTAAAACTTTGAGAATTTTTATTTTTAAATTATATTGATTTGTATAGGATTTATAAAATGAATTACCGTTTAAAAATTATTTATATAAGATTTATTACACAGCTTGTTGTGATTGAGGGCTGTCGGGGAGGAACCTCAACTGTTTCTCTCTAAACTCAGTTCAACTTCCCATTGCTTATTTTTGAAAATGCCCTATGGACACTTTAGTCATCAAATAGTTATTGAAACCCCATGTAAAATAACCAGAACATTTGTATTTACTTTCCCAATGGATTATGTAAGATTTCCAGAATAATGCAAAATATACTTGGCTAGCTTGTTTTGTACTTTGTGAACTTCACATTAAAACAAACCAACAAAAACCAACAGTTTTTTTTTTAACAATATATGAACCTAACACACAGATGGCTTTGTCAATTAGGTCACTGATATGAAAGAGCTATGGAACCAAAGTCCAAAGAATGGATCTTTAAAAACAAACAAACAAGATGACCATCCAGCAAGCAGTAGGATTATAGTCAGAAAAGTGCTTGTAAAACAAGAGTGTAAATGAGTAAGGCCTGTGCTTGGGGTCAGATGGACTAGGGTTTCAATACTCCTCTATCTTTTACTAGCCATGGGACCTCTGACAAATTATTTCCACTTGCCAACCCCCACTATTTATACTTTTTCCAAGTATAAAACAGGAAATAATGGAATTATAATGGCATTTTTCATTCATTTACTTTCTACATGTGTTGAGTGCCTATTCTGTGCTACATACTCTTCTGGAACCAGGGAAATACAATGTTAAAAACAGACTAGAGTCTCTGCCCTTATGGAATTTACCTTTTAGTGGGAATGAAGAAAAAGATAAACGTAATAATTAAGTAAATGCATAGTATACTGAAAGGTGAAAAGAGTCTGAATGATGGGGTACACTAGGGAAAGTTGCTGTTTTAAGTAGTGTGATTAGAAAGAGCCTCACTGTTATAGCAACATTTGAGCAACTGTAATTAATGATGAGGGAGTGAATACCCCATACTCAGATGAAGAATTTCAGAGGGAGTGAATGTGGATCCACATTTTTGCTCACAATGCTACTGTGCCCCAAAATAAGGGCAGCTTGCTCCAAATGCAATTTCCCATTAGGATCAATGGGATGGTAAGGTTCAATGAAACTTGATTCAAGGTTATTTTTCTAACAGGGTAGGGAGTCAGAGATCTCCCTATTTGCATTAGCATGTTAGAATTAGAATTAGACAATCACATGTGGCCAATATCCATTATGTATATATCATAGCAGAGAAACAATTCAGAAATACTCTTTTGGAAATGGACAAATAGGATTTTAAATCCTTAGACTGTCAATTTCTCTAAAGGATAAGTTAATCATGAGAACAGGAAGAGAAAGAAATCTTAGTAATAATATTATGAATGAGGGTTTAAAATTAGAATCACTAAAACTGGGCTCTGCTGTTTCTTTTTCCAGGTTTTCTCCTTCACGAACAATTTGTTTTTGATTCTCCAGAAAAATCCATGCTAAGAAAGGCCCCATTCTAGAAAGTCTAGTTTATTACTATTAAGTTAAATATTGAGTTGACTTTTTTTGTATTTAGGAAAGGTTTAGGAAATGCCCCTTGTCTTACTTACGAGTGCCAATAAACTTATTTGGCTATTTTCTCCCAATTACTTAATGATAACCTGCTATGAATCATTTTATAAGACAAATCATTCTCAAGTTTTCTGAATGCTTAGATACTTATATATTGGATTTTTTCAGTATGGGGAACACCTGTTTCTTCAGTAGGAGGGACAATTCAATGCTACTGGAAAAGAAAGCTAGTCACTTTCGTCTCTTCACTCTGTTCTGCCCAGGCTCACTCTTTGGTGGCCCTGAGAGGAACTAAGTTGAAGCCGCCATTAGAATGCAGCGCACCCACCGCCATAAGTGAGTGCTAGTTGGCCTGCTGGTGACTTTGTTTCAGAATTCTCACAGTTCACTCTGGTGAATGGAGAGGACATATCGGCAGCCCAAGTGGAACAGCTCATGTTCACCATGTCCCTGGGAACACAGAAGGGAAAGCTCCTCCATGTCTTGCCCCACATGAATCCAAGCATATGTGGATTTTGTTTCCTGCTTCTCCAAGGCATCCTCTTCCACCTGCTGACAGCGTGATTCATTTTCCCTCCAAAGAATAACTACTTGATCCTATTCTTCTCCATCTTGTCAAACTCACTTTCCCTGTGCAGTTTGAAAGATGTTCTACTTGTGTGTGCAATCATAACAGAAGCAAATATAGAGGCCACGTTCTACATTGTACTGGGCCGTTTGTTGGCCCACTCAAATAACTCTCTGTGAATTTAAACTTAGGACTCACATCTGGCCACTTATAACAGAGAATGCATTATATGTAGTCTGTCAGCCCGGTAACCTCAGGTTTGTGTGAGTCATAATCCAGATTGGTGGGTGAATACCACTTCCACCCATCCACCCACTCTACCTTTTAGTCTTACATAAGCCACCATGGAAAAGCTTTTCCATCCTCTGGCCTGATCCTGCAAAATACTACTTCAGTTTTTGCTTATTTATAATTCCAGGTTATAAGAATTATGTATACATGTTAGTCTTACATCTGAGAGCTATGTTTAGAAGATTTTGTCAGTACTTGGTCTAGCCAGGGCAATGACATAGTATGGTAATGCCTTAATTTCACCTGACAATAATAGTGAATTTTAGGGAAATTTTGGAGAATTATGGCTATGGATTTCAGAAAGCACAAACTTCAAACTCTCATATATGAGGAAAAGCTTCCTAAGGAATTCAGTAAATATTCTACTTAGAGTTCATCAGAAAATGTTGTATACAATAAGTCAAATCGGCAATCATTTTGAGTAGCCATTGTGTGCCAGACACTGTACAGAGTATTGTGGAAGCTACAGAGGTGACTATCCACGTATGGCCTGCAATCTTGCAGTGAGAAAATAACTTTCTTTAAGTGCTTTCTTTGCTTGGATACAGAGATGCTTTCTTATTGGTTTTCTCCTACATTGTTGTCTGCATGGCTCGCTTCGCTTTTTGTTTATTTGTTTTTGCTGTTTCCTCCGTGTATTTAGTCCTTGGATTTTTCTAGGGCTCCATCCTTGAATCCGTTTTCTGTCTGCACACACTTTCTTGGTGACCACACTCTAATAGCATGGTTATTACTGCTATTTCTATGTTGAGGACTCCAAATTAATATCGGAAGTCTCAACTTATTTGCTGAGCTCGAGACTCATGTATCAAACTGCCTACCCAACATAGTAGAAATCTTAAAATCGGCATGTCCACAAAAGATTGCCTCATCCCGCAGTATCCAACGTAGCTGTCTCCAACTCTATATTTGAAAACCCAATGCCCCTAGTTGCTCAGGCCAATGCTTGATTTTGTGTGTGTGTGTGTGTGTGTTTATGTGTGTGTGTGAAATTCACATCTAACCCATTAGTTTATCCCGACAACTTGATATAGTTTGTATATTTGTCCCTGCCTAAATCTCATGTTGAATTGTAATCCCCATGTTGGAGGTGGGGCCTGGTGGGAGGTGTTTGGGTCATGGTGAATCCCTCATGGCTTGGTGATGTCTTCATAATGGTGAGTTCTTCAGAGATCTGGTCATTTAAAAGTGTACGGCACCGCCTTCCCACTCTCTTTTTCTTTCTCTCTCCCTCTGTCTCTCACACACATTTGCCCCTGCTTTCACTATGTGATGTGCCTGCTCTCCCTTCATATCCTGCCAGGATTGTAAGCTTCCTCAGGCCACCCTAGAAGCTTAGCAGATGCCAGCATTATGCTTCCCGTACAGTCTGCAGAACTGTGAGCCAATTAAACCTCCTTTCTGGTAAATTATCCAGTCTCAGGTATTTCTTTATAGCAATGCAAGAATGGCCTAATACATAGCTCTACCTTCAACATACAACCAAAATTCAACCAGGTCTTGTCACCTCTACTTCTACCACCATAGCTCAAGCCACTCAACTATTTCACCTGAATGGCTCTAATATCTCCAGCATAGTACCAGAGTCAATTTCTTGAAAGCAAGACAGATCATGTCACTTCTTAGATTAACTCCATTCAATGACTTATTATTCCAGATAGGGCAAAGTTTTTATAATAACAATCAAGATTGCACATAGCTTAACTCTCTTACATCTCAACTCATCTCCTATATCCCCTTTTCATCCCTCCCCACCCTACTTCTCACTTTATTCTGGTCTCCTTATTGGTTTGCAAATATGTCTGAAGATCTTGATACTCAATACTTCCCCCAAACTCCTTCCACATTTATTGTATATAAATGATCCAATGTCATTTATGAACAAAACACTCTCTGATCAACCTGATTTAAAATGGCTTTTTTAATCCTTGACACCTCTCACCCCTTTTCATTGGTGATTTTTTTCCATAACAACTTATCATTATGTGACATATGTATTTATTTGTTTACATATAAGGTTTACCCTGAGAAAGTTAACCTTATTATCTGTTTGTTTCCTTATCTCTAATTTAGCATAGATGATTAAGGTAAGGATTAAAAGTGATCATATATATAAAGTGTTTAGGATAGCTCCTGAAACATGGTAAGCACTTAGTATATATTAATATTTATTAGCTCTTACTCATAGTTGTTAATTGACTAATAAAATGCCTGTCTTATGATACTTACTCAAAAATGAAATAATTATTCCCTCAATAATATTTTATTGCATGCTTTCCACCTTCCAGAATCATTTCTAGGCCTTGGGAATACAGATATTAATAATAGTTTCTTCCATCAAGAAAAACATTTTCTAGTGGAGAAAACAGACACATAAATCATGAATTTTAATACAGTGTAAAAAAAAGTATGTAATAGGGTATATAAATATACAAATACTACATAAATAATTATTCATATATACTTAGTGTAAATTAAACTTTTGTGTATAAATAGGTTAGAGCCTTGGTATCAACTGACAACTTCATGCAACTTAGGAGCTAGATGAGATTTTCCTGAAACTTTCATGAACATGTCTGAAAGAAGCCAATAGTCTTTTCTTCAGGGATCTGGCTTCTTTGTTTGCTGTCCTCATTCACCCAAATCCTTCCAAAAATTACAATTGGACCTTCACAAATTTCAAAAGAAAAAAATGTACAGAATCTACTGGAAATTATAAGGAGTAGATTATATCAAATAATAGAAAATTTTAGACCAGATATTTCTGTTCTTTTGAGCCATTTTTAGCCACTGGGACTCCTCTCTGAGCCATCCCCTGTTCAGGCAGGGTCAGCTCAGAACCTTCCATGATTACTCCATATTTTCTTTCCTCTTTTTGCTCCTCAACCCCCTCCTATACTGCCCTATTGACTTCAAAGACAACTTTTTCTATTTTATAGAAAAACTTATCTTTTTCTTATGTCTAATTCACCAAATTAGTTAAACACATCAAGATATTCACAGCAACAGGATCTGCTATGTATAGTATTAAAATTCCTAAGAAGACAACTGAGTTCACAGGAGTAAATTTTACTGCTACTGGTACTACTAAATACAAATCTATTTATATAAATAATGCTTATTGTCTCTTTAATGACACTAGTATGATAGTTTGCCCCCAGATAAGGTTTTAGGAAGATATATACTTATTTTTTCAACTAACTTATAAAGTCTTACAATAAGAAAGTAAAAACAAAGCCCAAGTCCTGAATCTTTCCACTTCTTTCAGTGCATCCTAATAATAGACTACCACAAAAAAAAACCTACCAATACTTGTGTTGATCCTCAGCATCACTCATTGACCTTATTTTTCTTCATTTTCTATTTGCACTTGTACATATACATTTGATTTTATCTTTGCGATGTGTTGTCCATCAGGAAGAATTTTTTAAATCACCCTTAAGGTTAGTCCAAACAGTATTGAAAATTTGAATAGTGCCAGGAGTCATAATTTGATTAAGAAAATATTCAGGAAATACAAAATAGAGGAGAAAGAGAGGGATATAGACTAAAAGTAGGTTATTCATTTTCCTCTGTTTTTGTATGTAGGCAGAATAAGTGTTTTCCCGGAGCGACAGTCAACAGAAGAAAAACCTTTTGGAATTATGCCATTAATCTCTTTTCATGATCTGCTCACTACTTTGGTCTGTTCGTATGCACATGTGCATGCATTCTCTCTTTTGAACCAACTGGACTTAGCAACTAAAGGAAAAGAGGGAAGCAGTAATACAGCCTGGAAAGGGGCAGAGAAAGTTTTACAGAGTTGAGAATAGTTGGGTTAGATTCTAAAGGATGATGCCTCTATTGGATAAAAATGGGGAAGGAAACTCAACGTAAAAGAAATAGAGATTGCAAAGGCACAAAGGGTAAAATCCCTAGGCTTGCTTTGAAAACTGATGCAAGTTGAACCTTAAATTATGGCTTTTAGCTTTGCAGAGATGAGAAGAATAACTTTCTATCTTAATTTGGATTCCACCAGAAAAAGAGCCTGAAGCAAGGATGAGAATACATGTAGTTTACTGGGTGTGTGATACCAGGAAACACATTTAAGGGAATAGGGGAATAGGTAGGGAAGGGAAAGAAGCTACCACAAGGTAAATTGTGTAGCCATTTATCAGTGTGGGCAGCTGGATCTCAATTCTATTAGGACATTCTGGAAGACTGAATGGAATACACATTCTGGAAACCTGCATGGATTCTACCAGGAGCTGAGCAAACTGGGCATTTATCAACTAATTATCCTCTCATCATTGGATACAAGCACTAGTTCTGGCACTTCTGGCTTGTTTTGTGCATGGGTCAAGTATTTTGTAGCAGTGAAAAGAAGCCTTTGGTCAGAGTTGCAAGTGTTTGCAGTAAGCAGCCTTCTCAACGTAGAAGTAAATTTGAGGTGGGGTGCCAAAAGTTTCTGCCAAACCTTCTCTCTGACTACCTTCATGCTATTCTCCTACCCATTCTCTCCTTTCCCTCCTCATGCTAGCCCTCTATATTACTTAGAAATGCCTCCAGCAGGGCTCAGCACTGTAAACAGATTCAGAGATGCTTCCCTCTGCTCCTTAAACACATTGGTTTCTTTCAGGAGGAAATGAAGAAAATAAGTACCATAAACTCTAAATCCCCACCTCACATACTATTTTGATTTGAAGCCCCCCTACCGGACCCATTCATAGACCTGGTGGGTGTCAAAATCATAAAATAGCCATTGAATTAAAAACAAGGGGAACAAGCTCCTCCTTAATAGAAGACCCAGAGACTGAGAGCTTCCTTTCTATGGGGTTTTTGACAGTCTCCTTTGAAACAACCTTGCTTAAAACACAGCAGCTCATCTGTGTGGCCTAATCAAAGAATAAAGTACTTTATATCATTTTTAGAGTTTAAAAAATTGAAATGAGAATTCACTTTAACTTTCAAACTCTTGTTTCCCCTTCATAGTGAAATAGGGGTTGGAAGATCAAGAGTCCCTGATATTCCTTGAACTGGTATTAAATAATGTTGTGCTCAAGGAAGTTTCTGGTTCATGGTCAGTTCAAATGATCATTTCTAGTGAATCCCAAGCTGACAATTTAGTACTGAAATAGATGAGATTTAGAGTTCTGAGTTTGAGCCAGAAGTTGACATCAAATTGCATTACCTTTCTGAGTGTCAAGTTCTTTACCTGTAAATGGGAATAAAGGTAACGACCTCAAAAAATAATTGAAAACACTAAAGTATTTTATGTGTATGTAAAGATATATATAAAGTAGATAAAGCATATATTAGATCTAATATATAGTCTATATATTATTATCTATAAATATATGTAAATCAACTCCAAGGCTAACACTAACTTTGTCAACCATAACTAAGTAACTGAATCTCACTAAGCACAGTTACCAAATCTGTAAAATGAATGGGATTAGGTCAATAGTTCTCAACTGGAGTAATTGGACTTTCGTCATTGTCTGAGACATTCTCTGTGGCCACAACTGAAAGGGGTGTGCTATTGGCATTGAGTGCGAAGGGGCCAGAGATGCTGCTAAACATCTTACAATAAGGAGGATAGTCTCCCATAACAACAACAACAACAAACTGGGGCAAAATGCCATAGTGCAGTGGTTAAGAAACCTTGGATCACTAGAAATATTTATTAACACTAAGATTTTTTTATTCCCTAAAATGTTATTGCTTCCATAAATTATAAATATTTGTTAAATACCAACAATTTCCCATTATAGTTGAAGGAAATGTCAAATCTTGGTCATGACCTACAAAGCTCTGGCCATCTGGCCCTGGCCTGCTTCTCCAGCCTCATCTCATGCACCTGTCATCTGTTATTCTCTCTAGTCTGGCTATAACAGCTTCCATCGCAATTCTTGCATTCCTTCCTTAGGATTTGGAATGTTCACTTTACTGTACTAGAAATCTCCTCTAGATCTCTGCTTGTCTTTCTCATTTTATTCACCTCTGTGCTCAGATTTCACTTCATCAGACAAATGCTCCCTAATCACCTGATTTTCAAGGTTTCCACTTTTCATCTTTACATAGTTAGACTGCCTTATGTTTTGACCACTGCATTTTGTTTGCAAATTGACCCTAGTGCCTAGGTACAGAAAAGCTGCTCAGTAAACACATGTCAAATGAATAAATGATTTGGGGACCCATGTCAGGCACTTTAAATAGAAATAAAATTCGGAGACAGAGGAGCCAAGATCACCGAATAGGAACAGCTCCAGTCTACAGCTCCCAGCATGAGCGATGCAGAAGATGGGTGATTTCTACATTTCCATCTGAGGTACCGGGTTCATCTCACTAGGGAGTGACAGACAGTGGGCACAGGTCAGTGGGTGTGCGCACGGTGTGTGAGCCGAAGAAGGGCGAGGCATTGCCTCACTGGGGAAGCGCAAGGGGTCAGGGAGTTCCCTTTCCTAGTCAAAGAAAGGGGTGACAGACGGCACCTGGAAAATCGGGTCACTCCCACCTGAATACTGCGCTTTTCCGACGGGCTTAAAAAACGGCGCACCAGGAGATTATATCCCGCACCTGGCTCAGAGGGTCCTACGCCCACGGAGTCTCGCTGATCGCTAGCACAGCAGTCTGAGATCAAACTGCAAGGCAGCAGCCAGGATGGGGGAGGGGCGCCCGCCATTGCCTAGGCTTCCTTAGGTAAATAAAGCAGCTGGGAAGCTCGAACTGGGTGGAGCCCACCACAGCTCAAGGAGGCCTGCCTGCCTCTGTAGGCTCCACCTCTGGTGGCAGGGCACAGACAAAAAGACAGCAGTAACCTCTGCAGACTTAAATGTCCCTATCTGACAGCTTTGAAGAGAGCAGTGGTTCTCCCAGCACGCAGCTGGAGATCTGAGAACGGGCAGACTGCCTCCTCAAGTGGGTCCCTGACCCCTGACCCCCGAGCAGCCTAACTGGGAGGCACCCGCCAGCAGGGGCAGACTGAAACCTCACATGGGCGGCCGGGTACTCCAACAGACCTGCAGCTGAGGGTCCTGTCTGTTAGAAGGAAAACTAACAAACAGAAAGGTCATCCACGCCAAAAACCCATCTGTACATCACCATCATCAAAGACCAAAAGTAGATGAAACCACAAAGATGGGGAAAAAACAGAGCAGAAAAACTGGAAACTCTAAAAAGCAGAGTGCCTCTCCTCCTCCAAAGGAACGCAGTTCCTCACCAGCAACGGAACAAAGCTGGATGGAGAATGACTTTGACGAGCTGAGAGAAGAAGGCTTCAGACGATCAAATTACTCCGAGCTATGGGAGGATATTCAAACCAAAGGCAAAGAAGCTGAAAACTTTGAAAAACATTTAGAAGAATGTATAACTAGAATAACCAATACAGAGAAGTGCTTAAAGGAGCTGATGGAGCTGAAAACCAAGGCTCGAGAACTACGTGAAGAATGCAGAAGTCTCAGGAGCCGATGCGATCAAATGGAAGAAAGGGTATCAGCAATGGAAGATAAAATGAATGAAATGAAGCGAGAAGGGAAGTTTAGAGAAAAAAGAATAAAAAGAAACGAGCAAAGCCTCCAAGAAATATGGGACTATGTGAAAAGACCAAATCTACGTCTGATTGGTGTACCTGAAAGTGACGGGGAGAATGGAACCAAGTTTGAAAACACTCTGCAGGATATTATCCAGGAGAACTTCCCCAATCTAGCAAGGCAGGCCAACATTCAGATTCAGGAAATACAGAGAACGCCACAAAGATACTCCTCGAGAAGAGCAACTCCAAGACACATAATTGTCAGATTCACCAAAGTTAAAATGAAGGAAAAAATGTTAAGGGCAGCCAGAGAGAAAGGTCGGGTTACCCTCAAAGGGAAGCCCATCAGACTAACAGCGGATCTCTCGACAGAAACTCTACAAGCCAGAAGAGAGTGGGGGCCAATATTCAACATTCTTAAAGAAAAGAATTTTCAACCCAGAATTTCATATCCAGCCAAACTAAGCTTCATAAATGAAGGAGAAATAAAGTACTTTACAGACAAGCAAATGCTGAGAGATTTTGTCACCACCAGGCCTGCCCTAAAAGAGCTCCTGAAGGAAGCGCTAAACATGGAAAGGCACAACCGGTACCAGCCACTGCAAAATCACGCCAAAATATAAAGACCATCGAGACTAGGAAGAGACTGCATCAACTAACGAGCAAAATATCCAGCTAACATCATAATGACAGGATCAAATTCACACATAACAATATTAACTTTAAATGTAAATGGACTAAATGCTCCAATTAAAAGACACAGACTGGCAAATTGGATAAAGACTCAAGACCCATCAGTGTGCTGTATTCAGGAAACCCATCTCACGTGCAGAGACACACATAGGCTCAAAATAAAAGGATGGAGGAAGATCTACCAAGCAAATGGAAAACAAAAAAAGGCAGGGGTTGCAATCCTAGTCTCTGATAAAACAGACTTTAAACCAACAAAGATCAAAAGAGACAAAGAAGGCCATTACATAATGGTAAAGGGATCAATTCAACAAGAAGAGCTAACTATCCTAAATATATATGCACCCAATACAGGAGCACCCAGATTCATAAAGCAAGTCCTGAGTGACCTACAAAGAGACTTAGACTCCCACACATTAATAATGGGAGACTTTAACACCCCACTGTCAACATTAGACAGATCAACGAGACAGAAAGTCAACAAGGATACCCAGGAATTGAACTCAGCTCTGCACCAAGTGGACCTAATAGACATCTACAGAACTCTCCACCCCAAATCAACAGAATATACATTTTTTTCAGCACCACACCATACCTATTCCAAAATTGACCACATACTTGGAAGTAAAGCTCTCCTCAGTAAATGTAAAAGAACAGAAATTAAAACAAACTATCTCTCAGATCACAGTGCAATCAAGCTAGAACTTAGGATTAAGAATCTCACTCAAAACTGCTCAACTACATGGAAACTGAACAACCTTCTCCTGAATGACTACTGGGTACATAACGAAAAGAAGGCAGAAATAAAGATGTTCTTTCTTTGAAACCAACGAGAACCAAGACACAACATACCAGAATCTCTGGGATGCATTCAAAGCAGTGTGTAGAGGGAAATTTATAGCACTAAATGCCCACAAGAGAAAGCAGGAAAGATCAAAAATTGACACCCTAACATCACAATTAAAAGAACTAGAAAAGCAAGAGCAAACACATTCAAAAGCTAGCAGAAGGCAAGAAATAACTAAAATCAGAGCAGAACTGAAGGAAATAGAGACACAAAAAACCCTTCAAAAAATTAATGAATCCAGGAGCTGGTTTTTTGAAATGATCAACAAAATTGATAGACCGCTAGCAAGATTAATAAAGGAAAAAAGAGAGAAGAATCAAATAGATGCAATAAAAAATGATAAAGGGGATATCACCACCGATCCCACAGAAATACAAACTACCGTCAGAGAATACTACAAACACCTCTATGCAAATAAACTAGAAAATCTAGAAGAAATGGATAAATTCCTCGACACATACACCCTCCCAAGACTAAACCAGGAAGAAGTTGAATCTCTGAATAGACCAATAACAGGATCTGAAATTGTGGCAATAATCAATAGCTTACCAACCAAAAAAAGTCCAGGACCAGATGGATTCACAGCCGAATTCTACCAGAGGTACAAGGAGGAACTGGTACCATTCCTTCTGAAACTATTCCAATCAATAGAAAAGGAGGGAATCCTCCCTAACTCATTTTATAAGGCCAGCATCATCCTGATACCAAAGCCTGGCAGAGACACAATCAAAAAAGAGAATTTTAGACCAATATCCTTGATGAACATTGATGCAAAAATCCTCAATAAAATACTGGCAAACCGAATCCAGCAGCACATCAAAAAGCTTATCCACCATGATCAAGTGGGCTTCATCCCTGGGATGCAAGGCTGGTTCAATATATGCAAATCAATAAATGTAATCCAGCATATAAACAGAACCAAAGACAAAAACCACATGATTATCTCAATAGATGCAGAAAAGGCCTTTGACAAATTTCAACAACCCTTCATGCTAAAAACTCTCAAGAAATTAGGTATTGATGGGACGTATCTCAAAATAATAAGAGCTATCTATGACAGACCCACAGCCAATATCATACTGAATGGGCAAAAACTGGAAGCATTCCCTTTGAAAACTTGCACAAGACAGGGATGCCCTCTCTCACCACTCCTATTCAACATAGTGTTGGAAGTTCTGGCCAGGGTAATTAGGTAAGAGAAGGAAATCAAGGGTATTCAATTAGGAAAAGAGGAAGTCAAATTGTCCCTGTTTGCAGATGACATGATTGTATATCTAGAAAACCCCATTGTCTCAGCCCAAAATCTCCTTAAGCTGATAAGCAACTTCAGCAAAGTCTCAGGATACAAAATCAATGTACAAAAATCACAAGCATTCTTATACACCAATAACAGACAAACAGAGAGCCAAATCATGAGTGAACTCCCATTCACAATTGCTTCAAAGAGAATAAAATACCTAGGAATCCAACTTATAAGGGATGTGAAGGACCTCTTCAAGGAGAACTACAAACCACTGCTCAAGGAAATAAAAGAGGATACAAACAAATGGAAGAACATTCCATGCTCATGGGTAGGAAGAATCAATATTGTGAAAATGGCCATACTGCCCAAGGTAATTTACAAATTCAATGCCATCCCCATCAAGCTATCAATGACTTTCTTCACAGAATTGGGAAAAACTACTTTAAAGTTCATATGGAACCAAAAAAGAGCCCACATCACCAAGTCAATCCTAAGCCAAAAGAACAAAGCTGGAGGCGTCACACTACCTGACTTCCAACTATGCTACAAGGCTACAGTAACCAAAACAGCATGGTACTGGTACCAAAACAGAGATATAGATCAATGGAACAGAACAGAGCCCTCAGAAATAACGCCGCATATCTACAACTATCTGATCTTTGACAAACCTGAGAAAAACAAGCAGTGGGGAAAGGATTCCCTATTTAATAAATGGTGCTGGGAAAACTGGCTAGCCATATGTAGAAAGCTGAAACTGGATCCCTTCCTTACCCCTTATACAAAAATCAATTCAAGATGGATTAAAGACTTAAACGTTAGACCTAAAACCATAAAAACCCTAGAAGAAAACCTAGGCACTACCATTCAGGACATAGGCATGGGCAAGGACTTCATGTCTAAAACACCAAAAGCAATGGCAACAAAAGCCAAAATTGACAAATGGGATCTAATTAAACTAAAGAGCTTCTGCACAGCAAAAGAAACTACCATCAAAGTGAACAGGCAACCTACAAAATGGGAGAAAATTTTCGCAACCTGCTCATCTAACAAAGGGCTGATATCCAGAATCTACAATGAACTCCAACAAATTTACAAGAAAAAAACAAACAACCCCATCAAAAAGTGGGCAAAGGACATGAACAGACACTTCTCAAAAGAAGACATTTATGCAGCCAAAAAAACACATGAAAAAATGCTCACCATCACTGGCCATCAGAGAAATGCAAATCAAAACCACAATGAGATACCATCTCACACCAGTTAGAATGGCAATCATGAAAAAGTCAGGAAACAACAGGTGCTGGAGAGGATGTGGAGAAGTAGGAACACTTTTACACTGTTGGTGGGACTGTAAACTAGTTCAACCATTGTGGAAGTCAGTGTGGCGATTCCTCAGGGATCTAGAACTAGAAATTCCATTTGACCCAGCCATCCCATTACTGGGTATATACCCAAAGGACTATAAATCATGCTGCTATAAAGACACATGCACACATATGTTTATTGCGGCATTATTCAGAATAGCAAAGACTTGGAACCAACCCAAATGTCCAACAATGATAGACTGGATTAAGAAAATGTGGCACATATACACCATGGAATACTATGCAGCCATAAAAAATGATGAGTTCATGTCCTTTGTAGGGACATGGATGAAATTGGAAATCATTATTCTCAGTAAACTATCGCAAGAACAAAAAACCAAACACCACATATTCTCACTCATAGGTGGGAATTGAACAATGAGAACACATGGACACAGCAAGGGGAACATCACACTCTGGTTACTGTTGTGGGGTGGGGGGAGGGGGGAGGGATAGCATTGGGAGATATACCTAATGCTAGATGATGAGTTAGTGGGTGCAGCACACCAGCATGGCACATGTATACATATGTAACTAACCTGCACAGTGCGCACATGTACCCTAAAACCTAAAGTATAATAATAATTAATAATAATAATAAAAATTTCATGAGAGACAATTAAGGAAAAATGTCTAAAAGCTATTCTTAGAAAGTTGATAATGAAAAAACAATTATTGAGAAACATTGGTCTGGCAGAAGAGTGGTGAATGTGTTGAACTGCAGAAGGGAAGAGATTGGGCAAGGAGAGGGAAGGGTATCAATGTGGAGGTTAATTCAGTTGATGCCAAGATCAGGCATATCATGTAATTAAATGAAAATGCTGCTTCTTTTCGTTTAGAAAAAAAAAAAAAGAAATAAAATTCACCGAAAAAGGCTTATAAAAATTACACACATTATAGATTTTTTTCCTTATGGATACAAATAGACGTTCTTTTTATATAATTGTCTGCAAGGACAAAGTTGTTCTCATTAGGGAGATAAAAATTTACAGGAAAAGGCTCGAGGTTGTATTTATTTTGGAGACTAGTGACTGACAAAATAATACTTAATGTGTGTTTATTTTGTTTGTTTTGGTTTGATTAGGTCTGTCTCAGACAGAAATCTCTTTCTCTCTCTGACATAACTTGAGAGGTGCACCCTGACTCTAACGAGGACAGCACAAGGTATTAGTTCTGTCTGTGTTCAAGTTTTTGTCCCTAAGGCAAAGTTTTGACAACATCAATTAATTTAACAATTTTTGGAATCAGTATGATTCATTTGGTGCTTTCTTTTATTTGGCTTGTTTTATTTACATGAACATAAAAATTGCTGCCGATTTATACGTGAAGAATTTCTTAGTGTGTGGTAAATAAAATAGTCCTAAATTATACTAAGACTAGAAAAGGAATCTTTATCTGAAAAAATTTTAATATCCTCTGTGGCTATAAGTTTGGCTTTTGTGTGCCAGAAATATCTAATTGTGTTTATTAGCCTGCCTGTAGATATCAAGAACTGATAATAATCCAGTTTACTTCTCCAAGTTTAACCTGATCTACCACTAACTTTAGGAATAACCTTTTTTACTCTGAGATTTCTTAGCTTGTCTATATTTCTGACTTGCTAGGAGATATTTTTAGCTTCCTGCAAGGCTTACTCCATAGTCATAAACCAGATACCAAGCCAGTTACTAAGGAGGACTTTTTAGGCATCAATTATTTCTTCTAATTATTTATAATACCTAAAATTACTGAAATAAACAAGTTTCTTCTGCACATAGAAGAGTATATAAAAATAAAAAAAACAAGAGAATGAGAAAATAAGCCACAGACTGGGAGAAAATATTTGCAAAAGCTATATCTGATAAAGGACTGTTATTCAAACTGTACAAACAAGTCTTAAACTCAACAATAAAAAAAAGAAAACCCCAGTCAAAAACAAGTGAAATATCTGAACAGACACTTCAACAAAGAAGATACATAGATTGAAAATAAGTATAAGAAAAACTGCTCAACATCATATGCTATTAGGAAATTGAAAATTAAAACAATGGCACACCAATGCATACCTATTAGAAGAGTGAAAATTCCAAACACTGATGACACAAAATTCTGGCAAGGATGTGGAACAACAGGAAATCTCATTCATTGCTGTAGAAATGCAAAATTGTACAGCAACTTTGGAAGATGGGCTAGCAGTTTCTTATAAGACTAAACAAACTCTTACCGAAAAGTCCAGCAGTTGCATTCCTTTGTATTTATCCAAATGAACTGAAAAGTTGTGTCCACACAAACATCTGCACACAAATGTTTATAGCAGCTGTATTCATTATTGCCAAAACTTACAAGCAAACAAAATATTATTCAGTAGACGAATGGATAAACTGTGGTACATCCAGACAATAGAATATTATTCAGTGCAAAAAAAAAGTGCTATCAAGCCATAAGATGACATGGATGAAACTGAAGTGTATATTACCAAGTGAAATAGCCAATCTGAAAAGGCTACATGTTGTGTCATTCCAACTACATGGTGGTCTTGGAAAAGGAAAACGATGGAAGCCAGAAAAAAATCAGTGGTTGCTAGCGATTGAGAGAAAAAAGGAATGCTGGAGCAAAGAGGATTTTGGAACAGTAAAACTCTTCTGTGTGATACCATAATGATGGTTACAGGGACTGGGCGTGGTGGCTCACGCCAGTAATCCCAGCTTTGGGAGGCCGAGGTGGGTGGATCACAATGTCAGGAGTTCGAGACCAGCCTGACCAACATGGTGAAACCCCCGTCTCTACTAAAAATACAAAAATTAGCCGGGCATGGTGGCACGTGCCCGTAATCCCAGCTACTCAGGAGGCTGAGGCAGGAGAATCACTTGAACCTGGGAGGCGGAGGTCGCAGTGAGCTGAGATCACACCACTGCACTCCGGCCTGGGCAACAGAGTGAGACTCAGTCTCAAAAAACAAAACAAAACAGTAAAACAAAAAACAAACAAACAAAAAATGATGGTTACATGTCATTACACATTTGTCAAAACCTGTAGAATATACAGCAGCAAGAGTGAACCCTGGTGTAAACTACAGACATTGGTGATAATGTGTAGCTTCACTGTAACGCATATGCCATTCTAGTACAGGGTGTTGATGGCGGTGGGGAGGCTGTGGATTTTGAAGGCATGAGGTATATTGGAACTCTGTACTTTCTGTCAGTTTTGCTGTGAGCCTAAAACTGCTCTAAATAATAAAGTTTGTTAAAAAACGAAACATAAAAATATAAAGAAAAGCTCTAGGAATGGTGTTTTTTTCTCCCCATCTAGGCATTGCATTTGGAAGAGAATAACTACCATCCATTAGAAACTAAAGCAAAAAGAATTTGGCAAGCAAAAGACATGAGGAATATCAGGTTCTGATGAGAAGTTCAGTTAAATGACAATATGGTCTTTTGAAGTAGTATGTTTTCACTGAGATGGTCTGATAATTTATTAAATGACTGAATATGAATGTTTTCTTAAGTACCAAGCAAATAGCTTCAGCTTTTCCTCCATCCTCATGCCAGGATGAGTATGGCATATTCTAAATGGAAGCTGAAGTCTCTGAGCTGCTTAATTTTTCACAGACTTCTGCAAGGATGGTGGGCTTCCTGGCTCACTTTTTGCCAAAAGGCTCAGAGTAATGACTTTCACACAGTAGGAACGCAATGAGTAGTTGTGTGTGTTTGGTTATTTGTGTTTCTGGATGAGCCAGTAAAGGTTGCAATTGCTTCATTCCTATTATAAGCTCAATAAAGAAAGAGATTATGTTTGGGTTACCATTATAACATCAACACTTTGCACTATCTGCAAATAATAAAAAAGAATGCATAAGCAGAAGAGCTTTTTCTTGAAAGAGCATTAGAACACTGTGTTACAATTAATTAACCTTGAACTAGACATCAAACACCGGTTACAGTGTTTTGGTTAAAAGTACAGTTCCATTCATTTTCATTATCCTTTTCTAAGTCTCCATTTCCTTAACTGAAACATGAGCAGAAATCAACTTGGCCTGCCCTTCTAAGAGCTGTTCTGAGGATCTGTCAGGGTAATGCAGATGGGAGAACACTGAGTTTTTAGGTGCTGTATAAATGCATGATCAGACATAGCAAGTTACCCTGACAATGATCAGGAAAATAAAAATGAATGAGTGGGGAATGTAAGGAGGTGGAGGGAGCTTAATTTGCTAGAATTTTCAGAGGAGTAAAATACGTAGTTAAGAAGAAATATCTGATGAACTACATGAGGTAGTGAGTGGGGGATTCCTTATCATTCCTACTCCAAAATGCATGTTCCACTTTCAAATAATGCTCAGTGAAACTCTCTTCTAAGCAGGAAGTCTCCACATAATTGCAAACCTTTTGTTAATAGAGTGGTCTATAAGTGTCGAGTCAAAGGTTCATTGTTTAAGGTCACAGAGGATGAGTTTTCTCCAGCTACTCTTCCTGAAAATTAATCAAAGACACAAGATTTTATTTCTTTAAATTAAGACTCAGATGATTCCTGCCTGACAAAGATTCCAAATTACAAGCCTGCCTAGGATGTATATATATATTGTACTGCAGCATCACATATAATCATGTCAGAATCATACTAAGTTATATTAGACTTAAAGAAAATTTGGTCTGTGTTCCCTAAAGTGAGAGTATATTAAGGCAGGTGGGACCAAGCTCAATTTTATCAGCCAAAAAGTTAATCTGACATAGTAATGAGGGGCAGACGTGGAGCCAGAACTCAGCATTCCATGTCAGTGTAGCAAATGTCTTATAGGTGATTACATTTTAAGTACTGATTCAAAATCACTAGACAGATCAGGTATTCGTATCACATTTTTCCATTCCCTTCTCCAAGTGGATGGACCTACATTTCAAACTAGACAGCTATAAACTGTTAACAGCTTGCTAGTGGATGTTGGAATCATACTTCATCTTATTCAAGGGTTCTATTACTTATTCCTTAATTCAGCAAACATGTATTAGATGCCTAAATGGTCCAAGCATCTGGAGTTGCATAGGGAATTATGGTAAAAACAAACAAACATTGTGCATATATGTGATCTGAAATGTATATTAGTTGTGATATGAGAGAAGAAATATACCATTAAAAGAAAACATATTAGATGCCTAAATGGTCCAAGCATCTGGAGTTGCATAGGGAATTATGGTAAAAGCAAACAAACATTGTGCATATATGTGATCTGAAATGTATATTAGTTGTGATATGAGAGAAGAAATATACCATTAAAAGAAAACATTTGGTTCTTGGGCTAATTTCCAAGATAGTTTTGTTTTTTTTAAATGTCCACTTTCTAAGTTTCCTCTTTATACTGTGTTGAAAGAGGAAAGTAAATTCACTAGAGATTTAACTACAGCATTCCATTTCATTCAAATTATGCCTACTCGCATCTTGATACTTTTCTAAGATTATCTGAAAACTTTAGAACAGTTTGAAATAAACTCTTTCATATATTAATTCATGCAGAAAACATTGATCAATACCTTTTATGTGTCAATCACAGTGCTAAGTACTAGGGAGTAAAGACACAAATAAGAATGTCCTACAGAACTCATTATTTGAAGATAGGCTGCAATTGAAGAAATAGCTCACAAGTCAGTGTGATAGTACATCTGAAGCACAGAGGGTGCACAAAGGCAGTTGGAGCAGGGTAAGGTTAATTGGACCTGTGAGCTCAGAGAGGGTTCCCTAGAGAATGTTAAGTCTAAGTTACACTAGAAAAGAAGAGGAGGGGTTCAAGGCAGGATGGACATGTCAGAAAGAAGGATGAGCATGATCCACAGAGCAGAAGCCAACAGCGAAATGGTGTGCCCTGGGAAATACAATCAATTCCTGATTGCTGGAGCAAAAAGTGCAAAGGGGCAGAGCAATCAAATGGTTTTAGATATTACTACCTTGAGCAGGACAAAGCACTGACTTTGTGTATCATCAGCTGAAATTTGCACGGGGTCTTCCACATTCTCAGTCCTTCCTTCAGACTAGTTACCTATGCAATCTTATAATTATGATACAGTTAAAAACAATCATGTTCTTGGAAAACATATGGACATACTTAATTTATAATTAAATAGATGACTACAAAGATAAGATTGGAAAACCACTTTGAACTCTCTTTCTATGACCACAGTAAGTTTTGTCCAAGAGCTTTGCCTCTCCTTACCATTTTCCTCCCTTAGCTTCTCTCTTATTTTCTTTCTTTCTTCTTCTTCTTTTTTTTTTTTTTATTTTTGAGACAGAGTCTCCCTCTGTCGCCCAGGCTACAGTGGCATGATCTCGGCTCACTGCAAGCTCCACCTCCTGGGTTCAAGCCATTCTCCTGCCTCAGCCTCCTGAGTAGCTAGGCATACAGGTGTCTGCCACCACGCCCAGCTTTTTTTTTTTTTTTTTGTATTTTTAGTAGAGGTGCGGTTTCACCATGTTGGCCATGCTGGTCTTGAACTCCTGACCTCGTGATCCACCCGCCTCAGCCTCCCAACATGCTGGGATTATAGGCGTGAGCCACCGCACCCAGCCTCTCTCTTATTTTCTAATAAGCTTTTCCATCTCTTTTTCTCTTTTTAAATTTTGTATGCATGACCTTCTCTATCTATGACAGCAAACCCAACATAGACTTTCATCTGACCAAGTAGTTCACAGTCTTTGTTTCCAGATTTCTTTAGAACTTCCTGTGGAGACTCCTTAAGGATGACAGAGCCCGTAGAATTCCAGGCTCAATTTCTTCATCTGATCTCCGGCAATTTCACATAGATCTGTTATATAGATTGGAACTTTTCACGAGATTTCTTTGAAAAGAGAGTTACTATGCTTCATTAAGCCTTAAAATTGCTCCTTCTTGTCTAATTTTCATCTTTTGAGGCTAAACTGAGGCCCACAGAGGAGAAGACAGTATCAATACAACATAGCTATCTAGACAGAACTAAATTCAACATGGCTCTACTCTTCTCAGATGCCCATCCCATTAGGTTATTCCAGGCAAGAGTACTTTTCTGCTGTATTGCCCATGCTAGGGACATCTGGGAAGTACAGTGACATAAGGGTCACCATGTGCCCAGTGTTTCCTCTCAGGAGCAGACTTAACTGCCTCCAAGCCTTCTCCTTTTATCCTAAATTGGAAACTCTCTGTCCATCATTTCTCTGGGCTATATTAACTTCAATTTAGAAAACATTAACTATGAGCTTACAAAAATGTTTGTGCTCAGCCTTGGAGACATAAGGTTAAATATCTATGTATTATAGTCATTGCAATGGAGTTTCTCACTGACTTTTTTGGGAACAAGGAACACAGACACGCATACATCTGACTCCTTCAATGAAGCAAGAGCTATATTAGAGTATGTTGTTATGGATTAAATTGGGTGCCCCCAAAAGATATGTTGAGGTTCTTACCCCATGCACATCAGAATACAAATTTAGGTGGAATAGGGTCATTGTTGATGTGATTCATTTAATTAAGATAAGGTTACACTGGAGTAGGATGTTCCTCTAATCCAACATGACTGTTATAAGAAGGTGGCCATGTGAAGACAGAGATACAGGGAAAAGGTCACGTGAAGGTGGAGGCAGAGAATGGTGTGATGTATGTATAATCCAAGGAGCACCAAGGATTGCTGGCCATCACCAGAAGCTCAGAGGGAAGCATGGAACAGATTCCCCCTCAGAGCCCTCAGAAGCAACCAATCCTGTTGACACACAGCCTGCTTTTGCTCTTTTAGCCTTCGGAACTGTGAAACAACAAACTTCTATTGTTTTAGTCCACCCAGTCTGTGGTACTTTGTTCCTGCATCTCTAGAAAACTGATACACATGCATGAAGTTCACAGATGAAGAAGACATTATTAGCTACCCCAGGGCTCCAGGCATACCCCCCTGGGAACGGGTGACCTTTTAGTTGGGCACTGAGGGGTGAGTAGGTGAGTAGGCATCCTTCAGAGGGAAAAAGGGAGAAGGTGCATTCACAGCAGAGAAGAAAGCAGGAGCAAAGGACAGGATTTAGAAAGGTCTTTTTGTTTTTGAGCAATGCTCAATAACCCTGTATAGCTCCTACATGGAAATGGAGCTGGGGGTGCTTTCGGCAAAGCCTGTTGCAATGTACTTTTGCAACAAGCGAGTTAGGTCAAGAAAAACTTCAAGTTTTGGTGTCATTGTGTGTGTGTGTGTGTATGTGTGTGTGTTTAAATATGAATTTATCCCCAGATGGTTTCTCTTTCTTTCTTTTAATTTCTTTTTAATTATGGAAGCTATTCACCAAACATGTTTTTGTTTATCTCAAACTAAGTATACAGTTTCAACATATGGAGGATATTTTGTTTTACTTCAGTTTATCTTAAGAAATCAGCTTTCCTAACTCTTGCTGGCAGTGGACCCAAATGATTTCTTACTTTTTATTTCTCTATTTATTTTCTCTTCTTCCTTCTTTTCTTTCAGCTATGACTTATTCCTATCTCCCTCCCTCCCTCCCTCCCTTCCTTCCTTCCTTCCTTCTTCTTCTTTTTCCTTCTGGAATGTTATAAAATATTTCCTGTGTTAATGAACTGCCCCATTTAGTGGCAGGAACCAATAGCTCCTTGGCTTGTAGACATTTAGTTAACTTAGAAAACACAAACTGGAATTGTGTTAATAAACAAGTCAGGGATATTATTTGTATTTTAATTTATAGTATCATGAAGCTGGCATTCAAATTTCTTCATAATCTGGATTCACACCACTTGAGCTGGCCTGTTTGGCTTGATGCATTTCAAACCTCAGGGCATCTGGCTCTTCTGTTCTTCGTTTCCTTGGAAAGCTTGTTTTCACCTCCGCAGCCTTCTATGTTCCACTTATCTTTTAAGATGCAGCTCAAATGTCCCTCCTTTTAAACACATTTTATGGTGCTATCCAGGCAGAACTGATTATTTTCCCATAGATTCCCCTAGAGGTTTGTCCATTCTTCTATTATAGCTTTATTATGCTTGGTATTTATTTTCATGTTTGTTTCTTCCATCGAACTAAGGTAAAAATGGTTTCTCATTGTCACTAAACTTGCAGGGTCCAAAAGAGAGGCTGGCACAGAGTGGGCTCTGTAAATTCTCATCGAGGAAACTCATATGTGAAAAGAGAGGGCAGTCTTCCCCCAAGGAGTAAAGAGCTTGTCTTCAATAACCCTGTAGCTCTTCTTTAAAATAATTTACATACTTCCCAATTTGAAGAGCCCTTGAATGGTCAGACACTGGGTACTAGAGGCAGAAAGCCACTGAGAACACTGAGGGTAAGACTGATAGGGGAAGTTGCCCTTTCTTGATATTAACATTCATGTAGCAGAAACTGGGCATCCATTGGATGTCAAATCCAATGTAGAGGTGTAGAGATTTATTCATGACCATTTCTGCAGTGATGCTAGACCAAAGGGTTCACTACTCCTGCCAATTCTAAAAACTGGAATTGGTTACACTATGCTGAGAAGGTTTCTAGGTTAGAGTGCTGTAAACAAGTCATGAAGCCCGTAAGAAGCATGAGAAGAAAGAGTGGTGGCACATGGGGTGTATAATTAGCATGGCTGTACTCCCCTTAAACAGGGTTTACATCTTTCATCTTAAAACCCTCAGTATTTTACTTGACACATTGTATATGATCCATAAAGGCCTGTTGAATGAATGAACAAGTGAGTGAATGAAGTTTGCCTAAGCTGATAAATAGCAGGAATGCAAATGTGCCAGCTTTGTGAGTACAGCTCTATAATTCCTGACCCTCCCCCATTATTTGTATCCCTTTTCAATGATCTTGTGACATGAGACAACTTAAACATTTTATTGCATGACCCTTAATTTTAGCAGCTGAAGTCCAGCATCAATGACCTTGACGATGGCCTTTTTTGTCCCCATGCATTGCTCACTGGAGATCTGCACTGAGTAGGATTGATGACCTAGAGACTAAGGATAGGTTCTGACCACGTGGCTCACTATGACTATAATCTCTTCCCCTTCACTACCTTTTTAAGGGGTTTGGAAGTGCAGTGATATAAGGTGATAAGGGGAGAAACAAGGAGAGGGTCAAATAGATGAGGTGGGGTGTGAGCCAAGGTAGGGAGGTAAAACAGACGGCAGGCATGAGTGGTGGAGGAACTGGAAGAGGACGAAAAGCAGAGCTGGAGCAGTGGACCACGGGGACCCACAGGCACCCGGATCAGCCTTCCTGTGCCACCCCCATGCCACTCACTGAGCTCCTCCCTGCTGTCTCCACCTTCATTTCTGATGGACATATTAAACACTTTCCTCTCCTGTAGTAAGAATCCTCTACGTCTGAATGCCACTTTTCACCATAGGGCCACAGCACTGGGACCCGGGCTAAGGTGTGCTCTGGCCACATTAAGACTACAGGACTTTGATAGCTGGGAGAAATCCTAACCTTTCCATACTTCAATTTTCCCCTCTTTGTTAGAAAGGCAGTGTGTGACGGAACTGAGGTTACAGAGGAGGGAGAATCTTTACAGAGCGTCCAGTGCTACAGAAACATGCCTGAGTTCTCATCTTTATGTTGTCCTTATGATAGGAGAATATTTCTCCAATAAGGAAACGCATTCTCAGAGAAGCCAAGGACCAGAGATTATGGAGCAGTTTATGAGTGGCAGAGTTCTAGAGCCCAGCTTTGTGACTTTCACCCTAGTCTGCTTTTATTTTTGCTTCTCCAAGCCTCATCCTTAGAAACCAGGTTGTCTCTGATAGCAACAACAATATGTGAACTTGAGTGTTTTTTTATTATAAAAGGGTAACTTTGTTTATTATATTTCTTATTTAAGTAGAATGTTTTATTTTCACTTAAACCTAATGTTAAACAATCTAAATAAGGAATTTATTTTTATGTTTAGAAGGGAATTTTCTGGTTAAACATCACACAGATCTGGATCCTGAGGCTCTGAGTGTTTGACACATGACTCATTTGGTAATAAAGGAACTGTGGTTGCAAAGTCAGTACCATAGTTCTTTGCTGATGCACACCTGCAGGCCCCACGCTGCCGTTCTGTGACCGAGGACCAAGTTTACCAGGAGATAATCATATTTATAAGCAACATTCAACATTTTAAGTAGTACATGGTAGGACTCCTAAACCACTGAGGCAGTCAAACCCAGGGTCCTAATAACTTTTCCGTACCTCTTTGGAACCTGTATTCAGTAGGCCATTGTTCTCAAGTGTCCTGAGTGAAAGAAGATAGTCTTGATGAAGAGGGAAATGAACTGCCATTCCTGTCACCTCCTCTGCTGGGAGGGCATGGTCCAGTCCTAAGTAGAAAGCAAACGTAGAAGGCGGGTGGGCAAAAATCCCAGACAGGGATTTGTTTTGTTTTGCTGTAGGACTTTTCAGGTCACCAACACCAGCTTCCAGGCTTTCCTCTCCATTGCCCTCCTCTCCCGGGGAGAAAGTCTCCTTTGTTCTCTGGACTATAAGGCAGCCTGGGTTTCTCTGGCTCTCCCCTCATTAGCCAAGGAGCACACATTGAAAATCCAAAAAATATATGATTAATTCAACTTTGGATGCATACTGTCAGTCTGAGGGCAGTTTCTTTAGAAACAGCTAGGGGGCTGCGTATCAAATGCTTTGAAGCACATTTTCACACCAGGAGTTAAGCTAAGTTCCATTGAGAATTTTCTTCAGCTCTGTTAATGTTGATACAGAAGCTATTGTAAACCCCAATTTCACGCCATGAAAAGATTCCTCTCCATGCTAAGACTTTAAGAATAGAGATGTTATAGTCTTTTAAATAAGAAACCAGCAGAACTCCCACAAACCTTCACATTACCATAGTGCTTTCTGATTTACAAAACACCCTCCACTGGCTGGCCTTGCCTCTTAGACATTAAACCACAGAACAGCCACATCAGTTAGGAAGAGTTTGCCATGGGAATCTTGCCCCCCAACCTGCTCCCAGCTCCATTGACCACTCAGGTCTTTAAAAAGAACCATGTTTCTTCTGACTACCAGCATCTGCTTCCACCATTGTCTTGGTTAGGACTTCCCAACAGAGCCCTCCCACTCTCTCCACCTTTGTCTAGTTACTTTCATCTTATCCTTCTGTTGTGAGCCCAAAGCACATTTTTTCAGAGAAGTCTTCTCTGATCACCTGCTCCCTGCGACATTCCTTATGTACAATCGTAGAATCATATTTCTATTTTCCAGACTACTTGAAATCAGTTTCTAATTAGTCATTTTTTTCAGTATGATTACTTTGATATCTGTCACTCTATTAGGCTGAACATTATTTCTGTGTTTAGCTTACTATTGTATCTCTAGCACATTTCTAGCATATAATGGCTCAATAAATATCTGAATATTAAATGAATGACCGTCACTCACTTCCCTTTTACAACAGAGAAATTTGAGGCTCAGAGCAACATGCCCATTGCCATGGTACTAATAAAAGACTTCTGGGGGTCAGAGAGATTCAAACCCAAAGTTCAGCATTCTCATTTATTCACTTGGGTAATTTTCTTTCCATCTCTGGTTCCCTTTTTCTTTACTTGTTAAATTCAGATAATAGAAACTAAGAGGATGGTTGTAAGTTCTACAAGAGATAAAAATTATATATGGTGCTTGCGTACTATTAATACACTCTTAAATCCATGCATGTCTTTTAAGTCTATTTGCTGAAATTCTAATTCCAGCCTATGAAACAATTGATTTCTATATTGCCCCAAAACATCCATATCTCTTCCTACAAGTGGAAAATCTGAAGCAAAAACAAAGTCAGTGCTAAAGGCAGTCATCTCACCCTTTCTTTTCTCCTTTAGTTCACAATGGAATGACAGAAGAGATTATAAAATGAATTTTTCAAGGCAATAGAAATGGAAACAAAACTAACATTTATTTAGCTAATTTAGTATCTTTAAAAATGCTTGGCATAATCATGTTGCTTTCTTACTTGTTCTGATTAGCAATGACTGTCTGAATGACAGGCCCAGGATGGGGATGCAAATGTTCTGGAGAAATGAAATGAAAGATTTCTCGTGGTGGAGCAAGAGAGTGAACTCACAGTGTTTTTACTGGCAGATTTGCTATGGGACGGAGCTAAGGAAACAGCCAAGATGGTAGCTAACGATGTTGTCAGGAGAGAAGGCTTATGCAATTAAAAAAAGAAAAGAAAAAGAAACAAAACAGAGGAGAATAAGCATCAGATTTCAAGAGACGTTTGACTCAAGTTTCTTGACACTTAATCTTGTGTTTGATCCACCAGGCCACCTGAGGTGCTCTATAATATTATTATGTCCAATCTATAATTTATATCTTCTATATCATATTCCTAAGCTATTAAAGGCAGAGCACAGACTAAGCATATTTATAGAAATTATACTACTGTAATAGCCAAGGAATATAAAAATACTATATTTCAAGGATTCTGTTTCAGGCTAAAAATGAAAGAAGGATATTGGAAACCCCACGCATATGTGATTTAATATACATCATCTAATTCATTTAACTTCAAACTGCTTTAGTACAGTTATGTCAGAAGCAATAGTTACACATATTTAAAGTTTCAGCTGGAGAAAGCTGATCAAGCACCTTGACCTCTGTAGTGAGGTGGTTGTATATAAGAACAGGTAAGGGAGTTGGAGTCAAATGGACCTGGGTTCAAATCCTAGCTATGCCACTTATGATGTCTGTGATATTTGGGTTAGGAAATGAAAAGCAAGGATAGTAATGCGTCACAGGGTAGATATGATTTAATAAGTTTGAAAATTGTATGAATAATGTCTATTTACTAATACCTGTAATATAGTCTAAATTTAATAAACACTGGCTCTTTTTCCTGAAAGCATTTGTCTTTAATTTACTTAATTTTTAAACAGAAGAGAACAGATAGAGTATATTTGAAATACTAAATGGCGCGCAGCTGCCCTGCTGCTGGAAACAAGACAGGAAATGTGCTTTGCTCACTGATGTGGTGCCACTCGTCCTCTCTGCACCCTGATTCACTCCTCCTGCTCTACCTGAATCTCGGCTACTTTAAGGGAAAAACAGTGATTAAGGGTGACCAAGCTCTCCCTTTTTCCAAAGAGGACTGAAGGTCCTACACACACATCCAAGCATGCTGGGGATCTTCATGGAGGAAAAGGACCCAAGCTTTTTTTTTTTTTGAGATGGAGTCTGGCTGTTGCCCAGGCTGGAGTGCAGTGTTGCGATCTCGGCTCACTGCAAGCTCCGCCTCCCAGGTTCACGCCATTCTTCTGCCTCAGCCTCCCGAGTAGCTGGGACTACAGGCGCCCACCACCACGCCCGGCTAATTTTTTATGGATTACAGCTGGCACCTGTAATCCCAGCTACTTGGGAGGCTGAGGCACGAGAATTGCTTGAGCCTGGGGGGCAGAGGTTACAGTGAGCTAAGATAGCGCCACTGTACTCCAGCTTGGGTGACGGAGTGAGACTCTGTCTCAAAAAAAAACAAAAAACTAAAAAAGAAAAGTCTTTTATTTCTAGGTTGATGAGACTTCCTTTGTCCAGAATGGATGTTGGATTTTGACAATTTTTTCTGCATCTATTGAGATGATAACTTTTTGTAATCTGTTAATATGGTTAATTAAATTGATGGCATACAAATACTAAAATATTAAATCAAACTTACATTCCTGAGATTAAATTATTTTTGATCTTGATGTATTATCCTTTTTTATATATGGTTTGATTCAAGTTAGCGAAGTCTTGTTAGGAATTTTTGAATCTATATTGATGAGGGCTATAGGTCTGTAGTTTAGCTACGTTTTTCTTCTAATTCCTTACTGTTTTGATATCACAAGAGTGATGACCTTATAAAATGATTTGGGATATATTTCTTTAACTTTCTGGAAGAATTTTTGCAGAATTGTATTATTTCTTCCTTAAATACTTGGTATAATTCACAAATAGTTTCAGGGCCTGGAGTTTTCTTTGTGGGAAGGTTTTTCATTGTAATTCTGTTAAAAAGTATAATGCAGCCAGGTGCAGTGGCTCATGCCTGTAATCCCAGCACTTTGGGAGGCCAAGGCGGGTGGATCACCTAAGGTCGGGAGTTTGAGACCAGCCTGACCAACATGGAGAAGCCCCATCTTTACTAAAAATACAAAATTAGCTGGGTGTGGTGGCACATGCCTGTAATCCCAGCTACTTGGGAGACTGAGGCAGGAGAATTGCTTGAACCCAGGAGGCGGAGGTTGCGGTGAGCCAAGATCGCACCATTGCACTCCAGCCTGGGCAACAAAACAAGAGAAACTCTGTCTCAAAAAAAAAAAAAAAGCATAATTCAGTATAATGCAATTTAGGTTATCTGTGTCTTCTTTCATGAATCTTAGAATTTATTCTAAGATTTTTTTCCCATTTAATGTAAATGGTTGAATTTACTTGCATAAAGTTGTACATAGTATTCCATTATATACATGGAATCTATATTGATATCACATCTTTCATTGTAACATTGTTAATTTGTGTCTTTCTTCTTATATGCTATTAGTCTGGTTAGAAGTATATTAATTTTACTGACAGTCTGAAAGAACTAGGTTTGGGTTTCTATTATTATTATTACATTTTTGAGATGGAGTTTCGTTCTTGTTGCTCAGGCTGGATTGCAACGGCACAATCTCGGCTCACTGCAAACTCCGCCTCCCAGGTTCAAGTGATTCTCCTGCTTTAGCCTCCAGAATAGCTGGGATTACAGGTGTGTGCCACCGCGCCTGGCTAATTTTTGTATTTTTAGTAGAGACAGGGTTTCATCATGTTGGCCAGGCTGGTCTCAAACTCCTGACCTCAGGTGATCCACCTGCCTCAGCCTCCCAAAGTGCTGGGATTACAGGCGTGAGCCACCATGCCCGGCCTGGTTTCTATTATTTTTAAAATTATTTTTCTATCATTTACTATTTTCTATTTCATTGAGATCCACTGTTAACTTTATTATTTCCTTTAAGGCTTCCTTGATATTTGTTCTTCGTTCTACTTTCTGAGGATGGATGCTGTTACTGATTTGAGAAAGTTTTCCTTACTCATATGGTTATTTGGGGCTCTCCACATCTCTAATTCTGCTTTAGCAGTGTCCCACAAATCTTGGCATTTGGTATTTTTGTCTTCATTCAGTCCAAAATACCGAATTTTAAAATTTTCTCTTTTAATCTCTTTTTTGGCTCACGAATTGTCATTTAGAAGTGTACTATTTAGTTTCCCACATTTGTGTATTTTTCAGATATCTTTTTGTTATTGATTACAAATCTAATTCCATTGTGAAAAAAGAACATACTTTTTATTACTTGAATTCTTTTACTTTTTTTTTGTCCAGAATATAGTCTATCTTGGTAAATGTTCTGTTTGCACATAAAAAGAATTTGTATTGCACTATTGTTTGGTGGAATGATTTGTAAGTGTCTATTAAGTTGCTCGATAGTATTGTTTGCATCTTCCTTATCTTACTGTTTTTCTGTGTATTTTTTCAACTAATGTGGAAGTACTATTAAAATCTCTGACTAGTAGTGGGTTCACCTACTTCTTCTTGAGGTTCTATTACTTTTTGCTCCACATATTTTATTGATTTTAAGCAATTTGATTATGATATGCCATATCAAGATTTTTATCATGTGTGATGCACTTGTGTTCATTGAACTTCCTGGGTATGTGGAGTTATTTTTTTCAGCAAATTTGGAATATTTTGAGTAATTATTTCTTCAAAAATTATTTCTGTGTCTTCTCCCTCTTCTCATTTGAGGACTCATTGGGCTCTTGAAATTGTCCCACAGCTCACTGATTCTCCATTTTTTTCAGCCTTTTTTTTTTCTGCCTGTTTCACTTTGTATAGTTTCTACTGGTGTTTTTAAGTTTATTAATCTGTTTTTCTGCAATGTCTAATATGCTATTAATCCCATCCATTGTATTTTTCACTGTATACATTGTAGTTTTCATCTGTAAAAGTTCGATTTTGACATCTTAAATATTTTCTATGTCTTTATGTAATGTTTTCAATATTTCCTCTGGTTTCTTAAACATACAGAATACAGTTATGATATCTGTTTAAAGGTCACTTTATTCTATGCTTATTTTGTATCTGTTTTAATTGACTTTTTTTTCCTCAGTATTGGTTATATTTTCTTGTTGCTTTACAAGCTTTGGAATTTTTTATTGGGTACCACACGTTGTCAATTTTATTTTTAAGTATTGGATAATTTTTCCTTCTATACATGTTCTAGAGCTTTGTACTGAGACATGGTTAGGTTATATGAAAACAGTATGTTCCTTTGAGTCTTTATTTTAAGTCTTATTTGGCAGGAACAGAACCATCTTTAATATAAGGTTGACTTTCCCCACTACTGAGGCATAACTTTTTTAACACTGCCCAGTGCCCAGTATACTATGAGGTTTTCCACTTTGATTGGTGGAAACAGACACTATTGGTACTATGTAAACCCTGGGAATTCTTTCACTGATTCTTCCCTCAGCCTTGGGTGCTTCTCTCTGACGTTCTTTCTCTGTTAAGCTCCCTCCTCTCTGATACTTCCCTGTGAACTCTTGCCATTTGCTTCTTCCTAAACTTCTCGCTTCATCCTCTCCACTCAGGAAGATAGCAGAGCTCTACCTGGGCTCCCCCTTCCCTGTAATACAGCCTGGAAACTCTCTCCAGGCAATAATCCAAGACAGTCAGAAGATTCACCAATTTTGTCTCCCAGCCTTCAGTTATCATTGTCCTTCATTATATCATGTCCAATATGCTGAGAAGTGTAGTTTTACATCTTTTGACAATTTTTCTATTTTTTTTCTTGAATTAAGGTAAATCCTGTCCCGTTTTACCCTATTTGGCAAGAAGTAAAAGTCACAAATCAGATCTGGTTATTAGTTCCAGTTCTATTATTTCCTTACTTTCTAGAAGTCAGTAAGCATAATAAAATGATTCATTGATTCAGATGAAGGTTGAATATCTACTTTCCAAACATTTTTTTCCCAAATCATATATAACATTAGTGTGAGTGGCTAGGACCAACTGGCAGGTACATAATGATACTATACTCTGTAATGAATCAACATGTTTTATCCTTGCTTCCCTCTTTAGAAAGTTCAACCACATAGGAAAAATCATTTGAAAACTTTGAAAAAAGTGTAGTATGGAAATGGTTTAACTTGACATTAAATTTTAAATAAGAAGACTTTTTTTTTTAACCTATCATTATTTTCTTAGAGAGAAATCAGCGTAGCCTATAGTGGAAAGCAAGAACAGTAGCAAATTCCTTTTTGTTGACTCAGTTCAGAGTTATATTTCCTATAGTTATTTCCCTTCTTATAAGAATTACAGTTAATGATAAATATTGTATAGTTTCAAATAGCTAGAAGGAAGATATTGAATGTTTCATGACTCCAGTAAGATGCAAATCATAAAAAGCAACCTGAAGAGTTTTGAATTTTTACAAAGAAATATATCAGATCATGGCACTTAACTGCTTAAACCATCATAGTACATTCTATTGAATTTTGAATTTTAATTTCACATGATTCATGTAAAGCAGTCCTATTATTTATGTTAAAATTTAAACTCTGCATGGCCTGCAAGATTGTCCCTGATCCAGCCCTTGCCTATCCAACATCATGTCTTACCCCTTCTTCCCTTGGCCCTTAGGCCTTCTGTTTCTTATACCTACAAAGTTAGCACCTACAACACAGCCTTTGCACAAGCCATTTCTTCTTCTGGAATAGTTTTTGTTTTTGTTTATCTTTAATTATTGCATGACTACCTCCTTCTCAGATTTCAAGTTTCAACTCAAATATCACTTCTCTGGGAAGTCTTTTCTGACCACACTAGTTAACATTGTTTGCTTACCCACTGTACTAGTGAGAATTCTAAGATGACCCACAATGAAGGATACCCCCATATAATACCCTCCCTTTGAAAATGAATGAGACCTATAAATATGATGGGATATTACTGTTATAATCATGTAGTTATGTGGCCCAAGGGTGTATGCAAATATGTTTGTTTGAGTTTTTTTTTTTTTGAGATGCAGTCTTACTCTGTTGCCCAAGCTGGAGTTCAGTGGTATGATCTCAGCTCACTGCAACCTCTGCCTCCCAGGTTCAAACCATTCTGCCTCAGCCTCCTGAGTGTCTGGGATTACAGGTGCCCATCACCATCCCCAGCTAATTTTTGTATTTGTAGTAGAAACGGGGTTTCACCATGTTGGTCAAGCTGGTCTCGAACTCCTGCCCTTGTGATCCGCCCACCTCAGCCTCCCAAAGAGCTGGGATTACAGGCGTGAGCCACCATGCCTAGCCTCAAATATGATTAAGGTCTCTAATCGGTTGACTACAAATTCCAAAGAGCAATTATTTTGGGTGGCCCTGACCTAACCAGTCCAGCTCTTTAAGAGCAGAAATGGTCTTCTGTTTATATTGTAGAAGCAAATGATCGTCTGATGGTGGGAGTCTATAGAGAAGGTCATAGGGCATCAATCGGAGGCAGCTTCAAAGTGCTGACAGTACCCCTGGCTTATAGCCAGTAAGAAAGCAAGGACTTCAGTCCTACAATTGCAAGGAACTGAATTCTGCCATCAACATAAATCAGCTTAGAAGAGGATCTTGAGTTCCACCTGGGATTGTAACTCCAGCTAACATCCTGATTTTACCTTGGTGAGACCTTGAACATAGAGGCTAATTATGCCCAGAATCCTAGCCCAGGAATACCATGAGTTCATACATTTGTATTGCTTAAGCCACTATTTCTGGAAATTTGTTATGCAGAAATAGAAAATTTTTACACCCAGAGCCACTTTCATTATTCCCACTGCATTATTTTATTTTCTTCATAGCTGAAAACTCTTTGAAATTTTAAAAATATTTTTCATGTTTACTTCAGGATCTACACATAGAATTATATGTTCCACTAGAAAAGCAATTTTAGTTGTCATTCTGCAAAGTTGATTCTGGCCATTCTGGCTGTTTGAGAAATAGATTGGAGAGCATTATAAATCTGTTTCTATTTTTCTGTTTAAAAAAGAGGAGCTGATATATACTATTTAATATTGAGATTTGTCAGTGGGACAAAATAACATTTTCTGGTATTCTTCAATTTGCTGCGTAATTAAGTATGAGGGAAAGACTCAAAATTCTTAAAAATGAAAGAAGCACCATGCCAAAAATTTGCATATATCAGAGACATGCAGCTCTGTTAGTTTTCACATAATACAATTGTTTATGGAAGCCATACAACATTTCAGCACAGAATTTTACTTTGCATCATAATATTTTTTGTAGTTACTGTAGTTATTGTGACCACATGTAGTGATGTCTCCAGAGCATTCCTCTCTTGTATGTTTTATGCCCAAAGAGATCCTCATATCCAGGGCTTTCAGCAGATCTATTTTGTGAATTCTTGCTATTATTATCCTGAAAAGATAATCAGTAATTGCTCATGCTAAAAGAGGAGGGAGCAAACTACATGCTTGTCTTTTGTACTCTTATGGAAAGAACTGAACTGTGGGATGCTCTTCTTTAATTTTATGAAATAGCAAGGAAAAAATGTATACTTCATTGTTTTTAAATCATTCTATTTTCAGGCAGCTTACTCTGTTGGATGAAAAGTTTTTCAAGCCCAGAACTCTGTGGTTTATTATATTTATATTCGTCTTAGAACTAAACAAATAAATGTTGCATTTAATAATGCCGTGAATGAAAATGGATTGCACTATTCAGTACTCTTCCTGCCTAATTTTTGTGGCTGTTGGCAACTGTAGCCTTGCATATGCAATGTCACCGTTGCAGATAAACAAGATTCTTGTCGCACAACCAGGAAGAGACACAGAGACACTTCGAAGGGTGAGGGGGAATGGAATTTATTGGGTGAAAAGGAAACAAAAAACCCAACAAAGCTAGAGGGGTTCCTGTTAACGGGCCCCCATCTCACAGATTGAATCCCAGGCTACCACTCAGAAACAGGAGAGACCAGGCTTCTCCCCGCTGCAAAAGGTGCGAACTTCCTGAGGCCCCACCCTGTCCTCCCAGTGAACAGGCTGGTCAGATTCTCTGGGACCGGCAGTCTGGTTTTTCAGCCTTCAGGCTGTTTTGGGCTTGAAGGCAGGGTTTCACCAGGGGACCCTTGGCTACCTCCTGTCTCTATCATCACCTTTTAATCTCAGGTCTTCAAAAGGTTTTAAGATTATGTTCAATAAAAATGTTCCATCATAGGCTGGTAAAACACTAGGTAAAAGCCCTAAAATCCAAACTCTTGATTTAAACCAGTTTTGATAAAATCATCTGGATCCATTTCAAGATTTCAAACATGGCAAACAGCCTCAGACATATGTATAGAAGTATTAGTCCATATTTTTTTGGTATAAGTTAAAGGTTTCTAGAAATAACTCCATCCAAAATAAACATGCCTCCCATTAAATCTCATTGGTGCTTAAAATTATACTATTAATTCACTTTAAAAAATGTGTATGTGTGCTTGCGTGTGTGTGTGTATTGCCCAAGATGTACTGATTATTGCTGGAAAATAATGGAGGTGATATAACAAATCTCTCATTTCTTACATCTTGTTCCCTGAAAGAGGGATCCATTTTAACTTGGTAATAGGAAAACATATTGGGAAGGGAACAAAAAGGTAATCCTATGGTCAAATAGTGTCTCCACCACTTGTTACAATAATTATAGAAATAGTATTCTCAAATATTAAATAAAAATACATATAGGATTCATGTAAGAAAAACTATAAAGCTCTTATGAAATAGATCAAAGAACTAAATAAATGGAGAGGTATTCTATGTTCATGCAAAGGAAGACTCAATTTGCCAAGGTATCAGTTTTTCCCAGCTTGATCTATAGATTCAATGCAATCTTAGTCAAATCTCAGGAAGTTATTTTTTGTGGCTATCAACAAACTGATTCTGAAGATGGTAATGGAGAGGTAAAAGACTCAGAATAGACAATACGATACTGAAGGAGAACAAAGTCAGAAGACTGACACTACCTGACTTTAAGACTTACTGTAACGCTACAGTAATCAAGACAGTCCAGTATCGGTGAAAGAATAGACAAATAAATCAATGCAACAGAAAAGAGAGCCCAGAAACAGACCCACATACATAGTTAAGTGATCTTTGACAAAGGGACAAAGTTGACAATCTTTTCATCAAATGGTGCTGAAACAACTGGACATCCACATGCAAAAAAAGAAAAAAAGAATCTAGATAGAGGCTTCGTATACAAAAATTAACTCAAAATGGAACACAGACCTACATATAAAAAGCAAAACTATAAATGTCCCGGAAGATAGTATAGTAGAAAACTATAGAGTGGCTTTGGGCTTCATGATGACTTTTTAGATATGACGTAAAAAAATATGACCCATGAAAGAAAGAACTAATAAGCTGGCCTTCACACTGACATTAAAATGTTCTGCCCTGGCCAGGTGCGGTGGCTCATGCCTGTAATCCCAGCACTTTGGGAGGCCAAGGCGGGCGGATCACCAGGTAAGGAGTTCGAGATGAGCCTGGCCAATATGGTGAAACCCCATCTCTACTAAAAATACAAAAATTAGCCGGGTATGGTGGCGAGCGCCTGTAGTCCCAGCTACTCCGGAGGCTGAGGCAGGAGAATCGCTTGAACCCGAGAGGCAGAGGTTGCAGTGAGCCAAGATCCTGCCATTGCACTCCAGCCTGCGTGACTGAGTGAGACTCCATCTCAGAAAAAATAAATAAATTAAATTAAATTAAATTAAAAAATGTTCTGCCCTGCCGAAGACACTGTCAAGCTGGGTGTGGTGGCTCATGCCTGTAATCCCAGCACTTTGGGAGGCCAAGGTAAGAGGATCACCTGAGGTCAGGAGTTTGAGACCAGCCTGGCCAACATGGTGAAACCCTATCTCTATTAAAAATACAAAAATTAGCTAGGCATGGTGGCACACACCTGTTATCTCAACTACTTGGGTGGCTGAGGCAGGAGGATCACTTAAATCCAGGAGGTGGAGGTTGCAGTGAGCCTGACTATACCACTGCACTCCAGCCTGGGTGACAGAGTGAGAACTTGACTCAAAAACAAACAAATAAACAAACAAACAAACACCCCCACATTGTCAAGAGAATGAAAAGACAGCCACAGACTGAGATAAAATATTAACAAAGGGCATTTGCATGTATAATACAGGACTGCTATCCAAAATATACCAAAAACTCTTAGAACTCAACAATAAGCAAAGAAACAATTCATTTAAAAAATTGGCCAATGAATAAAATCTAGTATTCAGCAGCATAATAGAGTGTCTATAGTTAACAATAATATATTGTATATTTAAAAATAGCTGAAAGAGTGGAATTAGAATGTTCTTAACACTATTAAAGTGAACTAAATATGGCCTGAGAAGGACTTCGTACTTCCATATTTGCATCCTTGTGAACCAATTGTACCCTAACTTAATAGGTAGACAAGACTGAAAACCTAACTTAGGAGTATGCATCTCTAACAATAGCTGAGTCTTGGCCAATCTAAGCAGGCATACTTCAGCCACTCATACACTGCTGAGTGTTCAAACTATGTTCAAATAAGGCAAACACCAACCTGTAACCAATCCAGCTGTTTCTGTACCTCACTTCTGATTTCTGTACATAATTTTCCCTTTTTGGTCTATAAATTTGTTTTAACCATGAGGCATCCCTGGAGTCTCTCTGAATCTGCAGTGATTCTGGAGGCTGCCTGATTTGCAAGTCTTTTTTTTTTTTTCTTGCTCAATTAAACTCTGTTAAATTTAATTTGTCTGAAGTTGTCTTTTAACAACACAAAGAAAGGATAAGTCCTTGGGGTGAGGGATACCGCAACTCTTCTGATTTGATCATTACACATTTTATTCCTGTATCAAAACATCTCATGTATCCCACAAATATACACACGTATTATGTAACCACAATAATTTTAACTGGTCAGTAACTTTTAACAGGCAGCAAATAAGATACAAAGATGGCAAATAATTATATAAAAATATGTTCTGCCTCTATGTTATAAGGGAAACACAAATTGAAACAGCAATGAGATATCACTGTACATCTATTAAAAATATCCAAAATTTAGAACACTGACAACATCAAATGCTGTCAAGGGTGTAGAGGAACAGGAACTCTCATTCATTGCAGGTAGGAAAGCAATGTGCTACAGTGTTGTTGGAAGATGGTTTGACAATTTCTTACAAAACTAAACATAGTCTTATTACACAATCCAGAAATCACCCTCCTTGGCACATTCCCCAAACAAGTTGAAAATTTATGTTCACGAAAAACCCTGCACATAAATGTTTATAGAAGATGTATTTATAATTGCCAGAATTTAGAAGCAACCAAGATTTCCTTCAGTAGGTTAATTAATAAGTAAACTGTGGTCCATCTAGACAATGGAATCTTATTCAGCACTACAAAGAAAGGTGCTATCAAGCCATAAGAAGACATGGAGGAAGCTTAAGTACATGTTACTAAATGAAAGAAGCCAATCCTGAAAGGCTACATATTGCTTGATTCCAACATTGTCATTAATGAGAATATGACATTCTCATTAACTATGTAGAGCAAAGCTATGGAGACAGCTTAAAGATCAGCGGTTGCAAAGGGTTAGTGGGGAAGAAAGGCTGAGCACAGAGAATTTTTAGGTCAGTGAAAACTACTTTGTATGATTCTGTAATGGTAGATACATGTCATTATACATTTGTCCAAATCCATAAAATGTGCGACAGCAAGAGGGAACCCTAATTTAAACTATGGTCTTCAGGTGATGGTATGTTAATGTAAGTTAACAAATTGAAGGTTAAACGTAAGGGAGATGGGTTGGGTACTTTTCTTGGTGGATCTTGTGAGGTTTTACACATCTGAGTAGATTGAGCAGTTGTCCAAGGGGGAAGGCTTTAAGTATGCCAACATGAACTGATGTTATGCAGACAGCCTTCTGGTCTTCTGAAATGGGAGTATTGAGATTTTATTAATAGAACTTAAATTTTTATGTAAAGGTGCTAATTCCAAGACAAGTCTGCTTGATTGCTTTTCTGGTTGCAGACATTTAGATTTCATTATAAGTTTTTGTTTCCTTTTCTGAAAATGCTTTTTCCTAAGAGAGGAAAATGAAATCCTTTAGTGGCGAGGAAATAACTGAAATAAGAGTGGAATTTTAGAATGTAGATATAGGTTGCAAAACAGGAATTTGGTGGAAAGAAGCTACTTAAATCAGATAGCTATCAATTAAATTCAAGAATTTAAATCCGTGATTATTAGCATTATATTGTGCTAGATAGTAATCTATGAGGATGAAATCTCCATACCTTTAAAATAAGTAATAATAATACATACTTCATTGAATTGTGAAGATATCTGAGACAGTCTATGAAAATTGCCTTCTACAAAATGTTGTTTACCCTACCTTACCCAAAATAATTTATTTTATTTTCAATTCTGCTAAAGTCTCAAGAATTATCATTATGTCAAAGAGAATAAAATACCTAGGAATCCAACTTACAAGGGACGTGAAGGACCTCTTCAAGGAGAACTACAAACCACTGCTCAAGGAAATAAAAGAGGATACAAACAAATGGAAGAACATTCCATGCTCATGGATAGGAAGAATCAATATTGTGAAAATGGCCATACTGCCCAAGGTAATTTATAGATTCAATGCCATCCCCATCAAGCTACCAATGACTTTCTTCACAGAATTGGAAAAAACTACTTTAAAGTTCATATGAAACCAAAAAAGAGCCCGCATCGCCAAGTCAATCCTAAGCCAAAAGAACAAAGCTAGAGGCATCACGCTACCTGACTTCAAACTACACTACGAGGCTACAGTAACCAGAACAGCATGGTACTGGTGTCAAAACAGAGATATAGATCAATTGAACAGAACAGAGCCCTCAGAAATAACGCCACATATCTACAACTATCTGATCTTTGACAAACCTGAGAAAAACAAGCAATGGGGAAAGGATTCCCTATTTAATAAATGGTGCTGGGAAAACTGGCTAGCCATATGTAGAAAGCTGAAACTGGATCCCTTCCTTACACCTTATACAAAAATCAATTCAAGATGGATTAAAGACTTAAACGTTAGACCTAAAACCATAAAAACCCTAGAAGAAAACCTAGGCATTACCATTCAGGACACAGGCATGGGCAAGGACTTCATGTCTAAAACACCAAAAGCAATGGCAACAAAAGCCAAAATTGACAAATGGGATCTAATTAAACTAAAGAGCTTCTGCACAGCAAAAGAAACTACCATCAGAGTGAACAGGCAACCTACAAAATGGGAGAAAATTTTCACAACCTACTCATCTGACAAAGGGCTAATATGCACAATCTACAATAAACTCCAACAAATTTACAAGAAAAAAACAAACAACCCCATCAAAAAGTGGGCAAAGGATATGAACAGACACTTCTCAAAAGAAGACATTTATGCAGCCAAAAGACACATGAAAAAATGCTCATCATCACTGGCCATCAGAGAAATGCAAATCAAAATCACAATGAGATACCATCTCACACCAGTTAGAATGGCAATCATGAAAAAGTCAGGAAACAACAGGTGCTGGAGAGGATGTGGAGAAATAGGAACATTTTTACACTGTTGGTGGGACTGTAAACTAGTTCAACCATTGTGGAAGTCAGTGTGGCGATTCCTCAGGGATCTAGAACTAGAAATACCATTTGATCCAGCCATCCCATTACTGGGTATATACCCAAAGGACTATAAATCATGCTGCTATAAAGACACATGTACATGTATGTTTATTGCGGCACTATTCACAATAGCAAAGACTTGGAACCATCCCAAATGTCCAACAATGATAGACTGGATTAAGAAAATGTGGCACATATACACCATGGAATACTATGCAGCCATAAAAAATGATGAGTTCATGTCCTTTGTAGGGACATGGATGAAATCGGAAATCATCATTCTCAGTAAACTATTGCAAGGACAAAAAACCAAACACCGCATGTTCTCACTCATAGATGGGAATTGAACAATGAGAACACATGGACACAGGAAGGGGAACATCACACTCTGGGGACTGTTGTGGGTGGGGGGAGCGGGGGAGGGATAGCATTGGGAGATATACCTAATGCTAGATGACGAGTTAATGGGTGCAGCACACCAGCATGGCACATGTATACATATGTAACTAACCTGCACATTGTGCACATGTACCCTAAAACTTAAAGTATAATAATAATAATTAAAAAAAAGAATTATAATTATGGGTGTTATGTGCTTTTAATACATAACTAATTAAAATTATGCTTTTAGTTTTATATTTCTGATAAATATATTTTATTTATATTTGTCTATGCTAAAACAATTTTGTTTTTATTGTGCAAATTTTTACTTATTGGTTCTACTACTAGGCACTGTTGCAATTGTATGGAAATTTAGGATGTGAGAACAGGATATAAAATATAGACATTTTGGAAAATTTTGATTTAGCTTGATAATCAGATGTTAATAATAACTGAACAATCTTATTAAGGCTTAAATTTGTTATTAATGAAAAATTAATCTAACTTGTGTTGTTATTCCAGTATAATATTTTTTGCATGATCTGTAAAGACTTACAGAGTCGTAAGTTTTTGGACTTTAATTCTGAAAGAGAATTGAGAAAACACTTTGAGTAACTCCACAATTTATAAGTGAAGAAACCAAGGTCCTGTATTTATAAATGTTGTCTATCATCCAGGCTACAGGATAGACTATGTAATTATATATGTAATTTAATGTGAAATTATGTATAAATAACCACAGATAAAAACCTAGACTATATGCAGCCTGGGAGTTGACCATAAGCCCATCATCTGGGACACTTCTTCACCCCTCCCTTGCATTCTTTAAACAAACAAAGATTTCTGCTCAGTTTTCCTTCTTTAGTAAAGTTGTCCCTAAAACCAGAGTCTGTGTCTGATACGTACTCGCCTTCATGGTGCGATGGAATAGAATGTACATAGAATTTCTTTAGTGTCACCATTTCACATTTCCCATTTGACATTTGTATGTGTTATTCTCTCCTTGTATACTTTCCAGATACACTCCAACAGGGCAAGGGTTGAAGTGCTCCCAGTGCTATGCACAAATGTGGGCTCATTGTAGATACTTAATAAATACTTGTTGAATCAACAATAAGTAAAAAGCAAAATGCAATCAAATGCCATTTTGGCAATACCCCCTAAATTCTAGAATTTCCAGAGCAAATTTCCTGACTACATTTGCCATTCTGGTAGTCTTAAGAATCATATTGGTCTTCAGTTTATTCCTAATTGTAATTATTTTTAGAGGAATTCTGAGATATCTATTTTACCTATATCACAAAGCAACTGTGTCTGTGTGTGTGTGTGTGTGAGAGAGAGACACACACACAAACACAGAAAGAGACATAGAGAGACAGAGAGAGAAGCAAAGTGTTAAGAAGCAATGATTAATTTGTTGCAAAGAGGAGAAGAAATTCAAAAAAAGAGAAAACAAATACCATACCTGATGAAACCCTGAAGACATTAAAATAGCTTTTCTAAATATAAAATAACAATAAAAAGTCCAAACATCATTATTACTTTTTAACTCAGTAATACATGCCCATTCTCTGATTTGAACCTGTGAGATAACTATAATTATTAGCCCCATTTCAAAACAATAAAGTAAGGTTGATAATAACTCATGTAGTTCTTACTATATAGCTAAGTACTCTGTTTTAATAAAATATATGCATGAATTAACTTAGTTAATCCTCACAAAGATCTAATGATGTAGTATGTCTACTTTTCATCATCCTAAAGTAGGAACTGAGTCTTAGAAAGGTACATTTAGCTTAATGTCACACAACTACTTGGTTGCTCACTCTAAATTTTCTCTCCTCACTTCCCACCTCCATAGAAATGCGTAAATGGTGACAGTAGAGCCAGCCTTCATGAATCCAGAAATGTGAGCCACATTTTGAGGATAGCAGAGTCACTGCAGAAGCCTGGATCCTTGTATAACCTTGTCGAGTGGGAAAATCTACCCATACTTGACCAACCACCTAACTGGGGGCTCTTACATCTGAAAGAAATAATTTTTTATCTTATTTAAGCCACGGTAGGTAGGAGTCAGTTTATTATAAGACATTGCCTGGTGTTCCAACAAATAAACTACCTTATTTGTTTCAACAAATAAAGTGGCTTTTATTTACTATTTTGGGGATGGCTAAAAAATTCTCAAACTAGGTAGAACTAAACTAAAGTTTCAGATGAAAGAAGATCTTCATAAGCAACATCACCATCTTGTCACAGCAGCAAAATTGTGGCATGTCATTTCTTCCAGGAATGTATATATACTCTGAATGTATCATGTTTCAGCATTGCTCTGTTATAGGCTCATATATCTAATTTTGTCATCACACAAGATCTATTGGGCTAGATTAAAATTAACCAAGATCATAAGACAAATGTGTAAAAACATTAAATTTTTCATTTACAATGAGAAATCATTGTCACGCAATGAGACATACTTAATTTCATGCAACCAATTTATTTTCTTCATGTAGTCAAGATAAACAAGATGCCAGACAGTAATCAGAGGCTACTGCACAGTTTTAAGGGAACTGAACCTACTCAAAGTCTATAAAATCAGCTCCTTGAGTCCCTGAAGGCACATGTACATAGGAAGCCAAATTTTAATGAGGAGATTGCTTCATGAACCTGGAAGCAGATGTGGGGAGTTGGATGATTCATATGTCAAATGGTGCATCACAAAACAGTGATGTTCTTGGCAATAGGGACAGACATGAGATAGGACAGCTTTAACTAAGATCATCGTCACAATGCTATCTGCATTTGCAGATTTAGAGTTGCTTTTTCACGAGGATCAAAAAAACTCAAAGTCCAAGCAAAGGCTAAGGATTCACCTCTGCTTCTACACTGTGTTTATTTCCACTAAATATTTTTGCCCTCTTTTCTTATAATTCTTTTGATCCACTTATTCTATGTTTATATCTGCTATTACACTACTTTGAACTAATTTGGTCATATGTTTTCTCCTGTCAAAAAAGTTGATTTATTGCTTAATTCTCAAAGTACAATATTGTTTAAATTATTTCTGGGCCCAGATTAGAGTTCCCAGGTATTAACAGTAGAACAAAGTTTTCCAGAAGTTCATTTTAAAAGAAAAACATTAAAGTCTTACTTACTATAGTTTACCAGAATGTAATCACTCCTTGTTTTTCCGACTGTGAGATTTGACTTCATTTATTATAGCTTTCTTAAGCCATTTACCTATGTATTAGTTTATAATTTGGTAATTTTATACCTCTGCAGTTCACACTTCAGTTTGCAAGTGCCTTAAAGGGAGGAGCTATTTGCAATTCATTACTGTGGTGCCTTCAACACGTAGGAGAATTTTTCACAAACATGAGCTTAACAAACGTTGGAATAATTGATTCAGTAAAAAAATAATGAGAACACCTGGGGCTAAAAGTGTGCTAAATTCTTTCTGTCCATATGCCATAACTAGGGGATCCTGGCTAACATGATGACAGTATTTTTTAGTCAACAAATGTTACCTTATACAGAACACCTTGTACTCCTTAGAGGATAATAATAAAAAAAAATTTACTATTATACATGATATAATCACATGCTAACATAATCTTGATATTAATGGCCTAAAATGAGCACATAATATATGTTTTATGTCAATCTCTCCTAAATATTTTGAAGTGCTAGCATTATTATTCTCCTCTTCAGCTATAGAAACCAAAGCACAGAAAGGGCAAATCACTCACTGTCCCCTAGCCTGTCACTATTAAATTCAGGATGTGTGCCCAATCAGACACATGTCAGAGCCTATGCTCTTAACCACTGTGCTAAGCTTTCTCTTTGTGTTAGGCCATTCTTGCATTGTTATAAAGAAATACCTGAAACCGGGTAATTTATAAAGAAAAGAGGTTTAATTGGTTATGGTTCCACAGGCTGCACAGAAAGTGTGATGCTGGCATCTGCTCAGCTTCTGAGGCCTCAGGAAACTTACGGTCATGGTGGAAAGGGAAGAGGGAGCCAGCATGTCATGTGGCTGGAGCAGGAGCAAGAGAGCAAAGGAGGAGGTGCCACACACTTTTAGACAACCAGATCACACAAGAACTCACCCACTATTTTGAGAACAGCACCAAGGGGATGGTGCTGAACCATTCATGAGAAGTCTACCCGCGTGATCCAGTCACCTCCCACCAGGCCCCACCATTAACATTGGGAATTACAATTTGACATGAGATTTGGGCAGGGACTCAGAACCAAACCATATCACTCCTATATCTGGATTTTCAGAAATGATCTAGACTAATCTCTTTATTCTTTATTCATAGGTATGAAATAATGAGATACAAAGATGACTTTTTAATAGGTATGGTTTGATTAAAATGTTTAGTGCGTGTGTGTGTGTAGGTATCATAGATGGAAGTTTCTTCTTTTAAACCTTTATATTGTATCCTACCTTTGCTCTGTTTTCTTTATAGCTTTTAATGTTTTATCATATTTATTTAGTTCCTTGCTGCACGCACACACACGTTTCTCATTGCAAGGATTTTGCCCAGTCTAGGATCAAATTTTGTTTCCCCTAGGAAATTCTTTCTGACCTAATCCCACTATATAAACTCTTAGCATTTTGTTTTTCACAGCACTCATTTGCAGGTAATGCAGTCTGGTTAATTGCTTATAGGTAAAGTAGATGCCAGCTCCCTGGCATTGCCCAAGTCCTTTGGAATTGCAGGGTCATGACTTTCTGTAGTATTTTAATATAAATGGGTTGAATTTTCACTCTATACATGGAAGTTCACAATATTCTAAATGTTTTAGAAATTAATAAGAAACTTAAATTTCTTTATAACTCCTGTATCCAAATCTCTAAATAGCTGCATGCAAGTTGTTGCTACATCTTGTTGTCTGTACATTCTGACCCATTTTTGCAACTCCTTCATCCTCATAGGATATAAAGTCTAATCGTTTCTTGAACAGAACACTAGCTAGTGTGATTCAGACTTTGCTGAAAAGTTGGGGGTAGTGGTAGTGATGGTAGTAGGGGTGGAACTTCTTCACACTGCAACACAGCAAATTAAATATACTCTTAGATTCACCTGGCCTTAAAACTCTCTCAGCCATCTGATCTACCCTCAGCCTCTTCTACCTTTTCATCAACTTCACCGACTTATTTTCCGCTCATGTTTTTTTTTTTTTCCTTGCTCATTCTTTGTCTAGTGGTTTTCCATCATAGTTAACCATTTGAAACATCCAGTGAGCCTTACAAAAATGCCAGTGTTAGGGTCTAACCAAAGCAATAAAATCAGAAGTTCTGGAGTACAGCTCAGTCATCAGTTTTTGTTGTGGTCTTTATTGTTGTTTAATTTACCTAGATTATTCTAATATATAGAGCCATTCAATACATCCAGGTTTAAGAGCCATTCAATACATCCAGCATATCACTCTGAGGTTATATCTTTTCATACTAAGAAAGGTCACCAAGGTATTTATGTAAATAAATACATTCTTTCCACCAGAAAGTCACTTCTGACTTCCACCTGATACCTTCCTCTGACACTTCTTGACTTCCTGACTTTAATAAAAAATATTCTTCCCCCAGTATTAGGTTGATTTATTGTTTCATTTTTCATTTCTATTTCCTTTGCTAGATTCTAAGATTCATGAGGAAAGGATTAGGGTTTGTGTCTTGTTTGTTATTGTTTCCTAGAAGAGAAAAAGACAACAAAATAGCACCTGAGGAGATTAGTCACTCATAAACATTTGTTGAATAAGTCAATGAATTTACAATTGCAGAGAATTTGAAAGAATAAAGAAGAAAGAATATTTTATCTATTTAAAAATTGATGTGGAAAGAGTACAAAAAGATATAATACATTTTATATTAGTTCTTAATATTTTTATTAGTTAAAATATTTCCATAGTTGTTTGGGAATATAAGTTTGCATATATGAGTAACTTATTTCTCATAAAATCATGATACATGATAATTAAATTTAATTACAAGCAAAGAATTTTAGAGGAAATTAGCTACCATTAATCTTCTAGCCCTTCAAACACTGACTCTCAGAGTGGCTGGAATAAGAAAAAGAATTCCAAACAGTGGGGGATATTATCAAATATATTTTCCCAGCAGGAAACAGGCAAACAGATTTGGGAACTTCAGCAGGAAGCTTCTAGCAAAGATTTGCTGCCATATGAGAACTGGAAAAAGAACATTGGATAGTCCTTGTCTGATATTTATGTGGGTGTCCTTAAAAGAAAGGAAGGGAATGGACTTTTCCACAGCTGAGTTCCAGATGTATCCAAAGGAACACATTTTACTGTCACTGATGTCAACCGTCTCCTGACTCCTTTCACTAATTACTACAGACTGGGCATTGTGAACCCACATCATTTCAGGCAAGGGTTCTTGCAGATCTTGATGTATGGCGCCAGTCTGATCTCTGCTTCGCAGCTTAATATTTATACTATTATTATAATAACTATATTAATATTAATAATAACTATGATAAAATAACTGTCATGTAATGAGTGTCTACTGTTCAGCACATCTTTATATACATTATGTTTTGTAATCATTACAGAAAAACTAGCAATAGTTACCACTATCTACATTTTCCAGATAAAGAAACAAATCAAGAACCAGAAAACATAAGGAGATTGTGTTCACAGAGTAAGTAAATAATTCAATAGAGACTAGAGACTCAAACCGAGAGTTTTCTTGCAGTAATATTTTCTACAAAACCTTAGAAAGAAATCATTAAAGAATAAAAGTCAAATTTAAATGTGAGCATGTTAATTTCAATTTTTCTTTCCAATCCCTGGATCTACATAATGTCCAGGCAGCAACTCCATTCAGATTAGACTTTGGACAACTGAACCATCAAATTACTGACTAACCAACAGTTGATCATAAATAAGTGAATTGTTAGTTTGGTCTCTGTAGGATCAAAGCATACAGTTTATTGATAATCTTTCCATAGTGTCATTGATCTTAACATTGGAACTGATATACAATGTTTAAATAAATTAAAACAACAATGTCTGTTGTGCCTTCTTATCTTATTTGGTCTAGTTTATGTTACTTCTGAGATTTGGTTGTTAAAAAATACATATATTGATCTTGTTCAGCCTAAAACATGTTTTGTAACCTACTATCTAAGAAAGGTTTCAGACATAAGAGGCAGGGAGATAGCCAATTCAAACCTTCTTCCAGATGTTTGGGTTTTGAGATAGTCAGTGCTATTTGCCAGCTGGAATGTAGTTGGATTTGAGAAAGGATAATTTCCACCATGAAACTTGAACAAGTCATCACTTTAGCCTTCAAGGCAAGATCACTGACAGAGATCTAATCCCAAAACTGTAGAGAAAATAAAATACTCTTCCTAAAAGAAGGATGCAGTATAGTGGAGGCCTGATTTCTCAAAGAAAGTGATTTTGAAAGATTGATAAGGGAGGCCCATAAAATGCCTTATGCTCTGATGATTCTGTAGTTATTGATAGACAATTATTATTTTCATACAGTAATATGCACAGTATAAGTCCATGCCTGGCTGCTACTTTTTGCATATAATTGCATAACCAATTCTGAGACTTACCCACAATCTTTGATTGTGTACTCAGTTTTACCCTATTTCTGCAACGTGATTCACATTTGTAACTTAATATTTACTAATCAGATCCCTATTTTGTTCTTCATACTTGGCTTTTTATTTGGGAAATTTATTTGGGGTCCCATACCTCTAAAACTGGGATCTAGCTTTATTTTTTTCAAACCAGTTGCCAGGAACTGAAGTTCTGGCCCTGGCTCTTTGTCTAATGCCTGAGGCATTTTTAGCCAGTCATAGATTTCCCTGATACCTACCAGCTACTTTGATTCCTATCACTTTCTCCAGCTCCCATCCCTCAGTAGGCCTCTAGGTACACTTCCCCCAACCCATACCTCATAATAAATACCTTCTGAGTACCATTTTGTCATTAATCCTTTGCACTGGGGGTTATGTTTGATGGACTGGACTTTCTTCTGGTACCTATGGCTGCTCTGTTTCCTGCACCCATCACTCCCAGGATTTTTTCTGTTTGCCCCATCCCGTTGCATCGCTAAACCTTGAGCAGACATATGACACACAGGACCTCATAAATCCTAACTGCTGAATATGCAGACAAATATTCCATTCTGGCTAGTGTGTGGGGTTGCACAATTCCACATGACCTATATCACTGCTGGCACATTCTCTTTTAGGAACAATTCCTCTTCCTGGAAATAATCACAACCAGAAGCATCAAATTTTGCAACACTCTGGGAAACAACTTGAATAATTCTGTCAGAGTGAAGAAGATATCAAGTGTCAGTCATGGGATTGATTTTTATTAGAATAAGGAAAGTGTATATGTGCTGCCTTGATCACAGGAATTTCTTCCTACCTGTTTTCAAAATATACACATGATGATATTGCTTCATATATTCAGGTAAAGTGTCTACATTTCTCCATGAAAATTTTGAAGACATCTGAGCAATGGAAATGTTTATTTCTTCAGAAGTCTTTGAAATTAGAATATGTTCTCACTTATTTCAGATTTAGCACAAAGGCCAAATTCTAACTTGATTTTCTGGCTTCGTATCAAGCTCTGTATCTCTAGATTGCATTTTGTCATATGCATTTTGGCTTCTGAAATCCTACGTCACATACAATATTTGTCATTAAAATTAGAATTATAAATACATAAACATGTGTATATATAGACACATGTATAGTCACATAACATCTTACAAAGTACATTTACATATAATATTTTATTAAAAGTCTCAAAGTGTACTGTAGGTTGAATATTATCTTCATTTTTATAGATACAGAAACAGAAATCTCAATTGAATGAGACTTTAGCAAAACAAAAAACTGAATTTAGGTCCCATTGTTTCAAATCTCCTGCTGTTTCAACAGGTTCCCCTCACTAAGCTTACTGCCTTAGTCATCACCCCTTCTCTGTGTTGTTTACAAGTATGGAGTATATTAAAATTGAAATATGTACTATGAAAAGATGATATAAACAAATTTCAACTGAGTGCCCCATCTGGTAAATTATAATATCTTATATTTTACATAACCCTTAGAAGCATTACTCACTTACTAGATAACTTGGGACAGAAAATTCTATTGTCTCCCCTTACCTAACATGGGAGAAGAAAGTATCAAAATCACTAAATCTAAATATTGAAAATGCAGCACAATGATTTCATTGCTGTATTCATAGTTATTCAAGCAACACAGTTTGGTTGAGCATCTCTTAAGTATCAGGTACTGTGATAGAAATGGAGAGTACAGAGGTAAGAAAAAAAACAATGTTTACTCTAAATTGCTCATAAGTCTAATGGTGAAAGCTGTAAATATTTTTAATAGAGATACCCTCAAAAGGTTATAGGGACTTAGAGAAAGAGAACCCCACTGTATTAGTGGAAGCATAAAAAGTTTCATGGAGTAATCAAAAAGTACATAAACAAGGGGATGTTCCAAGATGGCCAAATAGGAACAGCTCCTGTCTGCAGCTCCCAGCGTGATCAATGCAGAAGACAGGTGATTTCTGCATTTCCAACTGAGTTACCTGGTTCATCTCACTGGGACTGATTGGACAGTGGGTGCAGCCCATGGAGGGCAAGCTGAAGCAGGGAGGGGCATCACCTCACCAGGAAGCACAAGGGGTTGGGGGATTTCCCTTTCCTAGCCAAGGGAAGCTATGACAGACTACCTGGAAAAATGGGACACTCCTGCCCAAATACTGCATTTTTCCCAAGGTCTTAGCAACTGGCAGACAAGGAGATTCTCTCCCGTGCCTGGCTCGGCAGCTCCCATGCCCACAGAGCCTTGTTCACTGCTGGCATAGCAGTCTGAAATCGAACTGAGAGGCAGAGGGGTGTCCACCATTGCTGAGGCTGGAGTAGGTAAACAAACCGGCTGGGAAGCTTGAACTGGGTGGAGCCCACCACATCTCAACAAGGCCCACTGCATCTAGACTCCACCTCTGTGGGCAGGGCAAAGCTGAACAAAAGGCAGCAGACAACTTCTGCAGACTTAAACATCCCTGTCTGATAGCTCTGAAGAGAGCAGTGTTTCTCCCAGCACGGCCTTTGAGCTCTGAGTACAGACAGACTGCCTCCTCAAGTGGGTCCCTGACCCCCGTGTAGCCTAACTGGGAGACACCTCCCAGTAGAGGCTGACAGACACCTCATATAGGCAGCTGCCCTTCTGGGACAAAGCTTCCAGAGGAACGATCAGGCAGCAATATTTGCTGTTCTGCAATATTTGCTGTTCTGCAGCCTCCGCTGGTGATAACCCAGGAAAACAGGGTCTGGACTGGACCTCCAGCAAACACCAACAGATCTGCAGCTGAGGGACCTGACTGTTAGAAGGAAAACTAACAAACAGAAAGCAATAACATCAACATCAACACAAAGGTCACCTACACCAAAACCCCATCTGTAGGTCACCAACATCAAAGACCAAAGGTAGATAAAACCACAAAGATGGGGAGAAACCAGAGCAGAAAAGCTGAAAATTCTAAAAATCAGAGCAGCTCTTCTCCTCCAAAGGACTGCAGCTCCTTGCCAGCAATGGGACAAAGCTGGATGGAGAATGACTTTGACAAGTTGACAGAAGTAGGCTTCAGAAGGTCGGTAATAACAAACTTCTCTGAGCTAAAGGAGGATGTTCGAACCCATCGCAAGGAAGCTAAAAACTTTGAAAAAAGATTAGCTGAATGGATAACTAGAATAAACAGTGTAGAGAAGACCATAAATGACCTGATGGAGCTGAAAACCATGGCACAAGAACTTCGTAACACATGTACAAGCTTCAATAGCCAATTCAATCAAATGGAAGAAATGATATCAGTGATTGAAAATCAAATAAATGAAATAAAGCAAGAAGACAAGGTTAGAGAAAAAAGTAAAAAGAAATGAACAAAGCCTCTAAGAAATATGGGACTATGTGAAAAGACCAAATCTACGTTTGATTGGTGTACCTGAAAGTGATGGGGAGAATGGAACCAAGTTGGAAAACACTCTTCAGGATATTATCCAGGAGAATTTCCCCAACCTAGCAAGGCAGGCCAACATTCAAATTCAAGAAATACAGAGAACACCACAAAGATACTCCTCGAGAAAAGCAACTCCAAGACACATAATTGTCAGATTCACCAAGGTTGAAATGAAGGAAAAAGTGTTAAGGGCAGCCATAGAGAAAGGTTGAGTTACCCACAAAGGGAAGCCCATCAGACTAACAGTGGATCTCTCGGCAGAAACCCTACAAGCCAGAAGAGGGGGGGGAGGCCAATATTCAACATTCTTAAAGAAAAGAATTTTCGACCCAGAATTTCATATTCAGCCAAACTAAGCTTCATAAGTGAAGGAGAAATAAAATCCTTTACAGACAAGCACATGCTGAGAGATTTTGTCACCACGAGGCCTGCCTTACAAGAGAGCTTCTGAAGGAAGCACTAAATATGGAAAGAAACAACTGGTACAAGCCACTGCAAAAACATGCCAAATTGTAATGACCATCGATGCTATGAAGAAACTGCATCAATTAATGGGCAAAATAACCAGCAAACATCATAATGACAGGATCAAATTCACACATAACAATATTAACCTTAAATGTAAATGGGCTAAATGCTGCAATAAAAAGACACAGACTGGCAAATTGGATAAAGAGTCAAGACCCATCAGTGTGCTGTATTCAGGAAACCCATCTTACGTGCAGACACACATAGGCTCAAAATAAAGGGATGGAGGAAGATCTACCAAACAAGTGGAAAGCAAAAAACAAGCAGGGATTGCAATCCTAGTCTCTGATAAAACAGACGTTAAACCAACGAAGATCAAAAGAGACAAAGAAGGCCATTACATAATGGTAAAGGGATCAATTCAACAAGAAGAGCTAACTATCCTAAATATATATGCACGCAATACAGGAGCACCCAGATTCATAAAGCAAATCCTTAGAGACCTACAAAGAGACTTAGACTCCCACACAATTAATAATGGAAGACTTTAACACCTCACTGTCAATATTAGACAGATCAACAAGACAGAAGGTTAACAAGGATATCCAGGACTTGAACTCAGCTCTGCACCAAGCAGACCTAATAGAAATCTACAGAACTCTGCACTCCACATCAACAGAATATATATTCTTCTCAGCACCACATCGCACTTATTCTAAAATTGACCCCACAATTGGAAGTAAAGCACTCCTCAGCAAATGTAAAAGAACAGAAATCACAACAAACTGTCTCAGACCACAGTGCAATCAAATTAGAACTCAGGATTAAGAAACTCACTCAAAACCAAACAGCTATATGGAAACTGAACAACTTGCTCCTGAATGACTACTGGGTAAATAACAAAATGAAGGCACAAATAAAGATGTTTTTTGAAACCAATGAGAACAAAGACACAGCATACCAGAATCTGTGGGACACATTTAAAGCAGTGTGTAGAGGGAAATTTATAGCACTAAATGCCCACAAGAGAAAGCAGGAAAGATCTAAAATTGACACCCTAACATCACAATTAAAAGAACTAGAGAAGCAAGAGCAAACAAATTCAAAAGCTACCAGAAGGCAAGAAATAACTAAGATCAGAGCAGAACTGAAAGAGATAGAGACACAAAAAACTCTTCAAAAAATCAATGAATCCAGGAGCTGGTTTTTGAAAAGATAAACAAACTGATAGACTGCTAGCAAGACTAATAAAGAAGAAAAGAGAAGAATCAAATAGGCGCAATAAAAAATGATAAAGGGGATATTACCACCAATCCTACAGAAATACAAACTACCACCAGAGAATACTACAAACAGCTCTACACAAATACCTCTACCAGAGGTACAAAGAGGATCTGGTACCATTCCTTCTGAAACTATTCCAATCAATAGAAAAAGAAGGAATCCTCCCTAACTCATTTTATGAGGCCAACATCATCCTGATACCAAAGCCTGTCAGAGACACAACAAAAAAAGAGAATTTTAGACTAACATTCCTGATGAACATTGATGCGATAATCCTCAATAAAATACTGGCAACCCAAATCCAGCAGCACATCAAAAAGCTTATCCACCATGATCAAGTCGGCTTCATCCGTGGGATGCAAGGCTGGTTCAACATACGCAAATCAATAAACGTAATCCATCACATAAACAGAACCAAAGAAAAAAACCACATGATTATCTCAATAGATGCAGAAAAGGCCTTCGACAAAATTCAACAGCCCTTCATGCTAAAAATTCTCAATAAACTAGGTATTGATAGACTATATCTCAAAATAATAAGAGCTATTTATGACAAACCCACAGCCAATATTATACTGAATGGATGAAAAATGGAAGGATTCCCTTTGAAAACTGGTACAAGACAAGGATGCCCTCTCTCACCACTCCTATTCAACATAGTGTTGGAAGTTCTGGCCAGGGCAATCAGGCAACAGAAAGAAATAAAAGGTATTCAATTAGGAAATGAGGAAGTCAAATTGTCCCTCTTTGCAGATGACATGATTGTATATTTAGAAAACCCCATCGTCTCAGCCCAAAATCTCCTTAAGCTGATAAGCAACTTCAGCAAAGTCTCAGGATACAGAATCAATGTGCAAAAATCACAAGCATTCCTATATACCATTAACAGACAAACAGAGAGCCAAATCATGAATGAACTCTCATTCACAATTGCTACAAAGAGAATAAAATACCTAAGAATCCAACTTACAAGGGATGTGAGAGACCTCTTCAAGGAGAACTACAAACCACTGCTCAATGAAATAGAAGAGGACACAAACAAATGGAAGAATATTCCACGCTCATGGATAGGAGAATCAATATCGTGAAAATGGCCATACTGCCCAAAGTAATTTATACATTCAATGCCATCCCCATCAAGCTACCAATGACTTTCTTCACAGAATTGGAAAAAGTTACTTTAAATTTCATATGGAATCAAAAAAGAGCCTGCATTGCCAAGACAATCCTAAGCAAAAAGAACAAAGCTGGAGGCATCACACTACCTGACTTCAAACTATACTACAGGGCTACAGTCCAAAAGAGCATGGTACTAGTACCAAAACAGATATATAGATCAATGGAACACAACAGAGGCCTTGGAAATAACACCACATATCTACAACCATCTGATCTTTGACAAACCTGATGAAAATAAGAAATGGGGAAAGGATTCCCTATTTAATAAATGGGGCTGGGAAAACTGGCTAGCCATATGTAGAAAGCTGAAACTGGATCCCTTCCTTATACCTTATATAAAAATTAATTCAAGATGGATTAAAAACTTAAATATTAGACCTAAAACCATAAAAACCCTAGAAGAAAACCTAGGCAATACCGTTCAGGACATAGGCATGGGCAAGGACTTCATGACTAAAACACCAAAAGCAATGGCAACAAAAGCCAAAATAGACAAATGGGATCTAACTAAACTAAAGAGCTTCTGCACAGCAAAAGAAGCTACCATCAGAGTGAACAGGCAACCTACAGAATGGGAGAAAATGTTTGCAATCTCCTCATCTGACAAAGGGCTAATATCCAGAATCTACAATGAACTCCAACAAATTTACAAGAAAAAAACAAACAACCCCATCAAAAAGTGGGCAAAGGATATGAACAGACATTTCTCAAAAGAAGACATTTATGCAGCCAAAAGACACATGAAAAAATGCTCATCATCACTGGTCATCAGAGAAATGCAAATCAAGACCACAATGAGATATCATCTCACACCAGTTAGAATGGCAATCATTAAAAAGTCAGAAAACAACAGATGCTGGAGAGGATGCGGAGAAATAGAACACTTTTACACTGTTGGTGGGAGTGTAAATTAGTTCAGCCATTGTGGTAGACAGTGTGGTGATTCCTCAAGGATCCAGAACTAGAATTATCATTTGACCCAGCAATCCCATTACTGGGCATATACCCAGAGGATTATAAATCATGCTACTTTAAAGACACATGCACACATATGTTTATTGCGGCACTATTCACAATAGCAAAGACTTGGAACCAACCCAAATGTCCATCAATGATAGACTGGATTAAGAAAATGTGGCACATACACACCATGGAATACTACGCAGCCATAAAAAATGATGAGTTCATGTCTTTTGTAGGGACATGGATGAAGCTGGAAACCATCATTCTTAGCAAACTATCACAAGGACAGAAAACCAAACACCACATGTTCTCACTCATAGGTGGGAACTGAACAATGAGAACACCTGGACACAGGGCAGGGAAGGTCACACACTGGGGCGTGTCTGGGGGTGTGCGCTAGGGGAGGGATATCATTAGGAGAAATACCTAATGTAAATGATGAGTTAATGGGTGCAGCAAACCAACATGGCACATGTATACCTATGTATCAAACCTGCACGTTTTGCACATGTACCCTAGAACTTAAACTGTAATAATAAAATAAAATATTTTAAAAAGCACATAAAGAAGGTAAAGGAGGAAAATGTACATTTGCTAAATGAGGAATTAAGATTGAAAGAAGTCTGCCTATTATGGCTTAAAATGAAATTATAAGCAGTACTCTAAAACTGTAAAACTGGTGTGTTGTAGAGAACGAAGATTATACATGAGTCTGGAAGTTAGCTTAGGACCATGATAAGAAAAAAATCACAGATATTCCCCTGAGATTTTTCTACTTATTCCAATGGGAATAAGTAGAAATGGGAACCCTCCAAGGTTTTTAAATGGCAGCATTAAAGGAGATCCTGAAATCTTCCAAACAACTCATTAAATTTGGTTTCCTGAAAGCAGAGCCCAAAACAAGAATTTTGGTTCAAGTAGTTTATTTAGGATGCAATTTCAGGAATCAAAGTGAAGGAATGCAGAAGGGGTTCAGGGAAAGGAGGTATATTAGGCTGTTTCTGTGTTGCTATAAATAAATATCAGACCTTGGGTAATTTTTAAGACCTTTCATTGGCTTATGATTTTGCAGTCTCTACAGGAAGCAAAACATCATCTATTTGGCTTTATGGGAAGCCTCAGGGAGCTTTCATTCATGGCAGAAGGTAAAGCCAGAGCAGGCACTTCACATGGCAAAAGCAGTAGTAAAGTGGGGGAGGGTGAGTGCCACATGTTTAAACAACCAAATCTCATGAGAACTCACTCACTATGGCACAGACAGCACTAAGCCACGAAAGATCCACCCTCGTGACCCAAATACCTCCTACCAGGTCCCACCTTCAACACTGGGAATTCTATTTCAACCCGAGATTTAGAGGGGACACATATCTAAACTCTATCAGGAGAAAAACAATCAGTGGATGTCAAAATGAATGGGTTAGCCCTGTGACATCTGGGGTTCAATTCTGCTTGGGATTCCCTGGGAGATGTAGAGCGTATCATAATGTCGTCCCACCAAGTGTGAGGAAGCTGAGGCCTTTATTCACATGCTTTACTCTTCAACAATTAAGGGTAAATCTTGGGGCATTAACTGTCTGGACTTCTGGTTTGGTCTATACTAAGACCACACTCATCATAGAAAGCCTTCAGGTAGAGAGATGAATCAACTGTTAAACTGTAGGGGAGCCAGGTATAGGCAGTCTCTTAGGTAGGCCAATTTAATAGCACTAGAATGAGGATCATTTTTCTTTCTACAAAATGTAAAACAGTGTATTCTGGCTGGGAGGAACCAGTAGAGACCCCCTTGGGGCTGCTGTGAATTTTAAGTCATTAGAGTTTTCCTCCTTGTCATCTCCTTCAGTGAGTCTGCCTCCACGGTAAATCCAAAACATACCCAAATTGTATCACCCATGATGAAGCCTACTGTCTGCTGAGTGTCAGCTTTTGAAAGCTGGGGCATCCTAATTGCAGTCAACAGGCTTCCTTTGAATGCCTGTGGGGCTTGGGAGAGCAAACTGTGTGGTTGTTATTTGTCCTCCCTGGGACATGCAGTATCAAGAAACACCGCCTACCTTCCAAGGCTTCCATCTCTTTTGTTGCTCCAGATTGCAAATGACATCCTTGTGTGGGATGCATTAAGACCTTTTGTGTCCTGGTATCAGCCAGAGGCCTGTTCAATGTACACTCTGGCAGCTCTCATTATGAGGAATAATAGGCAACATGTTTCCTTAAGATTTGTTATCTTTTCTCACTCAGCCCCAGCCAGTATGTCTGCTGGGCATTTTCTGGGCCCTGCTTTTGTGCAATAATGAGGAAGGCAAGATAGGAGAGCAGCATTTGTTATGGGATCCCAGCTGCAAAACTGACATCTGCTGAGTATTCTGTAACTTTCTTTGAACATAATTAAATACAATCAGCAGTCTCCTTTGGCCTCCCACCATAGACCCCATTAGAAAAAAGGAAGAATCTGACATCAAACCTATGTGGAAAAATGCTGAACAATGGGACTAATTCAACCTCAATTCATCCATCCATTACTACTGAAGAAAGATGTGAATCATTACTTTCCTAAAAACTTTTCTGCCTTTTCTTTTTTTTCTTCCTTCACTCTGTTTCTTCTTTTCTTCTCCCCCTCTGAATTTCTTTTTCTCTATTTTTTCTTTTTTTCTGTTAGGGGATGGGGGCTTACATGGCTCAGAAAGCCTCAGAATTTCCTTCCTTCCTTCCTTCCTTCCTCCCTCTATCCCTCCTTCCCTTCCTTCTTTCATTGTTTACTTATTTTCTTCCTTAAATATTTATTTAGTACATTCCAGTACCCATGTGATAAGATAAACAAGACAGACATACGGTATATGCCCTTCTGAATTTAAAATTACCAATTTAAAAGGAGCTCAGAAACACAGCAGCATGATTAGTGGAGAAAGCATTGGCTTGGGAGTAACATATGCCTGGTTGTAAATGCTTCTCTACCATTTCCTAATTGTTTCACTTCCCTAGGCCTCCTTTGCTCATCTATACAATGACAAATGTAATTTTTTTTAACCTCACAACGTTGTTGTGATATATAAACTAGTTAATAAACCTTAGCACATAACTCAACACATAACTTTGCTTTTTTCCTACTTGCCTCAAATAATCCTCTGAAGGCGGCTAAACACTCTCTGTGCCCTGAATAAATAAATATTGAAAGAATATATGAATGTCTGTGGGTAAGATAATATAGTTCCATGCTCATAGAAGCCAAATGTTCCAAAGCTGGAAGGGATGCTCACTCTACATAGACTGGAAAATAAGCAACCTTAAGCACTATGCCTCAAGTCATCCAGCTAATTGAGATTGAGAGGTGGCTGTAACTAAAGCCTCAATAATTCTCTTCCAATACTCTTTCTACTTCATTGCTCTAGAGAGTCAATTTTAGAACATAGACAGCCAGTGCAAAGAAGAAGTGGAGACCAGGCTAGCCAGGTCCAGTCTGTCTCTTGTCAGGCTATATTCTGTTACTATATTCATTTTCTTTCTGTAAAATGTTTATTACACAATCACTGCATTTTTGGGGCAGAAAACGTTGATTGCTCACACAGTAGTCATCCCTTTCATCTTCTTTTCTGAGAAAGTCATCATTGCACATAGGAACTGAAATAATAATTACTTCCTTTCCCAGACTCTCCTGAAGCTAGGACACGGGAATGAAATTAATGTTGGCTGATGGTACATGAGAGGAAATGTTCTGTTACTTGCAATTTACAGAATCTTCATTTTAAAAAAGATTTGCAAATTATTTAAATCTATAATATTATCTTGTTAGATTTATTTACATGCATGCACTTGCACACATACATGTGAGCTCACACATGTGCGTACATATATATATATATACAAGGTCACTTGAAATCAATATTTTGTGACTTGTTCGTATAGTATTACTAACTTTCATTACAATTTAAAATTATTTTATCCCATTATTTTGGCCATGCAGTACTCTAATTTATGTCCAAATAGACCTATATGTAAGCAACTCTCTACTGTTGATCATTTAGCTTATTTCCAATATCGTAACTTACAAATAGCATTTTCATGACCATCTTTAAAACTAGAGTTATTTTTCCTTCGCACAATATATTAATTTTCACAAAACACTGCATTTATAATGGCATCACTTTGCCAAAGTTACTTTGGTATAGTTTTACACTTTATAAAGTGCTCTTGCATTCAATGTCTCTTTTGAGTTTCACAACTATTTCTTGAGGATGAGTGGATGGCTGTTATTAACTCTATTTTTTAGATGACAAAAAGGAAGTCAATTCAACTGAGGCTTACAATTGGATTGGCTTCCTTAAGAGCCAAGCTAGTATATAGCAAGTCAGGAGCTATTAGAGGCTTTTTTAAACTCGAAATTCTAGTGTCATACATCTTTCTTGTATTCCCATCTTCTTATCTGTAGGCCCAACTCCTTTGTTTTTGACAAAAGAAGACATATGTCTGTCTTTGAGTTGATTATAATTCAGTGGAGGAAAGTGGCAAGTAAATCGACATTTATATTATCATATGAAAAATGCAATAATTACAGAATGAAGGAGTGGCTCTTAAGTCATCCAGGAATGCTATGAAAAGCTTCGTAGGAAAGCTAAAATTTAAGGAGACATTTATTTCATATCAAGTTTCGAATTCTTATTGAGGTGTTTAAAGTTTCCTTCAGGCAATTATAACCTCACTGCATTTTCATCCTTTCTAAAACTTCTGTCACTCTCAATCCTACTCATCATTTCAAATCTTGTTCAAGGTTGATTGCTTTTACAAAACCAGGCTCAACTCCTATGGTTGTTCTTGGAAAGTACGGAATTCTCATAGTGTATTGGAGAAGACTGTAACCCTCATTCTGTAAAATTTTTCACTTTCTGATCAAAAGTCAAGAAACAACAGACTGCCTACTAGTATTAGTTATTATGCCTTGAATTAGGGATGTAGAGATATTTGTGGCATGGCCATTGCCAAGAGAAGGTTATTGTAATGATCCAGAAATAGTGGGCTGGTAGCCTTCTGATGAATTTGCTCTCAATGGGTCACTTTTACTTCCTTTCAACATATTTCTGTCTTTGTAACTCTCTGATGCAGTATGAATATTAAATAATAATTGCCTTGCTGGTAAATTTTCTTTTTTTGTGTGTATTGATTGATTGAATGGTTTGGTTTTCTTCTTCAATTTTTATGTTTGGTTCAGGGGTACATGTATAGGGTTGTTATACAGGTAAATTGCATATCATGGGGGTTTGGTATGCAGACTCTTTCATTACCCGGGTAATAAGCATAACACCCAATAGGAAATTTTTCAATTCTCTCTTTTCTCCTACACTTCACCCTCAAGTAGGCCCAAGTGTCTATTATTTCCTTCTCTCTGTCCATGTGTACTCAATGTTTAGCTCCCTCTTATAAGTGAGAAGGTGTATTTGGTTTTCTATTCCTGTGTTCATTTGCTTAGGATAATGGCCTCCAGCTCCATCTATGGTGCTGTAAAGAACATAATCTCATTCTTTTTATGGCTGCATAGTATTATATGGTGTATATGTACCACATTGTCTTTATCCAGTATACCATTGATGGACATTTAGGTTGATTCCATGTTTTTGCTATAGTGAATAGTGCTGCAATGAACATTTGTGTTCATGTGTCTTTGTGGAAGAATCATTTATATTTCTTTAGTATATGCCCAATAAAGGGATTGCTAGGTCAAATGAGTTCTTTGAGAAATAGCCAAACTGCTTTCTACAATATTTCTTCCATCAGTGTATAAGTGTTCCCTTTTCTCCACAATCTTGCCAGCATCTATTATTTTTTGACTTTTTAATAGTAGCCATTCTGACTGATGTGAAATGGTATCTCATCATGGTTTTGATTTGCGTTTCTCTAATGATTAGTGATAGCTTCTGTTGAAAAGTGTCTGTTCATGTCCTTTGCCCACTTTTTAAGGGCATTGTTTGGCTTTTGTTTGTAAATATTTTTTTGTTCCTTATAGATTCTGGATATTAGACCTTTGTTAGATTCATAGTTTGCAAATATTTCCCCCCGTTCTATAGGTTGTCTGTTTACTCTGTTGATAATTTATTTTGCTGTGCAGAAGATTTTTAGTTTAATTAGGTCCCATTTGTCAATTTGTGTTTTTGTTACAATTGCTTTTGGCATCTTTGTCATGAAATCTTTGCCAGAGTCTATGTCCAGAATATTCTTTTCTAGGTTATCTTCCAGAGTTTTAACAGTTTTAGGTTTTACATTTAAGTCTTTAATCCATCTTGAGCCAATTTTTGTATATAATGTAAGGAAGGGGTGCAGCTTCAGTCTTCTGTATATGGCTAGCCAGTTATCCCAGCAGCATTTACTGATAGGAGGTCCTTTCCCCATTGCTTGTTTTTGTTGACTATGTCAAAGATCACATGGTTGTAGGTGTTTTGGTGTTAATTCTAGGCTCTCTATTCTGTTTCGCTGTTCTATGTGTCTGTTTTTGTAACAGTACCATGGTGTTTTGGTTACTATAGCCTTGTAATATAGTTTGAATTCAGGTAATGTGATGCCTCCAGCTTTTCTGTTTGTTTGTTGGTTGGTTTCCCCCTTAGGATTTCCTTGGCTATTTGAGCTCTTTTTTTGTTCCATATGCATTTTAAAATGGTTTTTCCTAATTATGTGAAAAATATCATTGTTAGTTTGATAGGAATAACACTGAATCTGTAAATTGCCTTGGGCAGTATGACTATTTTAACAATATTTCTTTTTCCTATCCATGAGCTTGGAATGCTTTTTCTTGTTTGTATCATCTCTTATTTCTTTGAGCAGTGTTTTATGATTCTCATTTTAGAGATCTTTCACCTCCCTGGTTAGCTGTATTCCTAGGTATTTTATTCTCTTTGTGGCAATTTTGAATGGAATTGCATTTTTGATTTGGCTCTCAGTTTCGACATTATTAATGTATAGAAATGCTACTGCTTTTTGTACATTGATTTTGTATCTTGAAACTTGGCTGAAATTATTTTTCAGATCTAGGAGCTTTTGGCAGAGACTATGGGGTTTTCTAGGTGTTGAATCATATTGTCTGCAGAGATAATTTGACTTCCTGTCTTCCTATTTGGATGCCTTTTATTCCTTTCTCTTGCCTTATTGCTCTTGCTAGGACTTCCAGGACTGTGTTCAGTAGGAGTGGTAAAAGTGGACATCTTTGTCTTGTGCTGATTCTCAAGGGCAATGCCCATTCAGTATGATGTTGGCTGTGGGTTTGCCACAGATGGCTCTTATTATTTTGAGATATGTTCCTTCAATGCCTAGTTTGTTGAGGGTTTTTAACATGAAGGGATGTTGAATTTTATTGAAAGCCTTTTCTGCCATCTATTGAGATGATCACATGGTTTTTGTTTGTAGTTCTGTTTATGTGGTGAATCACATTTATTGATTTGCCTATATTGAAACAAACTTGCATCTACATACTGTAAAATCGAACACACAACTGGCCATGAAACAATTCTCGGTAAATTCAAAATAACCAAAATTATACCAAACATACTCTCGGACCACAGCACAATAAAAACTAAAATCGACACTAAGAAAATTGCTCAAAACCATTCCATTACATGGAATTAAACAACCTTCTCCTGAATGACTTTTGGGTAAACAATTAAATTAAGGAATAAAACAGAATATTTTTGAAACTAATAAGAATAAAGATACAAAATACCAGAATCTCTGGGACACAGCTAATACAGTGTTAAGAGCAGAGTTTATAGCTCTAAATGTCCACATTAAAAAATTACAAACATCTCAAATTAACAACCTAACATCATACCTACAAGAACTAGAGAAACAAGAGCAAACCAACCCCAGAAGACAAGAAACGACCTAATTCAGAGCTCAACTGAAAGAAATTGAGATGCAAAAAAACATACAAGAGATCAATGGATCCAGGAGTTGTTTTTTTTTGAGAGAATAAATAAGATTGAGAGACTGCTAGCTAGACTAATAAAAAAAGATAGACGATCCATATAAATACAGTCAGAAATGACAAAGGACATGTTACCATCAACCCCACAGAAATATTTAAAAATCCTCAGAGACTACTATTAACACCTCTATTCACATAAACAAGAATCCTAGCAGAAATGGATAAATTCCTGGACACTATACAACCTCCCAAGATTGGACCAGGAAGAAACTGAATCTATGAACAGACCAGTAACAAGTCCCAAAATTGAATGAATGGTAAAAAGCCTACCAACCAAAAAAAAGCTCAGGACCAGACAGATTCACAGCCAAATTCTACCAGATGTGTAAAGAAGAGCTGGTACCATCCCTACTGAAACTATTCCAAAAAGTTGAGGAGGAGAGACTCCTCCCTAATTCATTCTTTGAGGCCACTATTATCTTGATACCAAAACCTAGCAGAGACACAACAAAAAAACAAAACTCCAGGCCAATATTCTTGATGAGCATACATAAGTTATCTTAATCTCAAAAAAAAAAAAAAAAAATCCGAAGAATTTCACAACTAGAAAAAAAAAAAATCAGAAGGCTAAAGATATGCCACTCAGTGAAGAGAATGAAGTGAGCTAGAGAATGGAAGAATATCTTCAAATATGATACAATAAGAGGCTTCCTGAGTAGGTATTGATTGAGAAAAAGTCTACTGAATGAGCCGTGCTTTTGGAAGCCACTCATCCTGGGATCTCAGAGATATCTGCTATTATTTGGCAACACGCTGCTGTTGGAAATGATATGTAGCTTCATGTCAATAGACCTCACTGTAATTAAAATCAATCAAAGCATTCAGAGGATTTTGAGAACTTTACTGTGTTGTCATGAGATCTATGGCAACAGAGAAAAAGTATTTTGGTTGATAGATAAGCCACAGTCCTAGAAATATTACTCAAGAATTCAGGAGTTTTGGCACTGAAAACAAAGATACTTAAATCTATTGCTGAGGGGTATTTCTATAACTTGAATCTGAGTTGCCAAACCATTATGGAGGGCCAAAAGACAGATCAGTTATACAGACCATTAAAGATTATGCTGGAAAATGTAAATTAAAAAAACATCTACAGAAAGTTTTGTATTATGGAGGACCTGACCTGTCCACACAGAGAACCACAATCTAGCAAGGAGAGTCTCTAGGGCCAGTGGCTAGCAAAATGAAGTTTCATATATTTTAACATAATCATGGGTAGGATAATACATCCCCTTTGCCATATTGTATTGGTTAGATGAAATCACAGTGCCTCCCCCACCCCACCAAGTCAAGGAGAGGGGATTGCATGAAACTGTGAACAAAAGACAGAATTCATAAATACCGCCTTAGGTTCTGTCTGCCTTTGAAAGGAGTAAAAAAATTAGTAATTTCATATGGATAAATTGAGCTCAAAAATTGCTCCATTTCTAGTTCTTGGTCTCAGAAACTAGTAAAACACTTCGCCCTCCAGTTATATAATCTGTGCTTTTTACCTGATTATAAAATCGTAGTCTTGTATTTTTCAATTAAGACAGCTCAACCAAAACATTGGCTCAGATGCCATTATCAGTATGTAGCTAAACTATATCTAAGCCTTGAGGTGAATAGGTATTTTTATGGCAATTATTCCACTGAGGGTGTTTCTAAAATTTATGTGAACTCCACTTATTAATTGCCTATTGTTGTATAACGTATCATTAGAAATAAATGGCTTAAAAAATATATATATATTTTATCACATCTCATATTCAGTAGGTTGGGCTTAGCTGGTTGGTTCTTCTGCTGGGGTCACCTGGGGCTACAGTTATCTAGCTGCTTGCCTGGGGTTGAATGGTCCAAGAAAACTTCACTCACATGTCTGATAATGGATGCTGATTATTGTGGAGACTGCTGTGTCCACATGGTCTCATTGTTTCACTAATGCAAATACAGAAGTTGCAAGGCCTCTTAAGGCCCTGCTGAGAAGTTGCACAAAATCACTTCTGTATTCTACTGGTCAAGGCATATTACATGGTCAGAAGAAAGTCACAGGTTGGAGAAATAGACTTCTTGATGGGAGGAACTAAAAATAACTTGAGGCCAATTTTAATTCAAATTCTTATAGCTAGATTTGAAACCAAGTTCTAATGAGGTTCCATTCAGCTGTTTAAACAATTGTCAAAATAGAAAAAGGAGTTTAAATACATCCTTGATTGAACCAAGGAAACTAAAATGAGAATACTGACCTATTCATTAATCATTATGAAAATATTTTGTTTTGCTAGATGCACCGGCTCTGGGCTGGTGCTGGGCGTTGTCTGCACAGAATCCTGTGATGTGAACTGTCTATAGCTCTCTCGGCCATGGACACCAGTGCATGTTCAGTGGAGGTGGCAGATGGTGCAATGGACTCCGTGAGGGTCCTTAGCTTTGGTGGTTTAATGCTCTATTTTTGTGCTGGTTGGCCTCCTTCCAGGAGGTGGCACTTTCCAGAAAGCATCAGCTGTAGTAATGTGGAGAGGGACCAGCAGTGGGCGGGGCCCTAGAACTCCCAAGATTAAATGCCTCTTGTCTTCTGCTACCAGGTGGATAGGGAAGGACCAACAGGTGGGGGCGGGGCTAGGCATGTCTGAGCTCAGACTCTTCTTGGGCGGGTCTTGCTGTGGCTGCTGTGGGGGATGGGGGTAAGATTCCCAGGTCACTGGAAGTGTGTACCTAGGAGGATTATGGCTGTCTCTGCTGAGTCATGCAGGTTGTCAGGGAAGTGGGGTTAAGCCGGCAGTCACAGGCCTTACCCTGCTCCCACGCACAACAAAGGGCCTTACTTCCACCGTGCCCTCTTCTCAACAGCCCAGAGTATTTCCAGGCAGAGGGCGAGACAGGCTTGAAAACTTGCCTGAGGCTATCCTCCTCTCAGCTGCGAGAGAAAAGGGCTTTAGTTCTTCCCCCGCCTTTGTAGTCTGCACACCTGATTCGTGCCCTCCCCTGAGGCACGAATTACAGCTTCAAAATACTTTCACATGCATGTACTTTCCTTCTCACCCTGTTCAAATTGTCACAAAGTTCAGCCAGAAAATTCCTTCTCTCTGTGGAGTTTTACCCACTGCTCCTCTGGCCACCCTCCCAATGGATCCCTGTGGTGCCAGCAGAAATGGGCTGCTCGGGGGGCCAAGCAAGCTCCCAGGGCCTTTCTGCTGCTTTCTCTACCCCTGTATTTCGCTCAGCTCTCTAACTTGACTCAGCTCCAGGTAAAGTTGGAAACCTCCCACAAACAGACCTTCAGCTTCTCTAGTGGGGGTGTGTGTTCGGGAGAAGAGGGTCTACCTTTCCCATGTCCGCAGTTGGGGCACTCACAGTATTTGGGGTGTCTCCTCGGTCCTGCAGGAGCAGCTCGCTTTCTTCAGAGGGTCTGTGGGTCCTCTCAGGATTGCTGGTTTGTTCTTGCACTGAATCTAGAGCTAAAATTCACAATGCAGGCCTCCACAGGCTGCTCTGTCTGGAGCTGCAATCTAGTCCTGCCTTCCATCTGCCATGATCCTCTGAAACCCTATCTAAATGTTTTTTAAAAATCACATTAAAAAAAAACAGAAAAGATTGGAAGTTTTTTTTCAAAGTGTTAGTGTGACTTTTTCTGATGGGATAAACTAGCAAAAGCACGAAGGGCATTGTAAAACAACCAAAAAAACCGATTTTTTTTTTGAATCTTCAGTATGTGCTTTGCTAACCCTCCACAGATTAAACTGACTGTGACTCACTGTTCCTGTATCTCTTTTACTTCAATTTCCTATGTCCCTAATTATGGCTTCAAGGGAGAGGTAAGTGATCCTGGTAGTGTCACGCCCGTCCGTGTGAAGAGACCACCAAACAGGCTTTGTGTGAGCAACAAGGCTGCTTCTTTCACCTGGGTGCAGGCAGGCTGAGTCCGAAAAGAGAGTCAGCAAAGGGTGGTGGGATTATCATTGGTTCTTCTAGGTTTTGGGGATAGGCGGTGGAGTTAGGAGCAATGTTTTGCAGGCAGGGGGGTGGTGGGGAGAATTACAAAGAAACTTCTTAAGGGTGGGGGAGATTACAAAGTACACTGATCAGTTAGGGTGAGGCAGAAACAAATCACAATGGTGGAATGTCATCAGTTAAGGCTATTTTCACTTCTTTTGTGGATCTTCAGTTGCTTCAGGCCATCTGGATGTATACGTGCAGGTCACAGGGGATATGATGGCTTAGCTTAGGCCAGAGATAATTAAAAACTGCAGTGAGATACAGAATTGTGTTAAGAAGAGATTATCAAAGAATAGGGATTTTTTTTTTTTTTTTTTTTGAGACGGGGTTTCGCTCTTATTGCTCAGGCTGTAGTGCAATGGCGTGATCTTGGCTCACTGAAACCTCTGCCTCCCCAGTTCAAGTGATTATCCTGCCTCAGCCTCCAGAATAGCCGGGATTACAGACATGTGCCACCGTGCCAGGCTAATTTTGTATTTTTAGGAGAGACTGGGTTTCACCACGTTGGTCAGGCTTGTCTCGAACTCCTGACCTCAAGTAATCTGACTGCCTCGCTCTCCCAAAGTGCTGGAATTACAGGCGTGAGCCACCACACCTGGCCAGAATAGAGAAATTTTCATGATGCAATAATAAGTACTTAAAGAACATTGAAAAACAATGGTTTTTTAAAAGATGGGATATGAAAAATCAATGAATTTTCAGTTGTATATATTTTAAGCTATGTTTGTCAATATATCATAAACTGTTACATAAGTTCCTCCAGTTTCTAAAGTTACACTTGGCAAACTATAGCTCATGGTCCAAATCTAGCCCACTCTATGCTTTTATCTATAAATTTTTGTTGGAACACAGCCACATCCATTTATTCATGTATGTTGCATGGCTGCTGTTGCTCTACAATGGCAGAATTGAGCAGTTTTAACAGAGACCAAGTAACCTACACAACCTCAAAAATTTCCTATCTAGCTCTTTACAGAAAAGTTTGCTGACACCTTTTCTTGGTCCTTAGATTTCCTCTGGCTGGGCCAGTGAGAACAAAAGTAGCAAATAAACACAGGAGACATTTGTGGTTTAGTGGGAAGAAGATTTTTTATCAGAAGATTTTTTATTGTCAAAAGTTTTGGGTTTAGATTTTAGCTGGGCGTTTGCTGGCTGTGCAACTCTGGACAAGTTATTTAACCTTGGGATCTTTAATTTCTAAATCCCTTTAACTTTTATCTCTGACATTAGGATGAAAGATGGTAAATATTCTTGAACAATTATGTGAACTGCAAAGATGCAGTACATTTGTGAACTGCTATTAATTTTAGTAATCATCTAGTACTATTGACATATATAATATTATAGTATATAATATATACTAGTAGAGACAGTGTTTCATCATGTTGGTCATGACTGGTCTTGAACTCCTGACCTCAGGTGATCCACATGCCTTGGCCTCCCAAAGTGCTGGGATTACAGGCATGAGCCACAGCACCTGGCCACAAAATGTTTCTTTTGCCATTGACATACGTGTCAGTTTTATTCACTCATTAATGCATTGATTCAAACAAATATTGTTGAGTAGCTGTCTTATAAGACACCACATATATATATATATATATATATATATATGAAAAATCTTTCCACAGTCTTTGTAGAATTGCAGTTCCTTGTCTTCCTAGAGTAAGGTATGGCTGCAGAGCTTGCTTTGGCCAGTGGAATGGGAATCAAAGTGATTTGTGTCACTTAGCAGAAGGAGCCGTTTGGTAGGATTTTGGAGCACATTAGTTAAAAATTAAGGAAATCCAAATTGTGTTAATTTTAGTTAATAATAATGCATCAATATTCATTGGTTGTGACAAAGATACTTTAGTTATGTAAGATGTTTACAATAAGGAAAACAGTGCATGGTTTATGAAAACTCTCTGGACTATCTTCACAACTTTTCAGTAAATTGAAAGCTACTCTAAAATTAAAAGTTTATTTAAAATATTATCTTGATAATTCCTAGGGAATCATACACTTTCTGAGTAATAATTAGGGTTTTTAGGGTCATGTCAAGGCTTAGAGCAAAATTTTTGTGTGTGTGTTTTTTGAGACAGAGTCTTGCTCTGTTGCCCAGGCTTAGGAGCAGTGGCACGATCTCAGCTCACGGTAGCCTCTGCCTCCTGGGCTCAAGTGATTCTCCTGCTTGAGGCTTACAGGTGCATGCCACCACGCCCAGCGAATTTTTGTATTTTTAGTAGAGACAGTGTTTCATCATGTTGGCCATGACTGGTCTTGAACTCCTGACCTCAGGTGATCCACATGCCTCGGCCTCCCAAAGTGCTGGGATTACAGGCATGAGCCACAGCACCTGGCCACAAAATGTTTCTTTTGCCATTGACATGTGTCAGTTTTATTCACTCATTAATGCATTGATTCAAACAAATATTGTTGAGTAGCTGTCTATAAGACACCACATACCAGACACTGTGCCAAACACAGGAGATAGGTTAATGAACAGTTTATAGGATTTAATTAAATTTAATCTTTTATCTTTATTTGACCAAAAAAAATGACCCTTGGGCTATTCTAAATTATATTTGCTTTTATTCTACTACTATTAATATAAAATATTTATGGATAAAATCATCAGGTTTTAATGGGTGTTCATATTTAATTCAGGCATCTCTATAACAGGCGTTCTTTTATATTTTCTTCCTTCCCAAAATAATCGATATAAACCTCAACTGGCTGTCTTGGCTCAAAGACAGAATGCAGAGATCCTTGTTAAGAGATGAAGATGTAATGCAGAAGGAGGGAGCGCAAAACAATGCAGGAGGATGCAAACCAATGCAACTCCCTGGTGATAGTGTGTAACTGACCACAGCCTTATTGATGAATATGTTGAAGACAGACTCAACCTTCTTACGTTGAGTGACTTTTAAACAGAGATCCCAGAATAGTAAAGACCAGAGAAGTGAACTTTGAACAATTGCAGACTAAAGGATTGAGAATTCTCTGCAATCCTTAATGTGTGCTCTAATACCTGAAAACAGGTCTGTCTATGCAAAAACAATTGAGGTAGAGAGGAATGCAGCAGAATGTGAAAAGTAGAAGAAATTGACAGGGTTTTAATTCTTAGTGCTGAGAAATTTGACATTGTTACTCCTATATGCTTTTTATACTTTGTTTTGTGAATACATACCCCCTCACCCAGAAAGACACACACACACACACACACTTAGGATAATCCTATAGCAAACTTTGTAAAATTCTCAATAGTGTGACATTCAGTCAGTCTAAAGTAAAAAGTTTCTTCATGAAATATTCTACACACACACACACACACACGCACACACACACGCACACATAGACATGAAGGCCCAGTGGAATGAATCTGACAGTTTCTTTAAACCTGTCATTTAGGTACGCCAGATAATGAAAGTGCTGTGTGGTTTTATACGCTTTCTCAGAACAGCACGATGAGTTTAGAAGTACTATTCCCATTTACAGACAAAGAATCTACTTCATATATGTTAAACAAACTCTCCAATATAATGCAACTCATTAGCATTGGATTTAAATTCAAACCCATTTTGCCAATGCATACAACCAAGATTCTGATCATCAGAGTAGGCAAAATTAATTTTGATCCCTGTGTCTCCTTTGGAATGCACCATTAGTCAGAATTGTTCCTGTATGGTATACTGAACATAAAATACATATATTCTAACCAGTAAAGCTAATCATGATGGACTGGTTGGAGACAGTGGAGAGTATAATTCTTTGCTGTGGTTGCTCTTGACATATTAATGTCTTTAACCTGGAATGCATGGGATGAGGCTGAATGGAACCACTGGACCAAGACAGTACTTCCTTGTGAAACAGCAACTACAATAGAGTTAGTAGAATGGCGTATGGGACGTACAGTTGCCTACCTACCTGCCTGCCTGCCTGCCTTCTACCTCCCTCCCGCTCTATCATCTCTCCCCTCTCCTCCCTCTCCTCTTTTCTCCTTCCTTCTCCTACTGTCTCCTCTTCTCTCCTCCCCTCTCCTCCTCACCTCTTCTCTCCTCCTTTCTCCTGTCTCCCCTCACCCCTCTCTTCCCTTCCCCTCCCCTCTTCTCCTTTCCTTTCCTTTGTTTGCTTTCATCTTCCCAATCTACTACTTCTGTTATCCTATCTCATCTCCAGTTTACTAATTTTTCTGAAATTTTATATTTGAAAGGTATCAAACATTAATATATGGAGCACATTTTGAATGGGTTAAATAATTATAACAAAATAAACAACTGAGTAGCCAACACTCACCCAACAGTTTTGTATCCAATTTTTACCCTTCATTTTTTCCTTTGAATTTTCTGAATGTTGCTTTCTTTCCTTGCTTTCTTCTATCGTTTTACCATCTACTTGTGTATCTCTATTTAATAGATAGGTTTTGGTTGGTTTTTACTCTTGTTTGAATAGGTTAATCATGCTTCTTTAGCCAACATTAAATTTTTAGACTCATCCATGTAAATATGGATCAATTCTTGTTTCCTATGTTTACTATTTTGTCTTATGAATACATCACAGTTAACTCATTCAGCTGGGCTGATCATTTAGGGGTTTACCTGGTATTTTACTAATATTAATACTATCACTGGAAATATTCTGCTGCTTGTCTCCTGATTTAGAGCACATGTTTTAGGTTTATCTAGAACATGCACTAAAGGGAGAAATTGTTGTATATTAAGACATGAAAATATTCAAATGTATTAGGTAATTTTATTTTCTCCCCCAAAGTGATTGCACCAATTTATTATTCTGGTGGTGGGTAATAGTTTTCATTGCTCTACATACTCATCATCATCCTAATTTTATAGCTGTATAATTTTGCTAATCTTGTCTAGGTAAAATATTAACTTAGTGGTTTTAATTTGTATTTATCTGATAAGATGATTGAGTAACATTCCATATGTTTATGATAATTTTGTTTCTACTTCTGAGAAATGCCTATTTATGTCTTTTCTCTATTTTATTTTCATCTCTTTCTTTTTAATAAATAGGAATTCTTTATTTATTCTTAACATAAGATGTCTGTCAATTATATTTGTTGCAAATATCTTCTTCCTTCATGACTTGTGTTTTTCACTCTTTGTGGTATCTTTTGATGATCAAGAGCCTGTGTTTTTAATTTTAATGTGGTTACATTTATCAGGCTTTTCCCTTATGTTTCATGTTTTTTTATGTCCATTATAATTTCTTTAAATATTACTTTTGGGCGGTTTGTTTCTGGTTTGTGGAATTGTGTTTCTCTGTCACAGGAGTAATACTTACCCCACTAAAGCCTACTTAAACTTAGTCTTCAAGTTTTTCTTTCAATTTAATCATTCTCAAATGTTGTTCTGACCTTCTCTTTTCCATCTTCCCATCAGAACTCTCTTTGTGAGCTAGTACCATAACTAATTGAAAATTATCCTACACACCTCCAATGTTGAAATTAATAATTACGGCATATTGGTTTATATTTCAGCTCCATCCACCAGTTTTACCTCACATATGATATACTTCCTGAAAGGTCAGGGTCTTCAGAACTCTTTTTGCTTGTCAACCTTGTGACCTGAAATCACAGCAATCAGGCTCTGTGAGTTCCTCATCTCATCTGTGAAGAAATATTTTGAAAAAAGTAAAAAGAAAGAATAAAAGAAAGATTTTCTTGTTAACCCCACACAGAGATACAGTCCTTACTGTAGTCAGATCCACATCAAGATGCCATCCTGTGCTCTGATTTTTAGACATATTTGAATGGATTGTTTACCTTAAAAATGGTGCAACTAAATAACTTCAGGTTTCCATCCAGCCATGCAATGTGGCTCTTGGCCCAGACTTGCTCCTAACCACAAAAATCTCCCACAAAACAATAGATGCACAGAGATAATTTGCAATCTTTATAAAAGATACAACTAAGCTTCTAAATATTTTTCTCCTTTTTATGAAGTGCAAAGCAGTGTTCTAGAGAAATCATTGAATTACAATTGAGAAGACGTATATTCTAACCTTAACAGTCATATTAGAATTTCTCTGTGCCTTAGTTTTCTCATCTACCAAATGAGGGTATTGAGTAACATATATATAAATACTTTGCAATATACATATTTACTGATTTAACACTGTTTCTGGAAATAAAGACCCTATAGTTTCAATTGGCCAGTCAACATACATCCTTCTTATTTGTTAAGCAGATTTATTCTGGGGGAGGGTCAGTAAAGCCCCTCAAGCTCCTGATATTTTGGGATAGGGAATGAAGGTAGTTCACCAGGTTTACATATAACCGAGCCCAGTTTCTTACTCCACATATTTCTCATTGACTTTATTTACTACCAAAACAATTAATTCTGTGACGCTTTATTTTCTAATCATATTTTCATGGCATTAGTCAGTGGGCTCAGATAAAAACTTAATTATTTTCAGTATCAGTTTTCTTTGACTATAAATTGATATACCAAATTTCAGATTCAGTGTCAATGAAGGAAGGATAGTAGTTCCCCCTTACTCATGTTTCAAGACTCCCAGTGAGTGCCTAAATCTGAGGATAATACTGAACCCTATATATACTATGTTTTTCCCTATACAAGCATACCTATGATAAAGTTTCATTTATAAATTGAACACAATAAGAGATTAACAACAATAACAAAATTGAACAATTATAACAATATGCTGTAATGATAGTTATGTGAAGATCATCTCTCTCTCGAAACACTATAATATTTTTGGATAGCAGTCAACCACAGATAACTGAAACTGGAAAATGAAGCCATGAAAAAGAGAAGACTATATTATCTGCCTCCTAAAGGCAGAATAATGAGGCGTAACTAGAAATTCTAATTAACTTTGTCAATTTAAATATATACCCTTAAGTATATAGCATGTAGTAAGGTATTCAATCAAACACTGTGACCATTACTCCAAATAAACTGTGAGTCTTCTCACAAAATTGTCTTAGACTCCAATGTCATTTTTAACAGGCTTATAATGTAAACATCATTTTTAATGGTATGTGTCATATTTGGAAATAGATTCAAAGTATCTCAGCATAAAGATAGGCCGATGACCTGGCTAATATCATTTTGGGTCAAAAATAAGGTGAGATTGCAAAGTAAGGATTAAGGACTGTATGGATGATAACTGACTTTGAAGACAGTTTACAAAAGAAGAGGTCAGCTATGTTTAGAGAAATTACATGATGTTCTTGCCCAAATCTTTCTTTTTAAGTCTTCACCATCTTGATAAATGGCACACTGTTAATTGTTAACAAGTCACAAGCTATACTTATTTTATTTATGTATGTGTTTGGTTACTGGTATATTTTCAGTCTAGTTCCCTAACATATGTCTTCTTTGAGGAGTGGGATCTTGTTTGTTATGTTTCCTGTTGTCATCATAAAATAGGTATCAAAACATCTTCACTAAATAGGAAAGTCAATAAGATTTTGGTTTCGTGGGCACCCAATATCTCTTTTCTTATCTTCTTTCTGGTACTGTGGAGGGGGTTGGAGCAGTCTTCACACAGCATTCCTATGCAGTTATTGGGCCATTTCCCCAAAATTTCTTCTTACTCATTGTTAAGGCTGTGTCTGATCATCTCCATCCAGATAGACAGAATGGACTATCCACGAAGTTTCAGGAGGCTTACAACTCATGTCAACGTTGAAATGTGAAGAATCAATTGCCACCAAGAGTTTCAGCCTTTAGACATAGGCCAATGATTCCAGATATCTATTGCAATGTAACAAGCCATCACAGAATATAGTGGCATAAAGCAACAATGTAGTTTAATCTCTCCTGGTTCTGGAGGGGTTGGGGGCTCAGATGGATATTTCTCATTTGGTGTTTCCCATATTTCCCATGGAGATGTAATGAGGTTGCAGCTGGGGCTTGAGTCATTTAGTGGCTTCTTAAACACATCTGGTGCTGGGCCAGGATGGCTAGAACAGCTGGGATCTGGTGAGATCTCGCTCTCTCTCTCCCTCTCACTCTCTCTATCCCTCTCTCCCTCTATCCCCCTCTCCCTCTATCCCCCTCTCCCTCTATCCCCCCTCCCCTTCTCCATCTCTCTCCCTCTCTCTCCCTCTCCCTCTCTCTATCCCTCTCTCCCTCTATTCCCCTCTCCCCCTCTCTCCCTCTCCCCTTCTCCGTCTCTCTCCCTCCCTTCCTCTCTCCCTCTCTCTCCCTCTTTCTCTCTCTCTCTCTCCATATGACTTCTGTACATTTCTAGTATGGTGGTCTCAGGGCTCCAACAGAGAATGCTCCAAGGAAACGGAGTTGCCAATATTCAAGAATTGGTCTGAAAGCCAATCTAGTGCTGTGCCCACAATAGTCTATTAATTAGAATGAATCACATATCATATCCAGATTCAGAGTAGGAGGAGTGTCATTGTAGTTGGCTTCTTATTGGGTTTACAACAAAAGTGGGGCAATCTGCAACTGGATGGTTACTCAATGCATAGAGCACAGGTTGGGGAAAGGACAAAGGCTGACAATAAGTGTCTGGCGATGGTAAGTATTTCTACTTTAATCTGAAATATTACCTAAGAAATCAATAAGTTTTAGTAGCTAAATTATCAAAATCTGAAGGGATTTTATTTGAACCTTTTAATTATAAACGAAATACGCATCTGTACAAAAGTCTGTTCACTTATGCTTAATTCCAAACCTGAAATCTAGGTTTCCAATAGTTTTTTCCACAGTGAATTTTTAGAAATCTAATTTTGACTGATGTATGGTGGGAGAAATAAAATACGATGCTTGATTTGAAAAGGGTTACTTGCCAAATAATCCCAAATGAAGTAAGCTAGCTAGCCTGTATTCCTGAATTATCTTTCAACCAACACTTTTTATTTATTCTCTAGGTAATTTGAGAATGTCTTAAATTTGAGAGCTGAGAAAGATCTACTCTTTGGTACAGCTATAAAAGTCAATGTTTTTTATTATATTATGACTATATATTTATTTATTAATGGTTTGTAATGAATATATTGGTTTACTTCAGTAAATAGGCTACATTTCCTTGTAATGTAATGTTACCTTTGGATGCTATGTAAGGAAAGCTTCTAAAGTGGCAACCAAATAGGCATTATACACATAGGAATGCTGAGAATTGGCTAAAATGCAGACTTATATATAGCCATCAACCTTTCTCATAGACTCAAAAATGTGCAGTTATCAAGTCAACTGTGGAGGAGGGGATTGAGTCATCAGCAGCAGTTGAAACAATCTGTTCATTGGCAGTTGCAGCTGAGAAACTCTAATCTCCCTGCCAAGCACCTCATGCCATCTAGGTATTCAGCTTGGCACCAAGGGAGATGGTTCTGTGAGTTCACCTCATTGCTACGAAAGGAATGGCTTGTAGTGAACCTTGACTTCAGACCTGGAAGATCTGCTCAGGGACAGCCTTCAAGTCCAAATTCTAATGTGTGTCAGAACGTTGGGATATCTTGTTAAATTGCAGATTCCAACTTAGTAGACCTGGATTGGTACTGAGATTTGCATTTCTCAAAAGATCCCAGGTAATGCTGATGTGGCCAGTCTGCAGAGCACCTGTTGAGTTGCATGACTATAATTAATACCTGTTGAGTTGCATGACTATAATTAATATATCCCTTTATTGAACTGTTACAATTGTGATAAAACTTGAGACTGAACTGAAGTAATATTTTATTCTAAATTTCTTATGAGCTAAGACAGCAGTCTCATTATGGAAATTGAATAAATCATAGATAAAGTTCAATAATTCTAAAGCTAATAAGAATTTACCAATTGTTTCATAGATTAGTTGAAATTAAGAAAGATGGCCCAGCTATTAAGTAACAAGTGTTAAAAGAAAACTTCAGACAAATTAAATTTAATGGAGTTTAATTGAGCAAGACAAAAAAAAATTCACAAATCAGGCAGCCTCTAGAATCACAGCAGATTCAGAGAGACCCCAGGGATGCCTCATGATCAGAACAAATATATGGACCAAAAAAAAAACAAAAAAAAACGAAGTGATGTACAGAAATCAGAAGTGATGTGTAAAAACAACTGGATTGGTTACAGACTGAGATTTGTGTTTGCCTTATTTGAACACAGTTTGAACACTCAGCAATGTATGAGTGGTTGAAGTATGGCTGCTGGGATTTGCCAAGATTCAGCTATTGTTACAGACACATACTCCTAAGTTAGGTTTTCAATCTTGTCTATTAAGTTAGGATACATTTTGTTCACAAGAACTCAAATATAGAAGTGAGGAATCCTTCTCAGGCCATATTTAGTTGACTTTCACACAAGTCATGAAAGTGCCATGCATTTGTTTTCTAAACTGTCACCAGTGTGGTCTAAAGTGGCTAGGTACCTTGAAAAGAAACTATCAAATTGTATGAGATAGCACTAAAGGACTGACGATATCCATGACAATTTTCCATAGAGCTGATCACAAAGGTAGTAACAAAAACATAGAATCATTATGAAGATATGTTTAGAACATTGAAATATTTTACCCTGATTATAAAGAACTCATTTGTGTCATTTTTATGATAAAAATCCAACCTCAAAAAATAGATATCACATACCAACTTTCTTGTTTTGGCAAACTACTCATAGAGCTCTCTGTTACAGAAGGAAATTGAGCATGAGATAACAAGTGTCCACCTAGCCATGCATAGCTGTTAGATTATTTCTCATACATACCCTTTGTGGTGGGTTAAGCGTAACATAGCCTCAAGCTAGCTGTCACTCTGCCCCCTAATTACATGAGAAAATTGACTGGCAGAGAAGAAAGAGTACAGGACTTTACATTAAGGGGTTAATAAGGGGTGGTGTGTGTGTATGTGTGTTTATAAAAAAATTTTTTTTTTTAAAGAAAAGACTGGAATATGAAGTCAATCACAGTAAATCAAGAGAAGAGGTGACTGGGAGACTTTTCACAACTGGCTTGAGGAAAGGGAATTTTTTCAGCAAGTTTTAGAGGAGAGTCAGTCATTTGGTTGAGTGCATGATTTTCCCAGAGAGGGGCTGAGGAAATAAACCCCTAAGCTGCCCAAGCCTATCCAGAACAATCCTCAGCTTTGGCTACTTGAAATGGATCTGGTCTTAGGACTATTATTTCAAAGTACAGGAAAGGGAACTTGCTTCCAAATAATACTTCCTCTCCTATTATGAATGCTAGCCTTTCATCTGACATTGAGACACAAATTGCAAATGCCAATGCCCCTGATAATAGCTGTCGTATTTTACTTCAGTATTTAATTTAAGTTAGTATTTCCAAATTTATTGAGGAGTACAATGTGCCTGTTACTGTGCGAGGTACCACAGCCTAGGAGTAACTGAGATATGCTCTTAATCTAGAGCATCTAAAAGCAAAGCTCAGAGAAAGGATAAAACCGCTGACACTATATTTGGAAATAGGCTATATTGATGTGCTAAGGAAAAATAAAAGTAAAGCAAGTAAGGATGAAATTCTCTGAGTTACGCTGCTGGCCACATCCTTACTATAAGACTCAAATAAAAACCACTGGATGTTCGCAAGGAATATCTTCTAGCACAAAGAACTTTATCTGGAGGGGCTACATAGAAAACTGCATCTCAGAGTAGTCCACAGGAAAGGAAGAAAGATTTATATGCCCGGATCCCTCTCATCTTCTGCTTTACATTGGTCAGGATTTGCCCCATAGAGGCCTCGTTCTTTTAAACTTCCTAGTCATATCTTCTGATCCCTTTAGTGGCCACTCAGTAGGGTAGATCCCATGTCCCTAGTGTGATGTTTCACCTAAGTCCAAAGAAGGACACATGGTATGAATATATGAATAAAGTTCAACCTGAGGCTTAAGAGTGCTGGAACAAATGGCAGTGGTTCCGTATGGGAGGCAGGTGGTGTCTGATTATAGAAAAATGAGGTGGTCAAAGACATCCAAGGTGGAACAATTGGCTGTATTTAACAGAGTAGATGCTTTGCTAAACCACAGCTCTAGCTCTCCAATAGAGTTTGTCTGGCTGCTATACTACATTATGAGACACATTTTAAAATTTATTTATGAATTTTTCAGAGAGAATAAAGACAACTTCATTCCTTCCAAAAAAGGAAAATTACAAGTCCAATCAGATTCAAGACCACTTTACCACCTTCAATACCTTACCTAGTTATCATCTCCTGGAGGCCTAAGGTGATAAAATACTACAAAAAGCTCCAGTGCCTGCTCATGAGTTGGTTCTAAGACTGTAGGTATTCATTAGATCCTTCCTCTATGACCTACTTCAGATTCTCCTTCCTCTCAGGCAGTGCTCTGGTGTTTAACACATCCTGAAGGCAGCTGATTGTCCCTCAGCTGTGCATTAGCTGAACCATCAACAAACTGTTCTATTATTCTGTCAGTCCAGCTGCTTCTGTGTGATTTTGTATGTGGTCGTGGGCCCATTGTTGAATCTTGTTAATAAAAGTATACTTTACCCCAAGGCAATGTTATGTGGCAGAACACACTTATGAATAAGGCGTTTAGTAAGAAAAACCCATATATAAAGTATGGATTGAATGATCTAAAGGAAAATGGCTGCCCATTCTAAAGTCATCATATTGCTGGCTGCTCCTTTTGAGGAATGCTGTTTAAGTCTCTGCTTCTGGCCACTTGGACATTTTATAGTTCCCACAGTGGTGTAGCAGACTTAGGTGCGATAGAAACCTGGACCATCTGTTTATGCACTTATTAATGCCTTTCATAGCCATTTGAGTCTTCTCTCAAATGCATTACTTCTATGGCATGATGGATTTGCTGCTGTGCATACTCAATGTTAGGACTTGACAGATCGAATAACACCTAGGTCATCATGGGCAGCTGAGTGTTACATAGTCATTTGATATTCCATGTCCAGGTGCTTCAATTTCTGTTAGCACATCAGGAGACATATTGCAAAAGAAAACTTGTTTTCTACTGTAGAAAGCATGGCTTTGCTCTGAAACTACAGGTCTGCATTGTGACTTTCTTATTGGGGCTTTTTAGGGAATTCTTACAGCATTCTTATCCAACACAGATACATTTTAAACTATCAGATATGCTAGATCATATTGCTCAAGAGGCAGAGTAGCCTTCAAACTAGCAGCTTGCCATGTTACCCAATAACATGATATGGTAGTCTTCCTGAGTGCAGTATCTGTCACTTCTAAAATCTAAAAAGGCTAATTGAAGGTGATAAGAAGTACAAGGTATAGAAACTCATTTGTCAGAGGAGATTACTGACATGCCCCAGACCAATGGACCCTTAAAATTTTAATCAGTGTAGAATGCATGTCTTACTAGGTCATCTAGGCTTTTCATTGGATTCAATTAGCTTGATGTCTATATAGTGGGCCAACATAAGACTCAAAAATCATTTGACCATAGATGTATGTTGTGTTGGACTACTCACTAACCTCTCATTGGACAGAGATTATGAAAGGTAATATGTAATACAATGAATAAAATTTTGTTTCTCCTATGCTTTAAGATGTTATTTTTCCCTGTCCTTAGGGTGGAGTTATTTTGTTTTTGCCCACAAACTTTGGTGAGTTCTCAAGGTGAGTGAGAAATATTAATAAATTCAGTAAGAATAAGTTGATCTAGAAATTGGGACATTGTGGTTTCAGAGAAAATGTTTAAAATCCAGTGACAGAAGGTTATGTATACATTCTGGTTATGATATGGCACTGAAGCTCTATGAACCTCATACTATTTATCAGCAAAATGGAGATATATTACATCCTTGGTCACAATTTAGAGTTCATGTTGATCACAGAACATGATTTGAACACTGAAGAAGTATTCGAAAATTTAAAAGCATGCTAGGCATAAAATAGATTGTAACTTGGTTACTAAATCACCCATGCTAGATTTCCTCTCACTGGCTCCAGCTATATCTTTGTCTCTTTGTCTAAGAACAACCCATCACTTGTTCTATGAGGGCATTGCTTGGATTAAATGGGGCTAATGTGAGGTTATTGCTTATGTTCGGAAATGTCCATCATATGGCGGCCACATCACTTTGACTAGTCAGGTGACTCATGCTCCTAAATGGGAAAGTCATTTGTGCCATTAGAATTCTGTATAGAGGCAGAGTCCTCATACAGTTATTGACTACTCATAGGCCACAGACAGGAAAACAGAACAACACTTAGGTGTTTAAGTGTTCAGGAAAGTGTTCCCTGTCCTAGGGACCTTTCTGCCTCGTGGAAGAAAACCAGGACCTACATAGCAGTAGTAGATCCAGAAGGAAGATGACATGCTGGAAATTAAAGTCAGTATATTTATATTTATAGTGCTGTTTAGCTTTTTCTTTTCTACTCTTATAGTTCTTTTCTTCTCTTCCAATGATGATCTAAGAATAATAAAGAAGTCAAGTTACAAAATTGGTTCCAAAGACACAAAGTTCAATGGTAAGAAGATAGGTAAATTAGAGAACTGTGTACATCTTCCCTGCTTCCCTCCACTGAGGACAGGCTGATCTCCTAAAACTAGGTAACATTCACTCCACTAAGGAGGTAAGCGACCCTCCATGTGGTATCTGGAAGACAGTGGGCTCAGGGGTCAAGTGGAAATTCCTTTTTTTTCCTTTCTGAATAGAAACGCATCCCTCATGGCATCAACTCTTTTACAAGAATATCTCAGAAAGGCAGTAAAGATATTTGTTTTGGGCTCTGGCCATTGACTAAAGACATAATTACCTCACCAGATAAACCATTTATATGTCCTGGAAGCCATATAAAGGATAGCAGTCAATGAGTAATGAAAAGATGAGTTTCACTTTTTCCTCTGTGTATTTCAGTTTTGGAAAGACACCTATTGATGCAGGTCCAAGGCTGGGAAGTTCTGGTCAGAACAATCTAATGTAAAATTGTGAAATCCTGACTCCACTTCACATGACTGCTGCATTTTTGAAATCTGCAGAACATTTTTTTCATCTCATTCAAAGCTCACTACGGTTTACCATTTTCAGATGAGCATCCCCAGATTCAGGGTGGTCAATTGACTTGCCAAAGTCACATACAGATGGAGCCAGGACGAGAGCCTAAGCCTTCTGTTTTTACATTCCATGGCTTTCAAATATGAATCAACTATTTCTACAGTAGCAGCCAAGTGGAGGATAGGAGATAAGACCAAAATTTGAACAGCAACTTAGTATAAATGTTTCTCTAATTTCTTCCACAGACTCACAAGGATTACATGCCCCAAGCAATCTTTCCCCATTGAGTAGAAACTATGTGACATACATGACTGAAAATCACAGAGTACAAAAGATCTATAACAAAAATCCAAGCGCTCACGCAGAATCCAGAACCCCCATCATAGATAATAGAAAATCTTTGCTACACTAGATTACAGATATCACCTTGTCACATTCTCTTCTGTTTCTAGTCCTCTGTACATAAAACAGGAAGTTAATGGAGCTGGGAAAATGGGCTGCCTTCAGATTCCCTTTTCTATCTGGAATGAACACTGTACAAGTCTGTACTGGATGAGCTGTGTGGGATTAGGGTGGGAACTAAGAAAGGGATTCTGTCCTCATTCTGCCCCAGTAAGCTTAGCCATTGTTTACAGTCTGTTAGGGCCTCAATACCATGCTGTGTTGATGTGTTGACATACTGGATGCCTGTGAAGCATTTCCTGACACCAGGATGAAGATATTGGAAGCATAGCAGAGGAACAAGAATCTGTTCATGGATTAGGTTTGAGCCAGTGTCTGACCACTGCAGTATTTCACCAAAAGGAGCTAGATGCCATGAAAAAGAAGCTTTAAGAATCTTTGGCTGTAGCTCAAAACTAAGCAGCAAGGGATGCAAATGTTTTTTGATTAGTTGGAGTAGATATTATCTTTTTCCTTGGTAGAAAAAAAGAAAAAGCAACAACATTTGTCAGATCCAACACCCACAGAGTCTCAAAGAACAATGTGCTTTTAAACAGACAATTCTGAATTACATCCTAGCTATGATATGAACTAAAGTCAATGACACCTTGTTCTCCCTTTTTGAATTCCCTTATGTGTCTCTGGAAAGTGTGTTCATTGAGTATATCTGTCTTGTTGAGTCAAGATAAACTGTGTTTTTATTTTGATTTCGCTTTTAAGAAAACCATATGTGGAACCTCCCATTGAAAGTGTAGTAGGTAATAAGTGGAAAAAGAAAAAAACCTCTAATTTATTTTTTAAATTTTACTTTAAGTTCTGGGATACATGTGCAGGACATGCAGGTTTATTACATAGGTATACGTGTGCCATGATGGTTTGATGCACCTATTAACCCATCATCTAGGTTTTAAGCCCTGCATGTATTAGGTATTTGTCTTAATGCTCTCCCTCCCCTTCCCTCTACCCCCCGACAGGCCCCATTGTGTGATGTTCTCCTCCTTGTGTCCGTGAAAACCTCTAATTTTTTTAGATGAGGAATTTGAGGTCCACAGATGCAAAAAACTCTTCCCAATGTCACCTAGACCCTTAGTCGCACAACTAGTAATGATGGCTACATTTATAAGTTGTTTATTATGCACCAGGTACTGCAAAGCACTTCGTACAATGTTCTTTAAAATTTTCATTATAATCCATCATCTACAAATTAAGAAAGTGAGAATTATAGAATTGAAGTGATTTGCCTAAATTATAGTAAATCACAGAGATGGGTTTCAACCTCAAGATGTGACACGAGCCAGCCATGACTGACTCAGGTTATTTTCTAGGTTAGAACTCCAGAGCACCCAATTTGCTGACTGCTTTCTGAGGCAACAGAACTGGAGATGTGTGGTCCTACAACCACTAGTAATGGGAAAAAGAGGGAGGGAGAGAAAGACAGAATCTATCCATTTGTACTATTCTCCCCACTGCCCCAACCCTTTCTCTTCATTTTTCTCCTTCTCTCCCCTGCCAGTGATCTTAAAGCCAGCTGGCTTGAATAATTAAGTTTTGAAAAACAGCAGAAAAGCATACTCCAGATATTGGAATTATATTTTTCAACCTACTTCAATATTTAAGATATATCTATCTTCATTTCATTTGGAACCTTTTTCATTTCCTATATGGTTTGAGGTTATTAAGTGTCATAAAAGTGTCTTACATTTTAGGGCACTTTATTGTTTTAGCTTCTAGATCATTCTTTGAAAGCACAGCCTACGTTGTGTAACTCCTCTACTAAATAAACCTTTAATACCCTTTACTTTCCCTGTCTGATTTTGTGTGTTACTTGAAGCCTGGGTTTTAGGACTGTCCACTCTGTAAACTCATCCTCCCCATTCTGATCTGTTACTGTCCCACAAATGGTCCAGTACAATAGCTAGGCTCTCTGAGCTTCACTTTTTAGACACATATCTCATTTGTCTCTAAGTGTTCAGATACTCTATTCTTTCCTAATATACCAATAAATACTTCTTTCCTTCCTTTCTCTTCCACCATTTCTTCCATAAAAAATCTCCACATATGCCAGCTGTGGTGGCTCATGCCTGAAATCCCAGCATTTTGGGAGGCCGAGGTGGATGGATCAACTGAGGTCAGGAGTTCGAGACCAGTCTGGCCAACGTGGTGAAACCCTGTCTCTACTAAAAAAAAAAAAAAAAATTAGTTGGGCATGGTGGTGGACACCTGTAATTCCAGCTACTCAGGAGGCTGAGGCAGGAGAATCACTTGAACCTGGGAGGTGGAGGTTGCAGTGAGCCAAGATTGGATTGTGCCACTGCACTCCAGCCTGGGCGACAGAGTCAGACTCTGTCTCAAAAAAAACAAAAAAACAAAAAAACAGTTCCACATATGCCAGGTGTGGTGGCTCACGCCTGTAATCCCAGCACTTTGGGAGGCCAAGACAGGTGGATCATCTGAGGTCAGGAGTTCGAGACCAGCCTGGCCAACATAGTAAAACCCCATCTCTACTAAAAGTACAAAAATTAGCCAGGTGTGGCAGTAAGCATGTGTAATCCCAGCTACCTGGGAGTCTGAGGCAGGAGAAATGCCTGAACCCAGGAAGTGGAGGTTACAGTGAGCCAAGATCGTGCCACTGCACTCCGGCCTGGGCAACAGAGTGAGACTCCATCTCAAAACACAAAACAAAACAACAAAACTCCACATATCCATCAAACCAAATTATAGCTCCTATGTTCCACATCCTTTTCCTGTCTCATCTTCCTAAAACAGGATTTGCTTTCTTCTTTCTGTAAGTTTCCATAACACTTTTTTTTTTTCTGGTTAATTATTACAGGTCAGGTTCCCTGAAAAGGGCACTCAGACATGGAGATTTATATGAAAGAAGTTTAGTGGGTCATTCGCTACAGACTAACAGGTCTGAAGAAATGAAGGACGCAGGACTGGGCAAAACGGGAGTTTGGCTGCAATGCTGTCTCTGCAAGGGCATAGCCAACCCCATGGAGGTCTCTGGAGCTGGAATGCCCTTTTAGAATTGTCCTAAATCATTGCAAGTGGAGCTGGGCCTTTACATCTCTCTGTCCACCAGTCACTAGATATGAGGACCTTGGGCAAGGTGTCTGTCTCCTGTTTAGTGCAGTAGCAGAGAGGAAGGATTTAGCTGTGAACTGTCAGCTGTCAACACTCCCAGTATCCGGGGGAATGAGTGCTTCTTTCCTGAAAAAGATGGGAGGTGGGAGTAGAAATTAAGTGCCACACCACGGTATCTCCTACATCAATGTACGTGGAATTTGGCATACTCTGTTTTGTCGGTCATGTCTTTATCTCCTGGCAACTGGAAATTGTGTCCTCAATATTTCTTGAATTCCTTGCAGCTGTTAGTATAGTAAAAAAGAGGTGCTCAGTAAATAAGTTGCTGAGATGAATGTATTTCATGCTCTTTTACAGAACTTTCACTCTATTTTTATTTATTTATTTATTTATTTATTTATTTATTTATTTATTTATTTGAGACAGAGTCTCTCTGTCACCCAGACTGGAGTGCAGTGGCATGATCTTGGCTCACTGCAACTTCTGCCTTCTGGGTTCAAGCGATTCTCCTGCCTCAGCCTCTCAGGTAGCTAGGAATATAGACGTGCACCACCAAGCCCTGCTAATTTTTGTATTTTTAGTAGAGATGGGATTTCACCATGTTGGCCAGGCTGGTCTCGAACTCCTGGTCTCCTGTGATCCACCCCCCCTTGGCCTCCCAAAGTGCTAGGATTACAGGCGTGAGCCACCACACCCAGCCAGAACTTTCACTTTAAAGACATAATAATGAGACACACCAGACTCATATTATTTCTATTTTACAGAAGATAAAATTGAAGCTTAGCTTGATCATTGCAGTTGGTCAGTGACACAATTAATTTAAAAGTTTCAATGAATTAACCTAGGCCTCAGGACTGTTAGGCTGATTGTCCTTGCTAAAAAAAAAAAAAAAAAAAAAGTTCAACTAACCAAATACAAATAGTAGCTCCAAAAGGGCTATGGTCAAGTCAAGGGTTAATAACCTTGTTCCCTAAACCCCTTCTCAAAAATTCCTGCTTCTGGACCTCCCTGAGGTGCCTCAACTTGATAAGTTATTAGACTTCCTTTTGGCACATATTCACATGCAAAGAGCCAGAATTTTCAACTGAAATTTAAAACAACTTTGGCCCATTGCCCAGGGCTCATGCTGTGGAGAGCTGTGGAAAGAGCAAAAAGCATCCTCCAAGAATTTTTAAAACAACCACTACAAGGAAGATGACCTGAAGTACAATTCCTAAAATCATTTTCAGGAGACTTGCCAGAGTCATAACATCAGGTAAAGTCACAAAGAAGCCTTTTTTACAACCACAATGTCTCCTTCCCTCTCTCTTCCCTGTTCCCTGTCCTATCCCCTGCTCTATGACAACATTCTTAACCCCTGCCCTAAATCATAGCTTAAGCAGAGAAGGCCCCCTGTAATGCAGCCTATTTCTAGAAAAACACTGGCAGGCCCCTGCTGCATGGCTTGAACCATGCACATGATTCTGTTTATGTGACACAGATTTGGCCTGTTACTTAGCAGGCTTTCTCACTAGCTGTCATGCCTGAGGACCCCAGATGATTGGGGTAGAGAGCAGGCCTGGTTCTACTACCTACAACATTGAGTTCTCTTGGATGCTTGATGTGCAGGAGGAGACACACATGTAGAAATCACATACTGTGTAATTACTTGTGCCCTGGCCATATTTAGTGATTGTTAGAGAAGACCTATTCTTCTGTTCAATGCCAGGTCAATTATCCTTAAATGTGGCTGTTGCTCTGGCATGCCCCTGTTCAAAAGTCACCAGTCACTCTTGATCATCACTATAACATTAAATCCTTAGCCTGGACTTCCTGACCCTCCGCAAACTAATTTCAAGCTGTTGTTCAAGTTCTATTGCCTACTTCTTCTGGGCATGAGCCCTACATTCCAACAAAAATTGTCCTATGTATTCTTATATTAGAAATACTTTCCAATTTTGTCAATTTAGAAAGCCTGCTTCCTTCTCAACACTCTGATCACTGACATGCAGTTTATGATTTCCCCAAACCCTGAAATTATGATTAGAGAAACTATTATTAAAGTCAGTATTCTGCCACTAGAAATTAGTAGGTTTCTAAATTGATGCTCAAGTTATTGATATGTTTAAGTGACAATAAATTCAAATGCTGGACTGAAGATGCCACATCTAAGTTTTCACATACATCATATTCATACTTTGCATTTTAACATAAAGGACACACACCAGCAGCACTTAGATTTTCATACTTGCACAGTTTTTTGAGCTTTTTTTTCTTTTCTGCTGAAATTATATCTCTTTCTTTTCTTTTTTTTTTTTTTTTTTGTTTTTCAGATGGAGTTTCACTCTTGTCACCCAGGCTGGAGTGCAGTTGCGCGATCTTGGCTCACTGTAACCTCCACCTCCTGGGTTCCAGTGATTCTCCTGCCTCAGCCTTCCCAGCAGCTAGGATTACAGGCGCACGTCACCACGCCCTGCTAATTTTTGTATTTTTAGTAGAGACAGGGTTTCACCATGTTGGCCAGGCTGGTCTTGAACTCCCAACCTCAGGTGATCCACCTGCCTCAGCCTCCCAAAGCGCTGGGATTACAGGCATGAGCCACCATGCCTGGCCTTGAAATTATATTTCTTATCTATACTGATTGAAATTTTACTGAAACTTCTAAGCCAAACTCAGATGCCACCTCTCTCTTGAAGACTTTTGCTGATCTGCTTTGTCATCCTTATGTGGTTCACAGCACTCTGCCTTGTGTTACTATTAATATTTTGTGTTCATTTCTTACCCAGTCTCATTTAACACATTTTCTCATGATTTTTGGCTACTTGGATGACCTCATTTGTGAACTGCCTATTGGAGCCCTTTGACGTGTGATTAAATTAAGCTGTTGTATTTGTCTAGTTAATTTGTAGAATTTAGTTATATTTTCTGGATACAAGTTCTTTGTCAGATATGGGATTGAAAATATTTTCCTTTCACTATGTAGTTTGCATTTAACTTTCTTAATGATGCCTTTTTATGAGTAAAAATTATTAATTTCAATTAAATCTAATTTATCAATCTTTCTATGGCTAGCAACGTGTGTGTGTGTGTGTGTGTGTGTGTGTGTGTGTGTGTTTATACTCTCATTTAAGAAATCTGGCCAGGAGCAATAGTTCACACATGTAATCCCAGCACTTTGGGAGGCCGAGGCGGACGGATCACTTGAGGTCAGGAGTTTGAGACCAGCCTGACCAATATAGTGAAACCCCGTCTCTACTAAAAATACAAAAATTAGCTGGGCGTGTTGGTGCACACCTATAATCCCAGCTACTCCGGAGGCTGAGGCAGGAGAACTGCTTGTACCCGGGGGGTCGGAGGCTTCAGTGAGCTGAGATCACGCCACTTCACTCCAGCCTGGGCAAAAGAATGAGACTCTGTCTCAAAAAAAAAAAAAAGGAAAGAAATCTTTGCCTAATCCAAGACCATGAGTATTTTCCTGTATGTTTTCTTTTAGAAGCTTTGCAATTATGTTAGGTCTAAGGTACATCTGGAATAAATTTTGGTGTATGGTGTGAGAAAAGTGTCAAATTAATTTTTTCATAAGTATGTACAGTTAATCTTAAGCCATTTATCAAAAAGATCCCTCTTTTCCCACTATATTGCCATGGTACTTTTCTATAAATGAATGACAATGTTTAGGTCTATTTGTGGATATTTTATTATTTTCCGTTTGTCTATTTGTCTATCTTTATGCTAAAATTGTGGGTTTTAATTAGTGTTTTGTTGTTGCTGCTTTATTTTTAGACCTGCTAGCATAGGTCTAAAACAATGTTTTTCAACATTGTTCTTCTTTTAGATTTTCTTTGATACTGTTAAAACTTTGGATTTCTATATATTGGAAATGAACTTAGCTTTCTAATTTCCATTAAAAGAGACATAATTGGATTTATATTTAGAGTTGTATTGATTCTATAAATCAATTCGGGGAGAATTGACATCTTTAAAATAATAAGTCTTCCAATGTATGTACCTGGTATATATTTTCATCGATTAGATCTTTAAAACTTTTTTTTCTCTTAGTAATATTTTACAGTTTTCATTGTAGAAGTATGGAGTGACTTTTATTAAATTTAGTCTAAGGCATTTGATGTTTTTGATGGTTTTTATACATCTGTTGAAAACTTCATATGGTTTTTATCTTTTTTCTCTTAATTTGTGATTCATTTCCAAATGTTAAACCAACATTTCATTTCTGAAATAAACTCAATGTAATCATAATATAGTATTGCTTTTCTATATTTCTGGCTTTAATTTTCTAATAAGTTGTTTGGAGTTTGTTGTGTTCATATTCATTAGAGATGTTGACCTATAATTTATTTTTTCTTTCTTGCATGGTTTTTGTCAAGTTTTGCATTAAGGTCATGTATGATCCATAAAATAAGTTGGCAAGTGTTTTTTATTTTTCTATTTTCTGGAAGAGTTTGTTTGGGATTGATGTTATCTTTCTCTTAAAAGTTTGGTAGAATTCACCAATGAAGACATTTGGGGCTTGAGATTTCTTTGCAAAATGTTTTCAGTTAAGAATTCAGCAACTTCATTCACTTTTGCTATTTCTTTCTGCGTTAGCTTCGGTAAGTTGTGTTTTAATCTAAATTGTCAGATGTAGTACAATGAAGTCTTCCTTAATGTCTTCTTATTTCTTTGCAATCTGTGAGATATCTAAGAATGTATTGGTTTTAATTTTTGATACTGATATTTTGTGACTTTCTTTCTTGATAAAAGTCAGGGATTTATCAAATTTATTGGTTTGTATTGTCAGTCAAATTTTTAATTTAAGGTAATTGTAGATTTACAGGCACTTACAAAAATAATACAGAGAGGTCTCCTGGATATCTTTCCCAACTTTCTCCAATGATAACATTGTACAATAATATAGTTATTTGCTTTCAGCAGTTTAGGGATGCCATCCCAAAGTCTTCCGTCTTGCGTCACTTCTCAAAGTACTTTCTTTCTATTTCCAGAGTATTGTTTTCTGATTCTCTGGCTGCCTTGATTTTTCTCTGGTGCCTTATACAGTCATTCCTTTTTAACTTTCATTTTTACCTTTTACCCATATTTTATGGTTGTTAATGGTAGAAGGATTAGCTTCTAAAAGTTATTCAAATATGGTAATATGCCTGATTTAGTCCAACATTCCATTTTATTTCAGTCCTTTACAAAGAATTATAGAACATGAGTATTTAAAGGAAACTTACTGATAGGTGCTTTAGTAGCTTCCATTCTATATGTTGTAGCATCCCAAAGGGAATGATGGTTCAATTAGAGTGGATTTCCTTTTAGATGTTTTATGAATTAAGGTTATACCTAAAATCTTATTTTAAAAATTGGGTGTTTTACTGCTAAAACTGATTTTATTGATTAATTAACATTGTAAAAAATAAGTGTTCTGGTTATCTCTTGCTGTATCACAAAACATCCCCAAGCTAAGTGGCTTCAAACAACAATGACTGTTTTATTATGATTTCTTATGTTTCCAGGAGTTGACTGGTATCAGCTAGTTGGTCCTTTCTTGAGATCTCTTAGATGGTAGCAGTCAGACAATGGTACAAACTAGAATCATCGGAGTGTTTGTTGACTCACATATATGGTAATAACTAAACAGCTGGGAGCTGAAATAGCTGGAGATCCTCGGGCATCTCTTTCTCTAGGCATCCTTGACATCTACATATTCTCCCTATTGTGATGGCTTCGAGGAAGTGAATGTTCTTACATATCCACTCAAAACTGAAAAGGTAAGTATCTGAAGAGAGTGGGGCTCTTTCTAACCAAGCCTTGGAAGTCCCACTATGCCATTTCTGCCACATTTTATTGGTTGAGTCACCCACTAAGATTCATCCACATTCAAAGGAAAGGAGCATAGTCTGTCTAGTGAGAGAGATGTGGCAAGATCTTGGAAGAGCATATGAAATGAGACATTTTTTGTGGCCATTTTTGGAAAATACATTCTGGCGCAATAGGGAAATTAGAGCCCTAAGAAGAAATGCAACACGTCTATGACATCCAGGCATATTAGTTCCGATTTCTAGATTTTTATTCAATATTAATAAATATTTTTAAGAAAAACACGAAGAGCTCTATAGAACATGTTTAGGAAAAAAACCTCCTTTTTAAAATTAAGTTCTTATAAGTTAATAGAGTCATTATAAAAATGATAAAGAACAAGAACTAAAGTGTCATACTTTAGGCACTAAGATCTGGCTGAATCAGATATAATAATTATCTGATATCTAAGAAGATTTTTCAGAATCCTTATTAATACTTTTATTAAAAGTTCTGATAATAAAATGATATAAAAATAATTTACAAAGATTTTTAGAGATCTAAGTAATCAATAATAATAATATTACTAGTACATATTCTTTATTGATATTCCCTTAGCTTATCCTTGAACATGTATAATAACTGAAAGACCATGATTTCATAAGGCAGTTCAATTTGGTTTTGGGTTTTATGGGGGAGATTAGTCTAATGGCCTGAAGTGTTTCTTGCATTCAGTTAAATCCTTACTCTTTACTTCTGTTCAATTCTGTTCTCTGGAGCAGAGAGATAAGTCCCTCTTTCTCCTGTGTGATAATTGTTTACATGGCACACGAATATATATGGAACATTACACCAAAATTGAAACAAAATCTGAAGTGCAGATAAATAAAATGCAGTATTCTATATTTAGACAAAAAGAAAAAAAAATCCTCTCCATATTGAAAGTGTGATATTTATTGCATGTTTACCATGCTCCAGGAATCATACAGATTGAACCATTTAATACTCTGGCTCTATTATTATTATTATTATAAATTTACAGTTGAATAAGAACAAGACCTAAGCTGTTTATGCATAAGACAGAGTCCAAATAAGACCCTGTTGTCCTGAGTCAGCAGTCTTTATTACTAGGCCTAGCATATCATAATAGAGCAGCATTATAAAAGGGGAAATACACCATAACATTTACCCTAACAAAAAGCATTCAGTTAAGAGCATATATCTATCATATATCCATTTTCAACCTTCCCACCGATTCATGGCTACTCTCCTAACACAAAAGATAATTGTAAAATCCAGTCCTAAGGAAATTATAAACAAATTTACAAAGCAGTAGGAGTCATTTGCAGCTGACTTTTTAAATAAAAGAATTGTAGACTTGTATCCCTACTTCTCTATCATCCATTCTCTACAAAGGTAGGTTAATATTTTAATAAAATATGTATCAAAACAAATTACTTGTTTAACTAAAATCCTCCAAAGGATTTTCCATGCATCAAGAATAAATTCCTTTTGTTAGTTTACAATGTCTGTCATGAACAGGTTCCTGACTACCTCTTTGAACTTCCCCAGTACTTCCCTTCTCTTTGCTCAAGTTGCTTTGGCTGTACTTGCTTTGTTCTTGTTCCTGAGTACAACAAGGTTTTTTTCTGCCTCAAAATGTTGACACTACTTATCTTGCCCTGGTCCTACTCTTTCTTGTCATTCATGTGTCATTTTAAATTTGATTTCATAAGAAAGATTTTCACTAATCAACTAAGAGAATGCAGGTACTTTTCCACAGTCTCTATAGGTTCAAATACTCTTTATGTCATTTGTCATGATATAAATATTTCTTGTGATTATTGATGATTTTTTGCTTTTCAAATTACTCATTTTCCTGGTAAATAATAGGAACTCAAAATATATTCATTGAAAAAAGGAATAAGTGAATAAACAATGTTTTTCCATATTATTTCCTGTTGTTTAAAAAAGTATATTTTCTCAGAAAATAGCTTCAGAAAAATTTATCATGTGGGTAAATAAGTAAACCCAAAGACAACCCTACTCCTAGACTGAGTAGCTGCTTCTTGAAGAAACTGCATCCAAGAGATTCAGTAGTTTGTCCAAGGTATAATAGAGCCAGGATTCAAACCCACTCAATTCTGCTCCAATTTACCTTCCCTGTTTGTTGATACTATCCTGAACTAGCCACAGGAAAACACAGAAAATTCTCAAAATTAAAATAAAAAGAAGTTTGTATTTTTCCCTCTAAGGGTAATGTGACGCCATTGGAAGGCTTCAAATAAAGTTTATATCAGGCAAATACATTAGAAGTTGCGAACTACATCAATAGTAACATCAGCCAGAATGGAAGTCAGGATGAATTCCTTATTCTAGTTTGTAACCATGATGTAGTCATTAAAATGTGTAATGTAGCTAAATGAACTGAAAGGAGCAGGTGAGAGACATGATATAACTTATTTTACAAGGTAGTCTTTTTTTTTTTTTTCCTGTTTGTAGAACTGATTGCTGGGGCATGTGCGGAGGCAGGTCAATCATGTAGAGCATCACCATAATGATTAATAATGGCTTGAAAAAATCTTGTCAGTGTACTTAAGAAAAGTCAATGGATTTTGGATGCCTTGGGATATATAATTGAGGCAGCTTGATGTATATTTAATAAAAGTTAACAAATGAGGGAATCAAATAAGACACCTGTGTTTTCAGTGCAAAGGGGTGAAACAAAGTCTGATCATACTATTCTGAATGCTTTCTTTCAAGAGGGCTGTCCTGTTTTGTTTTAGTTAGAAAATAGACAATATTTTATCTGATTATTTTACATACCCTCCCTAATATTCTGGCATTAAAATGTAAATGAGCTGGCATTAAAATGTAAATGAACTCACACACACGTATGCATGCACATTTTTGGGTATGTGAAGATGCAAAAATTTCACACTCAGAAGGTCTTTCTGGAAGACATGTTGGAGGAAAATATCACAAAAATTACAAATGTATTCAAGAGCAAAGAAGATACAAGATTTAAGATGAGGTCATCAGCAAATAAATTGTTACTATTACATTTACTATTACAATTACATTAGCAAATAAATTATTACTATTACATTACTGAATTAGTTCTATACAGGGTACATAATTTTTAAACATAGACATCTCTAAATTAAATTCTGGGTTAATCTCAGCATGGATGGAGCAGTGATAAAGAAGGGTTTAAAGTCATGTTATCTTTCTTGCCTTGTTAGTGAATAGGATACAATAGAAAAATAAATGTTAAACTAAGTTTACTTATTTCAGGGCAACCACTAGAGAAAATGAATAAATGTATACATTTTGTATAATTATAAGTAAATAGAGAAGGAAAATTTTATTGATCCAAAGAAAGTGAAAAGCAAGAAAAAAACGCTAGAAGAATGCTAAAAAGCATGACAAAATAAAAGCCATTAAATAAAATGTCAAGAATAAATTTCAACTATGTCAATAAACTGATTAAATGTGAATGGATTAAGTTCTCATAGTAAAAATAAGATATTTTATTAGTCAAGGAAACAATATTTAACTATATTCTATATACAAAAGGTAAAACTAAACAAAAAATTTAAAAATGCAACATAAAGTTTGAAAATAAAAGGATGTGTCCTGGTTATCTTGGATCATAACAATATTGCATAGACTGGGTGGCTTAAACAACAGAAATTTATTTTCTCACACTTCTGGCAGCTGACAGTCCAAGATCAGGGTGCCAGCATGTTGGGGTTCTGGTGAGGGTTCTCTTCCTAGCTTCCAGGTGGCTGTTTTCTCACTCTGTCCTTACTGGGCAGAGACAGAGAGAGAAAGACAGCAAGCTCTTTTGTGTCCTATCTTATAAAAGCACTAATCCCATCATAAGGGTCCCACCCATATGATCTCATCTAAACTAATTGTCTCCCAAAGCCTCCATCTTCACATACCAGCACACTGGGGGTTTGAGCTTCAACATATAAATTTTGGGGAGATACAATTCAGTCAACAGCAGAATGTAACTTATAGATATTAAGGGTTATATCAATAATAATAACATCCAAAATAGAATTCAATCTTAATTATGATAATATCATTTATGGAATATCCTATTGTTATTGAATGATATAGCTTCAAATGAACAGAAATGAAAAATCTTCATGACATATTTTTAAAAGAAAAATACAAGTAATGGAGTACTGTATACAATACATATGATTTGATTTGCATACATATATACATATTTATCTCTGGATATACGTTTATAAAAATGATTTGGAGGACAGACACCAAACTGTTGGCAATGTCTATATGGCAGGAAATGGCACAAATTTCCATCAGCCACTGAATCATCATGAAGTGATATCAATTTCAGTCACATTCTTTTTTTTTTTTAGATGTGTTTTCACTCTTGTTGCCCAGGCTGGAGTGCAATGGCATAATCTCAGCTCACTGCAACCTCCGCCTCCCAGGTTCAAGCGATTCTCCTGCCTCAGCCTCCCAAGTAGCTGGGATTACAGGCATATGACACCATGCCTGGCTAATTTCTGTATTTTTAGTAGAGATGGGGTTTTATCATATTGGTCAGGCTGGTCTTGAACTCCTGACCTCAGATGATCCACCCACCTCGGCCTCCCAACGTGCTGGGATTACAAGAGTGAGCCACCGCGCCTGGCCCAGTCACACTCTTACCTAGAACATAAGTTGTATTATATTTCAGTTGGCACCAGTACTCTTCATATACGACAGCTAGGAATGGGGGACTTTAGCAACAATATATCATGTCCATTTACTGTTTTCTTTCCCCTTTCCTATGTAGTCTGAAGCCTGAATGATCATTATAGCTTCATTCTTCCACCAATCATTCTATATCTCACTTCCCCTCTTATAGAAACTCTTATAGATTATTTACCTGGAGAGTAATCTCCAACCGTACTTCTGTAAGATCCAAATCCTAAGAGGCCTCATTTCTATTGCTGGACTATTATTCCAGTTGGCGTCACAAGGAACCACCTGCATGCCTTTCATAGTCCTCCCTGCCACACCATGTATCAGCAACCAATTTCTTTATTTTTTAATTTTTAATTTTTTAATTTTTCTTGGTACCTGGTAGATATATCTGTTTATGGGGTACATGGGACGTTTTGGTACAGGCATGCAATGTAAAGTACAGCAACCAGTTTCTTCTTGGTAATCAGGATCAGCATTCATTCCCATCAAGTTACCATTTCTCAGCTTATTAGTTTAGCAGTATAAGGAATTCAAAATGCCAGAGGAAAATAATTTACTTCAGCTTTATTAAAACAATGAGTTATCCCTGGAGCAATATTCCACTCAGAAACAAGAACCTTCAAAAGTATCATTTATCCGGACAAAGAAGAGAAGCAAAATGAGTCCTGCATTAGGTGTAATAATCAAAGTGGCCACTTTTAATTATAATTCCTTTCCTTTTTAAAATGTGATGTCTAAAGTCAATATTTTATACCCTTTTTAGGTGCATATGGTGATCGTTTTTGTATGCATCTAATGTGTTTCTAATATTAGCATAATTTTAGGAGTTTCATAACACTCATGTGAAATTTGAAATGTTTATGCAAATCCCTTCCTGGTGAATAACTAGATCATTCCTAAATACTTCTTATCATGACTGATGCCCCAGTCACTGATTTGCCTTCATATGTCAATCTTTGCATGAAATCAGTAGTATTTGAGAGGTCGGAAGATAGTAATTGATTGTAAGAGAAAAGAGCACTATGAACAAACTGTGAAGGCAAATGTGATTATTTATTTCGGAAGACAATGAATCTAATGTGCCTAATGTTTGTTCATTAGTGTGAGGGAGTGGTGCGGAGAGTTTACAGTGTGTGGATGATAAAATGGATTTTGGAAGGTTTACATGTCATAGCAGCAGTAATTAGATTGGCTGGATTGAATTTCTGGATCCACCACTTACCAACTGTGGGCACTTTGGCAAGTCATTTAAGGGTCTTGGTGCATTCATTTCCTTGCATGTAAAAGATGAATGATAATATCAGCCTTATTGGGGATTTATGAAGTTAAATAAAATCATGAAGAAAACGTGTTTAACAGGTATCTGGCACATATAAAACTATCAACAAATGTATGCAATGATTATTATTATCCTCATCATCATTATCATTGTCAACCTTATGATTGATGTCCATTAAAAAATTTCATAGCAGAGGCTTCTGTTAGGTAATGAAGAGAAAATAAGAGTAGTATTGTTAAAATAATATTGAGTTTGGTATCTGGAATATTCAGTATAAAATTGTTAACTGTGACCATGGTCATATTACTTAGCATCTCTGAAGCACAGTCTCTTCAAATGTAAGATAAAGATATAACACCAACCCCATATGATTACTTTGAGGATAAAGTAAGGTAACATATTAGAGTAACTGATTTAATAGGAACTTGATAGATAGTAGTTTTATTAAAATATTATTAGAATTGTTGTAGTTCTTGCTTTTTAAAAAATTATGGTTAGAATTTTGCTCTTCATTCAATACAATGATTCCAATGTAATCAGGGATTCAAAAATCACAGTACGGTCTCCACTAAATAGTCATCCTATTTTACAATAAAAGGCTTAAAAAGCAAAAGGGCAATAGTGCCAGAATTAGTATTTCCAAAAGTAGCTTTCCCCTGGTTAATTGAGAGTAAATTCTAATACAAAAGAAAAATGGGCATTTTTCTGAATGATTTTGTTAATCATCACAGACGGCTGGAGCATTAAAAGCACTTTCAGAGGAAAGAACATTGATGAGATGAGGAAATGGTGGTTTACTGCATGGGAAGCAGTTTCACTTTGTCTGATATTTAGACCTTTGTTTTTCTGCTTACTTGGTAAGAGGAGAGCATATTTTGGCCTCTTCCACCCTAGCCCTCCTTCCATAGCAATGGGAATAGCCTGCAGGCCATATTAACTCCTCGTTATTTCCTAACCAATTTCTATATACGGTATTTTTTTTTCCCCTTTCTCAGTTTACTTTGTTATCCCCCAAAGAGGCAAAAACATATGCTTCATAAGATTCAACAATTCATTCCCACTCGGTGACTTTTCCCAGGGTTTAGGCAAAATGGGGAGATATCTTGGCTTTGTCAAGAAATTGGTCCTTGCTGAACACTGTCGAGTCCTAGATGAAAATGCTTTCTTTCTCGCATGTGTGAGGCAAATCTGTTGTGGCCATCTGAGATAATATCAACTTACAAAGGGGACTGTCTCACCCTCCTTTTTATTGCAGCCTCTACAGAGGGAGTGGTAGAAAGGTCCCATTATAAAACCGGTTCCATGGCTATTCTCATATTCACATAGAAAAGTACTAATTATAATAATGGGTAATGGTTGCATAACACTTTCTGTGTAGCAGCCTCTATATCAGTGCTTCCTAAGCTGTCTGTGATAAAATATCCATTTTTTCAAATAAAATAAAAATGAAATATAGAAATGAAATAAAATGAGATGCAAAATACATGCCCATTTTTAATTTTTTGATTTAACAGACATAAAATTACTATTAAACTTTTATAAAAATTTCTGAGTATTGGCCCTCAATTTTTATACTTATAACAGAGAACCAGCCATATGTGAACTAGCTCTATGTGTAAACCATACATGGGTAGTGCTGCTGTGAACACAGTATGCATATTAACATAATTAATCCTCAAACTACCTTATAAGACAGGTACTTTGATTTTTCTTCTATTGTACAAACAAGGAAAATGAAGCATGAGGTATTAAGTGACTTGTTCAAGGTCATGCCTCTTCTAAATGTTGGGGAACATTTGAATTCAAGATACAGAGTTGACTCTTAACCACTAGACTGCATTGAAAAGAATTAAGGTTTGCAATGTTTCTAATACTGAATAATCAAAGACCAAAATACAATAATTTTTTATATTTGTGTTATACTTTGTATTGTCCAAAGTCCTTTTGCCAATACTTTATCATTTGATACTGACAGCAGTCCTGTAAAGAGGGTAAAATTATTGTCCATATTTTATATGTGGACCTTTGGGTCCCAGATATGTTAGTTGATTTGTCTAAAGTAAAAGATTGACTTGAGCTGAAGGTCTGGGCTCCATGAACAGATTTCTTATCACCCTGTTTGATTATAAGAATCATAGAATGGGGTGGCTGGCAAGATGGCCAAATAGGAACAGCTCCATTCTGCAGCAACTAGCGAAATCAATGCAGAAGGTGAGTAATTTCTGCATTTCCAATTGAGGTACCTGGCTCATCTCACTGGGACTGGTTAGACAGTGGGTGCAGCCCACAGAGGGTGAACTGAAGCACGGTGGGGTGTCACCTCACCCAGGAAGCACAAGGGGTTGAGGAACTCCCTCCCCTAGCCAAGGGAAGCAGTGAGGGACTGTGCCCTGAGGAATGGTGCATTCTGGCCCAGATACTATGCTTTTCCCATGGTCTTTACAACCTGCAGTCCAGGAGATTCCCTCGGGTGCCTACACCACCAGGGCCCTGGGTTTCAAGCACAAAACTGGGCGGCCATTTGGGCAGGCACTGAGCTAGCTGCAGGAGTTTATTTTCATACCCCACTGGTGCCTGGAATGCCAGTGAGACAAAACAGTTCACTCTCCTGGAAAGGGGGCTGAAGCCAGGGAGACAAGTGGTTTAGCTCAGTGGGTCCCACCCCCTCCCCCCAACAGCCCAGCAAGCTAAGATCTACTGGCTTGAAATTCTTGCTGCCAGCACAGCAGTCTGAAGTTCATGCTCCAGCTTGGTGGGAGGAGGGGCGTCTGCCATTACTGAGGCTTGCGTAGGTGGTTTTCCCCTCACAGTGTAAATAAAACTGCTGGGAGTGCACACTGGGCAGAGCCCACTGCAGCTCAGCAAAGCCGCTGTAGCCACACTGCCTCTCTAGATTCCTCCTCTCTGGGCAGGACATCTCTGAAAGAAAGGTAGCAGCCCCAGTGAGGGGCTTACAGATAAAACTCCCATCTCCCTGGGACAGAGCACCTGGGGGAAGGGGTGGCTGTGGATGCAGCTTCAGTAGACTTAAACGTTCCTGCCTGCCAGCTCTGAAGAGAGCAGTAGATCTCCTAGCACAGCGCTCAAGCTCTGCTAAGGGACAGACTGTCTTCTCCAGAGGGTCCCTGAACCCCATGCCTTCTGACTGGGAGACACCTCCCAAAAGGGGTCAGCAGATACAGGAGAGCTCCAGCTGGCATCTGGCAGGTGCCCCTCTGGGATGAAGCTTCCAGGGGAAGGAACAGGCAGCAGTCTTTGCTGTTCTGCAGCCTCCACTGGTGATATACCCAGACAAACAGGGTCTGGAGTGGACCTCCAGCAAACTGCAGCACACCTGCAGTAGAGGGGCCTGACCATTAGAAAGAAAACTAACAAACAGAAAGGAATATGATCAACATCAACAAAAAGGATATCCACACAAAAACCCCATCCAAAGGTCACCAACATCAAAGACCAAAGGTAGATAAATCCACAAAGATGAGGAAAAACCAGCACAAAAGGGCTGAAAATTCCAAAAACCAGAACGACTTTTCTCCTCCAACAGATCACAACTCCTGACCAGCAAGGGATGAAAACTGGATGGAGAATGAGTTTGACAAATTGACAGAGTAGGCTTCAGAAGGTGGATAATAACAAACTCCTCTGAGCTAAAGGAGCATGTTCTAACACAATCAAGGAAGCTAAGAACCTTGAAAAAAAAGGTTAGAAGAATTGCTGACTAGAATAACCAATTTAGAGAAGAACATAAATGACCTGATGGAGCTGAAAAACACAATACAAGAACTTTGTGAAGCATACGTAAGTATAAAAAGCTAAATCAATCGAATGGAAGAAAGAATGTCAGAGATTTAAGATCAACTTAATGAAATAAAGCGTGAAGATAAGATTAGAGAAAAAAATAATGAAAACGAATGAACAAAGCCTCCAAGAAATATGGTACTATGTGAAAAGACAAAACCTACATTTAATTAGTGTACCTGAAATTGACAAGGAGAATGGAACCAAGTTGGAATGCACTCTTCAGGATATTATCCAGAACTTCCCCAACCTAGCAAGACAGGCCAACATTCAAATTCAGGAAATACAAAGAACACCACAAAGATACTCCTTGAGAAGAGCAACCCCAAGACACATAATCATCAGATTCACCAAGGCTGAAATGAAGCAAAAAATGTTAAGGGCAGCCAGAGAGAAAGGTCAGGTTACCCACAAACAGAAGCCCATCAGACTAACAGTGGATCTCTCTGCAAAAACCCTACAAGCCAGAAGAGAGTGAGGTCAATATTCAAAATTCTTAAAGAATTTTCAACCCAGAATTTCATATCCAGCCAAACTAAGCTTCACAAGTGAAGGAGAAATAAAATCCTTTACAGACAAGCAAATTTTGAGAGATTTTGTCACCACCAGGCCTGCCTTACAAGAGCTCATGAAGGAAACACTAAACATGGAAAGGAAAAACTGGTACCAGCCACTGCAAAAATATACCACATTGTAAAGACCATTGACGCTATGAAGAAACTGCATCAACTAATGGCCAAAATAACCAGCTGGCATCATAATGACAGTATCAAATTCACACATAACAATATTAACCTTAAATGTAAATGGGCTAAATTAAAAGACACAGACTGGCAAATTGGATAGAGTCAAGACCCATCAGTGTGCTGTATTCAGAAGACCCATCTCACATGCAAAGATGCACATAGGCTCAAAATAAAGGAATGGAGGAATATTTACCAAGCAAATGGAAAGCAAAAAAAAAAAAAAAAAAAAAAAAAAAAGAAAGCAGGGGTTGCAATCTTAGTCTCTGATAAAACAGACTTTAAACTAACAAAGATCAAAAAAGACAAAGAAGGGCATTACATAATGGTAAAGGAATCAATGCAACAAGAAGAGATAACTAGTCTAAATATATATGCACCCGATAGAGGAGCACTCAGATTCATAAAGCAAGTTCTTCAAGACCTACAAAGAGACTTAAACTCCCACACAATTATAGTGGGAGACTTTTATGCCCCATTGTCAATATTAGATTATTAGATCAACAAGACAGAAAATTAACCAGGGTGTACAGGACTTGAACTCAGCTGTGGACCAAGCAGACGTAATAGACATCTACAGAACTCTCCACCCCTAATCAACAGAATATACATTCTTCCCTCACCACATCGCACTTATTCTGAAATTGAAGACATAATTAGAAGTAAAACACTCCACGGCAAATGCAAATGAACAGAAATCATAATAAAGAGTCTTTCAGACCACAGTGCAATCAAATTAGTACTCAAGATTAAGAAACTCACTCAAAACTGCACAACTACAAGGAAACTGAACAACCTGCTCCTGAATGACTGCTGGGTAAATAACGAAATTAAGACAGAAATAAAGATGTCCTTTGAAACCAATGAGAACAAAGACACAACGTACCAGAATCTCTGGGACACAGCTAAAGCAGTGTTTACAGGGAAATTTGTAGCATTAAATGCCTACAAAAGAAAGCGGGAAAGATCTAAAATCGACACCCTAACATCACAATGAAAAGAACTAGAGAAGCAAGAGCAAACAAATTCAAAAGCTAGCAGAACACAAGAAATAACTAAGATCAGAGCAGAACTGAAAGAGAGACATGGTAAACCCTTCAAAAAATCAATGAATCCAGGAGCTGGTTTTTTGAAAAGATTAATGAAATAGATGCTAGTCAGACTAATAAAGAAGAAAAGAGAAAAGAATCAAATAGATGCAATAAAAAATGATAAAGGGGATATCACCACTGATCCCACAGAAGTACAAACTACCATCAGAGATTTCTATAAACACCCCTACACAAATAAACTAGAAAAGCTAGAAGAAATGGATAAATTCCTGGATATATACATCCTCCCAAGATTAAACCAGGAAGAAGTCGAATCCCTGAATAGACCAATAACAAGTTCTGAAATTGAGGCAGTAATTAGTAGCCTACCAACCAAAAAAAGCCCAGGACTGATGGATTCACAGCCGAATTCTTCCAGAGGTCCAAAGAGGAGCTGGTACCATTCCTTCTGAAACTATTTCAAACAACAGAAAAAGAGGGACTCCTTCCTAACTCATTTTATGGGACCAGAATCATCCTGATACCAAAATCTGGCAGAGACACAGCAAAAAAATAAAATTTCAGGCCAATATCCCCTAATGAATATCGATGCGAAAATCCTCAATAAAATACTGGCAAACCAAATCCAGCAGCACATCAAGAAGCTGATCCACCACGATGAAGTCAGCTTCATCTCTGGGATGCAAGGCTTGTTCAACATATGCAAATCAAAAAATGTAATCCATCACATAAGCGGAACCAATGACAAAAACCACATGATTATCTCAATAGATGAGAAAAGGCCTTCGACAAAATTCAACAACTCTTCATGCCAAAAAGTCTCAATAACCTAGGTGTTGATGGAACATATCTCAAAATAATATGAGCTATTTATGACAAACCCACAGCCAATATCATACTGAATGGACAAAAACTGGAAGCATTCCCTTTGAAAACTGGCACAAGACAAGAATGCCGTCTCTCACCACTCCTATTCAACATAGTATTCGAAGTTCTGGCCAGGGCAATCCAGTAAGAGAGATAAATAGAGGGTATTCAAATAGGAAAAGAGGAAGTCAAATTATCTCTGTTTGCAGATGACATGATTGTATATTTAGAAAACCCCACCATCTCAGCTCAAATCTCCTTAAGCTGATAAGCAACTTTAGCACAGTCTCAGGACACAAAATCAATGTGCAAAAGTCACAAGCATTCCTATACCCCGATAAGAGACAAACAGCCAAATCATGAGTGAATTCCCATTCACAATTGCTACAAAGAGAATGAAATACCTAGGAATCCAACTTACAAGGGATGTGAAGGACCTCTTCAAGGAGAACTACAAACCGCTGCTCAAGGAAATAAGAGAGGACACAAGCAAATGGAAAAACATTGCATGCTCATGGATAGGAAAAATCAATATCATGAAAATGGCCATACTACCCAAAGTAATTTATAGATTCAATGCTATTCCCATCAAGCTACCATTGACTTTCTTCACACAATTAGAAAAAACTACTTTAAATTTCATATGGAACCAAAAAACTGCCCATATAGCCAAGACAATCCTAAGCAAAAAGAACAAAGCTAGAGCATCACGCTACCTGACTTCCAACTATACTACAAGGCTACAGTAACCAAAACAGCATGGTACTGGTACCAAAACAGATAGATAGACCAATAGAACAGAACAGAGACCTCAGAAATAACACTACACATCTACAACCATCTGATGTTTAACAAACCTGACAAAAACAAGCAATGGGGAAAGGATTCCCTATTTAATAATTGGTGTTGGGAAAACTGGCTAGGCAAAAGCAGAAAACTGAAACTGGATCCCTTCTTTACACCTTATACAAACATTAACTCAAGATGGATTAAAGACTTAAACGTAAGACCTAAAACCATAAAACCCCTATCCTAGAAGAAAACCCAGGCAATATCATTCAGGACATAGGCACGGGCAAAAGTTCAGACTAAAACACCAAAAGCAATGACAACAAAAGCCAAAATTGACAAATGAGATCTAATTAAACTAAAGAGCTTCTGCACAGAAAAGAAACTATCATCAAAGTGAAAAGGCAATCTACATAATGGGAGAAAATTTTTGCAATCTATCCATCTGACAAAAGGCTAATATCCAGAATCTATAAGGCAATTAAGCAAATTTACAAGAAAAAAAAACAACCCCACCAAAAAGTGGGCAAAGGATATGAACAGATACTTCTCAAAAGAAGACATTTATGTGGCCAACAAACATATGGAAAAAAGCTCATCATCACTGGTCATTAGAGAAATGCAAATCAAAACCACAATGAGTTACCATCTCACGCCAGTTAGAATGGTGATCACTAAAAAGTCAGGAAACAACAGATGCTGGAGAGGATGTAGAGAAATAGGAACGCTTTTACACTGTTGGTGGGAGTGTAAATTAGTTCAACCATTATGGAAGACAGTGTGGCAATTCCTCAAGGATCTGGACTCAGAAATATCATTTGACCCAGCGATCCCACTACTGCATATATACCCAAAGGATTATAAATCATACTACTATACAGACACATGCACATGTATGTTTATTGCAGCACTGTTCACAATAGCAAAGACTTGGAACCAACCCAAATGTCCATCAATGATAGATCGGATAAAGAAAATGTGGCACATATACACCATGGAATACTATGCGGCCATAAAAAAGGGATGAGTTCATGTCCTTTGCAGGGACATGGGTGAAGCGGGAAACCATCATTCTCAGCAAACTAACACTGGAACAGAAAACCAAACATTGCATTTTCTCACTCATAAGTGGGAGTTGAACAATGAGAACACATGGACACAGGGAGGGGAACATCACACACCGGGGCCTGTCAGGGGATGGGGGCCTAGGGGAGGGGTAGCATTAGAAGAAATACCTAATGTAGATGACAGGTTGTTGGGTGCAGCAAACCACCATGGCAAGTGTATACCTATGTAACAAATCTGCAAGTTCTGCACATGTATCCCAGAATGTAAAGTATAATAAAACCCACCAAATTATACACTTCAAATTGTGAATTTTATGGTATGTGAATTATGTCTACAAATACTGCATTGGATTTTACCAATGTTTTTCTATATCTATTGAGATTACCACTTTGTCTCCCCTAACCTATCAATGGAGTGAATTATATGGTAGTTTTTTCTCACCTTTACCACCCTAGAATTCATGAAATAAAAGCTATTGATATAATATTATTTAAAAAGAAAAAAATAAAAAATTATGGAATGGGAGCATGGTTCGGAAAAGATGAAGTATTGGGAACCTCCCCTACCAAAAGTAGCCAGAAAACCTATACAGTGGAAAATGATAAAACATAAAATGCACTGTTGTGTTTATTAGGAAAAAAAAAAGAGAGAAATTGCTAGGAACCAGAAATAAAGATATAAGTGAAAAGTAGAAGGTTAAGCCTGTGGCCTGAAGCTTGGGCTGCCCTGGTGAGTTTACAGTAGCTTTCTCAGAGGCTTGTGTTTCAGCATGTGCCAGGGAGCAGGAAATATGGAAATTATACCAGTAGACAATGATGAGGTTTTCAAAGAGCTGTGTTCTCAGGAATGTGTAATAGAAAAAAATTCTGCCAACTACTTTGGCAGATAACAAGAATACTTCTCTTTTTCTACTGTAATATTGGTGAATAGAAGGTATCTCTTTACAAAATCAAAGTGTGGGTGTCTTTTTGTGTATACCTGGCATTCACATCTATGCTACCTGCAAAGTCAGAGAAATGAATATAAAATGTCATTCTAGACAGGTAATATTTTAATATGTCTAGAGAGAGCATTTAAAAAGTGTTCGAGAACATATTACTTTTGATAAAGTAAATTCTGACTCAAACAAAATAAGCAACAACAGAAAAACCCCACTAAGGGTAAATTCTTATGGGTTTATGTGATTGGAAGAACAAAAGAAGAAATTTAAACAAAGAAAATTACATATCAACCAGGCACAGTTGCTCACACCTATAATCCCAGCACTTTGGGAGGCCAAGGCAGATAGATATCTTGTGGCCAGGAGTTTGAGACCAGCCTGGCCAACATGGTGAAACCCCATCTCTACTAAAAATACAAAAATTAGCCTGGCGTGGCGGTACATGCCTGTAATCACAGCTACTCAGGAGGCTGTGGCAAGAGAATCACTTGAACTCAGGAGGCAGAAGTTGCAGTGAGCCGAGATTGTTTCACTGCACTCCAACCTGGGCAATCAAGTGAGACTGTCTCAACAACAACAACAACGAAAAAGAAAAAAAAATACATATCCTAAGAAGGCACAACCACATTTGAAATTAAGCACTTAAAATAAAACTAAAATAATTTATTTAGCAACATTAAAATCTTAAGGCATTAAATCACAGAGTAGATACAGCTGGGGAAGGTATTAGTAAATGGAAAGATGGATCTGAAGACATTATGTTGAACATAGCCCAGAGAAATAAAGCAAGCATAAAAGAGACATGTAGATTAAAATAGTAATGTTCAAAAAACTAATTAGGCTGGGCATGGTGGCTCACGCCTGTAATCCCAGCACTTTGGGAGGCCGAGGTGGGTGGATCACCTGAGGTTAGGAGTTCGAGACCAGCCTGGCCAACATGGAGAAACCCCATATCTACTAAAAATACAAAATTAGCTGGGCATGGTGGCACATGCCTGTAATCCCAGCTACTTGGGAGGCTGAGGCAGGAGAATCGCTTGAACTCAGGAGGTGGAGGTTGTGGTGAGCTGAGATTGTGCCATTGCACTCCAGCCTGGGCAACAAGAGTGAAACTCTGTCTTAAAAAAAAAAAAAAAAAAAAAAAAAAAAAAAAAAAACTAATTAAATCAGTTTCAGAAGAAAATATAGAAATTGAGGATGGTGCAATAGTCAAAGTGATAAATATTAGAACTTTTCAATAAAGAAAGATACAGCTCTTCAGTTTTAAGAAGCACAGTATGTCTTCAAAAGGATTAATAAAAGATAAAATCTTTCTAAGGCATATTTTTAATGAGCAAGGAGAATGTCAAAGATGAGGCATAAAACATAAACGGACACAGAGATAAATTGTTCTTAAGTCAATTTGATTAAACAGTGACAGTTTACATCTCAACAGAGGCCATTCAGACTTAATTCTAGTTATCAGTTCCAGCCTGATTATAAAAATATTTATTGGTCAAAATAAGAGCCAAATCTTTACCTGAGTCCAATAAAAAGCTTCTGAAGGGTGTTGATCAGGAAAATGATAGGATAATATTTGTGCTTTTGTCAGATTCTTTAGTACTATTGCAATGTATTAGAAAGCTCTTTGGACACAGATTCAGGAAGAATATTCTGTCATTTCCTAGCTAATTAAAGCTGATAAAATCTCTAAGATTTTCTGAGTTAACTTCTTTATTTATAAAATGGAATTTAAAAAATCTATTCTTCCAACCTCATGGAATCATGATCAGACTTAAATATTGTATTTATGCGGAATCACTTTTAACTCAGAGAATGTAGATATATTACATGCATATTCTATTTAGAGTAAAAATAAACAGTGTGGACAAAGTAAAAGGAAATGAGCAGAGTTACTCAGCAGACTTTTTCCAAGTTTAAATTAGAATCTAGATAGCAGGGATGCAAACTGCCCAGGCCTATACAGTATTCTGAAGACTTTTGTATTCATGACTTATAAATTATTACAATCTTTTAGGAGGTATTACTAGATTTTCTGGAAAAGCCTGAGAGTTGATCATTTGCAAACTTATAAAATTATATCCTTAAGACAGGAAGGTACTGCTTTCAGGTCCTTAAGAGTGGAGAAAATCACTATATTAAAAAAATATATATATTTAATTTTAGAAAATATCTTATAAAATTATGCCTAAAGACCTTTTAACCATATTTGGGCTACTGCAGCATTATGGCCAAGGTTTTATCCTGAGTAGGAAATTTACCCAGAGATAATGAGACAAAACAAAATTAAAATGATTAAAACAAAAAGAACAGAATGGAAGGTGATGTGTTTTCATGTAGTAGAATAGGGGCTTCATAGATAATCAATTGTAATAGAAGTAGGGTTTCACAGATAATAAGTTTAGGCATGGGTGTAACTTTAAGACATTTTGTTCTCTAACAAGACCTTAAATTTGTATATGTTACTTTTATGTTCATGTCAATTAACTTTTGCAAGTCAATATTAATTAGAGTAATTATATCCATTGAGATGCAAATGCTGAAAATTACAGGATTTAGAGGGGGCTTCAAAGCTAAAAAGTGAAAGAGCTGGGATTGAGTGTTTTTCTTTTGGCCTGAAATCTCAGATTCCTTTTTAAATATTGCAGCAGTAGACACCGAATTTTGTTTTTTGTATCTTGTTTTAGAGATACTGCTAAGACTTCCTAGGTAATAAACTGTAAAGATAGTAGAAGTAACGTACAAGGAAGTTAGAAATGCATTACATTTAATTTTGATAATGACTTAAGCAAAAAAGAATCCATTTAATAGAAATGTCCTTTAGGAATATAAATACTATATTATAAGCACAGATTTTGCTATCAACTAAGCAAGTAACTATAGGTCAAATTTTAACTCGTTCATTAAACAAAAACTTGAGAGCTTGTTATATGACAAATACTGAATAAGACAGGAGAATAAGAAGATAAATGAGGTATGGACTTAGTTGTTTTCAAGGAATTATGGTCAATTGCAGTGAATCTTTTAGCCTTTATGAATCACAGTCTCCTTCTCGAGGATTCTGGCCAAGAAAACTATAGAGATGACGTAGACTTGTATATAAAATTCTGTTTACAATTTCAAGGATTTACAGATTACACCCTTCTTCCCAAATGAAAGGTATCCATAGATTCCCCAGAGAGCTATAAACCTCACCTAGGTAAATCACATCAGCCTGAAGTAATGGAAAAGAGAAATTGGTAATATTAAAGGTATGTATTAGTCCCAGTGGTGGACTGCAGAAGGGTATGGTGAACTCTGCTAACAAGAGGGCAGAGGCAGCTTCTGAAAGGAGGAGATGCTTGGGCAGAATCCTGATGAATGAGCTCAGGGGTCAAAAAGTTTCTCTGGAAATATCGTTTCTTAAGCTGTGTTATTCAGGGCTTGAAGATCTCTCAGGTTCTTTTCATCTATTATTTTACCCTTTTATGGATTACAAAAGATACTCATAAGCTGATGTTCTCCCATCCGTTGACATGTCTTGACACCTCCTGAGCTTGAGCAAATGTGCATAATCTCTGAGGAATATTGACTAGCCTAATATGCCAGGAGAAAATGCTAATAATAAGTAACACATTTGCCAGGTGCTGTGTTTGTTATATGACACTTAATCTTCATTAATTTATTTAATTCCTGTATCATCATTTTGGATACAGTCTTTAACACCACCATTCTGCTATGACCGTTCTCCCAAACAGACATACTCAGAACCAGTTTAGTAGAAAGAAGAGGTCTGGAATAAGACCTTACACCATTGCAAGGAAGAGTCTATGACTAAACGTGCACCCTATTTGAATAGAGAAACCTGAAAAATTTCTTGTCTTTCTTTTTTTTTCCTGCCTTGAGTTCCTGCCTTGAGGATGTCTCTAAATATTTTGCCAATAAGGAAGGGAAGCCTGCCATCTGCACTGCTGAAATTGTGGGCAGGGCCACCAAAGAGTGACCACACAGGGCAGGAACACACAAAAACATTTCTTAGAAAACAGTGTTGCTCCCATCTCACTTGAGACAATGTTTTGTTTTTGTTTCAGAATCATAGAAACTGCAAATGAATAAGTTGTACTGGGTCATCTAACTTTACCTCTAGGGAACTGAGGAGTTGCTACAACATATTCATTCAATTCTTTTCCAGTTTCACATGTAGACTCCAACAGGGTTTTTCACCACACTTTCTGGACAATCATTCTGGGCTCCAAGTCAGTATTGCATGAATGTTGCTGTGACTTTGGAAGGAAAAGGAAAAAGAGCCTCTAACAAAAACATTATTTGAGGGGCATCGTTAAGAAAATTTAACTTTATAAATAAATGTTAAAATTGAATAACTAATGAAACTATATTTTTCTAAGCTGAACCAAGGAATGTTTCATAACTTTCATTAACCAAAGATAAAAAGGTAATTATGTTTCTTTTTTTATTGTTTTTATTTTTTAGACAGTTCTGTTGCCCAGGCTAGAGTGCCGTGGCACTATCTTGGCTCACTGCAGCCTCCACCTCCCAGATTCAAGCGATTCTCCTGTCTCAACCTCCCAGGTTGCTGGGATCACAGGTGTGTGCTATCATGCCTGGCTAATTTTTGTGTTTTTAGTAGAGACGGGTTTTGCCATGTTGGCCAGGCTGGTCTCAAACTCCTGGCTTCAAGTGATCCTCTGGCCTCAGCCTCCCAAAGCACTAGGATTACAGGCATGAGCCACCATGCCCAGCCTGGTTATTATGTTTCTATTTTCTAATTACAACTGCAATCACTGAGTTTATCAAAGATTGGCTTTCGTTAAGTTATTTAAAACATTTTTGGCTTTTAATATACCTAAACATTTTAAGTTTGCAAGAAATTCATTATTATATGTATGTTACAAAGGATGAAGATATATATATATATCATATATAAGGTATACATATCATATATAAGATATACAGATATATATATCGTATATACGATATACAGATATACGATATATAGATGTATATATCATATATAAGATATATAGATGTATATATCATATATAAGATATATAGATGTATATATCATATATAAGATATATAGATGTATATATCATATATATAAGATATATAGATGTATATAAGATATATAGATACATATATCATACATAAGATATATAGATACATATATCATACATAAGATATATAGATACATATATCATACATAAGATATATAGATACATATATCATACATAAGATATATAGATACATATATCATACATAAGATATATAGATACATATATCATACATAAGATATATAGATACATATATCATACATAAGATATATAGATACATATATCATACATAAGATATATAGATACATATATCTAAGATATATAGATACAGATATAAGATATATAGATACATATATAAGATATAAGATATATAGATACATATATATAAGATATATAGATACATATATCATACATAAGATATATAGATACATATATCATACATAAGATATATAGATACATATATCATACATAAGATATATAGATACATATATCATACATATGATATATAGATACATATATCATACATATGATATATAGATACATATATCATACATATGATATATAGATACATATATCATACATATGATATATAGATACATATATCATACATAAGATATATAGATACATATACATAAGATATATAGATACATATATCATACATAAGATATATAGATACATATATCATACATAAGATATATAGATACATATATCATACATAAGATATATAGATACATATATCATACATAAGATATATAGATACATATATCATACATAAGATATATAGATACATATATCATACATATGATATATAGATACATATATCATACATATGATATATAGATACATATATCATACATATGATATATAGATACATATATCATACATATGATATATAGATACATATATCATACATAAGATATATAGATACATATATCATACATAAGATATATAGATACATATATCATACATAAGATATATAGATACATATACATAAGATATATAGATACATATATCATACATAAGATATATAGATACATATATCATACATAAGATATATAGATACATATATCATATATAAGATATATAGATACATATATATAAGATATATAGATACATATATAAGATATATAGATACATATATCATATATAAGATATATAGATACATATATATAAGATATATAGATACATATATCATATATAAGATATATAGATACATATATCATATATAAGATATATAGATACATATATATAAGATATATAGATACATATATCATATATAAGATATATAGATACATATATATAAGATATATAGATACATATATAAGATATATAGATACATATATCATATATAAGATATATAGATACATATATCATATATAAGATATATAGATATATATATCATATATACACACACATAAATAATCTGGATTTTGTTAAATATTTTACATGAATTTCCTTTCACTCCTCATAAAACACTGTTATGTATTGTATCCCTATTCTAGATAAACAACAAAAGAAACAATAAAAAAGTGAGCTTTAAAAAGGCTAACACCTTGGTCAATTTCATAACTATATAACTCATAACTCAGAGTGGAGTTTTGAGCTCACATCTGATTTCAAATCTCTGAACCACTATCTTTTACTTTATATTTCTTTAGTGCCTTACAATATTTTCAAGTATTATCAGGAAAAGAATGGTTTTTGATGGGCTGTCTGTTCAGATTAGAGATGAGTGGTTTTTACTGGATTTTATGGGCATGGGGACTTGCTTTGGTCCAGAAATTTATGGAAAGTATAGATTGTAGGTTTCAGAACCTGCTAACTTGGTTGGTTCACCTTCTTTCTTTCTTTCTTTCTTTCTTTTTTACCCTTAGGCGTGCTACAGAACAGCTGTGTGTCTGTCTCAGTTTCCTCATCTCTAAAATGAAAATTGTAAAGCTATGTCCTTCATAAGGTAGTTGTGAAGATTTAAGTAGATATATGTTGTTCAGAATATAGCATGTGACTAAATATTAATTATAATATATTGCACTACATATTTATGATTATACTGTTTATTAATGCTCTCATTGCACAGCATATGTTTATTATTTACAGTATACTATATTTATTTTATGTTATTATTATTATTGTACATCTCCCACCTTTGGTCATTTAATTTGAAATCTCTCTATCATACATTTCCTTTAGATCCTAAGTCTCTAGTTTTCTGTGGTCTGTTCATTGAATGAAAATATCTCTGAGACGAATATCTGTCTTTGTTTGCAATCTTATTGTGAATTAATTTACCAAATTGTATCCTCCTACCCATAGTTTGGAGAAGGGATTCCAAATGGATAAATCTAGAACATGGTAAGCATGCAGAAGATGATGCAAAAGGAAACAAGTGGCTAAAATCAGAGTGAATAGTCTTCCCAGGAAAAGCTAGCCTTCCACACAGTTTGCTTTGTGTATTCTCTTTATCGGCTGATAACTGATGTATGGGATGGTTTTCCATTTACAAATAAAAATGTGGCTTTTGTTCATCTCCTCTGAGTGCAAGATTTTTAAATTTTTTCAATAACTTCAAAGACTAGACAGTTACTTAAATTAACCAGCTCACACTAAAATGTTTTTATGGTTGGAATTGTATAATCATACACTTTTAAAGTATCTATTAGTGCTTAAAATTTGTGCCTATGAGAGAACACTGGAAAAATGTATTTCATGGAAATAAAGGAAAATAAAATTATTTGTAATGCCAATATTCAAAGAAAAGCAAGGTTAACATTTTGTGCTATAAATGTTGCTGCATCGGTGTTTGTCCTGCTGTTTTTCTCTGTTACTTTTGTATGCATATGATAATTTTGTAAACTTTTTTTTTTTTTTTTTTTAGATGGAGTTTTGCTCTTTCTCCCAGGCTGGCGTGCAGTGGCACAATCTTGGCTCACTGCAACCTCTGCCTCCCTGGTTCAAGCGATTCTCCTGCCTCAGCCTCCCAAGTACCTGGGATTACAGGTGCCTGCCACCACACCTGGCTAATTTTTGTATTTTTCATACAGACGGGGTTTCACCATCTTGGTCAAGCTAGTCTTGAACTCCTGACCTCATGATCCACTCAATTCGGCCTCCCAAAGTGCTGGGATTACAGGCATGAGCCACCGTGCCCTGCCAACTTTTTACATAGTTACGTATCACACTTTTTGTTGTTACATAGTGTGTCAAACAATTTTAATGGCTTTACACATTAGTTCAGTAGATGTAGTTTCCATATTTTATTTAGCCATTCTTCCAAATGTAACACATTTATTATTTGTATATTGTTTTGATTTATTGTACTTGTAAATAATACTATGATGAGCATCTTATATATAAACAAACACTTATTAAGCCCTGAATATGTGCCAGGTCCAGCACTTGTTATGGTGAGATCAACACTGAATAAGTCATGACCCTGCCTGTAAGGACCTTAGAATCTATTGGAAAAGATTAACAAATAAATCAGTGAATGCAATTATTGGTATAACTCAGTAAGTACTTTGATCTTATGTTCAAAATTTGCTTTGGAAGCAAATCTACTTCAGACAGCAGCTTGGGAAGGATACCTGATCAAGTAATACTTGAACTGAGGTTGAAAGTTGAATAGAATTCAACAAAATAAAATGCAAGAACAGAAGAATTATTTTTCAAGTGGCAAAGAGCTTCAGCAAATGTGCATACTCTCTGAGGAATACTGACTAGCCTAATATGCCAGGAGAAAAGGCTAATAATAAGTAACACATTTGCCAGATGCTGTGCTAACCACTTTACCTTCATTAATTTATTTAATTCCTGTATCATCTTTTTGGATATAGTGAAATAGGTACTGTCATTATTCCCATTTTTAACTAAAACGAAAAACAAAACAAAACAAAAAACAGAGACAAAGTGAAATTTTATAACAAACTTGTTTATACACATACAGTGAATATGCATCAGGTCCTGGATTTGGTCCCTGGAATCTGATTCCTGAGACCAGACTCAACCACCACTTCATTTCAAAGGTTGGTGGTGAGATTATGATGCTTTTTTTTTTTTTTTTTTTTTTTTTTGTCACTCTTGTTGCCCAGGCTGGAGTGCAATGGCATGATCTCAGCTCACTGCAGCCTCCGCCTCCCGGGTTCAAGCGATTCTCCTGTTTCAACCTCCTTAGTATCTGGGATTACAGGCACCCACCACTATGCCCAGCTAATTTTTGGTATTTTTAGTAGAGATGGGGTTTCACCATGTTGGCCAGGCTGGTCTGGAACTCCTGACCTCAGGGGATCTGCCCACCTTGGCCTCCCAAAGTGCTGGGATAACAGGCATGAGCCACTGTGCCCAGCCAAGATTATGAAGCTCTTAAGCATTAAACTGCATCCACAAACAAAGATAACTGTTTATAGATTTTTCAGTAAGGCAGCGGTATCACTAGATTTTTTATTTAGAAATATCGGTAGGCATTTGTATAGTACATTTGAGCTTTTTTTTTCTTTTTTTAACCTATAGTATGAAAAAAAGAGAAAATCTTTGTTTTAACATATAGTAAAAAAAAAAAGAAAAGAAAAGCCGGGTGCGGTGGCTCATGCCTGTAATCCCAGCACTTTGGGAGGTATCACTAGATTTTTCCTTTCTCTTGTACATTTCTAAAACTTATTCCTTAATTTAGGATTTATGCTTCTTTCTTTCTCTCTCTCTCTCTCTCTCCTCTCTCTTTCTTTTTTTTTTTTTGAGACCGAGTCTTGCTCTGTCGCCCAGGCTGGAGTGCAGTGGCGCGATCTCGGCTCACTGCAAGCTCCGCCTCTCGGGTTCACGCCAATTTCCTGCCTCAGCCTCCTGAGTAGCTGCGACTACAGGTGCCTTCCACCACGTCTGGCTAATTTTTTTGTGTTTTCAGTAGAGACAGGGTTTCACCGTGTTAGCCAGGATGGTCTCAATCTCCTGACCTCGTGATGCTCCCGCCTCAGCCTCCCAAAGTGCTGGGATTACAGGCGTGAGCCACCGCACCCGGCTTTTCTTTCTTTTTTTTTTTTTTAACTATATGTTAGAACAAAGTTTTTCTTTTTTCTTTTTTTTTACATACTATAGGTTAAAAAAAGAAAAAAAAAGCTCAAATGTACTATACAAATACCTACTGATATTTCTAAATAAAAAAATCTAGTGATACTGCTGCATTACTGAAAATCTATAAACAGTTATCTTTGTTTGTGGATGCAGTTTGATGCTTAAGAGCTTCATAATCTCGGCTGGGCGCAGTGGCTCATGCCTGTTATCCCAACACTTTGGAGGCCAAGGTGGGCAGATCACCTGAGGTCAGAGCAATTACAGCATCTCTGTTACCAACAGTATATTTCTTAATTAATTAAACAGTAGCTTAGCACAATCAGTTAAAAAATTAAGGATTTTAAAAATTCTCCTAAGAATCACATTTCATTGTTTCTATTAATAGTTAATTAAATATCCTTACTAGAAAACATTTACATAATCTATAGCTTTGAACTGTGATTTGTTAATTTTTGACTTGACTTGATGGGCCTTTAAATATGCCTACAAGTCATCCAAACTTATAAATCAATGACTTATTTGTGTTTAAAAATATTTGCAACATAAGAGTTGTTTGGTTTGGAATCCCAAACAGTAAATTTGTCTTTGGAGAAACTGTAAAGATTAAAAAATGTTATTAAAACTCGTAAAGTTTTAGTAGATTCTAAAGTAATATTGAAGTATATTGATACATTTAAATTATACAGAAAATTGGGAGAGATAGTAATACATTTCTATTTATTTAAATACTTAAACTGTGTCTAGAAAAAATTGAAGTAGATAGTGGAGAGGCCAGGGACATCAAAGAATAGAAAAACAGAGCCATGTAAGGCTGCTAAAGAACCTGTGCTAAAGCAAACTGCATTTTTCCCCATTATAACATTTTAAAAACTGGTAACTGAATTATAATTTATATGTTCATTTACTATAATAATTCTTTTTTTGTCAGAAAATATTAAATTGCTAGTGCATTTTAGCATTTGAAGACATCTTAGGATGAAGGAAATGTGATAAATATGCATATATATACACATGTATATTGCTTATACATATATTCTACATAAGATAATTTTCCTTTATTTTTGTATACATTTTTAATTTTGATTGCCCCTGTATACTTGTTGATTGGGACTTTCTTTCCATTTACTGCATTTTGTTTACTTATCAGTTGATGGACATTAGGGTTAGGGTTATTTCTGATTTACCTAATAATTTTAAATTTAAAATTTATTTTTAATTGACAAATTATTATACACATTTATGGGATACAATGTGATCTTTTGATATATATTTACATTGTGGAATCATTAAATCAAATCAATATATCCATCACCTCACATACTTACCAATTTTTGTGGTGAGAACATTTAAAATCTAAACTTTAAGCAATTTTGAAATATACTTTCCATTGTTATTAATTATAGTTACCAGTCTGTGCAATAGATTCCTAAAGCTTATTCCTCCTGTTTAGTAGAAACTTACTATCCTTTGGTCAACATGTCACCATTCCGCAGCCTCTGATAACCACCATATTATTCTCTACTTCTATGAGTTTGACTTTTTAGATTCTACATATGAGATCATGTGGAATTTGTCTTTTTGTGCCTGGCTTATTACACTTAGCACAATATCCTCCAATTCATCCATGTTGTCACAAATGACAGAATTTTCTTCTTTTTGAAGTCTGAATAGTATTCCATAGTCTATATATATATATTTTATCCATTCAATTGTTGATGAATACTTTGGTTGTGCACCCATTTCTTAGCTAGTATAAATAATGCTACAATTGAACATGAGAGTGTGAATGTCCTTTCACATATGGTTTCAATTCCTTTGGATATATACCCAGTAGTGGGATCATATGGTAATTCTATGTTTAGTTTTTTGAGAAACTTCCACACTGTTTTCCATAATGGCTGTATTAATATACATTCCCACCAACGATGTAGAAGAATTCCATTTTCTCCACATCATCCTCAACACTTATCTTTCATCTTTTTGATAATAACCATTCCAACAGCTGGTTGGTGATATCTCATCGTGGTTTTAATTTGCGTTTGCCTGATAATTAGTGATGCCAGAGTTTTGTTTGTTTGTTTTTTTCCTGTATCTGTTGACTATTTGTATGTCTTCTGAGAATTATCTATTCAGGTTCTTTGCTTATATTCTAGTGGGGTAATTTGTATTTTTGCTATTGAGTTCTTTGAGTTTTTTATGTATTTTGAATATTAGCCTCTAATCAGATACATGATTTGCAAACATTTTCACCCAATCTGTGTGTTTACTCTTCACTCTGTTTATTACTTCCTTTGCCATGCAGAAGCTTTTTAGTTTGTTTAAATTCTACTTTATTTTTGCTTTTTTTGCCTGTGCTTTTGGGGTCCTATCTAAGAAATCTTTTCCCAGACAAATGTCATTGAGCTTTTTTCGTATGGACTTTAAAAAACTATTAGTAGTACATACCATGTTATCTTTTTTTCTACTGAGTGTTCTACAATGAGAACCTGACCTAACTCAAGGAAAGAGGAGAAACTAAAACATTTTTAAAATTAATATTAAGAATGTCAATGAAAAGAGTCAAGCTCTGTAGAATATTTAAAGATGTTTATTCTGAGCCAAATATGAGTGACAAATGGCTCGTGACACAGCCCTCAGGAAATCCTGAGAACATGTGCCCAAGGTGGTTGGGCTACAGCTTGATTTTTACATTTTAGGAAGACATAAGACATCAATTAATACATGTAAGATATACATTGGTTCAGTCTGGAAAGGTGGGACAACTCGAAGTGGGGACTTCGGGTCATAGGTATGTTCAAAGATTTTCTTTTTTTTTTGAGACAGAGTCTCGCTTTGTCACCCAGGCTGGAGTGCAGTGGCGCAATCTCGGCTCACTGCAAGCTCTGCCTCTCAGGTTCACACCATTCTCCTGCCTCAGCCTCCCAAGTAGCTGGGACTAGAGGTGCCTGCCACCATGCCTGGCTAATTTTTTTGGATTTTTAGAAGAGATGGGGTTTCACTGTGCTAGCCAGGATGGTCTCCATCTCCTGACCTCATGACCCACCCTCCTCGGCCTCCCAAAGTGCTGGGATTACAGGTGTGAACCACCGCGCCCAGCCTTGTTCAAAGATTTTCTAATTGGCAATTAGTTGAAAGAGTTAAATCGTTGTCTAAAGACCAGAAATCAATAGAAGGAAATGTCTGGGCTAAAATAAGGGGTTGTGGAGACCAAGGTTTTTTTATTATGAGGCCTCCAGGTAGCAGGCTTCAGAGAGAATAGATTGCAAATATTTCTGATTAGATTTCTTATTAGACTTAAAAAAAAAGGTGCCAGATTCTTAGTTGAGTCTCTCCTGGATCAGGTAAAATACCTGGAAAGGGAAGGTGATTCTCTACAGAATGCAGATTTTCCCCAGGAGAGACAGCTTTGCAGGCTATTTCAAGATATGACAAAGAAACGGTTACAATAGATTTCCTTCTTTATCTGTCATGTTAGAGTCAGGTTGGAAAGTAAGCCATGCTATATAGGGTTAAATAAAACCCCTCTGATTAGACTTCACGGTTTGTGGGGCATGACTCCCCAGGCCGCTTATATAGGAATCTGGGCAAGAAAAGAAAAAGGTCAGAGTTTAGTCCTCAAGAATAAGTTGTGATATTGGAGAATATACAAATGTAAGTTTCCATTAAGCTTAATTTTTTATAAATGTATTTTTCCTCTTCTATTAGGGATCTTCTCTGAATTAATAATGCTAAGTGAGTTTACATTTGAAGAACTGAAAAACTTCTAATGAAAAGTATAACGAATGAGCTGAAAATAAGTATAAATAGAGTTTCTAATATTTTCTTCCTTCAACTTCATGATTTTCAGATTTTCACACATCTCCTAGTCTGCATGTGTTTTACTTTGGCAACCACCACATTGCAAAGATCATGAAAGGATTAGTATAATGACCTCTTTATGTTATAACCCTCATATTGACATTAAGATTTTGATTTACTTATTAATAAACTGCTTTTCTTATTTTACCCTGAGAGCTCATATAAAGAAAAATTTGAGATAAAGACAAGTTGGGAAAGATTAAAAGATGAGTAAGAAATAATATCTGTTTTCTTGAAACCTTATATCTAACGCAACACACTGACTTGAAAGCATTTGAGTGTAAAACAAAGCTGACTAGCATACATAAGAAATACAAGAATGTATAACTTGCTGTCAGATTATAAGGGTCAGAAAAGATCATTCTGCCTACAGGCTTAGAACACATTTCAAAGAAAGTGAAAGATTCTCCGCGGGGTCTGAAAGCTTAAGGGGATGAGTAACTCCTCCCTCCTCAGACTCAGTCCCAAGGCTCAAGGCTACTTGCTCCAGCAGTGTGCATCAGAAAGATAGCATAAGCAGGAAGAGAGCTAGCCAGAAGACATTTACCCGCTGAAGACCAAGAGAGAGCCCATCCGGGTACCGTGTAGCAGTTACATCCGACGGAGACACTTCCTGTTTACAGGAGACTATAAAACCTCTGCCCCGTCCTTATTTGGTGCAGACGCCATTTTAGGCCTCAGCCCGCCTGCACCCGGGTGCTTATTAAAACAGCGTGTTGGTCCACACTGCCTTGTGTTGTTTGTTGGCGCACTCTCTGGGTTCGAACCGATACAAGAGTCTTGCAGAAAGGAGCCACATTTTCCCACTATAGTAGCATCCCAGTCTAGCTCAATGCATATACTGCTCTAAGTTGTGAGCACTACTTCCTAGTATAGTCCTTACTAGAGCTATGGCATCTTGCTGTTGTGGAACAACTTAAAGGAACCAAAATGTCAGGATCACAGAATATTTTTAATGTTTTTTGATGCCATAGTCTCTGTATGAATCCTGTGGGAGTAAGAAAACTGATAGAATCAGCCCCAGAGTGTTTTTATATAAATTAGAGAAAATCCCTTTTCTCATTACAATGTTGCACAATCTCTTGTCAATTCCAGCCTAATTTGCTCATGGTGGCAAATCAAGGCCATCGTGATGGAGGAGGAAATGTCTACAGCCTAAGGAAATCTCAATGCTGCAATACCAGACAGTGAATAAAATCGAAGAGTTAATTTTGATCAAAGGGACTTTTGCATGACTCCATTCAGACCATTCAGTTAACTGTCAACCTTATCTAAATATTTCACTATAGAAGGAAATGAACATTTTATGTATTTAATAAAAGAGTGGAAAAATATATTTAATTAAATAAATATTTCCATAATCCACATATGCAAAAACCTCTTGATTAGTACTACAAGGAAGACTTAACCCTTTACCCCAAGGACCTTAGAATCTATCCTAAATAGCTTAGAATTTAGATAGAAGGTATGCCTGCCTTTTCCTATATCATCAGGAAAAGTTGGTATGCATACTTTCTCAATATTCTTCTTCTCTGCCAGAGGCCAATATTCTTAATAAGAATATTGGGAAGAGGAACAACAGCAGAGAAACTGAGTCAAAACAAGATCAGCCTAATAAAGATATAATTGAGTCCTAAACAAACTTACAGCTATCCTGAGATCTAGCTCTTTTAATTTTTGAAAAGTTTTTCTATTATTTTTTTACCTCCCTATATATTCTTGCAACAATCCTCAGTTGATTGTCAGCCAGTTCCTGCCAATTAACAGCTTTACACTTAAGCATTGTAAAATGACTTGCTCTTTTGATCACCCTCCCTTTCTTTACAAAGTTATCAATCAAAACTGTTCATTATACTTGTCTTTGGTGATGTGGTTTTTTTTCCCTCTCCCTCAACTTCTGTTTACTCTTAGAACCTGATTTTATGGAAGGAGATCCCAAGTAACTCATATTCTCTGTTATACAAGGTGATGATTTTCAAAGCTTGCATCACAGGAGAGGTATGAAGTAGCTAATTGTTTCTAAGATATTTGGAAACTGAAATAAGAAATGTCCTTTGCAAGTAATTGTGAGAGCTTCTTCTCTACAAGGTTACCACTCTCAGTATTTAAATTTCCTCTGGAAGCACTTCTGCCTGGCTTTCTTCACATGCTCCACCCACTTAGTGCTAATCTGAACCTCATGCCCTCTAGTCTGAAAGGATTTGGGACTGTTTCTTTCATGTTAATGTAAAGTATGCCATTCTGGGCCCTATGTAGTATTATTCGCTTTTCTTACTGCTGAATCTGTCATGTAAGTAGTTTTGTATCATCCAGAGGACTTCGCATCTTTACGTCATATTGATTCTTAATTCCCTGGTCTCACAATCTAGCCAGATATATTTGATTTACTAAGAAACTAAGCCTCTTGTCATATCCTGGTGAGATCAGTAAGAGATGAAGTTGAGATTTGAGAGAAAAGTTCTTCTGGAAATGACTGTCTTTTCCTTGGTCTTACAAATGATTCTGTTTGTTAAGTGATCAAAGCTTGTCTGGACAGACAGCAAACACAAGGGTAGATTTATAGCCTCTAAAAACAATACCTTCAAAGATTTTCTCCCAGAATGCATGGCCCAGAGGCATCCCTTTGATTGATCTAAGTCCCTAAAGAGTTGCTTCAGCAACAAACAAAGACTTATTATGCTTCTTTCCTAAAAGACTTTGACATTTTATGGTTTTGCACAAAAATATTGAGCAGGAGTAAATAGAAATCCTGTAACCTTTCCTTAACTGGATTGTAGGCATGCTTTGTCCTACAGCAAAATCAGCTACTTCACTCTCATGACCTTACAAAATAGTGCATTACTTATCCAGTTGACTATGTCAACAGCCATTACCCAAATACACTTCTGTTCTGGGGAGAAAAATGAGGGGAATTATACATATCTACGTTTTGGGAGGTGACAACTTAGCAACAGGGGAAAATGGAACCAGTATTTATTATATGCATCCCCAAGTGCCAAAAAAAAAAAAAGATATTTAAAAAAATGACATTTTGGGAAAGCTTTTGTTTTTACTATTTTAGGACTTTGCATAAAAAACTTTTTTTTAAACTCCATGCAAAATTGTCAACCTTCCTCCACAAAGAGGTGTAATTTTTGTAGTTTTCTGTAGTGTTTTAGAAAATTCTTATCACTGAAACAGATTCCTTATGCATTACTGTCTTCTTATAGTATAGATGGGTATCTGTTTTGCCATCTAAAATGTGATCTTTATCAGAACAAGAATCATTTTATTTATTTGGTATTATTGTCTACAACAGATATTATCTAACAATGATGAGATAAGTAGTACTAAACTCATGTTTTAAAGAGGAACAAAACCAAAGCATTAAGTATTTCAGTATCTAGCCTATTTCATAGCAAAGAGCAAGGTTAGAATTGGAAGACTTTCAATTTTCTGACTAGTGAAAGCTCCTAGTATGACATTGTGAAAGGAAAATATCTCGGCCCCTAAAATCACTAAGCTAAAGGGAAAAGTCAAGCTGGGAACTACTTAGGGCAAACCTGCCTCCCATTCTATTCAAAGTAACCCCTCTTCTCACTGAGATAAATGCATATCTGATTGCCTCCTTTGGAGAGGCTAATCAGAAACTCAAAAGAATGCAACCACTTGTCTCTTACCTACCTATGACCTGGAAGCCTTCTCTCCACTTTGAGTTTTCCCACCTTCCCAGACCTAACCAATGTGCAGCTTACATATGTTGATTGATGTTTCATGTCTCCCTAAAATGTATAAAAACCAAACTGTGCTCTGACCACCTTGGGCGTATGTCTTCACGACCTCCTGAGGCTGTCACGGGTGCGTGTCCTCAATCTTAGCAAAATAAACTTTCTACCTTGAAGGTAGGTAGCAACGAATGTATCTCCAGTTTATAGAAGGAGAAGTTGAGGCAATGATGGAATTCATCCAGCCTCCCACAATCACCCCAAATAGTTAGAAACTGGCTTCCCCACAAATTTCCCCTCTCTCTATGGACACATGTAAGTTAATAAATATCAACACACAGACTTCTAATCTCCTATTATCAGATTTCCTCATTCCCATGCAAAAAGGTGTTTTCCCAGTGAAGTTCTCTGGGAGTTTCAGAGTTTTGAAACCAAGTCAACTGTCAGAAAGTTTTTTCAAATAGGATTGAGATTATATTTAGAAGTTTACAGATACAGTGAGGCTCTGCTATTTTAGCTCTTCAAATTGAGGCTGAACAATTCTTTTTATGTTGGAGAGGGGGACTTTGGATTTTAAGATTAAACTAAATGGCCTGTAGCTGTTTTCCAAACCTGTGATCTAATTAGTTTATGACTATATGATTATCTAGATATTTTTAGAAAGAAAATAAGGGAGGGAGAGAGAGAGTTGAGATTTGCAAGACTTAATGTTCAAGTATTTCCAAGAGATAGGAGTAGATAGCTTATCTTCTTATAGCTTTGCCAAACCTGTCTTGTGGGGGTTATTCTACCTTGAAGGGAGGGAGCAACTGATGTATCTTCAATTTATAGAAGGAGAAGTTGAGGCATTGATGGAATTCACCCAGCCTCCCATGATCACTCCAAATAGTTCGAAACTGGCTTCCCCACAAATTTCCCCTCTATTGACACATATAATTTAATAAATATCAACGCACAGACTTCTAACTTCTCAGGATCAGATTTCCTCATTCCCATGCGAAAAGGTGGTTCCCAGTGAAGTTCTCTGGGAGTTTCAGAGTTTAGAAACCAAGTAACTGTCAGAAAGTTTGTTCAAATAGGATTGAGATTATATTTAGTAAGCCAACCATTTTGACAACTGGGAATGTGTTCACTTTGCTACTCCCTTGCCAAATGTGTAACATATACCTGGTTATGTAGTGATGAAGGTTGACATTTACTCAAAGCTATTGGATCCTCTTCCAACAGAATTTATTTTTCAGTAAAATAAATTAAGCTGACTAGTTTGGCATAGAATATAAAGTACTATATTTTTTCTTACTCAACCAATTCACTGGCTGCTTTTCTTTTTTAGTTTTGTTTTGATTAAACTTCCTTTACCAAAGAAACAATCGCTTTGATTTAGATTTTTGGAAAGAGTTATCATTCTGTCTAACTTGGGCTGAACTCCAAAGAACTTCCAACTAATTAGCATATAATGCCACTTATCCTTAACTGTTATCTTTGTTGCCAGCCAACTGTGGATGTCTTGATCATGATTGATTTCCTTGAGGCCATGACTTGATTAAAATTCCAAATGCTGAGTGACACAGGCAGGGAGGCCCTGTCCATTGACTAGCAAGATATGTAATGTGGATATGAATCTTTTCCCAATCCTGGGGAACTTAGTTCCCCACAATTGTAAATGTCAGTGAACTCAGAGCTAAAGCTCAGAAAATAGCAATTAATTCAGTGCTCAGGTAGGAATATGCATGCCAGGACTGAAAAATAGAATTTTAAAAGAGTGAGCACTAATACATAAAACTGAACTTCCACTAATAGTTACTAAGTGTCTAATATTTGCATGGTTCTGCAGTAGATACTACAGAACCCAGTGCTGTGATACCCAGCTCTCTCTTTAGCTCTGAGGCACTAATTCCCGGCTGCTGTGAATATAGGTTGCGGATAACTCACAATGGACTACTTCTCTGGGTATTGCCTTAGATGATGGAAGCTGTCTTGCCTAAATTTGTGGGTCCTCCAATGAATCACCCATGCAGAAGGTACAATAGCCTGCCCCCCTTGCCTCAAGCAGGACAACTTGGAAGGGCCACCTTATCTCTAGAACTCCCTGTGGGATGAGTGAGACCTCCATTACAATTGTATTACAGCGGAATATTTTCTTCTGTCCAGTCTTGTTCTTCTCATTTCCTTAGGGATCTTGTTGTCAATAATACTGCTCAATAATCTCCAGCTTATACATCTCCATAGCAGATTTGGAGGATAACTCTGGAATCCAAGGAGCAGATTCCTTGGATCTGGTCCAAGGAATCAGATCTGAGAAAGATACTATTCTTGGTACTGGATGGTGATGGTTGTTTTTTGTTATAAAGATTGATACTCACTCTGCCCTCTGCTTGCTTACAATGTAGTAGAAGAGACAGAATGATAAACAACTGCTGTACTGTTTTTTTAAAAAAGGCCATTCCTTCTCCTGCAAAGCAGAATTTTGTTGTCCCTTTTCTTTGCTTCCAGACTTCTACTTAGATCATATCATAATAAATCATATCATTTTGTTGTTGATGGTGGTCTCTTACAAGAAGTTATGAGCATTTTGGAGACAAGGGTTTAGTTGTGTTTACCTTCATACCTCTGGTGTACTGCCTGCAATAAATATGACAGGTGCTCAGCAGTTTGTGTTGAATTGAGAAATAAATTAATTAACAAAAATAAATAACACAGCTTGTAAGTGTAATACAAAAAATATTTCATTAGAATGATGAAACTTCAGAGAAGACGTGGAATTTGTGTTTGGCCTTGAAAAAATTTAGTAGGTTTGGGGCATATGGGTATGTCAGACTGAGAAAGCAACATTGCAGTAGTAATTTAAATTTTACATTTTAGTTATAATAACAAAAACCTATTCAAGCTAATTTTGAGCAATGAAGTGTCTTTACTGAGTTACTATAGTGTATTTCATGGAACCACTGTCCAGCATTTCTATTGCACATATGAGGGCTTAGAATCAAGAACTCTAATATAAGAAACCACAGTTGTTAACGATGGTTTCTTCAGAAAATAAGCTTCTCTTCTCATTTGTCTGCTCACTCTTTTGTTTCTTAGCAAGTCTTTATCTTCATTCAAGAAGAGGTAACTTGAGGCTATGAGTACAAGAACAGAGATAATTGCCTCAGCTGTGGCCAGATATCAATTCCTGGTTCAATCCTTAAGGTCAACATGGGTTATGGGAGATATTTTGGAAATGGAGCACAAACAAGCCCATACATGGACAGATGAGTAGATAGTATAGATGAGGAACTCTAGGAAGAGTTTGTGGAGGTACAAACCTCATGGTGGGTTAGAAGAATTCCCATTGTAAACATCGGTAATCCTTATTAAATTTAACAACTTTTTTGGTCAACTTTTAATCCTCTGTGTGTGTGTGTGTGTGTATGTGTAAAAAGTTGATTAAATAATTAAATGGTAGCAGCAGACTTCCCTTCAAGATTATATTTAGATTAGACTAATTTACAACCATTCTTAGTTCTTTGGGTATGTTTAATGTTAGGGAGGATAAATACAAAACCTAGTTTTGTGAGATCACCTTTTTCAGGCTTAAGAGTTGTCATATAAAATTCTCAAAATGGACAGATCCCAAAACAACCAGCGATTCTAGTGCCAAGATTCAATGACAGAAGAGTGAATAAAGCATCATGCTTATCTTCTAAAAGCTCATAGACTAACAGGTGTTTCCATGACAGGAGGGTCAAGGAATCAGTGACATGCCAATAAAACATTACGATGTGCTACATCCAGTGATAAAGAAAGAACAAAGTCCTCTAGGAACACTTCTTCCTGCCTATAGAGGTCAAGGAGTTCTCAACATAGAAGACATCTCATTTGTGTTTTTATCAATGAGTAGCATTGGCCAGATGAAGAAGCAGAAAAGAAAGTTCAATAAAGGGAACAGCACATGCAAAACCAGGGTATTATACAACATCATGAAATGTTTGAATAATAGCAAAAAAAAAAAAAAAAAAACAAAAACTACCTTGGTATCAAAAACAAAATAAGTATGTTTTGTGAGCATGTCAGGATAGGGGGCAGTTCCAGACAAATGAGTCAAGGAAAAGAATTATGAGCAAAATTTGAAAGGATAAAAGGATCTTCATGTTTTACCAGAGCACCCTGGATGAAGCCTTTTAGGCCACTGGATGCCAAAAAGCAAAGTGTAAACATGGGGGAAGATTGTGCCCGAATCAAAAGTATGGTTCCATTGCCTAAGAAATGGGACCTGAGGTAGCTATGAGACACACTCTAGTCCTTCTGCCATTAGACTTGTAGGAGAGAGAGAGAGTGGGGAAGGGAGGGAGGGAAGAGGGGGAGGAGGAGAAGAAAGGAGCGGGGAAGAGAAGGAGAAATGAGAAGTGGGGAGAGGTGTCCAATGTGCAAATCCTTTAAAGGAAAGCCAAAAGTAGAAAGTCTTTTTTAAAAGTCTGCTCCTTTCCACAGAGCATTAGGAAACACAATTTTGCAGTATGCAGTGTTATTCCTAATGAGAAAAGTTATATATTGAACTGGTATTAATTATCTATAGAATGCCAAATAGTCTGATAACATTTTCTCCTTATCCTCTCTTTAAAATCCTCAAAATTAAAATTAAAAGTTAGCTCAAATGTCTTGTATGCATAATTTACTCTAAACACAATTCTTCTTAGAAGGGAACAGGTCCAGGTATACCACAAAGGGGCAGTGTGGCATCATGGTTAAGAGCTTAGAATCCGGAGCCATGGAGTCTGGGTTCAAAATCCTAGTTCCACTCATTTTTCTTTTTTTCTTTTTTTTTTAAGATGGAGTCTCGCTCCACTGCCCAGGCTGGAGTGCAGTGGCGCGATCTCGGCTCACTGCAACCACTGTCTCCTGAGTTCAAGCGATTCTGTCTCAGCCTCCCAAGTAGCTGGGATCACAGGCACTCGCCATCATACCTGGCGAATTTTTGTATTTTAGTAGAGATGGGGTTTCACCATGTTGGCCAGGCTGGTCTTGAACTCCTGACCTCAGGCGATCTGCGTGCCTCGGCCTCCAAAAATGCCAGGATTACAGACATGAGTGACCGCACCCGGACATTCCACTCATTTTTCACTGTGACCTAGGCAACATACTTAACCTCTCTGTGCCTCAGCACTTCATTTATAAAATAGGATTTAGAAAGTACCTTCATCATAGGGTTGTTGGTATGAAGCCAAAATATCTTGAGACAAGTCTCAATCAATTTAGAAGGTTTATTTTGCCAAGGTTAAGGACGTGTCCATGACACAGCCTCAGAGGTCCTGACGACATATGCCCAAAGTGGTCATGGTACAGCTGGCTTTTATACATTTTAGGGAAACATGAGACATCAATAAATATGTATAAGAGACACAAAGGTTGGGTTTGTTAAGGCAGGACAACAGGAAGTGGGGCTTCTAGGTCAGAAGTAGATAAAAGACAAAAGATTGGATTCGAGTCCTTGATCAGCCTTCCACTGAATACACAATTTAGTCTGGCTCAGTGAATCTGCATTTCTACATAAACAATAGGGCAGAGGAAGCCATCAGACATGTGTTTGTCTCAGGTGAGCAGTGGGATGACCTTCTGAAGGTTATCTTCTTGTGAAGATAAGCTATCAGTTTACATTGCCAGGCTGAAATTCCCCAGAACTGTTTTTGGGGTAAAGATCTTGAGGCTCACAGGGAATTCCTTGTGGGCAAATTGTGAGGGAGGTATGTAGCTTTTTTTTTTTTTTTTTTTTTTTTTTTTAATCTTTGTAGCTTTCTTATTTAGGAATAAAATGGGAGGCAGGTTTGCCTGACATAGTTCCCAGCTTGACTTTTCCTTTGGCTTAGTGATTTTGGGGTCCCCAGATTTATTTTCCTTTCACATTTGGAAGATCCAATGATCTTCCAAATTTAATACATATAATGGACTTGGAACAGAACCTGGAATATACTAAATGGTTAAGTTTTAGTTGTTGTTATTATTATTAAGCTGAATTTGATAATTCTCATCTCCCTTTCAATATAACTTGCAGTAGATATGGTTCTTTTGTTTCTCTCTAATTTATTTCTCTCTAATTAGTTTCTCTGTGTCTTTCAAACAAGCACTCTTTTGGGAAGGAGTCTTCCAGATAAGTGCCTCCTGAGTGACTTGAAGACTGTCACTTCCTGACAAGGGCAGAAGACAATTCCCAGTGATTAACCAGCAGTGATTCAGGTTCACTACCCAATCTGTCACTCATGTAGCACAGGAGTCTCAGCCAAGCCTGGCGGAACAAAAGGTTTAGGGTCAAACATTTGGAAATGTTCGTTGTAATCACTAACTGTGGCACCTCTTCATATATGGTCTCACACTCTTAACCAGACATTACCTATATTTCTGACTCATCTTTCCACAGAACATCATGTTCTTCACCAGCAGAGACTCTTCTCTACTTCTGCCACAATACCTGCCTGCCACAATACCTAGAATATTGCTGTCCTGAAGCAGGTGTTCAGCAAATACATGCTGAACAACACTTCCTTGCAAAGCTTTGAAATGGAGAATTAATGGTTGACTAATGTATACAGATAGGGTGTCTATTTCTTCTGCCACAATGCCTATTTTAAAGTTTCCAAGCCCCCCATATCCTTTTACTACAAACTGTAACTTCTGCAGTTTCTCCAGAATCTGCACAATTGGATTTCACCACACCTAGCCAGTTTTTAATATGCTGACGACAACAGCTATTGTTAAGTGCTTACTGGGTATTGAGTGTTCTAAGAAATTTACCTCAATTATCTCATTTATTACTCACAGCAATCATGTAAGCTAGGTACTGTTATTATATTTATTGTATGATGAGAAACAAGGCACGAAGTTTTAGAGACACAAGTTTAGCAAGTAGTAGAGCTGGAATTGGAATGCCCCTTCCCTAGAAGACTGACTCCTGTTTTTCTCACTAAACTCCCATCCTCTTGGGACATCCCATCCCATCCACAGTTAAACTAGTCAATTTCAAAAAAAAAAAAAAAAAAAAGTGCACCATTTGCATCCTGTCTTCATGCTTTCACTCTTATTGTTCCTCTAACAATAAGGGTCAGGATATCTTTATGCCTCTTCACTGAAATCTTACTGCTAAGCAGATTCCTCACAATACTCTGCCTATGTAGGTTTTCGCATTGTCTTAAACCTTCTGGAGTAGATCTTGCTTAATTAAGTGCTCTCATATATTGCTCATGTATGTTCTACTAACAGTCTGCTTTGATGGGCTTCTCTCCCTAGAAATATATCCTTCTTTCCTCTACTCTATGACATAGGGTCCAGGGCTAAACTCATTCTATACACAATATAGACTTAAGAATTAGTGGATTTTCAGAAGGCATTTGAAAGCACACTTGGCCCTGAATTTCATTGTCAAATAGCAACCTGGTGAGATCTTTACAGCCACTTCATACAAAAACACTTGACACCACTAACTCTTCTTTAGTGTCTATGTGTAAAGTCTACATGGTAGTGACAGATGGTACGAAAGTGGACTGTGGGGTTCAATGACTTAGGGGAGGCACCCAGAACAGGTGAGTGTAATTCAGTGTGATTACATGCCACCTATGAAAGAGTGACACATACATTTCCATGGAAATAAACAAAAAAAAAGTCAGTAATGTTGGCAGAGTCTGTGTCTTTCCCAATGCTCACTCTAACCTAAAGGACAGGCAAGCAGGAGATGGTACAATCAAGAGCCAGGAGTCACATGAGCAAGGTACACACATCATTGCTCTAGAATCAGTTTCCAAACGTTATTTAGCAACCTTGTCTCCAGTGTTTGCTTTCTCTCTGGGCTCCAGGAGTAAAGGTCTCAGTTTCGTAACTGCAATACTGCTGCATCCAGTGTTCCTGTCAGAATTCCCTCTGGTAGCAATGAGCATTTAGTTTACAAGCTTTCTGTCTGGGGAAGTTTTGGCTGGGTTAAGCTATGGAGGTGAGCAGGGCAAAAATAACTGGATTCAAAGTTGAGTGAACAATTAAAATCTAAGAATATGTAAAGCAAATGAATCCATGGTGGAGATATTTTTCCAGAAGCTTCCATTACTTCTGTATCTGCTATTTAAAATCTAGACTCAAGGCAAAGGCAGAAGGGGATCTCTTTACTATCTCTGCTCAATGATTCCAGATGAAGTCACAGACATGCAAAGTAAAACTTCAGGATCTGTTCAGTAACCAAGTTGACATGTGGCTAATCAAGCCTAGTGTGGATTTTGGAAAAAGTATATACAGTCTATTCAAAAATAACAAACACATGTCAAAAATCAAACAACAACAAAAAACAGTTGCAAAGAAAACTTTATAGATTCTCTCTTAAGCATATTTATAATAAAGATTAGATTAGAAAAAAACACTAGTCTGGTGGGCATTCAACTGAATTGCAATCTAGCCCAGAGCCAAATTCTTCCCCCTGCCTGCTGTGTACTCAGGTCTACCAGTGACCTTATGCCATGTAAATGGAGTTAAAGAGGACATTGGGGCATGGGTTTATCCAAGAAGAGTGAGAGGTTGATCTTAGTGGTTAGGGATCAGCACAGAAGAATGAATGAGCAGGCAGTTTTAAAAAGAGCCTGTGGGTCCTGTCCTTTGGCATCATGTCTTGGTTTGATCTCTTTCTGTGGGTATTCACCCTCAGGTCTCACTTCCCCATTCATCATTCCACTCCTCTGCATTCTTAAACCATGTCTGCTCACCTCTTGTTCTACATAATTGAGACCGCACAGCAACCATGTAGGGGTGATGCAAAACTCTTTTTAGAAAAAAAGTTATATATGACATGAGTCAGAAAACAGTGCTAACACAAGGATTCAACCCTAAAGCTGAATCCAGTTCTCCCAGGGTGGCTGTGGCTTCTTGGAAAAAAACATTTTTCAGATTATGAGATGCACTGCCAACTCCTTTATGCCAGCAGAAGTGGCCTGTGCCCTAAGAACATGTCAATTACTCCTTTCACCTGAAGGAATCATTCCCGTTCATGCCTCTTTGTCTTTACTTATACTTCACTCAGCTCATTTTGATTACTCTTTCCGGTATTCTACATTCTCTTTCTATATAAAAGCTCTTTTGTTACTGGAGTTTTACTGCCTCTGGAAAGTTAGGTCCATTCCAATTTGTTTAGTTTCTTACTCCTTCGAGCTTCCAAAGCACAAAATTTTGTATGGAAGTTATTTGCCTTTAAAGTGCCATGGACACATTCACATTCTGGTCTCAATGAAGAGTCTGTCTTAGAAAGAATGCAAAAGGTTTTTAAAAAATTTATTAAATAACATACATAGCATCACAACAGAGACCAATTTTATAGAAATAGAGTTATACAAATATTAAATCAGTGTGTGACATATATATGATTATTAAGAAACTTAAAAAACAAGGCCTAGTAGCCAGTCTAATTATAATTTCAAAATAGTGATGAACTTAATAATTTTAAATGTTTGCAACAATGTTATGTGATGTGACAAACTACAAATCTAGTGAGAATGCGTAGGTATTACTAAACCACTGTGTGTGTGTGTGTGTGTCTGTGCATGTGTCTGTGTGTGGTGTGATATGTCCTCCTACATTCATAATGGGAAATTTCAAAATGCTAAATTTAGTTAGAGGTTATTGAAAACCTCTAATGGTTCCCGAATTCCATTAGGTTGAGAACCCTTGATTTATGACTTATTATTATTTATTCATTGAATCCCTTATCATCTATCTTATTGTTGGAACTAGTTGGTAAAATCAGAGCAACCACACATAGCTTATTCTTTCTCTATACCTCCTACAGAGAATGAACTCATTCTCAGGCCCTTGTAGGAACTAAACAAGAAATTGTTGACTATACTGAAATTAAATTAAACACCAACTTATGCATAGCTAAAATGTGCCAAGCCAAACACAAGCTTTACTAGAATTGGTTACTTATACTTTTATGTGATGTAAGTTCAGTTTTGCCTTGTGATATATTTACTTGTTTGCATTTCTATCTCTTCCAGCAAAATGTGTTTTCTTAAAGGTGGATTCTATAGCCAGTTATCTCTGTTCAGGTAAAGGGAGCTCACATTAAAGCGTCAGTAACAGTATATAGATGGAATAGGTTATTTTAATGTAATGAAAGGGAAGAATTGATATATTTCTCAAGAGAGTAAGGGGAGCCAAAGTTTGATGCAAGAATTTGGACTAGAGATTCTTGGAAAATTAATATAAATAGGAAAGCTAAAGCACAATGAATGTGGTTAGGGCTTACAACATAATGTTCTTCCATTTTTTACTATATTGCAATTACATTGTGTTCCCCTTTAGAATACAACATAATCTGTAGTTGTCTGAAACGTGATAGAATACGAAATATGATAGTGCATAAAATCAGCCTTGAAAATTCTAAAATATTAGTCACACTTTCATATATTCTAAAGAAACCACATTTTCCATTTCACTCAGAAGGTAACAACAAGATCATCCTGTGATGTGATCTACACTTGGATATTATGCTTTTAATTTTTGTTTCTGGGAGGTGGCACGTAGGGGGTTTGCGTGAGACTTTAAAACATAGAAGAGGCCAGGCATGGTGGCTCACACCTGTAATTCTAGCACTTTGGGAGGCCAAGGAGGGCAGATCACCTGAGGTTAGGAGTTCAAGACCAGCCTGACCGACATGGAGAAACCCCATCTCTACTAAAAATACAAAAAACAAAACAAAAAAATTAGCCGGGCGTGATGGCACATGCCTGTAATCCCAGCTACTAGGGAGGGTGAGGCAGGAGAATCGTTTGAACCTGGGAAGCGGAGGTTGCAGTGAGCTGAGATCGCGTCATTGCACTCCAGCCTGGGCAACAAGAGCAAAACTCTGTCTCAAATAAATAAATAAATAAAACATAGAAGAAAGAGATATTGTGATAACTTCTCCATCTTATACAGTCATTCAACGCAATGTCTCAGTAAACAGCCAGCATATACAATGGATGTCCCACAAAATTATAATGGAGCTGAAAAATGTATATTGCTTAGTGATATTGTAGGCATGTCAACATCTTAGGGCAACACATTACTCACATTTGTGGTGATATTGGTGTAAACTGCCAGCTGTATAAAAGTATAGCACGTACAGGCCGGGTGTGGTGGCTCACTCCTGTAATCCCAGTACTTTGGGAGGCCAAGGAGAGTGGATCATCTGAGGTTGGGAGTTCAAGACCAGTCTGACCAACATGGAGAAACCCTGTGTCTGCTAAAAATACAAAATTAGCCAGGCGGGGTGGCGCATGCCTGTAATCCCAGCTACTCTGGAGGCTGAGGCAGGAGAATCGCTTGAACCCAGGAGGTGGAGGTTACCGCGAGCTGCGATCGCACCATTGCACTCCAGCCTGAGCAACTAGAGCGAAACTCCATCTCAAAAAAAAAAAAAAAAAGAAAAAAAAAGTATAGCACATACAATTATGTAGAGTACATAATACTTGATAAGGATAATAAACAACTATATTACTGGTTTATGCATTTGTGTTGTGATTTTAAAGGGTACTCCTAGTTATTAAGAAAAAGTTAGCTATAAAACAGCTTCAGGCAGATCCTTCAGGAGGTACTCCAGAAGAAGGCATTGGAGATGATTGTTCCGTGTGTGTTACTGCCCCAAAGACCTTCCAGTGGGACAGGATGTGGAGGTGGAAGACAGTGATATTGATAATCATTGATAATCCTGACCCTGTGTAGGCCTAGATTAATGTGTGTTTTTGTGTCTTAGCTTTAACCAAAAAGTTTTAAAAGTAAAAAATACAAGAATTTTAAAGTAGAAAAACCTTATAGAATAAGAATATAAAGAAAGAAAATATTTTTGTACAGCTGTACATGTATGTTTGTGTTTTAAGTTAAATGTTATTGCAATTGAATCAAAAAGTTAAGAAGATTAAAAGGCTTATAAAATAAAGTTACAGCAAGCAAAGGTCAATTTATGATTGAAGAAAAATATTTTCTATAAATTTAATGTAGCCTAAGTAGACAGTGTTTAAAAAGTTGCTAGTGATGTACAGTAATGTCCTAGGTCTTCGCATTCATTCCCTGACTCACCTAGAGCGAGTTCCAATCCTGAAAGTTCTTATATATGTACTGTTTTTAAATTTTGTATATCATATTTTACTCTTTTTATATTTAGATATGTTTAATTACACAAATACTTAATTGCATTACAATTGTCTACAGTATTCAGTATAGTAACATGCTATATGTAACTAACCTGCACATTGTGCACATGTACCCTAAAACTTAAAGTAAAAAAAAAAAAAAAAAAGAGCAATAGGCTATACTGCATAGCCTAGGTGTGTAGCAAGCTGCACCATCTAGGTTTGTGTAAGTTCTATGATGCTGGCACTATGATGAAATTGCCTAATGACATATTTCTCAGAATGTGTCTCCATCATTGAGCAACATATGACTATTTTATAATAAAAAGTAAAATACGTGTTTCTAGAAAAATAAGTTTATGGTCGTCCAGTTTGTAGCATTGAGGTCACTGGGAAGGTCATTGAGAAATTGGAAATAAAGAACTGAAATTTCGAGTGTTAGACTACAGCTTCCCTAGTCAGGGATTTAAAAATGATGGGGTTGCCATACTAAGGGCAAGATATACTCATTGGAGTTTCTGTAATGTGGTTGTTAAGAGCATAGGCTCTGCAAGTAAACAGAATGAGTTTAGATTTCAATGGACTATTTATTAGCTGAAACGTATAATATACTTAGCATGATATCTGGATCATAAAAAGTGCTTAGTGAGTATGAATGTGTTATTACTGAATGGCTGAATGAGGTCATATATTGTGATAACATTTTGAAAATCTTTCAGAGTATGGGGGCCTTCTAAGATAAAATTTTCAAAAGTAACTAATAAATTTGCTGAGGGAATGTAATAGGACAGGCAAATTATCCTTGGGGAAGAAGCTAATAGTAAGAGAAAGGCAAACCAGAAGAGGAGTTACAGGCGTTATTGGAAAACAGAAATGGAACTATGACAATATGGTAACATTCAAGTGTTACAGAGACAAAAGTTGTTTTTTTTTTTTAAATTTTATGTTAAGTTCTGGGGTACATGTACAGAACGTGCAGGTTTGTTGCATAGGTATACATGTGCCATGGTGGTCTGCTGCACCCATCAACCTATCATCTAGGTTTTAAACCCCGCACATATTAGGTATTTGTCCTAATGCTCTCCCTCCCCTTGCACCACCACCCTAAAAGTTTTAAGGGAAATTAAACCTGAGAAATTTCACCAACTGGATAATTAGAAGAAGACTGATAAAAGTGCAATTTTCTTAAAGTTTTGAAAATATCATTGAGGAAAATGTAAGAAATAAAAACAGTAACTACAGAGCGAACTTGTTGCAGTGACTGGAAAGAGAAGTATCAGGCACTAAATGGCGGGTGTTGCAAGATCATAAAACATTTTTGATTTTGCTCTTGCTTTTGATTTGGAGGCAGGGCAAAGTCCAGGCAAACCTTTGGAGAAGGGGTGGAGGTGGCTGAAGATACAAACAGAAAATGAGATAATTGCTGAAGAAAAGTCTCTAAAGGGATGGAAAGAAAGTGAATTTAGTGTTAAATTGAGGGGTAAAATTTAGGAGGAGGGACATATCTTTTTCTAAGTCAAGAAAGATGTAAGAAATGTATATAGTTAGAGAACATTGAAGGTCAAAAGCCGGTAGATGAAGAAGCTCAGACCAGATGACCTGGATCTATTCATTAAGGTACAAAGTATAAAGGTGCAAAGAGGAGTATTGCTGTCCTCCTTGGCCCAAGAACCAACCTGGAATCGTCAAGCTGAATACTCTCTTACAGAGAAATCCTTGAGGCTAAAGAAGCTGTGTTTGCACGGAGTTCTCCAGCTAAGGGTAGCAGGCAGGGATGATGATGAATGGAAATGAAAGGGATCATGTGTGAGATAGCACTTCAGAAGCAGAAGAACATTCTAAGTGGTCATCAAACAGTGCATGCCTATGGGTCAATTAAGATTTGCCTAATTCATGGTTGAATACAAATCATAAAAGTTAATGAATATAAACTCTTTTTGGAGTTTGAAGTTAAGACCATTTAACCACACACAAGAATTATGTGATGGAAAAGAGTTACTCAAATTTTCTCTTTTGGCATGAGAAAAGCAAGATTTGCAAATGCCCCATATGAAATCCAGCCTTTAAAATGCTGAGACCGGTTGGACATCAGTAGAATTCTGACACATACATGTAGAACAATTCTAATTCCACCCGGTTGCTTATTCCTTTCCTTGCATTATGCAGTGCTGACAGAGTGGCCACATTTCCCAAGAGCTCCCTTTTCCTCAACACAGATGTTTTTCCAATCTCGTTTTTTTTTAATTGAATATTTTATATTTACCCTTTTTTCTTTCTTTCTTTTTTTTTCATGATGTGACTAATTCAAGCTATGGACAAAATTTGACCTGGCCTCTGAGACAGTCACGTATCTGCCTTATTCCTCTGTCCATGAACAACTTTTCGGGGACTCAGGGGATGTCCCTGCAAATAACTACTCTCCCATAGGTGCCCAAGTGACAATTGAGATATATATTTTTGAATGGAAGTCTATTTTGTTATTTAAATATTCCTGACATATACCTATTATTTTACCTTAGAGCAAAATGCATTATATTACCCCCAGCATATATAAATTTGTGAATTTGTGAATTTTGTTTTACAGAGCATCTTCCATTTCAGACTTAAAAAAAATAACTCTAATGTGTTTGTGATGACCACTCTTATAGCATCCTTTGGCAATTACATGTAGATAGAAACATTTTATTTTTGACACATCTCTGAGTTAATCAGATGGGTCTCTGCTATCTCTACAGAATGCAGGCTGGGGGTCTGAATGTAAAATACTAAGAAATATGCACACCCACTCAGATAACTGATTTTTTAGAAAAGCATAGATGATAGAATGGGTAAGGGAGTGGAGGAGGGTAAAGGGAATTAAAGAAAAATTAATGTAGACCAGATGTTGGATGGCAAGTTTCCACTCTGAGAATAATAAATGGAGGCATTGGGCTGCCAGATGAAGTTAAAGAGCATGGATACCAACTTAATTTAATAAGCAATTCTATGCTCTTCAGGGGGAAAGTCAGTGCCAATTGAGACAAATAATGATTATAAAAAAGTGCATTTTCCTTTTTTCTCTGTCCTCGTCTTTCATTTTTATTTTGGCAAAAACATATATTCTTAGACATGATCAGGATCCACAATGACCCCAACTTACCTGAGCTTTAAAAATCCAAGGACCGTAATAACAAAGGCCCAATATCCCTGTGGTATCACTTCCCTGGAACTCCTTACAAGGGAGGAGCGCACGGATCAAGAACCCCAGAGGAAATGAAAAAAACCCAAGTGGGTTCAACCAGCATTTTTCTGAGCATTTGCTATGTGGCCAGCAAATGCCTGACTCATCTATTGGTTATCTCATTCCTTAGTTAATGCTCTGGGAAGCTCTGTTAAGTTAGTTACTTTTTCAGGTTCCAGAGGGGAAACTTCAATACAGATACGCTTGTGATCAGATGAAGCATATAGTTTTAAGTAGTAGATGAAAATTCTGATTATCAGCCACTGTATTACAAGCCCAATGTATTATTCATCTTCCCCATATCTGCCTTGCAGCTAGTGTCAGCACTGTCTTAGTTTCATATAACTGCCATGAAAAAATTATCATCAACGTAGTGGCTTAAAGCAACACATATTTATTATATTGCAGTTCTCTGCATTAAAAGTCTGACAAACTGGGCTAAAATGAAGGTGTCAGCAGCGCTATCTTCCTTTACAGAGACCCTAGGGGATAATCTGCTTCTTTTTTTTTTTCTTTCCAGTTTTAGGACCACCCACATTCCTTGGCTCATGGCCACCTCCCTCCATCTCAAAGCTAACAATGTTGCATCTCTCTGACCTTTATTTTTTTCATCACATTTCTCTCTGACTCTAGTTTTCTGTGTCCGTCTTCCACTTTTAAGAATCTTTGTGACCACATTTGGCTTCCCTAAGTCATCTAGAATAATTGTCCCATCTCGAGGTACTTAACTGTATCTGCAAAACCCCTTTTACCATCATGTAAGGTAACATTCATAGGTTCCAGAGCTAAGGACATGGACATCTTTGAGGCCATTATTTTGCCTACCACAAGCATAAAATCTCTCAATCTCTCTGATGAATATTCCCCACCACCCTATTTAACATTGTTCCCAGGATTCATTTTGCAGTTTTGTTTGTGACTTTTCTTCATTTCATATTTCTGCCTACTGAATGCCATTCTTTATTCTTATGTTCTAGAATAGATTCATGGTTCAGAATTAATTCTCTAAACTAATTTTCTTTCTTGCCTGTGAGAGTGGGTATAATGTTACTTACTATATATTACAATGTTATTGTATCAGGTTGACTTCTAGGAAAGTAGGCTCTGAGATGGAGGGTTTTAGGCAAGGTATTTATTAAGGATTTGTAACCAACATTTGAGTAAAGAAAGAAAAGTAAGCATTTGTAACGAATATTTGAGTAAAGAAAGGAAAGTAAGCACAAGTGGACAAAGGGAGAAGTTGAACTGCAAAGAAGACCTAGAAATGGCCTCAGACTACCCAGTGGGGAGCTTTGGAGCTAGAATCATTCTTCAGAGACATCCTGAGTTAGGCTGGAAACCTAGGCTTTTACTTCTGCACTGATGTATTTGATTAAAGATTGCCTCTTTCCACAGGCAAGGCAACCTGTAATGAGCCTGCCATCTATAAGCGTAACCATCAACATCCTCAGTGGCAAGCAACCTCTAAAGAGTCTGACATGTATAAGCTGTAACCACCAACATCCTTAGTGACTGCAGCAGGTCCTTTGTTGAAAAGGGATTTGGTGGCACATTGCAGTGCCCACTACAAATGTCTTCTTCTGTCACGGCCTCTTGTTGTTGTTTGTTTTCTCTTTTTCATCTTGTTTTTCTCTCTTTTGGTGCTACAAACTGAAAGTTCACATCTATCCAAAATGTATATGTTGAAATTTTAACGCCCAGAAGTAAATCACCAGATTTGCTGATGTATCAGGGTCCACCAGATACTGCAGAAATAATGAAAACATTACCTCAGAAATACAGAAACTTGTGTCTTAAGAAGAAATTGAATTTGTCAACTGTGAAGATCCAGAATAATCACTGTGGCTGCTGTTTGTCATCAGACAAAAGAATTACCTTTACAATAAAGGACTTCCAAAAATAAGAAGAAGAAGACTGGTTTTTAGGGCAGTTTCAGGTTTAAAGAAAAATCAAGCAGAAAGTATGGAGAGTTTCCATATTTCCCCCTACCACTAGTTTCCCCTGGTATTAACATCTCGCATTGGTGGGGTACATTTATTACAACTGATGAACCAGTGTAGGAGTGTTACATGATTTCTAACTAACGTCCATACTTTACATTATGGTTCAGTCTGTGTTGTACAGTTCTACAGGTTTTGAAAACGCATAATGTCATGTATCTACCAATATCATACAGAATAGTTCACTGCCCTGAATATCTCCCTATGCTCCACCTATTATTCCCTTCCCCTTTCCTCCTCTTAGACCCTGGCAACCACTAATCTTTTCACTATTTCTGTAGTTTTGCCTTTTCCAGAATGTCATATAGTTGGAATCATATGGTACGTAGACATTTCAGACTGACTTCTTTCACTTAGCAATATGCATTTATGTTTAATATGCATGTCTTTTTTGTGGTTTGAGAACTCATTTCTTTTTTATTGCTGCATAATATTCTCTACAGTTGTATATTCATTCATTTATTGAAGGACATCTTGGTTGCTTCCAATTCTTGGCAATTATGAATAAAGTTGTTATAAACATTTGTTAGCAGGTTTTGTGTGGACATAAGTTATCAATAGATCTTTTAAAAAGGATACATTTTATTAGATCAGGAGAGTTCCCTTTTACTCCTAGTTTACTGGGATTTTTTGTCATGAGTGAGTGTTGGACTTTGTCAGCTGTTTTTTCTGCGCTATTGTGATAATCATATAGCTTTTATCCTTTATTCTGTGAATGTGGTGAAGTACGTTGATTGATTCTTTAAAAAATGCTTATAACAGCCATTGATTGATTTTTGAATGTTAACTTTCCATTCCTGAAGTAAATCTGAATTGGTTGCATTGTATTTTCTTTTTAATATATTGCTGAGTTTGCTTTGTTACGATTTTGTTTAGAATTCTTTGCATCTATGTTCATAAACAAAATAGGCCTTAATTTAAAAAAAAGAAACTTTAACCCTCAAACTGAAGATATTATTAGGAAGTGGGGCTTTTGGAAGGTGATTAAGTCATGAAAGTGCCTTCATGACTAGGATTAACACTGTTATAAAGGGAACTCCAAAGAGATTCTTCACCTTTCTGCCATGTGAGGACATATTGAGAAGACAACTGTCTATAAACCAATGGGCCTTCTGCAAACACTAAGTCGGGTGGCACTTTGATGTAGGATTTCACCTCCAGAACTGTAAAAAAATTTCGATTCCTTATAAGCCACCCAATCTATGGCAGTTTGTTACAGCAGCCAAAACAGACAAAGACGCTTAATACCTTTTATTTTTACTTTGTTGTTTTCCTTTAACCATTATTTTTTTTAACTTCCAATAGTTTTGTGTTTATTAAGTTTGCTATTTGTATATATTGAATGTGTTCATTTTGGGTTAGGAAGAAGACACAGGGCATTCTTCATGGCTTAAATACTACATCCTTTATTCTGAATATTATATGATCATACCACAGAAAGTACCTATGGCCAAGAGCACATTTAGTGTGGTTTACAGTCCTCCAACAAGTATTTGGGGTTTAAAAGATTCTTGTGCTTAATCAACTGGATTTTCTTTTGTGGTCTCATTATAATTTGACATTTTTCCATATTTTCTTCTTTGTTTATGTCCTTTTGTCACTATGTCTTCCCGCATTTCTCCTCCTTTCCAAAGACAGCCATTTTAGTGTGTATATTGGGTATATTTTTGTGGGTTTGTGTGTGTGTGTGTGTGTGTGTGTTGTTTCAATTGTATATTGTTATTCTGTGCACTACACTTACTAATTATCTCAGATAACCAGTTATAGCATTGGATCTTCTGCCAGTATTAACATGCTTCTTCTAACCCTGACACCAGCACTGAATCTTACAAAATGAGAATCAAACATGCAATTTTATGCCATTAATGTTTCTCACTTTCAGCTATTTTTTGACACTCACTTGATAACTTCCCAGTTCAATCTGTGATTCACTTTTCAAAATGCAGCAGTCTTCAGTCTCCTCCTAGTTCTAGTTCTTGTCTACGGTTTCCTTTAATTATTTCTATTATGTAAGTTACAGCAGGTTGAAGCATCTATTTCACAGATCTAAGTATGCTTGCAAACCTTTAATATTTCTTTGTTAGCTATCTTATTTCAAAAAAATAAAATCTGGCTTCGATCAAAATTTGCCAAAAATATGGGCTTCTAAAACATCTTAGTTTAGGACAGGTGCGGTAGCTCATGCCTGTAATCCCAGCACTTTAGGAGGCCGATGTAGGCGGATCACAAAGTCAGGAGTTTGAGGCCAGCCTGGCTAACATAGTGAAACCCCAACTCTACTAAAAACACAAAAAAATTAGCTGGGTGTGGTGGCGGGTGCCTGTAATCCCAGCTACTCAGGAGGCTGAGGTAGGAGAATTGCTTGAACCTGGTAGGCAGAGGTTGCAGTGAGCCAAGATCGTGCCACTGCACTCCACACTCCAGCCCAGGTGACAGAGTGAGATTCTGTCTCAAAAAAAAAAAAAAAAAAAAATCTTACTTTATATTACCCAAATGCACCCCTGGCTGTTTAGTTTCCATGTCTTTGTTTATGTGATCTTCTTTGCTTGACACGTCCTCGCTTAGTCTCTGAAGTATGCATCCTTCTTATACTCCCAAGTTTTCCTCATAATCCTTCCTTATTAATGCTTGCCCTCATTTATCTCCTAGATGTTTCTCTTTCTCTCTCTCTCTCTCTCTTCTGTCTACCCATCTCTTATATTTACAGTGCTCACTTTTACTCTTAGGTAGCCCAGAGCACACGCTGCCTTGCATCATATTGGCCAATGCAATGAGCATATAAGGTCCTTGAGGGTTAACATGCAATCCCTTATGCAGTATATTCTCCACAGAATCTTACACAGGGCTCTAGAAATGTTAAATGTTGAATAAATTACTGCTGAGTTGTATTTAAAATGTAAACTCTTGCACTGAGCAGTTTGAGAAGAGTTAGAAATTGTGAAATGGAGTTATTAAATACTAAAGAATTCACCAGAGAAAATATTGCAGCCAGAGTATACATCCTCAGAGGCCATATTCAGAAACCACTTGGTCTTTTTCTAAGACACAGTCATTATTTTTATAGCTGGGAAAGCCTGAGAAAATGTCCTAGTTCGACATGTCACCTTTTTCATAGACCGATGCCAAACTAAAATAAATTCTATGAAAAAATAAATATTCCAACGTGAACTAGAAAATGCCCTTTTCTTGATCCTTGTGAGTTTTTTTTCTTATCATTGATCTTTTTCCTTTAGTTTTGTGTATTACGGTGTTAGAAAAAATAGGCAGAGATGATTGCATGGTTCATTCTCATCAAATGCTCTCTTTTCTTATGTCACAGACTCTGGGGCGAGATTATCACAAGCACTTTGCTACAAGGAAATCTTTTGTCTTTCCATTTCTATTTCTAAAAAAATTGAGATACATTCTTGCCCCTGCTTCTCATACAACAATATAACTAATTGCAACGTGGTATTAATGGTCATATTTTCTTAGAATATTATTTGGCGATATAAGTAATACTTAGGGTGACAATCAGAAAAAAAAAGTTGAAACTATAGACATTCTAGTATATGGGTACAACTTATCTAAAAATAGTTATAAAATAGCTATTCCAAAACTCCATTGTAGAAAGCACTCATCATGGTGACAAGACTCCACAATATAATGGCAAACATGAAATGCTATGTTCTTAGAGTTTCAAATTGCTCATTAGTATCTTAAAGTTTTAAGAAGTGTTACATAGAAGAAACTTGTTAAAATGTTTTCATAACCAGGTTTTTTTTTGCCTTATATGACTCCTCTAATTTTTAAAAATTAACAACTTAATAGCATTTACAAGATGCTAAAGATCTGAAAATCTTTACAAAAACAGATTTTGTTTCAGATAACAGTGAAAAGAAAATTGGTGGAGCTTGCAGTGAGCCGAGATCGCGCCACTGCACTCCAGCCTGGGCGACAGAGCGAGACTCTGTCAAAAAAAAAAAAAAAAAAGAAGAAGAAAAAAAAGGAAAATTGTAGTTGGTTGGAAAAGGTAGAAGTATATTTCTCATGGTAAAACAAGTCCAAAAGTCCGAAAGCAGGCATTACATTGCTAATATCATGACTCTAGAGTATCAATGGGGACACAAACTCCTATATTTCGTTTTTATCATTATAATATGTGGCTTTCCTCTTCACGATCATTTCAGAGTGAAAAAAAAAAAAAAAAGGTTAATGGTGCTTTGATACCCACATTAGTTCTGGAATCCAGAAAAAGGAGGAATGGTAGGATGGTAAAATCTAGATGAACTCTTTTTTTAAGAGACCTTTAGACATTATTATTGGACATTATTAATGTCCGATTATTACAGGACATTACCACTTATCCTATTTTGGCTGGTGCATACTCATATGGCTATACTTAGTTTCAACGTTGAAGGGAAATAAAGTCTTTAATCCTGGGTGGGCGTATATCCAGCTAAAAGCAAAATTTGTGTTACTAAGGAGGAAAGATAGATTGGATATTTTTGTGGGAAACTATCAATCTCTTCAACAATTACTATAAATCTAAAATGTTGAATTAAATTACTATTGTGTTGATTGGTCCTAATTTTCCAGCCATCCATTATTCATGCCTTCTGGTAGTTTCTTTCCAGAGACTCTAGGCTGGACGTGAATTGTTTGGCCGATGGATTCTTTATAAACTTGCCACTAGTAGAGATTTAAAAAGTACTTGTGTGTTGCCACTTCCTCTTTTGAACCCCTGTCATACCATGAGAACAGGCCCAGACCAGTCTCCTGGAAAAAGAGAAAGCATGTGTTCCCAGCCTCGCCATCCCAACTGAGGATATCCTAGAAGAGTTAACCCTTATACAATTGACATAGATAAATGAGCAGGCTCAGCTGAGATCAGCCACAGCTGCCCCTGATGGGCAGAGCAATCCAGCTGACTTACAGACTTACAAGAAATCATAAATAGTTGTCTTAAGCCAGTAAGTTTCAGGGTGGTTTGTTACATGGCACAACTAATTGTAGCTAACTGATATAAAACAGCTGTCTATGTTCATTCTCTTTGCCAAACAAACTAGCTGAGGCATGACTAAGAATCACAATAAGTGCATACTTGGGATATATTTGAAAAGCTAAGAAATAGCAAGAGCAAGAGCAATGTAGATTGTCGACCAGCCTCTCCTCTATTTCCTAGTTCCATTCAGTACTCCTGTGTACTTGTTGCTAACAGCTGTTAAGGTAAGCCCCCTTTTCTAGAGATGATCTACAAATGTTATGCCCCACTTTATAATGTTTATTTGAATTTTACCAAGCCCTATCTAGTTCTCCTACAGTCCCCCTCTCAGGTAGAACCAGTTGATTAATCCAATAAAATACTCCCTTGGCATACACAGTGGCTCATGCCTGTAATTCCAGCACTTGGGAAGCCAAGGTGGGAGGATCTCTAGAGGCCAGGAGTTCAAGACCAGCCTGGTCAACATAGCAAGACCCCATCTCTTAAAACAAACAAACAAAAAAACTTACTTGGTGTAATGTTATGAAAGTGAAGATTTATCTACATGTAATTATGCTTGCAAAATTTAGAGATTTTTCAGGCTACAGTATATTTCAGAATTACTCAGGTCATTCATCTATATAAATCTTAATATACTGGATTATTTTAAAGTGTTTACATTTGCAAAATATTCACAGGGAATGATGAAGAATACTTAAATTTGAGAAGTACTGCCCAAAGGAATGTTAATTTGTACTGATATTTCCATTATGGAATGACCAAAATTGAAGGATGGGATACTTCATTGCACTTTAACTCATTTTAGAAAGACAGATGCCTACTTAAGATACATGTATAAAGTACATGGACATACATCTGCAAGTTTATTCTTTTTTTAATAAGTTTGGAAAGACTTTTTAATTTTTATTTTATTTTTGAGACAAAGTCTCACTCCGTCACCCAGGTTGGAGTGCAGTGGTGCAATCTTGGCTCACTACAACCTCCACTTCCCAGGTTCAAGCGATTCTTGTGCCTTAGCCTCCTGAGTAGCTGGGACTACAGGCACGTGCCACTATGCCTGGCTAATTTTTGTATTTTTTGTACAGATGGAGTTTCACCATGTTGCCCAGGCTGGTCTCGAACTTCTGACCTCAAGTGGTCTGCCTGTCTCAGCCTCCCAGAGTGCTGGGATTATAAGGGTGAGCCACCACACCCAGCCAAGTTTATTCTTTTGAATAAAGACAATTCATTAGCATGATTTTTGTTTTTACCTTGACAACTGGATGATGTCAGAATAATTTTAGTTTCAAGTAGATCCTTCCAACAGTATCTTCAACAAATAAGGGTTTATTTGTTTTTTTCTTCAAATAACGAGGAGTCTGAAGATAGCTAGCTGCTGGCATCAGTTCAACAGCTCAACTATGTCAGAGTGACACCCCGATTTTCTTAATCCTTCACTCATGGTTAGCTGCTACAGATTTGGGTATCACACTCACTCCTGGATTTTAAAATGGAAAGAAGAAAGAACAGCTCCAGTGTACTCCCTAAATACTTTTTCCAAGAGCTTATGTTTTATTTGTCCAGAAGTGTTAAGAATTTATCTTTGGATGAAGGGGAAGGCTAGGGGATAGCATACAATTCTAGGGTGTTGCAAAAATTGAAGTACATAAGGGAAATGAAGGGCTTAGCAGACTGCCTAATACATAGTAAGCCTGACAAACGAAGTATTGCAAAACCTGAAACAAACAAAACTGCATTGTTTTCAATTTTATAGTAGCATCATCTTTCATTGTGTTATGCCAAAATTAAATAAGAAAATTTCAGAGGGAAATTTATTGAGTTCCTACCGTGTCAGGCATTATTCTTGGATTTGAGGACAAGTAAGAATAATCCAGACATTGTTTCGCTATTCATAGAAATCACTTCTAGCAAGGGAAACATAATAAACAAATAAATGTCTTCAAGAACTGATAACACTGTATAGAAACTGTAAGTAGGTTAAGTGGTAGAAAGTGATTTGTGGTTGCCAGAGGGAATGAGAGGCATAGCTTCAGCAAAGATAGTAAAGGAAGATCTTTCTGAGGCAGAGAGAGACCAGATTGATAAGAAGTAGAGCATTTCAAACAAAAAGCTTAACTAGGGAAAGGGCCTTGAGCAGATGAAATGTTTTGTGTTAGAACACATTTCTGCCAGTGTGGCTGAAAATCAACTCATAGAATGAAGAGCAAAGAAAGATTCGATGAGCCAGTAGAACAGGACTCTGTTTATTTTAGGGCATTATATTTGAATATAGTATAATGGAATACCATTATATTTTAATCAGTACTGTTTATGATTTAATGATTGTTTTTTAAAGATGCCATGGCTCCTACATGGATGATAGAATAAAGGGCTGCAATATGGCAGAGAGACCAATAGGAAACATCTATATTGTTGTTGTGCTTAATCAACTGGATTTTCTTTTGTGGTCTCACTATAATTTGAATTTTTTTCCATATTTTCTTCTTTGTTTATGAACTTTTATCATCTTTGACTAATGTATTTCTCTCATTTGTACATTTAATAAACTGGAAAATCCAGGTTAATATATCCTGAATCTGATCACTATATTTCCACTGTTACACTAACAGACATTTATATTTTTCACCTAGAACAGCATAGATATTTCCTGTTGGTCTTCTATTTGTTTATTATGTTTCTCTTGCTGGAGGTGATTTCTATGAATAGTGAAACCATGTCTGCGTTGTTCTCACTTTCCTCAAATCCAGGAATAATACCTGACACCGCAGGAACTCAATAAATCTCTCAAATTGTCTGATTTAATTTTGGCATAATACAATGACAGATAATGCTATTGTACAATAGAAAATACTGAATAGAGTTGTTTTGTTTGTTTCAGATTTTGCCTTTATTTGAAGTATCTTTAATTTTGAGCTTTTATTGCAATGGTTGTGAATTAAATAAATGTCTGATTAGTTTCCTCTATAGTTCATATTTTCTTCTGTCTACTTAATTATAATTAGCTACACTTTTCACTTTCTTTTGAATAGAAAGGAGAAATTATGAGACTCTAAAATATAATATCTTCAAAGAGACATCTACTTTATATCTTTTGCTTTTAAATCGATGTTTTAACAAATTGATCCATAGATATGTAGCTTGAAAAAATCTCAGATTTGTTTTTAAAAGTTCACTGCATGTGTCAGCCCCCAAGGATAAAGTATCAGAAACAGAGTTAAAACAGTGCATTCCACAATTTAAAAATCTTTACCTACGAATAAATAATTCTTTAATTCCTTGCTCTCTTTTGTCATAGTTAAGTGTGTGTCTGTAATACAGAGCCAGTAGGTGACATAATTTTTCTTTTGTAGTCTCTCAACTGGCTGAAAAGTAGCCAAATGAATAATCTGGCATAAGTTTTCTGCTCTCGCCTCTGAAGCCTGGTACAGCAGTTGAGCAGCTTATTTAACTCTCCTGTACTCTCACTTCAAGTATTCTCTGCAGGATTGTACTTTAGCACCAAGTACTATTTATTTACCTAAAAGAAAAAAACTCTTTTGCCCAGAAAAAACTCCATTTGTCAATATACCCATAATACCGTCATTTCTGGTAAAGAGTACCAATTGGAAAAGTTTAAGAGCTTGCGTAATTTCTCTGGCAGCAGCTACCCTCTGTGTCTATGCAGAACTTACTACTGGTGCTACATTCTAGATGAAGATTCTCATGGAAGGGGGAAGAGAGAGGGGGAAGAATGCCAGAGTCCTAACAGCATGATGTGGGCCTGGCCAATTCATGAAATAAAGCCTTTTCAAATTTTATAGAAATGTGTTATTTCAAAGCACTTTCACAGTTGTTATATTATTTTCACAATGACCCTGTAGGATACGTGTAAGGCAGACAGTATCATTCTCATTTTACAGATAGAAAGACTAGCATAGAGTTCCTGTCTCAATTTCCGTATTGCTCCTAATGTCACCAGTATTTTTCCCAAGCAGAGGACCTTAGTGTTCCCTTGGAAGTTCATCTCTTCATTACTTTTCAGTAGAATCCACTGAGCTCTCATAGGATTTCTTCTTTATACTCCATCTCTGGCACTAGCATTCTAGACCACAAATTCTTTCCACATGCCTAGACTACTTCCATAAATTTTCAGATGTTCTCCCTAGCTATGTTCTCTTCTCCTTTTAGATTGTGTTCAGGAGTTAGACAGTTACAAGGGATTGGTCAAATAAAAAGAATGTTCGCGAGAAAGAGAATGCCAGCTTGGAGTATTCTTGTTCAGTGTCACTGGAGATTGGAGCAGAAGATAAGGAGTTGTATGAGATGAGGCTAAAGATGAAAGCAGGGGGCATACAGCCATTTATATTCTATGCCAAGGAAGATTTATCCTGAAGGCATGAACTTTATTCTAAAAGCAAGGGCATTTTAAGAGCTTTACATATGAAAATGGCATAATCAAATATGGATCCTCAAACACCACACTCAGGTTATAAATTGAAGAAAATATAATAGTGCATAGAAAAACCAGTACAGTACAAAGAATAGGAGATGATTTGAAAGTCTGCGTCAGTAATCTAGTCAAGTCATTATGGTATTCTGCATTAAAGTACTGGCAGTGGGGTACATAAAGGTGAGTTGCTTGCTGTTTGAAATTATACAGCAAGTAGAGTTAAAATATATGGTTAACAATTGGAAGTAGAAGTGACTATTTTAGAAATCAAGAATAATTCAGTAACTCTGACTGGAGAACTAGTTTATGATGCTGTTCTTTCCTGAGTTGATAACACAGGGGTTAAGTTTCAATTTGGAAATGATGGGTGTGAGGTGGATACATCCAAATGGGGAGATGTCTCATGGGCAGTTTGATGTACATGCCAGAGGTTCAGGAAACATAGACACTTAAGTGTCATGAGTATAAATGGAGCAGCTGCTGAATGAATACACAAATGCTTGAATGGAGCCTTGTTTAGGCAGGATGCTAAAAAGGGTGCTGTTTATCTCATTTGCCTTTTCTAGTTTGGGCACCAAGTTGGGATCAAATATATCAAGTAGTTCTCTATTTGGAACGGATATATTTAATTTTAGTAAAATACCAAAAAGGTGATATAAAATCTACAAAAACCTAATATACACAGTCAAGTACTTAACTATCAACAAGGCATTATTTTAAATAATTTTCTTTTTATGTCATTTAATCTACCATGAAACTCAATAGTAGTCTCACTTTACAGCAGCTCAAATACATAAAATAAAGGATCCTCATTTGATTAGAAATCCAAGGATGGAATCAAATTACATATGAAGTTTCCTGAGACTATGTGATTAATTTACATTTATTAATGATTACCATATGTCTAGTATCACACTAGATATTGGGCGCCAAAGTTCATATTTTAATTATTTTATGTTAAGCTAGCTACAACGGATGCCCAAAATGGTGCTATTAAATATAAATATAGACAAATTTACAAGCAGATAACCAAAGTAAGCTACAACTCATAGACACCTAACCTCAATGTATTCTCTGCGCCTCTGTACTGAGACCACACAGCAAGAAGAGCCATTTTTTTTTTTTTTTTTTTTTTTTTTTTTTGAGATGGAGTCTCGCTCTGTCTCCCAGGCTGAAGTGCAGTGGTGCGATCTCGGCTCACTGCAAGCTCCGCCCCCCGAGTTCACGCCATTCTCCTGCCTCAGCCTCCTGAGCAGCTGGGACTACAGGTGCCCGCCACCACACCCGGCTAATTTTTTTTTGTATTTTTTAGTAGAGACGGGGTTTCACAGTGTTCGCCAGGATTGTCTGGATCTCCTGACCTTATGATCCGCCCGCCTCGGCCTCCCAAAGTGCTGGGATTACAGGTGTGAGCCACCACACCCAGCCGAAGAGCCATCTTCTTGCTCCCACTGCTGCTGAATTTTCATCAGTGAAATCCTGACATGGTGGTCTATGGAAAGTTAGTTCTCCAACAGTGAGCAAGGTTAACAAAGATCTTGTTGCTTTCATGCCCTATCTCCTGTTTGAAGAAATCTTCAGACTAACATTTCTGACTTCCTGTCTATATCCTATTTTTAAGGTAATGCTATTTGAATGGTCTCTTCACAATTTAAATTCTGTATTCCCATGCTCTTGCTCATGGGGATTGTTTATTGGGCCCCCTGGTTCTCTTTCTAATTCTCCTTGATAAACCGAAGTTATCTTAGGTTAACTTCAGATTACCTTGCCCTTTCCCAAAGTAGGCTGGGATATTCTTTAAGTATCTGCTTTTTTGGACATATCTAGATTTTTGTACCCTGACTCCTCACTTTATTCTAAGAACTATCTGTTTTGTACTCATCCTTTCTCCTTGGGATTGGTTTCCTCAGAAAGGCCGGAGAGAATTGTTATTGGACTGCTGACGCTTGCTGTGTTTTGGTGAGTGTCTTTGGTCCTGTGGTGTTCCTCTTCTTCTCTGCTCTGACATCCATTTCCCACTCTTTCCTTGCTTTGCTCTGTGTCATGGAAGTCTGATCTCTGCAAACTATATTTCTCTGGCTCCTGAATAGTTTTAACTAGCAAATAGGAAGTGTTAGCCATAGGTTGGAGACAGGAAGGAAGGGACCGTCCAGGGAACTGCTTCCCCTAGGCTCCATCCGGCAGTTCCAACAGTGGCTGGCTCATGGTCACTGTCACCTCCACCTCTTTTAACTCTCCGGTGCTAGGAGTGTTACCAGCTCTCTTTTGTTGTTAATCTTTGGGTTATTTCATTCTCCTCTGGCTTTTTGGCATTTCCAGTACTTGTATAGCTATTCTTGGTGTTAAATGTCTTCCACCACACTACGGCTATGAACTGTGTTTTCCTGACTGGTCCCAGGCCTGTATGTCTTCTACCTCTAGCTGCATTGGAAACTTCCAGCTGATCTGAACTGAATATGGATATGATAACGATGGTCTAAAGGTAAACATATTTCCCCTATCACTCAGTCTTGATTCTTCTCTCTCTCTCTTTTTTTTTTTTTTCCCACACTCTCCTTGATTTTTCCTAAAGTTATTTTCTTTAGGGGGCCGGGCTCAGTGGCTCACACCTGTAATCCCAGCCCTTTGGGAGGCCAAGGTGGGCGGATCACTTGAGGTCAGGAGTTCGAGACCAGCCTGGCCAACATGGTAAAACCCCATCTCTACCACAAATACAAAAAATTAGCCAGGTGTTGTGGCGGGCGCTTGCAATTCCAGCTACTCAGGAGGCGAAGGCAGGAGAATTGCTTAAACCCAGGAGGTGGAGATTAGAGTGAGCTGGGATCACACCATTGTACTCCAGCCTGGGTGACAGTGTGAGACTCTGTCTCACACACACACACACACACACACACAGTTGTTTTCTTTTTCCTTTTTTTTCCAGACTCCTTGGTTTGGTTTCACTTGTTTGTGTGTTACTGTAGTTTGTTTGTTACCATATTCCATACCTTTCTGTATTGGAATTATTACTTGTTTATATCACAAATAATATAGTTGCCAAGATTTTTCAGCCTTTTTATACAGAAAGCTAAAATTTAGACTCTGTATATACATTTCCCCTCAATAGATGTCAATTTTATCTGAAGTTCAAATCTTTTCAATTTGAAAAAATATGATCCTTTATTTTCTGCAAAATTGTTAGCTATACCTCTTAGCAGATACCAAAAAATTCGGAAGCAGCTTTTGAATTTCTGCTAAAAGAGTGGACTTTATTACCTTCCTTGGCTTTTGTAAGGAAAAAAGGCATTTTCAGATATTAAGTCTTGATTTATTATACTTGCACTTAGTCATACACACACACACACACACACACACACACACGAAACAGAACAACAACAAAACAAAATTTTTCTCTGCCTACTTTTTCTTTTGCATCATTAATCATCCTGTCTCTCTAGGGTTGGCATTTGAAACTGTTTCAGGCACGTCTACATATATAGGTTTTAAGAATATTCATCACATTCTATATTTTAATAAAATTATATATTTTTATTTCCTCAAAAATAATAAACTTTGAATAACCTTTGTCTTAATCACATTTGAACATCTAACAGCCTATTCATAACACTTTGCATATAATAAATGCCAATAGTTGTTAGTTGAATTGAGCTAAATATAAAAACACTCAAATATGGAAATGTTTAAAAATCAATAGTAGTTTCTTGTCACTTTAAAATATTGTTAGCCAAATTCTTTCTATCTTTTCTTAGTACATAATGCTATTTAAGGCTCTGAAAGTAAGTATGCTTCCATAGCATCCTGCTTGAAAAAAATTTGTGGCCCAGATTCCATAAGATTATGATGGAAATAACTTCTGGTAAAAAACCTGACACTTTGAAAGAGATCAACAAATGGATGCTGATTGAATGAATGAATTACCAGTTACTGAAGTTAATAATGAACTGCATCATCCTGACTTGGCCCAGACCTGTACGTTCTTTCTTCCACTTCTAATTGCATTGGAATCTTCCAGCTGTTTTAACTGAATATGGATATGACAATGATGGTCTAAAAATAAAAGCATTTTTATGACTCCTATTTTATTCATGTTTTCATGCTTATGATTCTTAGCCCCAAATATTTTCTCAAAATGCTTTTAAAAATTGAATAATTTTTAGAGCTTGATTTTCACTTGCTTTGATTCCTTTGTAGTCTAAATATGAATTTTATTGGTAGAGGAATAGAAAATACTATATTATGCTAGGAAGTATTTTGAGGATCCTACCTTTCAACAGTGTATTTTACAATGATATTCTTTTTATCATGTTGTTAATATTTAGCTCATGAAAAATCCTTATCCTTGGATCCCAGGTAAAATTAAACAGTATAACAACAGTTATCTTACCTTCTACACATAGGTTTTTTTTGGTGAATATTTGAAGGTAGGAGAGGCATCCTATTTGACTATGTTTTTTTAGAGCTTCAAATGCCATCACACTGTACCCAGTACCATCCATGTTGTTGCAAATGACAGGATCTCATACTTTTTATGGCTGAATAGTATTCCACTGTGTATATGTACCACATTTTCTTTATTCATCTGTTGATGGACACTTAGGTTGCTTAATAGTGGCTATTGTGAATAGTGTTGCAATAAACATGAGAGTGCAGATATCTCTTCAATATACTGATTTCCTTTTAGTTTTTCGAGGAACCTCCATATTGTTTATACCGTTCTCCATAGTGCTTGTACTAATTGACATTCCCACCAACAGTGTATGAGGTTTCCCTTTTCACCACATCCTCACCAACATTCATTATTGCCTATCTTTCGGATGAAAGCCATTTTAACTGGGGTGAAATGACATCTCATTGTAGTTTACATTTGTATTTCTCTGATGATCAGTGATGTGGAGCACCTTTTTATATACCTGTTTGCCATTTTTGAGAAATGTCTATTTTAGATCTTTTGCTCATTTCTAAATCCAATTAACAGAGTTTTTCAAACTTAGTTGTTTGAGCTCCTTATATATTCTGGTTATCAATTCCTTGTTAGGCAGAGACGCTTATTCTGTCTCCTTACTTTCCTCCAAACAGATGGAGTCTTCTCTCTGTGCTGAGCTGCCTGGATCTGGGAAAAGAGTGACATAAGCTATCCTGTGGCCACCGCCACTGGGACTGTGCTGCGTCAGACCTGAAGCCAGCACAGCACTGAGTCTTGCCCACAGCCCACAGTGACCACTGCCTATCTATCTTCACTCAAGGCCCAAGGGCTCTCCAGTTAGCAGATGGTGAATCCAGACAGGCTTGGGTCCTTCCCTTCAGGGCAGTGAGTTCCTCTCAGTCCCGGGAAGGTCCAGAGATCCTGTCAAGGAGCCTGGAGCTGGAAACCTTAGGAATCTACCTGGTACACTGTTCAACTGCAGCTGAGCTGGCACCCAACCCACAAAACAAAGTCCCTCCTACTCTCTCTTCCCCTCTTCTCAATTGGAGAGTCTTGTTCCATGGCCACCACTGCCCCAGGCCCACAGTGAGCACTGCCTGGCTACTCCGATATTCACTTAAGGCCAGAGGGCTCTTTAGTCAGCTTGTGGTAAATGTCTTCAGGCCTGGATTTCTTCCTTCAGAACAGTGGGCTTCCCTCTGGCCCAGGGCAGGTCTAGAAATGCCATCCAGGAGCCAAGGCCTGAAACTAGGAAACCAAAGGAGTCTGCTTTGTGCTGTACTCCACTGTGGCCAAGCTGGTACACAAGCTGCAAAAGTCTCCTTCACTCTTCCCTCGCCTTTCCTCAAGCAGGTGTCTCTCCCCATAACCACCACAGCTGTGAAGGTGCTGCGTCACACCTGAAGCCAGCAAGGCTCTGAGTCTGTTTGAGTCTCTGAGTCTCTGAGCCAGGGCCCAAAGCAAGTACTGCCCGGCTACCACTGCTGATTATTCAGGGCCCAAGGGCTCTTTAATGAGCAGATGATGAATCTTGCCAGGACTGGGTCTTTTCCTTCAGGGAAGCAGGTTCTCTTCTGACCCACGGTGTGTCTACAAGTGCTATCTGGGAGCTAGGGCCTGGAATGTGGGCCTTAGGACTCTGGTACCCTATTCTACTGTCAGTGAGCTGACATCTAACTTGCAAGACAAAGTCCTCTTTACTCCCCCTTCTCCTCTCTTCAAGCAAAGGGATGGAGTCTCTCCCAGAGCTGTGAGTTGCACTGCCTCGGGTTGGGGGAGGGGTGATGCAGACTCTTCCTTGGCTGCTCTAGCTGGTCCCTCACTAGGTCGAATGCACCCCAAGTGCACCGCCTTTGAGACCAGCACAGCACCAGGACTTGTCCAGGAATTGTAATCCGTGTGGCCTAGACTGCCTTTTCAAGTTTATTTAGGACCCCAGAGCACTTTAGCCCATCATGGCAGGGCTTGCCCGAACTCAGGTTCCACTCACTGGCATGGATGATTTGCCTCCGACTAGGACTCGTCTAAATGTTCTGTCAGCCACCAACTGAGTTCTTCACTGTGTTGCTTTCCACTGTTACACAATAGCTGAGCTCCGAGGCAACGTCTCACAATCCCTGTGCTCTTCCTCCCCCAAGTGCACAGATTCTCACTCCATGCCACGTGTCTGCTGTGGGGTGGAGGGGAGGGTGATGTAGGCAATTCAAGAATGTCTTTCCTACCCTCTGCAGTGCCTCTTTCTTTAATATGATGCTGAAAATCAGATATTGCGATTGCTCATCTGGGTTTCTGTTCTTATGAGGATGCTTTTTTGTGTGGATAGTTGTTGGATTTGACGTTCCTGTGGGGGCGGGGGTGGCAATCATTGGAGGCTTCTATTTGGCTATCTTTCTCTGCCTCCCTCTCTGATTATTTTATTTTTGAGAGTTCTCAGGAGGCTATATTATGCAATTCATGATATCTCTTACTACACTTGTAAAATGCTTTGCACATAAGTAAACTATAGAGTGCTATATAAATGGATATTTTGATGTTTAGTTATTTTTGATCAATTGTTCTCAATATTAGCTTAAAAATATATTATGACATACTATCTTATGTAATGTTTTAAATAAAGATCTAAATGGAAAAAGATGACAAATTCAGATCAGTTCTACTTTTCCTATATAATGATTAAAATGTACTGTGTTTTACATGGTGCTTATGTATAATTAATTAATTATTATTTGATCTATGCCATAGATCCTTGCCCAAGTTTTTGGAACATAGACTTTGGATGGAGATCTGGATGCAAGGACTTTAGAGTGGAGTAAACCAGGGGATTCCACCTGAATTCATGTGAGAGAAGTGGGATTGGGCAGAAAGAGAAGGTGAACTGCAATGCAAGTTAAAAGGAAGCCTCAGAAATCCATGGGAAGCTCTGAAACTGGAGTGAATGTTCAGAGATAGTTTAAGTGGAAGTACGAGGCCCACTTATATTTCAGCATCAACCAGCCACTCTGTGAACACAGATGTGAGGGTGGGAATATACAATCCAGGAATGAACACAGATGTGAGGGTGGGAATATACAATCCAGGAATGAACACAGATGTGAGGGTGGGAATATACAATGCAGGGAGGGGGCTCCCTTCAGCGAAAAGTATTATTAGATTGGTGCAAAAGTAATCGCAAAAGGTATTTTGCCACTTTTAATGGCAAAAACGCAATTAATTTTGCACCAACCTAAATACCTGGGAGGGACTCAGCTTTTACTTAACAGTAGCCTATATTTCTGACAGAGAGAGAAAAACAGACCACAGTCCAGAGGAAGAAGCTATATAGTATACCCAGCATCAACGATAGCCAATCTCTGTTAAATCTAGAATAATTTTCACCAATTTTTTTCTATTCTGAGTAAAGTTGAAATCATAGAACAATATAGCATGACAGAACCTTGGAGATTATTTAACTCCATGTCCTCATTTAATTGATGCATTAACATTAAGTATATTTTTAAGGACGTAAAATATATACAGGATTAAAATCAAAATGATGCAGACTTTTTCTTGACCTCTTGACTCTTATTTTCTACTTTATTAGCACAGATAATTTTTGAAGTTGTGGGTTTTAGTCAAAGATTTGAGTTTAAAATGGGCCTGTACTATTAACTGGATGCAGTATATAATTGATAATTTTAAAATGTTTGCTGAATAAGTCATTTAATAAAAGAAAAATTCATACAATAGCCCTGAAGAGCAGGAGGCATGAAATAGCCAGCAGTACTAGCTACATGAGCCTCAGTTTCTTCCTAAGTGCACATAATATTAACCTTGTGTTATGATTGTGTGAATAAATTAAGATGTGCTAAGTGCTTTTCATAATGTTTATCATGTGGTCACTGCTTGTTAAATTCAAGTTGCCTACTGCAAATTCCTCTATGTGAGCTTTAATGCCTGAATCCAGCTTGGAGTCTGATATGAATAAGCCATGAATTAACTATAAAAGTGATCATTATGGCCTCAGTTTTGTACAATGAAAGTCAATTGTTGGTTTAAATTGGCCACTCTGTAAGATCAGACATCCATAGCCACATAATGACCATATTCATGACAAATCTGGCCTTACTCTCCCTAACAAACTTTGAATTTATGATTTCCTAACCAACTTTGAATTAATGACTTTCTAACATATCCTCAATTGTAGTGGCCATGGTCTGGTGCTTGCCACATCAATTTCTCCTTCCAGCCACGAAGTATGATGGTCCACACTAGTCTACTCCAGGAAATGAATGGTCACCTCCTTCTTATAGAGCCACATCTGAATGTCTTTTATCCCTTTTGCACACAAGGGGTCTATGCATTATTTCATTTCCTGTATTTCTTTATATTCTCTGAAGTCTTTTAGCATTTACTAATACATTGTATCCTCTTTTTTAAATCAGATGTTTGGGATTAATTTATATATAGTAAAATTCTACTTCTGATTGTACCATTTGATGAACTTTGACAAATTTACACTGTCCTTTAACTAACACTACCATCAAGTTATAGAACATTTCCATCACCACAAAAAAAAGTTTCCTTATGACTTTGTAGTTAATCCTGTACTCTCCCACCCCAACACCTGACCTCCAACCTATTTTCTGTCTCCATAGTTTTTGCCTTGTTCAGATGTCATTTAAATGGAACTGTACAATATGTGTATTTTCTGGCATTATGCCTTTTGGATGTTTCCATATAGTTGTATGTATTGATAGTTTATTTTAATGGTTAAGTAGCCTTTCATTATACAAAAATGCCACAAGTTGTTTATATATTTACAAAACCGATGGCTATTCAGCTTTGCTCCAGTTTTTGGCTCCTATGAATAAAGTTTATGTATTTACATTGAGATCATTTTATAGAGAAATTTTTCTTTGGAAATAATTCTGAATTGGAGTGCTGGGTTACAAAGTAGGTATATGTTTAACAGGATATGGAAATGCCAATCATTTTTCCAAAATGCCTGTACCATTTTGCATTACCACAAGCAATGTATGAGTGTTTTAGTTGCATCACATATTCACCAAACTTGGTATTGTCAATATTTTTCAAACTTTAGATATCAAGTAGGTATGTGGTGACATGTCATTGTGGTTTTAATTTGCATTTTCCTAATGACTAATGATTTTGAGCATCTTTTCATGCCATTCATATTCTTTGGTGGAGTGTCTATTCAAATCTATTGCTTATTTTAAGAATTGAGTTATCTTCATATTAATTCCTAAAAGTATGTATATATTCTAAAATGCCTTTATTAAACAGGTGTTTTGCTCATTTTTTTCTCCTAGTCTGTAACTTGTCTTTCCAATCTATTAACAGTTTATTTTGGGAAGCAGAAATTTTTACTTTTGAAGAAGCAGAGTTTATTTTTTTTTCTAGGTTATATTCATATCCTGTTTAAGACACCTTTGCCTAATCAGTAGTCATGAAAGTTTCCACAGGTTTTGTTTTAGAACTATTGTAAATTCAGCTCTTATATATTTAAGTTAATCATCCATTTAGTTGTTCCCTGTCTAAGATGTGAGTTAAGGGCTGAGGCTCATTTTTTTGTATATGATGTCCAATTGTTTCAGTACTATTTATTTCAGTACTATTTAGCACTTAAAACCATTCTTCCCCCGTTGAATTACCTTGGTACCTATTTTTTGTAAAACAATAGAATATATATGTACAGATTTTTACCTTTCATTTTGGATTAGTGGAGAGATCAAAATTTTGGAATTATATTAAAATTTAAACCCTGTCTCTATCATTTTCTAGCTGTTTTCCAAGTCCATTTATCATAAATCTGTGTCCCGATCTAGGAAAAGGTGAGTATAATATGTGACTTTTGAGGTTTTTTTAAAGAAGTCTGTGAAACAAATAAGATAATCAATTTTTTTTGTATCTAGCAGATACCAAATACTGGTATATCTGTTTATTTCTAACAATTTGTTAATCTTTCTTTCCTAATTAGATTGGTAACCTCTTAAAGACAGGGGCTAATTTTGCTACCCCTACAACAGGAGCCACAAACTCCAGCATAGAAGTTGTGAAGACACTGAGGGAGGTTTGAGTCTTCCAAGAAGGTATGAAGGGAATGATCAATGATGTGTAAGCAAATTATTAAACTAATCCAGGCTCAGGGGATGTCAAGAATGTTGGGATGTGACTACACTCTTGAATAAGACACAGTACTTTGTGTCACCTCTTTTTGTTCAACAGAACAAGAAATCAAACATGAATCCTAGTGGTTCAGACCAAGGGTTTGATGGCATTTTTTTCTTTAAAAGCCACTATATTATTTTACAAGGTTTTTTCTCTCCATTCCGAACGCTTGAAATTAAATGTTTATTTAAAATGCACAAAGTTCCCATCCATAAATCAGGCAGTGTTGATGATTACTTCAGGAAGGTTTTATGTAAGAAGAGGCAAGAGTTCATTGCTCTCAAGGAATTTGTTATTTAAACTAGATGCAGCTATGTTTCAAGGACAGATTGTTGAACTGAAAGTCAAATAGTTCAGCTCAAATTCCACTTCTGGCTTTTAATAGAAAACAAGTTGTTGACCAGCCTTAATGTCAACTTTATTATTGGTAAATTGGCGCTAATTTCACCTTAAAAGGTCTTTGCAAGTCTGAATGAGATAATAAATGTGAAAGCACTTTGTAATCATTAGTATCCTATACAAGTATAACTCATTGTTATTAATAAGACTCAAAGCCAACTTTAGAAAAGAGTATGTTACTTGTTGATCAATGAAAATGACTCCTGGAGACCTCCTTCCCCAAATCAACCCACATTCTACTAAGATGTAATACTAGTTGTCATTTGACCATATGTAACCCATTGCTTTATGTTAAGTAAGCCTTTTCAGGTTTTCATTAAAAATAGAAATGCCTCTGAGAAGAGGAGAGTAATAATTAAAGTCACAGCTTGCAGTGAATAGGTCTCAAGGACCTTACATTAAATACCTGACACCTAAGCAACATTTACATGTATTATTCTATTCATTCTTACTGACTAGTGCTGTAAAATATAAAAACATTGAGCCCTACAGGACTTGAAAAGAGTAGAAAGGGGAAAAAAATAACCCTGGACACTGGAGGAAAATATGTTGGGGATAAGGCAAAAAGAAAAAGAGTTTACTTTTCCAATTGGTTCAGGGTAAGCCCTGTAACTGGCAGACATTTGGGATATACTGCACTAAATTGACGTAAAGAACTGCATATAGTTAAGTGTACAGTTTGATGAGTGTTGGCATATGTAGACTCCCATGAAAATGTCAGTGCAATCAAGATCACAAGTTCATCATCCCTCACCCTTCACCCCTCCAATTTCATCCTTCCAGCCTCTCCCATTCCCCTCTTCCCAAGCAACTGCTGGTCTGCTGTCATTCCATATTAGTTTGCATTTCCTAAGATTTTTTGAAAATGAAATCATATTGTATATATCGTTTAAAAAATCTGTCTCCTTTCACCCTGCGTAATTATTTTGACACTGATCCAGGTTACAGTGTGTATCAATTGTTAATTCCTTTTTAATACTCTTTCACATTTCATTGTATGGATACCACACAGTTTTTCCTTTCACATGTTCATGGATGTTTGGATGTTCGGCTATTATGAATAAAGCTGCTATGAATATAAGTATTCAAGTCTTTGGACACCTGCTTTCATTTATCAGGTAATTACTTAGGAGTGAAATACCTGAATTATATGTCAGGCATACATTTAATTTTGTAAGAAATGGCTAGCTGTTTTCCAAAATGGTCACACTAGTTTGCTTTCCCAACAGCCATTCGTTCGAGTTCCAATTCCTCCACACACTCTCCAATAATTGGTGTTGGTCAGTGTTGACAATTTTAACCCTTCCTAATAGATGCAAAGAGATGTCATTATAATTTTGATTTGCATTTTAATAATGACTAATTATACTTAAGAATAATTTTATGTGCTTGTCAGTTATGTAAATCTTTTTTGGTGAAGTGTCTGTCCAAATTTTTGCCTTTTTATTTTTTTGTTTTGTTTTCTTACCACTGAATTTTGAGAGTTCTCTGGATAAAACTATTATAAGTTATATGCTTTGCAAATATTTTTTTCCAGTCTGTAGTTTGTCTTTTTCTTTTCTTCACATGACTTTTGGATTTTCTTTTTTTTGGATGCTCTATTCTGCTCATTAATCTTCCTTTATACTAATATCACTTTATTGTGATTACTATAGCTTTAAAATAAGTCTGAAATCTGATACTATTAATCCTTGAACATTTTCTTCTTTTCTGAAGCTATTATGGCCATTCTAGATCCTTTGTCTTTCCATAAGTGTTTTTGAGTCAGTTTGCCAATTCAATAGCAGAAAAAGGAAGACAAGTCTGGTAAGAATTTAACTGTGGCTTCTTTGAATATATCAGTCAATTTGAGGGAGAAGTAACATCTTCACAATGTTGAGCCTTACAATCCAACTTTATTACTGCTTTCTAGCAATATGATGATGATGTTTCTTGTTTCAGCTTTCTTCCTGTTTCTTGTACTTGAGGTTCATTGAATTTCTTAAATCTGTGAGTTAATGGTTTTTATGAAATTTGGAAAATTTGTGGGCATTATTTCTTCAGATATATTTTCTCTCTCCCACGCCTTTCAGGGACTCCAATTTTATGTAGGTTAGGCCACTTGAAATTGCTCCACAACTTGTTCATGCTTTGTTCTTTTTTTTTTTTTTTTTTTTGTAATTCTCTTTTCTATCTGTTTTTCATTATGGAGAATCTCTATTTTTATGTCTTCAAGTTCACTAGTCTTTTCTTCCATAATGTCTAATCTATATTTAACCCCATCTAGTGTATCTTTCTAGCTCATAAATTCTAAGGTTCATCTCTAGAATTTCAATTTGGTTCCCTTTTTATATTTGGCATACCTCTTTTTTTTTTTTTTTTCAGACAGGGTTTTGCTCTGTCACCCAGGCTGGAGTGCAGTGGCATGATCTTGGCTCACTGTAACCTCTACCTCCTAGGTTCAAGTGATTTTAGTGCCTTACCCTCCCAAGTAGCTGGAATTACAGTCATGCACCACCATGCCTGGCTAATTTTTTGTATTTTTAGTAGAGATGGGGTTTTACCATGTTGGCCAGGCTGGTCTCGAACTCCTGGCCTCAAGTTATCCACCTGCCTCAGCCTCCCAAAGTGCTGGGATTACAGGCGTGAGCCACTGCGCCCAGCCACCTCTGCTTAATTTTTGAACATGAGGAGTATTTTTCTGCTTTTTTGTAAGCATGATATATATTTTTTAAATTAAATGTCAGACTGTGAATTTTACCCTTTTGGTGCTATTTTTGCCTTTCTATAAATATTCTGAATTTTGTTTTGGGATGCAGTTAAGTTACTTGGACACAGTTTGATAACTTACAGAACTTGCTTTTAAGATTTGTTAGGAAAGAAAGATTTTTAACAGCAGTGTTCCATTCAGAGCTAATTATTTCCCACTTCTGAGGTGTGATTCTTTTGCATATTCAATTCAACGTCCTGTGAATCATGATTTTGTTCCAATCTGATTGCTGGGAGCAAACACTATTCCTGGCTCTTTCTAAGCATTGGTTACCTGTACCTCTAATCCTTTCAGATTATACTTTCCCTCACCTCAGGTATTTTCCTCATGAAAATATGCTGAACAGTTCTAGCTGAATGCTGTTATATTCAGGAGAGGAAGTCCTCTCCAGTTCTCCAGAGTTATCTATTGCACAGCTCTCTTCTTTCTCATTTCAAAGGGTCCAATGTACTTTATCTGAGTTTTCCTATTGCAACCTGAAAATTCTTTCAAGACAGGAGACCGTGGCAATCATAGGGTTCACTTTATTTTTTTTTCCTCCTTTTTTAGAGATTGTTCTCCTTCAGTGATTAATGTCCAATGTCTGACAAACCACTATTTTATATATTTTATAAATCTTTGGTTGTTTCAGTTGGGGACAAATCTGTTCCATTTTGCTTCCTCTTGTCTGGAAGTCCGCAGACTATGCTAATTAGGTAATTCTAATTACAGCAAATAAACATCTCTTAAGAATTGTTTACTTCTTCCTTACACAATCCAAGGTAGTTCTTACTGCTAAGTAGACTGTGCCTCTTGAAATGGTAACTTAGAGACCTTACTTCTGTCCAGAGAATGGCTTTACCATGATCTAGGTCCCAGAAAGGCTTCGAATCCAGCCGGTTGGGAGGAGAAGTGAGTATAGAAGGATGCATTATTTCTTAATTACTTGGACCTGGAAGTGACATCATTTCTGCTCACTCTTCAATGGTGAAGACATTAAGTTTCCATCTGGATACAATGGTGGCAAGGAAATGTAGTCTCTTACTGAGCAGCAATATCTTAGAACCAACTGGAAAGGAAAAGTGTAGATTTTAGGTGGGCAAGAAGATGACTATACTATGCGGTTTTTTAATTTTTTAAAACACTGACATTTTATAAAAACATTAACATACATTACTTCATTTTTTCCTGTTCATGTTGTTTAAAGTATATGTCGTTAATGTCTTCCTCTTCCCCAATGTAAAGTTGTAGAAAATGAGACTCTGTGAAGGCATTTAATTTAACTAATGTGTGGCTTACTTAGAACAAAAGCAGTGTTTTCTGATCCCAGTTCAGGCATTTTCTATCATGTCTTGCTATTCCTCATTGGATCCTGGAGCATTCAACCAGATTTAATTATTTATACCAAAACTAATCACTTCCTCCTGCCACAAAATAAAATACTTGAGAGAATACTCGAAATGGGCTTGCATAAAGTTTTAAGAAAGTTAAAACTAGTAACTTATCATATGCTTTATTCCTACTTATTCTCAATTGATTTGAGAAGAAAGTAATTGAATAAAGTGAATATAGTGATTTTAGGTAGTATAAACATTTTTGTACATTCTCACAATTCTTTGGTCATGGCATATTATTTATGTCTGTCTTCTTTGCACTTAGCACAGTGCTTGGGAAGAAACACATAATTTATTTTTGAACAGTTCTTATTAGGACTGAGACTGAGTGAGAGGTAAAGGTAGAGAGAATTCAGTGTTTGTTCCTGGAGTTGAATGCTGAATAGTTACATTTTTTTCCTTAGTGCATTTTGAGCAAAATAATCCCTAATCTCTTTATGTCCAAGTTTTTTCTTCCAAGAATATAGGCTGGATATAAACATTGTACATTGTTGCATTTAACAAATAGTTATTATACCAATCAGGAATATTTGCTTCTGTAAATGCTCCAAACTGGTATAGTTAAGTGAGAGACTTTCTCTGTGATGGTCCAGAAGCTCTTCCTTGGGCTTAGCATCACTTGGCAGGCGGGCCACTTGAGTAGTCAACTTTCCTCCTCCTTGGATGACTTCTTCTCCAATTTAATAGCATAGCATAGTTCCTGCTCCACTGGAGAGAAATATAAGTTAATAACAGTTCTGTATCCAAAGAAACATCATGATGTCCGTCCAAATCCTCAAGTCAGAATGAGATATACCAGCATGTCATCATACCAGGATTTAGGGTCAGTTGCATAGCACATTTCATAACAACCAAAAGGCTGCCAACATAATTTAGCAGTTAAGGGAGGCAAAACCCATCCGCTTGAACTTTATATAGCCTAAATATTGTGCGCTCTTCCAACTGCCCAAATGGCAGGAAGAAAATGCCCTGAGCTACTACATGTTGTACAGAAGCCAAGGTGTACAAAATTATTTCCTTTGTCACATTAATCTTCTGATTCCCTACAGCCTTATGTAATATTTTTTAAGTGCATGTTCACATTAAGTAATTAATATTTTATATTCTTATCATTCTATATGATTTGTAATATTTTTAAGTTATTATTATGTATTGCCTCTGATCGTATAGGAAAATGAGGCTCTGGAATGGTAAATTTGGCTTTTGACCAAGATGAAATACTAGGCAATGGATTTCCTCTGCTACCTGAAACAAGTTAACATCCTGAAAAATATATTAGAAACAATAGTTTTGAAAGCATTAGAAATCAGGCAACAAAGGATGGTGATCCCTGAGAGATCAGAAACAAATGAGACGAGCCTAATGATTTCTCTGATTTACTGTGTTCAGATAATTTCTAGACTTCAGTGCAGGAAGTAGGAACTGAGTCAGAACCCAGAGAACTCCCTGAGTTGAGGAGATGGTGCTGAGTTCAGAAAGAAGAAAGTGTTCGAATTTGGAGAACTGAGAACCAGGGCAGCAAGAGTTAGAGAGAGAACTCTGGATATTCTGTGGTACTGGCGGCAAAAATAAACAATCTAGTAAAACAGAAAAAAAAATCTAGAAATAAACTCACATATTTGAACAACTTATTCTGAAAAAATACAAAAAATTCATTAAGAGATTAGCCTTTCGGCCAGAGCTGGCAGGCCGAGGCTGGTGGATCACTCGAGGTCAGGAGTTCAAGACCAGCTTAGCTAAGATGGCAAAACCCCGTCTCTACTAAAAATACAAAAATTAGCCAGGCATGGTGGCACGCACTTGTAATCCCAGCTACTCAGGAGGCTGTGACACAAGAATCACTTAAACCAGGGAGGCAGAGGTTGTAGTGAGCCAAGATCGTCAAGATCATGCCACTGCACTCCAGCCTGGGCCACATAGTGAGACTCTGTCAAAAAAAAGACAGATTAGCCTTTCAACAAATGTTGCTGAAATAACTAGTAACCATATGCAAAAACAGTAACTTTGGTCCATGCACGGTGACTCACATCTGTAATCCCAGCATTTTGGGAGGCCGAGGTGGGCAGATCACCTGAGGTCAGGAGTTCGAGACCAGCCTGGCTAATATGGTGAAACCCCGTTTCTATTAAAAATACAAAAAGTAGCCGGGTGTGGTGGCACATGCCTGTAATACCAGTTACTCAGGAGGCTGAGGCAGGAGAATCCCTTGAACCCGGGAGGCGGAGGTTGCAGTAAGCCAAGATCGTGCCATTGCACTCCAGCTTGGGCAAGAAGAGTGAAACTCTGTCTCAAAAAAAAGAAAAGAAAGAAAGAAAGAGAGAGAAAAGAAAAAAACAGTAACTTTGATTCATACCTTGCAATATTTACAATTAACTCAAATTAAAGTACAAATTGTAAAACATTAAATGATAAGATGTCCAGAAGAAATTATTTCTGACCTGAGGTTAAGTGAATATTTTATGGATATAACCCTCAAATTATGGTCCATGAAAGAAACAAAAAAGATAAATTAGGATTTCATTAAAATTAAAAGTGCCTATATTAAAAAAAAAAAAAACTCTTAAGAAAATGAAAAGACTAAGCCTGAACAAGGAGAAAGTATGTACAAATCAAATATCTAATATGTGACTTGAGCCGAGAACTCCTGAAACTCAATAAAAAAGCAACCCAATTAAAAATGGGCAAAAGATATCAGCAAACCCCTCAACAAATAATATGTATAGATAGTAACTAAATGTGTCAAAAGGTACTCAATATTATTAGTCATTCAAGAAAAACAAATTAAAACCAGATTGGATTACCATTAAACACATATTAGCATGGCAAAAATTAAAGACTGAACATATCAAGTGTTGATGAGAATGTGAAGGGACCAAAGCTTGAATAAACACTGGGTGGAAATGTAAAATGTAAACTACTTTGGAAATAAGCTTGATAGTTTCTTATAATTTAAATGCACACCTACCACATGGCATAAGCTTCCCATTTTATATATTTACCTAAGAGAAATGAAAGTAAATGCCTATACAGTACATATGAATATTTATAGTAGACTTATTTTTAATATCACAAAACTGGAGACAACTCATGTCTATTAACAGATGAATGGATAAACAAAGTGATATATACACACAATGGAATACTACTCAGTAATAGCAAGGAACGAACTATTGATACACACAAAAATATTGATACCTGTTCAAATAATCATGCTGAGTCAAAGCAGTGGGTGGAGGGAGGAGTACACACTATATGATTTTATTTATAAAAATTCTATATAATGTGAAATACAGTGACAGAAAGCTAATCAATGTTGTCATCTGGGGATGACAGGCAGAGGTGGGGAGAGCCAAGAAGAAGACATTACAAAGAGGCACAATAATTTGAGGGGTGATGGTTATGTTCTTTATTTTGATTATAGTGGTAATTTCATGAGAATATACATATATATCAACAGTTAAGAATGTATGTTGTATGCAATTCATTGTATGTCAATTATATCTCAAGAAACCTGTTAAAGAAATGTCAAATTTCTTCCATTTAACCAATAAATATCTACTGAGCATCTAACATGAACTATCCAAGATACAGGTGATAGGTTAGTAAGACAGAATGGCCCTGATAGGTTCAGATCTTATGGAGAATATAGATTCTAAGAAGCCACTACTGTAAAATTTTATATATGTTATACTATGATAAGTACACGTTATTCCAAGAACATAGACATAACTTATTAAAGATTGTGTTGTCAATATTCAACACAACACCATGCAGTTCTAACAATGCGGGTCAGCAAATCCTCTAGGTCACTTACGACTTTGTTGCAGTTTCTATATATTCAAGTGGATTTGTACCTTCTGCCCCTGCATTTTGCTGCCTTAGGGTTTTCCTTGGTTGCAGGGACATGATCAGTTATCACATGGGGCAGGCTTAAAAAGCCAGGGGTAAAGAGAGAATGCAGACAATAAACTATGAGAATTGCTGTATAAATCCCCAACTTTCTTGCCACTCTATGGGACAATTCTAAGCTATTTTCCATATGATTTCTCAGACTAGCCCAGAGATGGAGACCTAGTCACCCACTCTGGTAAACTCTCCATTAATACACCACTTAGAGCCGTGGTGTATTGCACCTCCCTTTCTTTTAGGCCCCTGCTTCCTCATTATGCTTCCCAGGATCAGCTTCTCTAAGATCTACATGTACACAAACTCTGGTCCTGGGGTCCGATTTTTAAAGACCCTAAATTAAAGCATTTCTTAAATTGGTATTATTTTAATATATTTTATATTTTATATAATTTTTTTGCTGTGCAGAAAATAGTTTGTAGGGAACATGCCCAATTTCATGCAGATAGATAAGTAGTAGGTGGACACAAATCTCTTTTCTTTGTGCTGTAGAGCTTTCCTGGGAATATACCATTAGACATATTTTGAACAGATTCACAGATACAAGTGGGCTATAATGGAGGCAATGTTTAAGTGGCAGTAAATCCATGCTTTTTTCTTGCTTCTGCCCCTAACTGGCTGGGACATCCTAGGCAAGATAGTTGCTATCACTGGGCATTAGCTTTTCCATCTGTAAAATTAGGATATTGGTCCAGATATTCTCTCAGGATTCTTTCTGTTCTAGCATCTTATAATCCTATAATTATATTAACTCAGAATTAATTTTTTCAAAATGCACATGTGGGAACTTTTCAGAGATACTTGTTGACCTCAGAAAAGATATTAAACAAGGTTTGTTGGACAGTGGGTTTAAAACCAGTCATGTCTTACATAGCATTCCTCATTTTAGGTTGCTGTTTATTTGTAGTAATGAACAATAATTTAGGTTACTGAAAGATAATCATATAATTAAAATGAGATTTTCCTTAGAAACAAAATACTGGTTCAAACTTCAGTTCTGCGACAGTGTGACTAGGATCTTGCATGTCTCCTGATATTTTTCATCATTTCCTGAAACTATTAATGGAAATAATAATACTAATATCCATTTTCAATGGTTATGAGGGTCAAAGAATGAATATAACTGATCATTACCTAAGAATTCCATATACATCAGCTTTTCTTAAAATGTGCATATAAATCTTTACTTTGATCCTTTATTAATTTTGTTAATTAATTAATTAGCAAAGAGGAAATATAACATGTACTGAAATGATAAATAAGCTTTGGTTTAGAAAACTAATATGATGTGAATGTGAATCTTTTACTTTGGGAACTCTGTTCCCTCATATTGAAAACAATAGACAAAAATTCAAGCTGTTATATACATTTTGATGAGAACAAAAAATTTCAGTCTCTACCATTTCTTCCTCTATGGACCAATGCTAACTTCGGGGTTTTAGGCCTAAACCACTCACCTTTTTTTGTAAAGATAAGGAAAGAATTAAATTAACAAATATTCTAAAAAGTCACGTGGTCAGTACATGACATAAATTGTATTTAATGCTCATAAAGACACTGTGAAGTGGCTGATACTATGTATTTTTCAAATGAGGAGTCTGAGGTTGAGAGAGAAAATTTGCTTTGCTCAGGATCGTATATCTGGCTGTTAGAGATAAAAATTCAAATTCAGATCCATCTGGGACTTGCCAATAATTTATCCAATCTCTGATTACTGTAGGGCAACATTTAGATTAATGGAACTATGTCTGGAAAATGTACAAATAGTGTAATTATAGATGAAGAGAATCTCTGAAAAGATTTGTTTTTAAGGTCCCCATCAAAATAATATTAAACCCCAAATCCAGGTCCTCTCTGGTCCTACTCTGATTCAAATAGCAACAGGAGTTGGAGGTCATTAGAGATGAATTACTCTCTAGAGAAGGAAACAACTACTGGTGCTGTCCAAGATGCATTTATCTTGTCTTTCTACTAAAATGCCATCAGGCAGATATACTTATTTTCCACCCAAGGGGTAATGACTTCAAAAGAAAAACTAACTTTCTAAACTGTTGAATTGAAAAGATTGAATATTTGATATTTAGAGGCTTATGAAATCCAGTGTTAGTAACTGAATCTGTTATTGGCTGTAAAATATTACTTAGAGCCTTTGTGATTTTATAGTTATATAATTATTACAACAAAATTAATGCTAAATATAATCAAAATGTTAAGGAATTTGATTTTATAATGAGCTCTATAACTAAGAGTGGTGTAGAAACACAGCACCATACATATTTTATTCTAGGTTTCTGTTGAAACATTTTGGGGGACAACTAACATTTTTTAAAGATTTAAGACTATAGCTTCCATCAATAGCACAGCTGGTAGAACAGAAGACTATAGTAGCCACCTTGAAGAAAAAAAATGCCAGCCAAGAATTTTATATCTTGCCAAACTAAGCTTCATAACTGAAGGAGAAAAGAGGTCTTTCCCAGACAAATAAATGCTAAGGGAACTCTTCACCACTAGACCTGCACTACAAGAAATGCTCAAAGGAGTTCTAAACATAGAAAAGAAAAGACAATACCTGCCGTCATAAAGTGACCCATAAATACAAAGCTCACAGATTTTATACAGCAATTATACAATTAAAAGTCTAAGGCAACTATCTAACAACTCAATGACAGAAATCAAACCTCATATATTGATATTAGTTTTGAATGTAAGTGGCCTAAGTGCTCCACTTAAAAGATACAGAGTGGCAAATTGGATAGAAAAGTAAGATCCAGTCATCTGCTACCTACAAGAGACCTACCTATTGGCTAAAGCAGCTATAGACTAAAATAAAGGAGTGGAAAAAGATATATCACACATATGGAAAACAAAAGCAAGCAGGAGTAGACATCCTCATCTCAGAAAAAACAGACTTAAAACGAACAACAGTTAAAAAAAAAAAGATTAAAAAGGGTATCATATAATGAATGATGAAAGGTTCAATACAACAAGATTTAACTATTGTAAATATATATGTTCCCCAAATTGGAGCATCCTGATTCATAAAATAAATACTACTAAACCTAAGAAAACAGACTGAAATCAATACTGTGAATAGTGGTGGACATCATTACCCCACTGAGGTAACCAGACTGAGCATCAAGGCAGAAAGTCAGTAAAGAAACTCTGAACTTAAACTGAACCATAGACCAAATGTACCTAAAGGACATTTACAGAACATTCTATGCAAGAACTATAGAATATACATTCTTCTTATCTGCACACATAACCTTCCCAAAAATTGATCATATATTTGGCCATTAAGCAAATCTCAATAAATTTTAAAAAATCGAAATCATATCAAGTATCTCTTCAGACAACAGCATAATAAAATATAAACGAACACCAAGAAGAACTCTCCAAACTACACAAGTACCTGGAAACCAAGCAATTTGCTCCTGAATGACTTTTAGGTAAACAGTGAAATTCAGGGAGAAATAAAACTTTTTTGAAAACAGAAACACACATACCAAAACTTCCGGGATACAGCAAAAGCAGTGCTAAGAGGAAAGTTTATAACATTAAATGCCTACATCAAAAAGATAGGCATTTAACAACCTAATATTGCACCTCAAGGAACTAGAAAAATATCAAACCTGAAGCTAGCAAAATAAAAGAAATAACAAAGATCAGGGCAGAACTAAATGAGATTGAGGCCAAAAAATTATTTAAGGACCAACCAATCAAGAAGTTGGTTCTTTAAAAGGATAAGCAAAATTGACAGACCACTAGCTAGAGTAACCAAGAAAAGAAAGATAAAATTTAAATAAGTACAATCAGAAATTATAACAGTGATCTTACAACTGAAACTGAAGAAATACAAAAGATCATCAGAGACTACTATGGACACCTCTGTGTACACAAACTAGAAAACTTAGAGGAAATGGATAAATTCCTGGCAATACACAACCTCCCAAGATTGAACCAGGAAGAAATAGAAACCTTGAACAGATCGATTATAAATAATGCAATTTAATCCATAATAAAAAAATTTCCAACAAAAAATAAGCCCAGAATCACATGAATTCACAGCCAAATTTTACCAGGTGCACCAAGAAGAGCTGGTATCAATCTTACTGAAACTATTACAAACAAATTGAAGAGGAGACATTCCTCTCTAACTCATTCTGTAAAACCGGAATCATGCTGATACCAAAAGCAGACAAAGACACAGCTAAAAATACAAGACTACACACCAATAGCCATGATGAACACAGATGTAGAAATTCTCAAGAAAATACTAGCAAACCAAAAAGGTAATTATTCACAATGAAGTGGGTTTTATTCCAGGGATTCAAGGATAGTTTAACATTTGCAAATCAATAAATGTGATTCACCACATAAACAGAACTATAAATAAAAACCATATGATCATCTCAATAGATGCAGAAAAGGCATTCTATGAAATCCAACATCCCTTCATGATAAAAATCCTCAAAAAATTCGGCATCAAAAAAACATACATCTGGCTTGGTGTGGTAGCTCACACCTGTAATCCCAGCACTTTGGGAGGCTGAGGAAGGTGGATCACTTGAGGTCAGAAGTTCAAGACCAGCCTGGCCAACATGGCAAAACCCCACCTCTACTAAAAACACAAAAATTAGCCAGGTGTGGTGGTGCACACTTGTAATCCCAGCTACTCGGGAGGCTGAGGCAGGAGAATCACTTGAACCTGGGAGGCAGAGTTTGCAGTGAGCCAAGATCATGCCGCTGCACTATAGCCTGGGTGACAGAGTGAGACTCCATCTCAAAAAAAAAAAAAAAAAAAAAAAAAGACTCCATCTCAAAGAAAAACAAACAATAAAAAAAAACCACACACACATCAAAATAAGAGCCATATATGATAAACCCACAGCCAACATTGTACTTACTAGAGAAAAGTTGATAACATTCTCCTGAAGAGTCGAAACAAGACAAGGATGTTCACTCTCACCACTCCTATTCAATATAGTATTGGCAGTCCTAGTCAGAGCAATCACACAAGAGAAAGAAATAAAAGGCATCCAGATTGGAAAAGAGGAAGTCAAATTATCTCTGTTTGCTGATGACATAATTATATGCCTAGAAAACCCTAAAGCCTCTTCTAGAACACCCCTAGACTTGATAAACAACTTCAGTAAAGTTTCATTATACAAAATCAATATACAAAAATCAGTAGCCTTTCTGATTTTTAATTTATGTATACTCATAATGTTCAAGCTGAGAACCAAATCAAAAACTCAACTGCATTTACAATAGCCACCAAAAAATATCTAGGAGTGCATTTAATTAAGGAGATGAAATATCTGCGTAATGAGAACTACAAACTACTGATGAAAGAACTCATAGATGACACAAACAAATGGCAAAACATCCCATGCTCATAGTCTGGAAGAATCAATATCATTAAAATGACCATACTTCTCAAAGCAATTTACAGACAGGGATTGGTAATCCCTATTAAAATACTCAATTCATTCATTTTTCACAGAATTAGAAAAAAAAAGTATAGAGTCCCCTACAAAAAAAGAGGCTGATTAGCCAAAGCAATAAAAAAGAACAAAGCTGGAGGTAACATATTGCCTGACTTCAAATCATACTATGAGGCTATAATAACTAAAACAGCAAAGGTATTGGTACAAAAATAGACAAATAGATCAATGGAACAGAATAGACAACCCAGAAATAAAATCACATGCCTACAACCAACTGATCTTCAACAAAGTTGGCAAAAATAAACAATGGAGAAAGGATACCCTCTTCAATAAATGATACTGGGAAAATTGCCTAGCCATATGCAGAAGAATGAAATTGGATCGCTATCTCTCACTATGTACAAAGATTAACTCATGATGGAATAAAGACATAAATGTAATACCTGAAACTATAAAAATCATTGAAGAAAACCTAGGAAAAACTCTTCAAAACGTTGGCCTAGGCAAAGAATATATGATAAGGACCCCAAAGTAAATGCCACTAAAGCAAAAATAGACAAATGGGACTTAATTAAACTAAAAAGCTTCCGCACAACAAAGGAAGTAATAAATAACCAGACAATCTACATAATGGGAGAAAATATTTGCTAATTATGCCTCTGACAAAAGACTAATACCCAGAATCTATGAGAAACTGAAACAATTCAACAAGAAAGAAACAACCCCATAAAAAAACTGGGAAAAGGACATGAACAAGCATTTCTAGAAGGAAAAAATATAAGCAGCCAACAAACACATGAAAAAGTGTTCAACATAAATGTCATCAGAGAAATGCAAATTACAATGAGATATCATCTTTCCTTGGTCAGAATAGCTATTACTAAAAAGTTAAAAAGCAACAGATACTAGTGGAGAAAAGGGAACATTAATATACTGTAAGTCAGAATGTAAATTAGTTCAATCTCTATGGAAAACAGTACAGAGATTTCTCAAATAACTAAAAATAGAACTACCATTTGACCCAGCTATTTCACTGCTGGGTATCTATTCAAAGGAAAAGAAATCGTTATATAGAAAAAGACATCTGCACTTGTATGTACATCACAGCACTATTCACAATAGCAAAGTAATGGAACTAACCTAAGTGTCCATCAATGGTTGACTTAATAAAGAAAATATGGTATATACACAACATGGAATACTATGCAGTCATAAAAACGAATGAAATCATGTTCTTTGCAGCAACATGCATGGAACTGGAGGCTATTACCCTAAATGGACTGATTCAGAAACGGAACATAAAATACTAGTTGTTCTCACTTATAAGTGGGAGTTAAACAATGGATACGCATGAACATATAGATTGAAAGACACTGGGGATTACAAAAGGAAGGAGGGTGGGAAGGGGTGAGGGTTGAAAAATAACCTATTGGTTACAAGGCTCACTATTTGGGTGACGGGTACCCTAGATGCCCAATTTCTACTAGTCTGCAATATCCCATGTAAAAAACATGTCCGTGTATCCTAAAATAAAATAAAATTAAAAAAACTTAAGAGTATAAAAAAGTTACAGGGAAAAGCCTATATTTGGAGGAGGAATGTCAGATCATGTCATGACTAGTATTCTGTTCAATTTAATTGATTCCTTCCAAACATGCACATATTCTTTCACTTATTATGAATATTAATTCAGCACTCACTATGTTTTTGGCAAAGTTTTAGATCCTGGATTGCAAATTTAAATAGGGTGATAAGGAAGAGTCTTAATCAGAAAGTATCATTTGAGCAAATACCTGAAATAAGAAAGTAAGTCATATAGATGTGTATGTGTTCCTTGGGCAGGGGAAGCGCATAATTGAAGGCAAGGGAAGCAGCAAGTATAAAGACCCTGAGTTTGAAATGTAATAGCATGGTTTGGGAAGAGTATGCAGATCAAATGTGGTTAGAATGGATTGAGAAAGTAGGGAAGTAGTAAGAAAGATGATCATTTGGCCATTAACAGGAGCCAGATCATATAGAGCTTGGAGTACATTGTAATGACTTTGGATTTTACTCTAAGCAACAGAAAGAAAGAACCATTCAGAGAGTTTTAGATTAGTTTTATTTTATTTATTTATTTTTTAGTTTTAAAGAGATCAATTTAGCTGCTCTGTTGAAATTAGACTGTGGAAGAATAGGGAAAGGACAGAAGAAGGTGATCTACATGGGCAGTATTTGTAGTAATCTAGGTGAAACAGACTGATGATGTGGCCCAAGTGGAAGCATTGTAAGTAACAAAAAGTGATTGCATTATGCATTTCTTTTGAATGTAAACTTAAGCAATAATAAGGATAGATTGGATATGAGATATTGGACAAAGATAAAAGTCAAAGATAATGTGACTCCAAGTTTTGTGAAAGGATGGACTTGTTATAAATTTGATGAACATAGTAAGGATTTTTTTTTGCTGACATGGGTATGAGAAGGAAGCAGGAGTTCAGTTTAGTATGAGAGTCTATTAGACAAGAGTGGAGATATTGTTCTATATATTGAATATATAAGTCTCAAGAATAACAGAGAGATTCTCATTATAAACATGCATTTGGAAGCTTTCAGTAAATATATATTATCTAAAGACATGAAATTTGATGAGATCATTAAGGAAGTGTATGAAGAAAGACAAGTTAAGAAGTGTAAGGAAATGCTTCAGAGCACTTAGTTGTTAAAAGTCTCACCTCATCTTTTAAGGCATGAAAAAGGAAAAGGAGAAGAGACTGAGAACTAAAAGCTAACACTAGGAAAAACAACAACAACAAGGACAGTGTGATGTCCTGGACACCAAGGAAGGAGTGTTTCAAGGTGGAGTGTTAAATGATTTTGATAGATAAACATGATGAGGAGTGAGAATTACATCAGCAATATCGAAGTCATTGGTGACACTGACAAGGGGAACTTTTGTGATGCAGTAAGAAAGGCAAAATTCTGTTTATAGTGGTGGATTTAGGAGCGAATAGGAAATGAGGAGCTGGAGACTATCAATCCGGATGATTCTTTAAAGGAACTTGGCTTTAAAGAGAGCAGAAGAGTTGGGATGACATCAGGAGGATGGAAGTGAAATCAAGAGAGGTTCCCTTGTAATAAAATGTGAGAAATAACAGTGTGTGTATGCTGATAGGATTAATTCAAGAGATAAAGAAAATTGAGATACAAGGTGGGGGGCAGTTGATAAGGCAGCATTCTTGCATATGTAAAAAAGTAATCGCTCAGAGAGGAAGAGGCAAAACTTAACTAGGGGTATGAATGGTTTATCCACTCTAAAGTGGGAGAAAGCAGATTATGCAGACATTGATACTATAAACTAAATAGATACAGAAGTAGGAGTTTACGGAAATTCTATTATGAATGACTGTATGAGAAACCGGTGTTTTATGGCTGTCTTTGCCCTACATGATAGATCCTCATGTAGATCCTCAAAGCCTAAAATATCTACTGTTTGGACCTTTTCAGATAAACATTTGCTAATCTTTTAAAGAGACTGGAACTACAGAGTTCCAGCTTAGTCATTTATTCAAAAAATCTTTAATAAGTGTCTATTATATACCAGGTTCTTTGCAAGGTAGTAAAATACAGAACACTACAGAAATTGAATTACCTCTGTTCTTCCATTCTTGTTCCCGCTTGTGATGTCTGATTGTTTTCCTCAACACACAATTAAAGCAAAGCAGCTCCTGCCAAGATCATTGCTGATAAATGCCCTGAACATTGTACTGTCTGTATCTTATTTGTTCTTTTGGCAAATTTTGAGCATATTGACACATATATAGACTGGATGGACCCACATTCTAAAGACCCTAAAATCATCCTTCCATCCCTCTTTTCCTCTCTCTCTCTCTTTTACTAATATATAATAATTGTACCTATTTATGGAGTGCAAGTGATGTTTTGATGCATGCATACAATGTATAATGATTAAATTTGGGTAATTAGGATATCCATCACTGCAAACAGTTATCATTTCTTTGGGTTGGGGACATTTCAAATCTTCTCTTCTAGCTATTTTGAAATATACAATAAATTATTGTTAACTATAGTCACCATATTGTGTTATAGAACTTTCATCTCTCTTTATGTGGACAGTTTAAACTTAACTTTCAGGAAACCAAGGATAGTCAAGGTTTCCTTTACAAATTACTGAGAGTTTGGAAGGCATTTGCCTAGATGAAATAATGGAGGAGGTGTTGAGTTCACAGAAAGATGTTATAAATAGTGATTTATACTAGAAAGACATGCAATTTTAAGAATCAATGGCAGATAGATGGTAATTTAACCTATGGGAGTAGAAAAAAGTGAAAAGCCTATGGATTATTTAAGAAAGTTACAAATAGCCAGAAGAAGACAGTGTGGTGCAAGTCAATTCAATTCAACCAACTGATTTTTCCCTGAGTGCTTCGTATTTGCTAGGATGGGTGTAGAATTTGAGCAAAAGATTGAAAGTCAAAAATTAAAGAGGAAGAGGTGGAAAACCAACCTCAACCTTTTTACATTACTTGGCAAAAAGAAGTGTAACGTGAGACTTCTTTGGGTGAATTTACAAAATGCATTTAACCATATTTTCATCACATTTCTGTGAATATAAATTATTTAATACATTGTCATTATTACATTTACACAGCCAAGCCACCCAAGCACTATTTTTAACACACAATTTATTCAGAATATCATATTCCTTATCTGTATCCATTATTACTGCAGGCTACCCAAAAGTGAAATCTTTGTTTTCGTCAGGCCACTTTTTATCCTTTACATCTGACTCAGAACGTGCCCAAAGTGGCTATATTTGTTGAATGATGACCAAGATTTGTTTTAAGATTACAACATTCCCTTTTATTTTTTACGCTTAAAATATTGTTTTCCATGATAACAGAATCGAAAGGAATGTTGCCCTGTAGTAATCTTCCCTTCCTGTTGTTTCAATCTATAGTGAGCAATAAAACTGTCCACCTCTTAAATCTACTCTTACTCATTTCTTTCTTTACAACCCTAAATTTCACGTATGTTGGGGGAAGCTGTTAGTTGCCCGGTTGGTGAACTGGGTCCTCAGAAGCCTATAGTTTTATGGAGAAAGCTGACTTTGGGTATTTCTCTCCAACATTTTTTAAAAATCCTATTCCTTTCAAATAAGAGCAAGAAAAGCAGCTAAACATGTGACCAATCTGATTAGAAAATTGAAAATCAAATGGCACTAGGACTTCAACAAATTATGAAAAATGATGTAAACTAAGAAATAAATTTTTGTTCTGACTAAATGTAATTTTAGAAGCAAAACATTCTAATATATATGAATGCTTTTATAATTCATTATTTTGGCCTTAATTTCTTCAGTTGCAGCAGGTAAAGACGAATAACTGTTTTACAAAATGCCATCCCACTCTAAAATAATATTAATGTAAACCAAGGTTTTCCAACCTTGGCACTACTCCCATTTGGGGCCAGATCATTCTTTGTAAGAGGTTGTCCTGTGTATAATAGGATGTTTACCAACATCCCTGGCCACCAAATGCTAGTAGTAGCCCCCAAGTTGTGATAATCAAAAATGTCCCCAGAATATCAAATGTCCCCTGGTGGGAGTAATGAGAACAACTAATCTAAATATAAAAATACAATTTTATGTAATTAAACTATTGAAGGAACAATCTAATGAAGAGATTTTAGAGTTTTGGCTCATTTTGCTCTTGTTCTTCTGTTCCCCTCCCTCCCTCCCTCCCTGCCTTCCTTCCTTCCTCTCTCCAACCCTCCCTCTTTTTGTTTTTCCCTTCCTCTCATTCTTTTTTTCTTCTTTGCTTCAATAGATGAAGCTTCATTTAACACAAATTATACATGGAAGTCCACTATGTAAAATTTTGTGTGAAATTCCAATACGTATAATTCTAACAGATGGGTTGCACTCCTTGACATGGTGTGATCCTGAGACTTACTGTTTTTGCTTTCTGTATGTTATGAGGTCTTGACATTTTACAAACCTTACTGAACAGAGATAGACTGCTGCTGTCAGGGATAGTCCTTTCTTAGAGATAAGAAAGGACTTGGCTAAGGGTACATCTCTCATATACAAACCTGTCAATCCCTAGGCTATAGACCCAGTTGCCTCTTTATCTGACTTTCATGCACCAAGGCAATATTTCCTTTGCCCTAAATCATCTCAGGACCAGGTACCAGGCAACTAGACTACCTCTATAGCCCAAACCATACTGGAATTATTCAAACTACCCAGCCCTAAGCTGTTTACTCTGCCCTACCTTGCTTTTCCTGCAGAAAACTCAATAAAGGCTCTGACATACACTTTCCCCTGGCTCTTGCCTTCTGCTTTGTTAAAGAAAACCAAATATGGCCTGAGAATGACTCCTTACTTCTATATTTGAGTTTTTGTGGACGAACTGCAGCCTAGCTTAATAGATAGACAAGATTGAAAACCTAACTTAGGAGTATGCGCCTGTAACAATAGCTAAGTCTTGGCCAGTCCCTGTGGCCATACTTCAACCCTTCATACACTGCTGAGTGTTCAGACTGTGTTCAAATGAGGCATACGCCGACGTGTAACCAATCCAGTTATTCTGCACCTCACTTCCAATTTCTGCTTGTCATCTCCCTTTTTGTGTCTATAAACTTTCTTCCACCACGTGGCTGCACTGGCGTCTCTGTGACTCTGCTGTGATTCTGAGGGCCGCCCAATTCATGAATCATTCATTGCTCCATTAAACTCCTTTAAATTTAATTCAGCTGAAGTTTTTCTTTTAACAGCTCTCCGACCAAAACCTGGCACTTTCCCTGTAGCCCTGCATGGCATGTATGACTCCCATTCTGGGGTCTATGAATATAATAAACTTCCTCCTTCTAAGTGTTGTTCTCATTTTCTCCTGTAGCCACACTGACTTTAGCTTATCATATCCAACATTTACATTCTGAGAACACTTACCCTCTTGACTCTGCTATGTCTTTTGATTATTCAGTCCAGTGACCACTGAACAGGAGCTGTCTATACAATGGTTTCTTAAACCTTCATAAATAAATTAAGGGAGGTATCATCCTCAAATTACATATAAGGAATTAGAAGCTTAGCTATTAAGTGATTACCCAAATTCAATTGTTGTTGTTTTCTTCCATTGTAATATATTTTCTCAAATAGAGATGAATCACTATACTAAGCTTGTGTTATAAGTATGTGTACCAAACAATATTAGAGATTAAATGTTACCATCAATTCTTTTATAGATTGCCTTCAACCACCTTACCTTTAATTTGCTGCCCCACTGTGCTAATCTGTTTTGCTTTGCTATAAAAAAAAAATCTGAGACTGGGTAATTTATAAGAAAAGAGGTTTAGTTGGCTGATAGTTCCGCGGGTTGCACAAGCGTGGTACCAGCATCTGCTCAGCTTCTGGTGAGGCCTCAGGAAGCTTTTACTCATGGCAGAAGGTAAAGGGGGAGCAGGCATGTCACATGGTAAGAGAGGGAGCAAGAGAGAGTGGAGGAGGTGCCAGGCTCTTCTTAGCAATCGGTTCTCGCATGAACTAATAGAGTGAGAATTCACCCATTACCATGGGGAGAGCAGAAAGCCATTCATGAAGGATCCACCCCCATGACCGAAACACCTCCCATTAGGCCCTATCTCCAACACTGGGGATCACATTTCAACATGCAATTTGGAGGGGACAAACATCCAAACGATATCATCTACAATAAACTGCATTTAAATTAAAATGCAAATCAAAATGTGTCATTTTTCCTCAGAACCTCATGATGACTTCCCATCACCTGCCATAAACAAGTTAAGCCCCTTAAGAGAGCTCGTGGGGTTCTCCAAGATACAGCCTCTGCCTACCTTTCCAGGTTTATAGCTCTCTTGAAGCATGCAACTGTTCCTCACTCACTCTGTGTCCATTCCCACCTCCACACCATTGCCAGTGCTTTTTGACATAGGTAGTTATTCATCTCTGTTTGGAAGAGATCCTTCCTCTGAGCTAGTTATTTTTCATGCTTTATAACTCAATTTATGCATTTTTAATCTTGGTGAAATCTTAATAACTCTTAATTCTCAGTTCTATATTCTTCTATTCTTAATATCTATCAATAACTTGTATATCCCACTATCATTACTCTCACCATATAGTAACATGTGTTTTGATGATTATCTCTTCTACTGTCTCACATTTTTTTGAGAACAGGTTGTATAATTAATTTTATAATCAATGCTTTGAATAGAGCTATGATATAGAAGTCATTGTATAAATCATTGTTGAATAAATGGATTAATTTTCTCTTGGAATCTTCAAGTTATGACTAGGTTAAATTTTATAATGATTCTTCAAAAAAACTAATTATCTTTTAAAAATAGAACAGTCTCCCTACCTTGCCTAGAAAGTTCTACCGAGTGCAAATCTCAAGAAAGTGTAGAGAGCTCTATAGAATTGCTTCACCTTATTTTTGGAAAAAACAGTTATAGGACACATGTTTTTCTTACTGATTTCCCACAGGCACAATCATCTTTGAGAATAAAGATGGGATATGGTATTTCAGGGAATTTTAATAATAATGAGAAATAGAGTACAACTCATTGAGTCTTCAAGTAGAAGGAAAAATAGTTTAAAGTTTCCAAATTAAGGAAATATATAAGCCACCTGGAAAACACATGTGTTTTAAGCTCTGAAATTAAAGCAAATGAATTGGGAGAGGAAAATTATAAGTGAGGGTTTTTAGAAAACATAGATTTTGGGAGATCTTGTTGAAGTGAATCGTATTCTTATAAGAACTAAAAATGACTAAGGGCACAATATATAAATGCTTAGGCATTTGTGAAGTCAACGATTACAAAAAGAAAGCTTTGCAGTCAGGTAGACAAAGGTTTCAAGGTGGTGTTTGGTAACTTGTGATTACCTTGTTCTGGCTGCTTTGTCCTTGGGAGTCCTCACTGATTCCCTCTCACCCTCATTCTTATTCCCTGAAACTCTTATTGTTTTACATATCCTTCCCAATATGGTCAGAGGAGTGCACTGGAATCTGAAAGGGAAGCCGTGTCATGCCTTAGCCAGGTAAACTTCTTTCTTTGACTCTGGAAATGAAATCCATGCTCTCACTTGATTATTTCTGTAAATTAGGCTAAGTGTCATTCATCAGGGATAAATTCTCATCTATTCTCAGAAGCCATCTTTAACTAACATCACTAAAGCCCAGCATGCACATAGCACCCAACAGTGGTGTAATGTGTGAACAATTATAAAATGAGTCACTCAAAGCCTCTGCCTTTGCAAAAAGCCTTTCCTTTTAAAAACAGCATTTTCCTAACTCATTCTTCCTTTCTCTGCTTCGTAGTCTCCAGTGCTCAGCATTCTACTGCCAATCTTTTTTGAAGTAAAAGCAAATAAATGCCTGGACTCTCCCAGCTGGTTATGTTTGAACTTCACGGAAGGACACCTCTGCTATAATTATGTGGGAAAGTTGCGTTTCTTAAAACCAGAATTTCTGTAAAGACTACCAAAATGTTAGGCACTGTGTCATTATTACAATACTATGAGGTAGAATTATTACATCCATTTGACAGATGATGGGAACAAGTAGTAATACAATAGTAATACAGTACTAGTAGCCCACACAACTAAATAAAAGAAAAATTGGCACTTTTCTCTCTGTCTCTGTGTGTGATCCTACAGCACCTAAAGATTTCTAGTGTCCTATTTCTTAGTCTTATTCATCACCCATTCATAAATCTCCTAATTCAAGTTACAATCATATCTTGCATGGAACACTGAAATCACCTTCTGATTGTTCCTCATATATTCACACTTGCCTTCCTCTAAAACGTTAAATAGTGTGGCAACAGTTTGGGGTTTTTCACCTACTTTTCAGAATAGCCCACACAGCTAGATAAAGTAACAATTTAAGGTCAGAGGACAGTTAGCCTTTGCAGTTTGGAATACTCGGCAAGGACTTACCAGTACATCCAGGGGCCAGGAAGAACTGCTGCTCCCAATAGACCCATAAAGTTGACTCACAAACCCAAGATAATGCAGATGATAGGGAATAGGAGCCCAGTTTAAATCTAGGCTGATTTGACCATATAGTCTGTGCTCCATCATACTGAATTCACTTCATTCTCTCCAAAGCATATCCCTACTTACTTTATTTGATATGGACTGTAGCCATTTATGGTCCACTGTTTATACTGTGTCTTCCTAAATCTGGCTCAACATTTCCTATTTCCTTCTGATTCTGATCACACTTCACATACTGACTACATTTTATATTAAGTATTTCTCAATATCTGCATAGTCAATGCCTGCTGTGCTAGTGACATAAAACTAGAATCACCATCTCAGGCATCTGCTTTGAAACCACTTTTATGTTGTAGAAGGAAAAGATGCAGGGTTTTTTTTTTTTTTCATTAGAGGTTTGAAAATCTCACTGGAGAGGCCGAAAATGATATCTAATAGAGTGTGGGGAAAATTATTTACACACACACACACACACACAAATTGGTAGTATGGATTCTGGAACTTTTGATTATTGGAATTCACAGTAAATTTGATGGTGCTCTGAGACTGAGGTTAAACTGGAAAACTTAAAAAGAAATGATGCCTCACCAGATGACTTTGGAAGAATATAGATTTTTATTTAGCACACTGGATAGAAAGTATTGTGAGGGCTCTAGCAGTACTGGGGAGGGAAATGACTGGACACTTTTGCGGTTGGTGTAATTAATGAGGTATGATTAAGACAAAATTAGAGGTCCACATTGTTTCCAAATTGTGTAACTTCAGTTCTGATGTCCTCTTTTATTTTCATACATACATATCTGTTTACTACATGTGTATATTTTATTTTCTCAAAGGAAATTAAAACTCAGTGTACCTAGGACCAAACACTTCATTCTCCTTTCCATATCACAGAACTCTCTTTGTCAGAGTTCCTTGTGTTTATAAAGTCACTGTCTTCACTTTAGTTGCACAAGCCAAAAAGCCAGTCATCAAAATTGGCACTTTTTTCTCTCAGTCTCTGTGTGTGATCCTACAGCACCTAAAGATTTCTAGTGTCCTTCTATTTCTTACTCTTATTCGTCACCCATTCATAAATTTCCTAATTCAGGTTACAATCATATCTTGCATGGAACACCGAAATCACCTTCTGATTGTTCCTCATATAGTCACACTTGCCTTCCTCTAAAATGTTAAATAGTGTGGCAACAGTTTGGGGTTTTTATTTAAATGAAAATTAGACACATTCAACCCTAAAAGCTCTCCTCATCACAATGCCTTTACACTTACATATATAGCTCTGCCAAAAGTACTTAAGTGGCTTCTCAAAGGAAACCTTAACATTCTTCAAAAGTGACAAATTGTCTGATATGGCCTCCATTTCCAGAGTCGCCTGATGCCACTGAACCCCTGCCTTAAGGTGTTTCAGCTTCTCTGGTCTTTTATTTTTCAAGGTGTTTCAGCTTCTCTGGTCTTTTTTCTTTTCTTTTTTTTTTTTTTTTGAGGCAGAGTCTTGCACTGTCGCACAGGCCTAAGTGCAATGGCACGATCTCGACTCACTGCAACCTCCGCCTTCTGGGTTCACGCAATTCTCCTGCCTCAGCTTCCTCTCAGTAGCTGAGATTACCGGTGCATACCACCACACCTGGCTAATTTTTTGTATTTTTAGTACAGATGGGGTTTCACTATGTTGGCCAGACTGGTCTTGAACTCCTGACCTCGTGATCCGCCCGTCTTGGCCTCCCAAAGTGCTGGGATTACAGGCATGAGCCACCACGCCCGGCCTATTTTTTCAAAAGAGATGAGTTGTGTTTCTTTCCACATAAAGAACATAATACTTCGTCTACTTGAGGAGACCTTCTCCTAGTTACCTCAGGTGACCCTGAATTGTTTTTGTTGTTGTTGTTGCTGTTGTTGTTATTTTGAGATGGAGTCTCACTCTGTTCCCAGGCTGGAGTGCAGTGGCACAATCTTGGCTCACTGCAACCTCCACCTCCTGAGTTCAAGTGATTCTCCTGCCTCAGCCTCTGGAGTAGCTGGGATTACAGGTGTGTGCCACCACAACCAGCTAATTTTTATATTTTTAGTACAGATGGGGTTTCGTCACGTTGGCCAAGCTGGTCTTCAACTCCTGACCTCAGGGGATCCACCTACCTCGGCCTCCCAAAGTGTTGGGATTACAGGCGTGAACCACTGTGTCCGGCCTGAATTGTTTTTTTAAATCTTAAGACTGACCACTTCTTTAGGTCTACAATCACTTAAAAAAAAAAAAAACCCTTCTTGACTCAGATTAAATCAGATTATTTTGAGACTAAATTAAAGTGAACAAGAAATAACAGAAGTAGATTGTTAGCGAAACTGTGAACTTAAGGTCAAAGGCTTAGATTTGTTTTCAATTTATTAATCTTTTGGTGCCACAGAACAGTTAGAAGAAACCTGAACAGATATTTCTCAAAAGAAGACATGCACATTACCAACAGGTACACTAAAAAATACTTAGCAAGTTTAATCATAAGGAAAATGCAAATTAAAACCACAATGAGATATCACCTCACATCTGTTAGAATAGCTAAGATGAAAAATCCTTGAGAAAAAGGAACTCATGTACGTTGTTGGTAGGAATGTAAATGAGTACAGCTCTTATGGAAAAAAAATTATAGAATTTCCTCCAAAAACTAAGACTACAACTATCATATGATCCAGCAACCTTACTTCTGTTATACGTATCCAAGGGAATTAAAATCAATACGTCAAAAGAACATCTGGGTTCCTATGTTCATTGTAGCATTATGCACACTAACTAAGATAAGGAAGTAACCTATATGTCAGTCAACAAATGAATGGATAAAGAAACTGTAGTATATACATAATGGAATACTATTCAGCCTTAAAATGAGAAGAAAGCCTGTTATTTGCAACAACATGGATGAACCTTGAGATTCATATTAAGTGAAATATGCTAAGTGAAATAAGGCAGGAAAGAAAGACAAATATCATATGATTTCAATACCATGTAAAATCTAAAAAAGTTAAATGCATAGAAGCAGAGAGTAGAATGATGGTTACCAGAGGATGTAGGGAGAGAAGAAATGGGAAATATTGTTCAAAGCGTACAAAGTTTCAGATAGAACAGAGAAGTTTTGAGATCAATTACACACCAGGATGACTACAGTGAATGTATTATATGTTTTAAAATAAGAGAATAAATTCCAAATGTCTCATCATAAAATATGATAGGTAAGCTAGGTGACAGATATGGTAACTAGCTTGATTTAATCATTCCACAATGTATACGTATATTAAGACATCACATTGTACCCCATAAATGTATACAATTATGATTTGTCCATTAAAAATGTTACTAATTTTAAAAAAGATACAACTTAAAAAAGAAGGAATGTATAACTCTTTTTTTTCTAAAAATTAGAAATATTCACAAACACAAAATTTGCATAAGGTTTTATAAAACCTTTCTTGATGACCGTATATTTTGTATGTCTAAGTTAAAAATTCCAGTGATTCTTCAAATTTTCTGGTTAAAATGCAGTTTCTCAGGCCAGGCACGGTGGCTCGCGCCTGTAATCCCAGCACTTTGGGAGGCCGAAGTGGGCAGATCACGAGGTCAGGAGTTTGAGATCAGCCTGACCAACATGGTGAAACCCCATCTCTACTAAAAAAAAATACAAAAATTAGCTGGGCATGGTGGCAGGAGCCTGTAATCCCACCTACTCGGGAGGCTGAGGCAGGAGAATTGCTTGATCCCGGGAGGTGGAGGCTGCAGTGAGCCGAGATGGCGCCACTGCACTCCAGCCTGGGCGACACAGCGAGACTCCATCTCAAAAAAAAAAAAAAGCAGGTTTTTTTTGTTTGTTTTTAAACACCTACATGTTTCCAGTGCTGGTGATTTTCAGACTACACTCAGCGAATGCTGCTCTAGAAAAATTACCTGCTGATGGAAATATAAATGACACATTCTTTGAAAATATTCTGGGTAGGGAAGAGAAGAGATCAATAAATTTAAGCAGTCATTAATTTGCCACCCTATATGAATCTGTGTTAAGACTGCATACCAGCCCATGTGCAGCATAAAATATTGCTATGCAATACCTGTGAGTATTACTGGTCTTTTCTCTTTTCTTATGCACATTTTCCCCTTAAACCATCATGGGTTTGCTTTAATTTGTTATCTTAAGTTGGTGCTCTGGGTTCTACTGACCTTCAAACTCTTCTTTCTGCTGTGGTATGACTTGTCCCAAAAGGACACTGCAAATAATTTGAATCAGCTATTGGCACTCTTACGAAATATGAATTTAAAGGCAGTCCTACCTGCCAGACAATGTTACATCAGCTTCAAATTTCTGACTGGGATATTTAAATTGAAATGAGGAGGTAAATGTATAAGTCTTACAAAACTGTGTTGGCTGAATCTAATGCTTAAATTATTGATGTCTGGCATTACACAATCATTGCCTTTAAGTGTAACTACTGACATCATCACCATATCAGTGTTGGTAATTTTTCAAGACAAGCTTAGAATCCCCACTGCATTCCAACTGCCTAGAGCAGACCTTGCACATAGCAGGTATTCAATGTCACGAATAAAAAAATATGTACATACACTGACCACACAATGAAGACATTTAGAAAATTATTATTATTATTTTTTGCCTTTCTACCAGTACTCTCTTGCTTAGGCATCTGAAAATAAATAGGGATATTCCATATGAATACCTGATCACAGTCCGACTGGGTGATCTTGGCAAAGCATTTCAGTTGTCTGCAATTTTACTTCTCCTAAAACCTTTATCAACTAAAGTTGAATTGGAAACTTCTATTAAGCAAATGTCTGGGAGAAAGTGGTTTCTCCTGTTATCCATTTACCCACCAAAGAAGAATGGCAATACAAAAAGCAGGCAAATGTACTTGAAAGTAAACCTCCTGGGCTACCCTGATTACTGCACGCCTTTAATTCAATTTCCTAAGGCTTTAAATTCAGTGGCTGCAGAAATGTATGAAGAAATTTAAGTTCGTAACTGTGACCCTTCCTCCCACAAGTCACTGTAATATATCCACAATCATTCAACAAAGGATCACTGTTATTTCCTATACTCTGCCTACTGAGGCAAGAAAGTGACTGGGATATTTTGGATTTTCACAAGAATAAATAAGGTAAGTTTCAGCAGCCTCTTACTTGAGTCCATTAAGGATGAATTGTCTTTTGTCCTCAGTGTTTGATATATGTCTATCTTCCCATTAATCACTCATATTATTCATGTTTTTATCCACTCTGAGAGGAGTTACCATTTCTCTGCCATAACAATAAGCCCTGGTTCCCACAGGCTGCTCCCTTTTTCTGTTATGGATCCAGTATTTTTCTCTCTTCTCTTGCTTCAATCCTTCCCATTGCACTGCCTTGTCACACAATACCTTCAAATATGCTGAATAAATGACAATAACAATTTTTTTTTTTTGAGACAGAGTCTCACTCTGTCACCAGGCTGGAGTACAATGGTGCAATCTCGGTTCGCTGCAACCTCCGCCCTCCTGGGTTCAAGTGATTCTCCTGACTCAGCCTCCTGAGTAGCTGGGATTATAAGTGTGTGCCACCACACCCAGCTAATTTTTGTATTTTTAGTAGAGATGGTGTTTCACCATGTTGGCCAGGATGGTCTCGATCTCTTGACCTCATGATCTGCCCGCTCCCACCTTCCAAAGTCTTGGGATTACAGGCGTGAGCCACCGCGCTGGGCCAGTAACAATTAAATTTTTAAAAAGTTACTATTCTACATCTCCCCTCACTATGGCTTACGTTTCTATTTCTTTTACTGTCATTATACAAACTCTTGTGTTTATTCTCATCTTTTGCTTTCTCATGATTTATTTTATTCTTTTACATGCTGTGTACAGGAATTTGGAGGCAGGATAGCGTAGTGATTAAAAACACAAATTCTGGTGCCAGATTGCTGGATTTTCCATTACAGCCTCAGCTCTTCATACTTGCGTGAGATCAGGCACTGAATCATTGACATTGTTTTTCCACCTGTGAAACAGGAATATAATGCATATATAGTGCACTTCCAGCACTTTGGGATGCCAAAGTAGGAGGATCACTTGTGTCCAGGAGTTCAAAACCAGCCTGGGCAACATAGTGAGACCCCAGCTCTACCAAAAATCCAAAATTAGCTAGGCGTGGGGGTACATGCCTGAAGTCCCGGCTACTTGGGAGGCTGAGGCAGGAGGATCCCTTGAGCCTGGGAGGTTGAGGCTGCATTGGGCCATTATAGCGCCACTGTACTCAGAGAGAGTGAGATCTTGTCTCAAAAAAGTAAAATAAAATAAATAATAAAAGAGTGCTTTTCTGCAGTAGATGCTCATTATCACCATCATTATTATATGCATTCTCACCATTCTACCAAAGCTATATTATCAATAACACTTAGGTAACTCATAATTTTTAGAATCAGTGGAAATTTGTTAACTTTTATTTTCTTAAATTCACATTTTTAAAACGTGATCCTGGTGACCACCGTGTCAGTAAAAGTCCAGTGCATAAACAGAAATCACTCTACATAATTCAAGAAGAATGGGATTGAATACTGGGAATTAGTTTCTTACAAAAGTATCTGAGGGGTTGGTGGAGTGCAAGTCAGGAAGGACATTGCCTTACTATTGCATCCAGAGCACTTCCTTAATGATATGACTCAGAGGTCAGGATGTGGCTTCTGTCCTTGCAACTTTTCACCACTATAAATACCATTTACATCCATTCCCACCTGTGGCCTAGCCATGAGAAAACCAAATCTGATGACTAAGCTGTTTCTAAACACTCATATTTCATGCTATTGCTTGTCAACGGAAACTGCAGCAGGAAGGAGTCTTTCATTTCTCTACTTCCTTTCCAATCTCAGGCAAAGGAGTTTTGGATATATTATATATTGCTTAGCTTTTTGTTCTCTCATTTTCCCTGAAAGCTCTACCTTGATAGCTTTAATTGTCACGTCCATACAAATCCTATCAAATCCTGAACCTCAACTCTGAGCTTCTTACTCTAATTTCAAAATACATAACTCAAAGACCTCTTGGAAATTTTCACATGCATACTATATCCTAGCTTCAAATTCAGCATATTTGTAGCATAATCAAAACCAAAACTAAACATAAAAGTCAACTCAACTGTCTCTCTTTATGTACGATTTTAGTTAAAGATAGATTTTCTCAAGAGGGAATCCTCCCTAACTCATTTTATGAGGCCAGCATCATCCTGATACCAAAGCCTGGCAGAGACACAACAAAAAAAGAGAATTTTAGACCAATATCCTTGATGAACATTGATGCAAAAATCCTCAATAAAATACTGGCAAACAGAATCCAGCAGCACATCAAAAAGCTTATCCACCATGATCAAGTGGGCTTCATCCCTGGGATGCAAGGCTGGTTCAATGTACGCAAATCAATAAATGTAATCCAGCATATAAACAGAACGAAAGACAAAAACCACATGATTATCTCAATAGATGCAGAAAAGGCCTTTGACAAAATTCAACAACCCTTCATGCTAAAAACTCTCAATAAATTAGGAATTGATGGGACGTATCTCAAAATAATAAGAGCTATTTATGACAAACCCACAGCCAATATCATACTGAATGGGCAAAAACTGGAAGCATTCCCTTTGAAAACTGGCACAAGACAGGGATGCCCTCTCTCACCACTTCTATTCAACATAGTGTTGGAAGTTCTGGCCAGGGCAATTAGGCAGGAGAAGGAAATCAAGGGTATTCAATTAGGAAAAGAGGAAGTCAAATTGTCCCTGTTTGCAGATGACATGATAGTATATCTAGAAAACCCCATTGTCTCAGCCCAAAATCTCCTTAAGCTGATAAGCAACTTCAGCAAAGTCTCAGGATACAAAATCAATGTGCAAAAATCACAAGCATTCTTATACATCAATAACAGACAAACAGAGAGCCAAATCATGAGTGAACTCCCATTCACAATTGCTTCAAAGAGAATAAAATACCTAGGAATCCAACTTACAAGGGATGTGAAAGACCTCTTCAAGGAGAACTACAAACCACTGCTCAAGGAAATAAAAGAGGATACAAACAAATGGAAGAACATTCCATGCTCATGGGTAGGAAGAATCAATATCATGAAAATGGCCATCCTTCCCAAGGTAATTTACAGATTCAATGCCATCCCCATCAAGCTACCAATGACTTTCTTCACAGAATTGGAAAAAACTACTCTAAAGTTCATATGGAACCAAAAAAGAGCCCACATCGCCAAGTCAATCCTAAGCCAAAAGAACAAAGCTGGAGGCATCATGCTACCTGACTTCAAACTATACTACAAGGCTACAGTAACCAAAACAGCATGGTACTGGTACCAAAACAGAGATATAGATCAATGGAACAGAACAGAGCCGTCAGAAATAATGCCACATATCTACAAGTATCTGATCTTTGACAAACCTGACAAAAACAAGAAATGGGGAAAGGATTCCCTATTTAATAAATGGTGCTGGGAAAACTGGCTAGCCATATGTAGAAAGCTGAAACTGGATCCCTTCCTTACACCTTATACAAAAATCAATTCAAGATGGATTAAAGACTTAAATGTTAGACCTAAAACCATAAAAACCCTAGAAGAAAACCTAGGCATTACCATTCAGGACATAGGCATGGGCAAGGACTTCATATCTAAAACACCAAAAGCAATGGCAACAAAAGCCAAAATTGACAAATGGGATCTCATTAAACTCAAGAGCTTCTGCACAGCAAAAGAAACTACCATCAGAGTGAACAGGCAACCTACAAAATGGGAGAAAATTTTTGCAACCTACTCATCTGACAAAGGGCTAATATCCAGAATCTACAATGAACTCCAACAAATTTACAAGAAAAAAACAAACAACCCCATCAAAAAGTGGGCGAAGGACATGAACAGACACTTCTCAAAAGAAGACATTTATGCAGCCAAAAAACACATGAAAAAATGCTCACCATCACTGGCCATCAGAGAAATGCAAATCAAAACCACAATGAGATACCATCTCACACCAGTTAGAATGGCAATCATTAAAAAGTCAGGAAACAACAGGTGCTGGAGAGGATGTGGAGAAATAGGAACACTTTTACACTGTTGGTGGGACTGTAAACTAGTTCAACCCTTGTGGAAGTCAGTGTGGCGATTCCTCAGGGATCTAGAACTAGAAATTCCATTCGACCCAGCCATCCCATTACTGGGTATATACCCAAAGGACTATAAATCATGCTGCTATAAAGACACTTGCACACGTATGTTTATTGCGGCATTATTCACAATAGCAAAGACTTGGAACCAACCCAAATGTCCAACAATGATAGACTGGATTAAGAAAATGTGGCACATATACACCATGGAATACTATGCAGCCATAAAAAATGATGAGTTCACGTCCTTTGTAGGGACATGGATGAAATTGGAAATCATCATTCTCAGTAAACTATCGCAAGAACAAAAAACCAAACACCGCATATTCTCACTCATAGGTGGGAATTGAACAATGAGAACACATGGACACAGGAAGGGGAACATCACACTCTGGGGACTGTTGTGGGGTGGGGGTAGGGGGGAGGGATAGCATTGGGAGATATACCTAATGCTAGATGACGAGTTAGTGGGTGCAGCGCACCAGCATGGCACATGTATACATATGTAACTTACCTGCACATTGCGCACATGTACCATAAAACCTAAAGTATAATAATAATAATAATAATAATAATAAAAGAAAAAAATAAATAAATAAATAAAAATAAAATAAAATAAAATAAAATAAAATAAAATTAATTGGAAAAAAAAAAAAAAAGATTTTCTCCAAAGTGTTTAGGTGCAAAACCTCTGTTTTATTGCAGTCTTAAATTTTGGCTAGTCTTGCTTAATACACAGTTAAATGGTAGAAAAGATAAAACAATGAATAGACTGCATGTTTTTCAAATGAGCCTCCAAAAAAATAGTCTTTCGGCCAGATGTGGTGACTCACACCTGTAATCCCAGCACTTAGGGAGGCCAAGGTGGGTGGATCACCTGAGGTCAGGAGCTCGAGACCAGGCTGGCCAACAGAGTGAAACCCCATCTCTACTAATAATACAAAAATTAGCCAGGTGTGGTGGCACATGCCTGTAATCCCAGCTACTCTGGAGGCTGAGGCAGGAGAATCGCTTGAACCTGGGAAGCAGGGGTTGCAGTGAGCCGAGATCGCACCATTGCACTCTAGCCTAGGTGACAAGCGAATCTCTGTCTCCAAATAACAAATAAATAAATAAAAATAAAGTCTTTTGTCTTTTCTTAAAAAGGTTTAGTAATAGCTGAACTTTATATCCCTATCTTAGTTTGATATTCTAGTAATTTTTTATCTTTGAATTACAGTACATTTTTATATTTGATCATACACATTTGGGAGTGCTGACATCCTTTTATGGAAATTGAAGAGTTTAACAAAGAGACGCACTGGATAGAGAAGTCAATACAACATACAATGTAATATTATTGCTTCAGAGTTAGATGTAATCAGATAGATTCAAATTTTATCTTTGACACTAGATGTGTAACCATGGGGAAGTTACTCAAAATCTCCAATCCCCAATTTTCTTAACTTTAAAATAGTGATAATAATGATGCCTGCATAATACAGAGATTATGATGAAGATTGAATATAATGCTACAATAAAGTATTCAATGTAGTCTTAGTCTGAAAACAAACAACAATGATAAATTTGGTTAATGTTAATTTTATCACTGCTGATATTGGTGTCATTTCTCCCTTCCATTTAATATGTTTTAGAGTTATGCTGCAATTGGTATGATTTTATAGTCATTATTATACTTCTTTGTAGACTCAAAGGTATGAAACTGATGAGAAACCCTCAGGGAACTCTCGTACCACTTAGTGAAGAATCCAGGGTAATGTAGGTAATAGATGGATGAAGTTGCATGAATTGGAAGATGATAAGAAATAAATGAACCTGGCTTTAGTCCCCAGAATCAATGTATAAATAATGGTATTTAATGTGATATCATTTTTGTGGGGAGACTTAGATATTAAACACAATTTTAAAGTAGTTGGCCTGAGTAACATGTAAAAATTGATCTCATCTCCTAGATATCATGGTAGACTATGTTAATATTTATTGAGAAAATGTGTGTATGGTTTTTTTAGTTCAGTGACACACTACAAATACATTAAACTGAACAACATGAGGAAAGTCTCACAATACCAGAGAAAACGTTAAGCCTCACTTATGATCCTATTTCTCAGTTTAAATGGTGGCATTGGTTGTATATTGACGTAAGACAGAAAAAGCCAGCTATGATAATGAATTACATATCACCAGGGCTCAGACATTGTCTTACAAAATATTGCAACAGATAAGATAAGGAGGTCTCTGTAACCCTATACATGGAGTCGGCTCAAAAAATATTTCTTAACTAAATGAACAAAGGAATTAATGTATTAGTTGACTAACTCATTTGAACTTAATTTGCCATTATACTTTTCTGTTTCAATTTCAATTCTAAGAAACTCACAAAATTTAATTTTTACATTCAATTTTGAATATGTGAACTTTTAAAAATGTAGCTAAGTTTCCTTCCTGGCGAAATCAGCAGCTTTTAGGATCATTTTCCTCTCTATACCAGTAGCTCCTAGATGCATTCACTTGTGCGTAATTGCCCAGCAAACGCGGGAGGCCACAGAAGAATGGAGTTGATGAAATGAGAACATCACAGGGAGGAGGAAGTCATCACCAAGGCCTGGGCACATGTTGTTCTTCACCACACCGAGTGCACACCAGCCCACTGAGCACCCCCTGGGACATCTCACTCTACACACATTTCTGGCTTCATCTGGGAGAAGCAAAAAGTTGCCAGTCTCTGCTTCCTCATGGCAGTAGGAGACTTGCTGGAAATTGATATTATTTGGGCTTGTCTCCCTGCGAGACACAAAGCATAACATCCAAGATTTCTACATGCCCGTCCCACTGTGACCAGCGGGTGGGGTGGGGGAAGCTTTGCCTGCTTGGAACACCCAGCTCTTTAACGGGAAAGAGCAGAGTTTTGCGAGGCAGGGGAGCTGGGGGAATGTTCTAAAACCACACCTCTGCCTTTTGGCATTTTAAGGAAACTGAAAAGCATTCTGTGGGGACCGGCTTTTGGAAGACTTCTATGCTCTTGATGAAAGCACAAGTTCTAACAGGAGGTCTCTTGCAGAGCTGGACTTCAGGAAGCGAACTGCAGAAGGACAATCTTCAAGAAAAGCAAATGCCAGGAGACGGGAGTGCACTTGGAACAGATGAGAACAGATGATAAAAGCTTCATTAGAATCTCTCAGCCGGATAGAGACATTAACATTATAGACTTTTTAGTAGAGTTGGAAAGTAAAATGCACAGAAATATCACCTTGATAGGAAGAAGTGCATGCAGAAAGAAAGGCACAGATAGATTTCCCAAGAGGTCAAAAAATAGAAGAACAATTACTTCCATTTGGGAGAAACTACCTGAAGCTTTACATAAAAAAATACAACCTGTGAACAGTACTCAGTAAATCATAAAGATGGTGTACTTAAAAAAAAGAAAGCTGGTAGGGTATATTTGAAGCCTTATCTCAGGGAAAATAACACGATACACTATTGTATCGTGTTATTTTACCTTCCCTTACCTTTTACCTGTATCATGTTATTTTACCTTTATTGAATTAAAAGTAATTAGAATACCATTCAGCAACATTTAGCTCAAATACCCCATTGGAATTTTAAATAGGATTATATTACATTTATAAATTAACTTGGAGTGAATGGATATCTTACAAATATTTAGTCTCAGTCTACAGGCTTATCCCACTGAATGAACCCACTTTTCTCTAATTTGACCAAGAAGAGTGTGTTGTGTTTTTGCTTTCTCACATATATTCATTTTCCATGGTTCCATCATGCAATTTGTTTTGTCTTGATAATTGTTTGGATTTCTTGTCCTTAAAATATTATTGGGGTTGGAGTATAGGGATAAGATCATAGAGTGACCCTGTACAAACATAATGCTTGCTTCTGTAGTTATTGTAATAAAGACTGTGTAGCCTCAAGACAGAAAATGTATTTTCCAGTGATATTCACTCTTATTGTGTGTTTTCCTAACCCTTGCCACACTCATCTTTCTACATACCTTATGCCTTCTAAAGTCTAAAAACAAAAAGTTAAGACTCCCTGATTTAGAGTGGATTAAAGGGATAAATTAGTGTTGAAAAACGTATTCCCTGTTGAGAGACCATGTTTCTACCCACCTCACAGGGGCATAACCTTTGAAATCAGCCATTTCTGTGGGAAATAGTGATTATAATCCATTTTAAAATTTTGACTAAAATATGATTAAGAGAGAAAAACACACTTATTATTTTTCTCTGAACCAATAAACTATGTCTGAATTTCAACATCAACACCAAAGCATTATGGTCTCTGGAAAGAGTTAACGAGTTATCTCCATATTGCTTGAGAATTGAATTAATATTTTCATAGATTATTTTTTATAGGTTATTAACTGGTTCACAGACACTTAAGGATAATGCATAGATATAGATGGTTTCAGATTTAATTTGAACGGTTTTACTGAGACCTTGATGTCTGTTCTTGGACTAAGGGTTGGTGGATGCCAGATTAGGAGACCATGATATATTTTGTCTAAGATTGCTTTATAACTATTAGCTGCAGGTAAAAATGGTGGAGATACGCCTGACCTCAGTGCGAAATGATTATAGCATCTTGTGAAAACTGGAAGGGGGTCTGGTGATGAGCAGGACCTGTCATTAAGAACTCAGACCATAGTGTTCCCCAAATTTCTCCCCCTAAAAAAGAATATTAGTTTTAAAACAAGTTGTTTTAACCATATTCATTTGCTTTGAAAATGAACACTTTGAAAACTATGAGAAAATGTCAGTCCAGCTATTCTACATCATGTTTCAAAACCTACATAATCAAAAACTTTCTTTTTAAGGAAAAATGTTATTTTTATCTTACAAATTTGACAACAGTCTTCATTATACTCATCATCATATCTTGTACCATACCAGGAAGACTGTTCCAAATGTATAACTGCTTTAAAAGAATGCGATGTGAATTACTATTTTTTAAAATTTTGGTAACATAAAAATCTATGTGTCTTAATTACAGACTTCAAAACAGCTTTTATTATATTACCATTACAATCAAAGCTGCACTTTTAAGTATAAATGACTGCATATCCCAGTGGCAAGGAACAGGGGAAATCGCTGGACCAGAAAGTAAAGCTTCCAAGAACAAACAGCATTGGAAGAAAAATTTGCCTTAAAGCTATGGTTTCTCATGTGGAGTATGACCAATACTCAGAGAGAATCACTTCCAAGGCTGGCTTCCACACCCCTCAGGTCAGTGGGAAGTTATTAGCAACATTTCTTTGGTGTGCAGGCCAATTTTTTCTATATTCTATCAAACCTGCTTCCAGCATGGTGATGAGGCTAAAAAAGTTGAGGCTGAAAACCTGGAAATGCTGATAACAAGAAGGCCCAGTATTTCTGTTCTGAGAAATAATGGAAGTATTAGAGGAACAGCCATCCAAACCCAATGAAAGAAACTCAGCTTTCACTCAAGACTTTGATCGAATTACAGGAAAAATAAACGGAGTAAAATTAATGCTGGCTCTCACTAAAGCCCATGCCCAATTTGGACTGAACATAGGGCCAATACGAGGAAACCCAAAGCAACAAACAGTACCAGAGGCAGATCCAGGTTTTGCGAAGTCTGAAGCTTATTTAATTTGTAAGTCTCTCCTTTAGGAAATTAATTTTTAAAAACTATACTTTTGTAAAATGTACATGTCCAATCAGCCACACACAGTGCTATGGTCCCTTGAAGGATCTTGGAAAGAGTGCATATAATTTACGGATCTGAAGATTAACCTTCTTTCACTTCACAGTGTAGCCACTTCTGAGAGACACATGCATAAAGAAGGAAGAAATATATGGGTTGAATGTCTATCTAGTGCACCTGTGAGGAAAATTAAATGTGATAATATATCACCTAGAGCACAGTTAGCATTCATTTAAATAAATTTTTATTTCATCTCCCACCCTTCTTTTTCTGTTTTATGTAGATATCGACAATTGATTTTAAAAGATGAAAAAATGTTAAGAGGAGTCTTTGAAGTAGTTCCATAAAGAAAAACCTGTAACATTTTTACAGAGATTTTTTGAAATAGGGGATCTTTTGATATGGTTATTTCAAAGCTGGCATTTCCCAGTAGGATGGGGATTTTTATATGTTTTTAAAATAACATTTGAACATTGATCGATTGAGTGATTGATTTAGAATTAGCTACTATGGAAGATTTTATTCTTGGGGAAGCAGACTCTGAGACGGATATTAGCATGCAGGAAGCTTACTGAGAGTACTGTTGGGATTAAACTGGGGGAAGGGAAGCATATCTGGGCTGAGAGGGAAGTTGGGCAATGATACAGTCACTCTGAAGGCCTCAGCCAAACCCAGAGAGAACTGTGAAGATGGAATTGCTATTGTTAATCCTCCTGAGATGGGGTCTGGAGTGGTGTTTTACATTCCTACATCAAGCCATCATGAGATGCAGGCTGCCTGTGGAAATGCATGTGATGTTTATAAGGTAGCTCTTTTTAAGCCAGGGCAACTTTCAGAGAGAGCTGACATAAGAGGGCTATCATTCGGCTGCACTCCCAGCAACTGGGGGAATGAATCCTTTAATCTTGCAGGCTGAACCTGGGAAATGAAGCACAGGGTCCACTATAGTCTACCCCTTGCGCCATCCAGATTGACTTCTTTGAGTAACTTCTGGAGCAGCTCCTCCAGGATTCTGGTGGGCATCTTGATGGGGAAAAATAAATAAAACCAAGTTAGTAGGGCAAACTGGAGCTCTTTTTTTCTACTTAAATTTCCTTGTCCCACTGAAGCTGGCTTCATGATGTTCATTATCTCCTTCCTTTTTCATCAATTTCAGGTTCATCTCCCTCTTAGTCAGCACCTTTACAGGTCTAGGTGGCTTACTTGTGGTGTGACACAGATGCTCATCCCTGAGGTGTATGAGCCTCTGGTCACAATGCCATTCTCAGACTGTAATTACTGCATTCATTCATTCTTTTGCCATAAAAACTGACCAAGAGTGTAACAAGAGATGCTGAAATGGATTACCTCTGTGTCAAACATATCCTTTCTGTTCCCTTTTTGTGTGAGCAGCCTCCAGATGATGGTCAATTATCCTTGCTAATATGGTGACTTCTCTTCTTGGGCTCTATTCTCTTAGGATGAGGAGCTTGGAGAACCCAGGCGAAACAATAATTTTAAATAGGATTTTTGTTGTGTCGCCTAGCAGAAGCATTCCTCCTTTGGGAACCAGGGCCTTTAAAGTGAAAGAGCCATTTGTGAAAAATGAGAAGCACGATTTCCTACATAAGTCATTGGAATGATGATGAATGGGACTGTTCTTGCTTTCACACCTTGGTTTCTGGATGTATATTTTGTATATGTTGGGTCTGACAGAACCCAGCTTTTGATGGGCAGTTCTAGTAATTGCTCAGGCATTAATGTTAATATCAGGGGACCTTAACATCCTGGGGGATATTTTTCAAAAAAGCTTTATAATCTTTGACTACAGATGGCACAGCATTGCCCAAGAAAAATCGGCATTTGCATTGTGATTTTCCTACTAGGGTGCTTTTTACTGCTACAGATGTATTCAATCCTGTAGCTTCTGCCAGATTGATGGCCCAAGTGCAGAGATACTTGTATTGTGGCCTAGATATGATGCTGAGCACTTCTCCTGCTCAGTACTTTTTTATTTATTCCATCATCTGTCATGACCATTCTGACATTTCTACTTAATGCACTGTGAGCTGTGCATTGTCTCCAAACTTTTAAGAGCCATCCTAACAATGTGAAACTCCCATCTCAAAGGACTTTTGCCAAGAATTAAATCTGATTGTTCTCATATCAATAAAAACTTCCACATTAAGTTTTATGTTCTGCTCCTCTTGATCCTGTACCCCCAAAGTCCAGGCCCACCTGTACTCCCCAAAGTCCAACTGTATGGTACACATAGATCCTGAAGATTCTTTGGATGTGTGCCTTTTGGTGCTTTAGCAGACCCAGCAATTTCCTAGACAAATTACGTTGTGACAGTCTTAGTTTCTGCTGTAGTGGCAAGATGGGAAAGTGGAGGCAGATTCTGGAGGTGGCTCACAGTCTTTTGTAAGAAATAGGTTTCTGCATCATCTTCATGCAGGAAGTATGGAGGGATAGTTTCTAAGAGTGTAGTAACGGTACACAACACTTAAATAAGAACGAGTATCAAATCCTACTAAACTTCTTTTTCAGAAAACAAAGGAGTAAAGAACACTTCCTAATTCATTGCACAAAACTAGAAAAAGATATCACAAGAAAAGGAAACTATAGTCCAGTTCCTCATGAACATAGACACACACACAAGTTCATTAATCTGTAAGTATAATGGACCATTCCTGAGGGAAAGTGTGCCTTCTATAAGGAAACTGAGCCCAAAGCCTGCATATGTGTTTATAATGTGGTGAGTTAAATTAACATGAACACTTATACAAATCTAAAAGAAAAATGTGCCATGACTGCCTTATGTTTTACCATTATTTAAAAAAAAAAATTTCCTCAATAATTATATATAGAGACTTCTGTTGGTGGAACAGCAAAATAATTGTCCCTCTTTGTTAAAGGTAATGTGCAGTATGGTCTATTAAATAAAAAAAAATATTGCTAATATTGCCAATGACCCACCCTAGGAAGAGATGGACTTCATGTTGGAAGGCTTCAGTTCAAATTTCAGCCTTTTTGAATGGAATGTTGGGAAAAGTAAGCAAGTTACCTATTTATGAATAGTTTAAAAAGTTACCTATTTATGAACTCGAGGTAAATTTCCCACAGATGTATCTGTCTTACCAGTTGTCACATAATATTTGTATTAATAGCTTATTTTTAGAAACACATTCACAAAAAGATCTGTGATATTTTGGAAGAGCACAAATCAATAAACGTTGGGTTTTATGACATCATGGAATGATCTTTGCATCATTTAAATTTCAAAATAGTTTCGGTTCAGTGGCACCCACCAACTGCATATCTGAGCAGGTATCAGAGTGATAGCTTTTAAGATTGTTGTTATCATTGCATTTTCTGACTTACAGGCTTTCTCTGGGTATACAGTAGCTGTGACTTTTAGAAACAGACAAGAAGTGAACCCAAACTAGAATTTTTAATTGGTTGGGCATTCCAATGAATTCTAAAGAATATGCTTCTGTTGGTTCATTCAGGGCTAGCACAGCCAGTTGTCTAGACTCTATTTTTCCTTCATGATACTGAGTTCTTTATGTAATATATTCATTGCTCATAACTAAAGCTTCATTTAGATGCAGGGAAGAACAAACTTCGGAATTTGACAATCAAATTGTTTGTTTGTTGATATATTTATCACTTAAATCACAACTAGAACTTTTAATCTGGCTAACAGATTTATGTCATTTATCACACATAACACTCAATATTCCTTTGTATGTTCCTGGAATCACATTTTCCTGTGTGCCTGTCTATCTTTCCTTCTTGCTTCTAGCATCAAATTTGCAAATAAGATTAATTGGGCTCGAGAACCCATTCTGACACTTAGTTTCAGTGTGACTTTGGTCTTTCTCTTGCGTTCTCTGAGTCTTACACTCCTCTGGAATTTACACATTCCTGAGCCAACCTCAGGCTAAGAGATAATGAATTTCTTTAGATAGCATTGAAATTTGGTATCCTAGGCAGATATCTCTCTTCAGTTCTCCTAATGAATGCTACAGCTCCCATAGAGGGGTGCTCAAATAGGAAACATATACTTTATGACAAAATTCTTAACCATTTTGTTCGAATGCAGTTTAATTTTCTTTGTGTATCTTTCTAAAAATCAATACATAACTATTTAATGATTTTTTCTTCTTTGTATACTTACACATTCTGGTAACTATCATTCGTATCGTTTTTGAATCAACTGATACTCATAATTATTTAATTTCCAAATTATCTTTTTTTCTGTATGTCTGCTTTTATTTTCTTCTGCCAATCTATTCCATTATATTGCTGAATATTCTATCATTTTCCTTACTTTTTTTGACGCTTATACTCCCTTGCTATTTTCTTAATAAGTTTGTTCCAGCTCACCATTTGCCTTTCTCAAGAAGTCACCATTAATTAACTCTTGCTTTTTGGTTTGAAAAAAATCTTTTTGGAATATATTTGGTATGCAAAAAAGATGTCAGTATCTTCAGGGTTTGTAAATATGCAAATTACCTATGTGATTACAAATAACTAAATTTAATAAAATCTCATATGAAAGTCAAAGAAGCTTTGTTAGAAATAAATTTGTATTGCTTACAAAAAACTTCTAAAACTATAGCAACCCATATTTCTCAAATTCATACAATTGATTGTGCAATGATAGCTTGTATGTACACATACATGTATACGTACACACATACAGTGAATCAGGATGTCTTAGAAATAAGGGATATAACTTTTGTTGCTGTGTGATCTGTTCTATACTTTTTTTATTACATTAACTGAGCAATCAATTTGTACACATGATTGTAAGAAAAGGATCTTAGTTAATATTTTTTGGGGTGGGTTGCAAATAACAAAAATTCACACAAAGTAGTGTAGTAAAATAAACATGTACATGTTAGTGTTTGTGTATCTGCCTCCACATGTATAAAGAACAGATGCAGAGTCTAAGGCAGTGGCTGTGTCTTTCCGTTGTTTCTTCTCCCCGCTCTCCATATGCTTTCTGGTATAACTTCTCTTTTTATATTTACCTCCTTTGGCTCCCTTTTTATAAAACTAGCTTTCTTCCGTATCTTCTGCTGAACTTGGATGCCCTATAGCTCCTGAATTCATGTGTCTTCCACCAAAGTCACACTCTTTATAGAGACTGGCTACAACTGGGATGTCTAGATTCTATACAGCTAGAGAAGAATGCAATGAATTAAATTCATTCTGAGGAAGCTGTGAGATGAAGTGCTTTCAGCCCAGCTTTTCCAAATTTACATGCTACCATTAATGGCTCTCCTTGTGGGTGATTCTCTGACTACCAGGTAAATTAGTAGAAGGTGATCAGTATACTCTTGAACAATGTTGTAGACTGGCTGATGTTGTAAGAGTAAATTTTTAATATTTAGTATGAACAGGATGGTAAAACTTACAGTCTATCCAGTGGCAATTAAAAAAAATACAGTAATGCTAAGTTAGCCTCATAAGAAATAAGCGTTGCATTTACTCTTCAGGAAAGCTCTATGCAACAGAAACAGTTGCTCTCACCAAATTGTTTCAGCTGCACATGCTCAGAAGCGTTTTCTGTCTTCTAACTAGAAGAAGATTGAAATAGTTCCCCACAAGGCTCACATGCTACTAAGATAGACGTCAACACTTTCTCCTCCATTAGTCTGTGTCAGCTACTAAAAGATGAGGGAATTTCTGGGGCTTCCCTCTGGCTGGCAAGACCCCTCCCATCCCCTTAATGTTCAAAGTGTGAAATCTGAGTATTGTATAGACTTTTGGCCATCACTGAAACACTTTGATTAAATTATGTGTCTATACTTGGTTTAAGTAGCAGTGGACAGAGGGACAATATAACTTGCTGCTGATGAAAACCCTCTGGATAGCTATGCTTCTGAGAACATGAAAAACCACTTCTCAGAAAGGTGGGGCATAGGTTAGCAAGACACCCAAAAAAGTGTCTACTACGCACACAAATAAATCTAATATTAAATCACAGCTATTTCGAGTATTGAAAATAAACCTTTAGCAGAAACGTTAAGATGTTAAGAAAGTCAAAAGTGTATAAAATGTTGGATTCAAATGGCAATTGACCGCTCTTCAACTTGACCTTTCTGCCAGGAAGCTCCAAAGAGCTGGCCCAGAAAGATGTACCTTTCCAGAATATTGAAGTACTTCAACACACCAAATTTAATAATTTAATCACACTAAGCTCATACCCCAAACATAAGTATTTATTTCAGATTGAAGGGCTTTACCTTTTAGTAACATGTATTTGTTTAATATACACGTATAAGTATCTGCTAAATTCTAGGCTCTGTCCCGAGGAAAAGATGATGCAGCAATAAAAAAAAAAAAGAGGGTTAAATATTATTTTTCTTCGTCCAAAAGGAAAAAAATTAAGATGCTGATTACCACCATGTATTGCCAGGGATCTGGGAAGACAAGTATTCTCTCACACTTTGGTATGTATTAGTTCATTCTCACATTGCTGTAAGAACCACCTGAGACTGGGTAATTCATGAATAAAAGAAGTTTAATTGACTCACAGTTCCACAGGCTGTACAGCAAGCATGACTGGGGAGGTCTCAGGAAACTTAAAATCATGGCAGAAGGTGAAGGGGAAGCAGGCATATCTTCACATGGTGGAGCAGGAGAGAGAGAGTGAATGGGGAGGTGCCACACACTTTTAAAAAACTGGATCTTGTGAAAACTCTATCATGAGACAGCACTATGGTCTCTAATGGTGCTAAACCATTAGAAACTACCTGCACGATCCAATCACTTCCCACCAGGCCCCACCTCCAATACTGAGGATTACAATTCAACATGAGATTGGGTGGGGACAGAGATCCAAACTATATCATGGTGGCAGTGTAAATTTTAGCAATCAAACTGATAAGCGATCTGGCAAAATTTAGTATAAATAACATGCATAAACCCTGAAGCCCAGTGCTACCACTCTTAAAGACACAAATCATTTAAGGGAAACAGACCCATACATTCACCATGACATTGCTTATGTAGCAGGGACTTAGAGGCAAACTACTAGTAGGCAAATGTGGGGGGGTTTTAAGCAGAATATCATGCAGAGGTTGGAGATACCAGATGTTCATACAGTAATAAAACTAAAAAATACAGTGCTGAGTCAAAAACCAGCGAGAAATATATAACAAAATACTTTTTGTGCATATTAAAAGCTATATACATATACCAACATTATATATGTATACATACATATAGATAAACACACACGCATGTGCATACACACACACTTATAACATTTGAGTAGTTGTCTCTTAGGAGGAAATGGGACTAATGAGTAGGAACAAAGTAGGGAAACCAAAGCAAATCAACACATAAACAAAGGAGAGTCCTTGTGCAGACCCAAAATACCAGAAACATGGTTGACCTGTTGGATTTAAGCCCTGAACTCTACCTTTCCCCAGCCTCCACACACATACATGCCGAAAGAAATTTCTTAGGTGAGAAAAATGGCATCATGATGACCTTCCTGGGATTCTCACTTTAGCAAAGTAAATTCATTGACTCTGGGGATTGGAAGAATAATGTTACACTGCCAGGATACTGGTTGCCCATTCTGCCATGACTCCCCTTGAAACAGATTTGTAGAAAATCCAAAACTAGAACAATTAGGTATATCAGCCTATTCTGCATTTTAATCTGTTTTTGGGGAGGGGAAGGGAGTATTTTCTTTTTTAAAGTTCTCATCAGCATTTCTCTTCGCCTCCTTTCCTTTTTCCTTTCTGTCCCCTTCCTTCACTCCTTGGGGTGGTGTTCTTGCACAAGAACAGATAAGGGTCTGAGCTAAAAGCATTACTCATGGCCCCTGAAGCACTTAGATAAACATACTTAGAAGCAACTTGGTTTATTTGGCTTTATGAAAACATATTGCAGTTTTTATTGAAAAATAAATCTAAACCAGAACTGTTTTATAGACCATTAATATACATAAGCTAGACAGATAAGACGTGCCTCTGAAGGAGAGTGACAACGTTGTCTCAGGCACTCTCTTCTTATGTTTTGTACTCTCCATGTCCCCCATCACAAGGTACTCCAATGATTGACTGAGAGTGTCTTTAATGCTTGAAGGTTTGGTAAAATTGACCCAAACTTCAATTCCAGGTTCTGAGGCAGCCGAAAGCCCTCCTTATGGATTCCACATTTCTTCATGCTTCTTTCAGCTTCATTGTTCTAATGTTCTGGCTTCCCATATTGGTTGAGTCTCAAGTCAGTATAAATGCAAATCTGGCCCTCTCGCTATCTTTCATCAGAATCCTGCTTAACATTTCACTAGTTCAGTAATTTTACTGAGAAGCTGAAGACAAATAGGGCAGCATCACACTAACAGCCCTTGAATATTTTGTCCCTCATTTTTTCCTCTTCCAAAATCCAAACTCCCGAAATATAACTTTCACATTCTATATTCAATCACCTAGAAACTTTATCCTTTTGTTCAAACTGCTTCTTACATATCACTGACAATATGAGCATCAAAATTGTTTTTATCTTACAATAACTGTAATTGTTTATTAACATGTTGATTCTGTACATTATACTGGGCAGAGGTCTTCACATATTTATCTTTGTAACTCCAATCCCAGAATAACAGGTACCCATAAATCATTTGTTGGTTAATAAATTAATTAATTAATGAACAAAAGATGCCAAAATAAAAGGGAAACTAAGAGCAATGATATATCTCCAATATGAGGTATTATAGCCATAGACATTTGAAAAGCCACTGAATTCAATGGAAAGCAATGTTATAAGTAAAATGAAAGGAGATGTGTTTCAGTAATCTGTAAAAAGCAGTTTAATACAATAAAGTATGATGGGCAGTGAGGCAGCTGTCTCTGAAGATGTTCACCCAATGAACCATCCATGCTATATTTATAGCCTTGTATAGTCTGCCTCACTTGAATCGTGACTGGTCTTCTGATTTGCTTTTAACAATGGAGTGTGGTGGAATAGATAAGGCATGATTTCTGAGACTAGTCTTAGGTTGCCTTGCAACTTATACCTGGATCACTTGGAACACTTGCTCTCAGAAGTCTAACTCCTCTAAGACTGTAATGCTCTGCAGAAACCCAAGCTAGCCATAGACATAGGCTATGCAGAGATAGAGATAGAGATAGAGATAGAGATAGAGATAGAGATAGAGAGATAGAGATAGAGATAGGACATGGTCAGGCCCCAGCCAGCTGTTACATTTGAGATGCCAAGCTACAGAGAGCATCGAGTCTGGACTTCAGATAACTCTTGGGCCAGTCACTGATGCTGGCAAGTTCTCTTGGATGACTGGGATTCTAAGTGAATTAAAATGTCATTCATCTTAAAACAAAATAATACTTGGGCAATGAAACTCCTATTAGATAAATATACTGATTCTTAATTTGACTTGCACATGGTAGAATTTGTTTCGTTGCTATACATATTCTTGTATTCAGTTTTTCTCATTTTTAATCTCTGTTATTTCTTAGACTTTCACCTCTAAGATTGTATGGGGTTTTTTTCTATCATATGTAAACTTATAATATCATGCCATCTTCCTCTCCTAAATTAAAATGTATTGTAGGGTTCTATTTCAGTTGAATTTATTTTCAAATTAAGATTTATTCTCACCGAATTCACCTAATTAACTAGGCATTTTAAAACAAAAAAGTCCTTTTTCACTAAAATCACCTTTACTACACTTCTAAAGCCTGAGAAAAAATCACAGACTTTATTAGGAAAAAAATTCTTTTAACATTAAATACTTGTAAAAATCAACTTATAAATATGAAAAATAAAATAGTTGAAATAATATTATGGGAAGTTACTGATTAACTTAAAATTTTAATTTAGTATTTTTCCAAATCTACTTTTTGTTTCAGCTCTTCACTATTTTTTTCTGCCTAAGAGAATACTCAACAATTTTAGCCATTAGCTAGTTTAGAATCTTGAGGTGATCATGCTTCAGCTTCTGATTAGTAACTTCAATGTGTAAGACTCTGGCTTCAGGTAAAAGTTGCATCTGGATTTGCTAGGCAAATTTTATTATAATTAAATAATTTTCTGACAGCCTGTTTTATAGTACACATACTTTTTTTTCCTCCTAAAATTTAAGTACATGAGAAAAAAATGTTTGCTGATATAGAAGTTTGGTTTTTTGAGCAAAAGTTACTGCAATATGATAAGAATTTTTGGCTAAGTTTACTGCAATCACATCCAAGTATAAGAGCAAACAATATGCAGCCCTTTTGTACAGTTCCTGCTTATGATGCAGTGGGAATTTAACCCACATTGTCTGTTTCCATTTCGTAATAGTTTCCAAAGCACCGGGTTCATGGATTCATACTGTTGACTAATTTTGCTGGATATATGTGGCCTCAGTATTCTAATTCTGGCTGGAGCCCCTAATATTTAATATAATCTGACTGATTTTTGTGAGGCACCTTCTCATAAGCGCAATATTAAAAATAATGTTCTATCCACTTATACCCACCCTATATTATACTTCCTTTATATAGCACTCAGTTTGAAAAGCAATATTCTATTGATTTTTGATGTGCTTTTAAAAAACATAACATTAATTTCTGTTACTTCATTTTAATTTTTCTCACAGGCCTTCAGGCTGAGATTTAGTCTAAGCTCCCAAGGCCAGTCAAAAGCATAAGGGAAATTTTCTGCTAAGTACCATGCTCTATCCAGTATCATGCTCTTCCAAGCCAATTTTTACCAAAGTTGAGATTCCCTAACCTATCTTCAGTGAGAAAATTACATTTCATAGGCCTTTTAAAATTAAATGTTCAAGATAATGTTCTTCTTTTTGACCATGTTGGTTTGTGTGTGTGTGTGTGTGTGTGCACATAATTTACCACTTTCATTCTAATAATAACAAAACATATGCCCTTCACTACTATCTTTTCTACTCATCCTTTTGCGTTTTAGCTTGTGTTAACTTTTAGCTCCATTCATAGGCTTCTCACCCCCTCCTTATCTAGTATCGCAGCACCTCTCTTATTATTGAGGCAGCTTTTCCAATCAGAAGGTGAGCTAATACAGCTTCCTGAATACTGAAAATAGCCCGGTGTGACAATGGGACCACATATACTCCGGATGCTTTACTGATCCCTCCACCTGGCACATTTCTTCTTATCAGTCTTTAGGAAAGGAGAGCACTTTCTTTGCAATCACGGGGTGATAGAGTCCTAGAACAAAATAACCCAAAATGATATGCAGGAATACTCTGATTCTCATATGCTGAGTTAATTCTTCCTCCCTTGGGTTCCTGGAGCACTTTCTGCTTACATCTATTACAGTGCAGTCATCACGTTGAATCTAAATGCATCTTTTCATCTACTTATTAAACATATTTACTGTGTGTCTACTATGTGCCAGAATTAAAACAGACACATATCCTCAAAGAGCTTCTAATCTAACAGTAAGGAAGACAGTAAACAAGATAAAGCATGGACATGGTCACAGATACCACATGGCATGTGTCTCTTATAAAAGATCATTAAGAGTTGTGGTCCTTTAAAAAAAGACCAAACTTCAGGCCCATCTGGGGATCAGGAGAAAATTCCCAAGGAACAAACCATGAGAAGTCTATTGAAGCGACTATGGTGAGCTTCTATATTGCAGTTAACAAAGATTCTTTCATCTATTCCTTAAAACAATCCAGGCAGGTAGAAGTTTTTTAAATATAGTCAATTAGTAGAAAAGAAATAAGAGGCTCAGAATGGAAAAGACACATAGGGCAAACTTGAAAGTAATTTTGAAAAGCAAACATCCAAAACTTGAACAATAGAATTATCAAGTGTCCATTCCAAAAAACTGTTAGAAAAATCAGTTCTGTTGACCTGTGCCATGTTACTTTGGATATAAGCAGTCCAGTAGGATGTGTGATTTCCATTTTACAGGGTATGTATAGCCATATTCGTGTCACCCCCTTCCCAAGGAAAAGGAAAATCACCTCAAGCATTGTCTCTTCTCCTTACGCAAGGAACCCACCTCACTCCAACCACTCACAACTACACAAAGGCCGGGAGAAGAAAAGCAGAGACCACCTAAATGTTAGCATCTTCACCCAGAGCAGTCCTCTTGTGTGAAGATAAATAGAGGAAAAGGTTGTGACTGGGCCTGAACTAAGCATTTCCAAGTACCCTCCCTCCCCACCCCCCACCATACACATACCCCATCTATCCCACATGGGAATAAAGAGGCGGGGTTAATTCAGACAGAAGCCACGTGCTCATGGTAAATGAAGTGGGAACATTTCCCTGGGAGGCAATCTAGGTAAATCTGCCAGTTTTTCAGACCTCCTGCCAGGGTATCCTTGAGGTACAAAGTAGGTTGTGAAGTCTGGACAAAGTGAAGTATATGGGGAGCACAAAGTATTTCTTCTCAGGCCTCCCAGATTTCTGCTACAAAACTCACCTGGGAAGGAGAGTCCTGGCTGTTTCTTGCAGTGCCAGTGGTTGGCAGAAACTTCCACTACACAGGCTCCAAATGCTTCTTTGCCAGATAGTGTATGAGAGACCAAATATAAGGAAGTGAGGGCAATATCTTGGGGCAAATTCCAGATTTTATTAAAAGTGTGAGTTTTAAAGTTGAGGAATGTAAGTTCCATTGTAACTCACATATCTTGTTGACACAATCATTTTAAACATGCTGTCACCACTGATATCACTGGTCATCTGTAAGGTACCCCCCATCCTTCCACATGCCCTGCCTCAATCTTGGCTATAACTGAGTATTGTGACTTCCCCTTCTACATTTTCTCTCTGCAACCTTAATTGGGAACACAACCCTAGAGTAAAACTGACCATCAGTATAGATCATGTTTTTTTCTTAATACAATGTTGTACATGGTCATTAGAAAAAATATAGGCAAAAATGGTAAGAAATGGAAATGAGAGCACACAATAATAAAATCACTCATGTTATTAATTAGAAATACCAGTTATATATATATTTAGGTTGACAATGGCACTGCTACTGATCTCTATCATGGGATTATGAAGGAAGTCCTGGTTACCACTTTTTTTTTCTCTTTTTCTACTTTTTTTTTTTTTTTTTTTTTAAGACAGGGTCTCACTCTGAAACCTAGGTTAGAGTATAGTGGCATACTCACAGCTTACTGCAGCCTCCAACTCCTGGCTTCAAGTGATCCCACCATCTTGGCCTCCCAAAGTGCTGATATTATAGGTATGAGTCACCACACCCAGACAATTATTACTTTTTAATACTATTTTCTTCTCCTTCCCGGAAAGATATATAGGATTCTGATGATGGTTAAAGCAGTCTTTTATTGAAAGTTCAGGCTGGGCGCAGTGACTCACACCTGTAATCCCAGCACTTTGGGAAGCCGAGGTAGGTGGATCACTTGAGGTCAGGAGTTCCAGACCAGCCTGTCCAACATGATGAAAACCTGTCTCTGCTAAAAATCCCAAAAAAAAAAAAAAAAAAAAAAAAAAAATAGCTGGGCGTGTTGGCGGGTGCCTGTTAAGTCCAGCTACTCAGTAGGCTGAGGCAGGAGAATCTGGGAGGCGGAGGTTGCAGTCAGCCGAGATCATGCCACTGTACTCCAGCCTAGGCGACAGAGCGAGACTCTGTCTCAAAAAAAAAAAAAAAAAAAAAAAATAGGAAAGAAAGTTCAAATAGTACTACCAGCAGGATAGGGGAAGGAAATAAGATACTAAATCTCTGGTCTAATTATCTTATTAGTTGTTACCCCACAAAGTGAGAATGTCTATTGCTTAAATCCTTGGAGGATGTCCCACACAGGGGATCTCCTGGTCCCTAACTCTTTCCCTTCATTCATCATGACCTGCAGTCTTCTGATATTTTCTTTCCCATTTGGTGTCTTGTATTAGAGTCTCTTTTGAGATGTGCCACATCTTCTGTCAGAAAAAAATACTATTTCAGTTGCCACTTACTATTCATTTTGCAAAATTTTAATCTTCAGAGCTGCTGGAATTCTCTGAAAGTCAATGACTTCTTCTGCCCAGTTTCTGCTGGTTTTGTGCAGGGAATGAGGTAAAGTTAGGTGCAGTGTTTCACCAATGCGGGACGAATCTGTAGGGGAGTTTCCACTCTGGGAAGTGTTGTACATTTTCCTAAAGTTACTGAAACCATGTATCTTACAGGCTTAGAACTCATTGTCTTCTAAAACATACCTAACTGACATGATATAATAAATTTTGTCTAATTTACACAATTTCATCCTAATTTTTTTGTAAAGTAGTAACTCTGACCCAAGGAGACATTTTCATCATGTTTCCCATCTACACACTCTCTCTCTCAGTGCTCAAGGTGAATTCATAATACTTTCTGATTTCAATTAGAATGATTTCAAATAACTTTTTTTCATAATTTCTAGGTTTTTCCTTGACTACCTGAGAAGTTTCCTGTTCACCTGCTATTTTCTCCCTCATACATAATTGTTTCAACAAAATTTTTGGTTAACTTGTATGCTACTGCTTTACTTAACCATTATTAAATTCCCAACATTTTGGTTCTCTCTCTCCCCACCCCACCCCACCGCCCCGCCCATTCCCTTCCCACCCTATTCTATTCTGTATGATGTTGTGATCACTCTCCTGCTAGCTGAATCTTTTTAAACTAACCCCAATTCTGGCCTTTGAATAATGTCCTAGAAGTGCCATATCAAAGAGTATAAAATTTACAGGTCCAAAGAGTCAAATTTGATTGCTGGCAAGTTGCATTAATTTTCACTCCTAACAGCCATGTTTCAGAATGCATGTTTTTTGCACAACACTGGCCATTTTTGGCTTGTTAAAGTTCTCATCCATTTGATAAGCAAAAATAGCACCAAATTGTTATTATATTTCATGCATGGATATCTAAAAGAAAACATAAGGATGGGTTTGGGGAGAAGATAATTAAGATAGAAATCGGCCGGGCACGGTGGATCACACCTGTAATCCCAGCACTTTGGGAGGCCAAGGCAGGTGGATCACAAGATCAGGAGTTAGAGACCAGCCTTGCCAATATGGTGAAACCCCGTCTCTACTAAAAATACAAAAATATTGGCCAGGCGTGGTGGCGTGCACCTGTAATCCCAGCTACTCGGGAGGCTGAGGCAGGAGAACTGATTGAATCCAGGACGCGGAGGTTGCAGTGAGCCAAGATCACGCCACTGCACCCCAGCCTGGGTGACAGAGTGAGACTCCGTCTCAAAAAAAAAAAAAAAAAAAAAAAGAAAAAAAAAGAAATCAAGTAATGAATACAACACATATTGTGTGCCTAATTTGGGGTAGAAGCATACATTTTAAAATTTATAGTATTTTTTAAAAGTCATAATTCAGAGTTTAATTCTTCCTCAGACACCTTGCTTTTTCTCATATCTGCTGTTTTAGTCTATAGAAACATATTATTTTTACTTTAGAGATTTTGGTAAGCCAAAATACATTTCACATTTTTAGACTTTTGGTAAATTACAAAGCATGTTTCCAACTATGCCACATTCCTTTGATGGGTGATTTTGTTCTTACTTAAAAATGATGAGGACATCGGGGCCCAAAGAGTTCAGAGATTTCACCACAGTCACAGATCTAGTTAGTGCCAGATCCAAGGCTGCACAGGGAAAGAAAAGAATTGATGCTTCTTTCTGCTCTACCTCCTGGGAAATTCTCACATTAACACTGGCTCAGTGAATAATGAATAGATTCTTTCAGAAATAGAGTTGTCACAGTCTGACCTAAGTTAGCAAGCTTTTCATTTTGCTTAGACAAAGAAAACAAAATGTTAGGCTGGCTTCTCAGCCTGAGGGCCTTGGAGTGAAGGAAGCTTTCTATAGCGGGGATCCTTTCAGCTACACTGGGCATGAATTAGCCTTCTAGAGAGCACACATTCTGCACGGATGTGGGCATATCCGGATTGTTATTTACCTTCACTAGAGGGCAGGTAACCCAATGCGACCACAGACCCTCCAGACTTCAGCAAGCAGAGCTGAAGAATGTAGATTTGGATCTTATATTTGTATAGCATCGTTCAGACGAGACTTAGGGAGCCAATCGTCAAAACTACCATGAAGCTGTGAAACACTAGCTGTCCATCATCAGTAAACACGCAGAAGGCCCTGGACAACAGAGGTTTCCTCTATCTTTTACATATGGAGAAGAAATATCATGAAGCAGGCTCATAAGTAATCACCCATACTTGATTTGGGAGTAAAAAGCTCCTGAAAATGATGCTTTAGACTCGAGGGCTGTAATCTAAAATTCCCTGAACTCTATGTGAGGGGAAAATCTTCAAGGTGATTCGGTCATAGCCAGGATCCTCTTAGTTTTTGAGGGTTTTGTCTATCTCCTCCCCTGCGATGTTTTAGGCAAACATGATCATATCTGATTTATGCCAGAACACAGACAAGTAAGTGTTATTGTCTCCAATTCAAAGATGAGTAACAGCAGCTTAGTGCAACTGAAAAGGCATATATTGCCGGATACCATTACCTTCTAAAACAGGCAGATCCTGGTAAAAGGAAGGCTGTTTGTTTTAGTGTACACTTTGACAGATTTGGATATAAGAAAGTATTCTGAAGTGAAGCATGTCAGGCAATACTAAAGAGAACTGAAAGGTTTTAAATAAAAGTGAGAATTTGGGAGTTTCTGGGGTGAACATGGGGATAAAAGAAGAAGAAATGAGAATTATTAAGAAGAAAGAAGATTCTGGAAACCACCTGTGAAAATTTCCGTTAAAGGACTGACTGAAGGTACTTTTAAGTATGATTTGCAAGTAACATTTATTTGTGTTTTGGGGATCCTATGATGTAAAACCCCCTTAATCTTTAGAAAACTCAGAAGTTTCTTGAAGAGATTGTTTTAACATGGGTAAATAGAAAGTAGGGGATAATGATGTGAAATAAATCATTTTTTTCCTTCACAAAATATATAGCTATATTTGGGTAAGGTTTACACTTCAGAATGTTAGGACTGGTTCTTCAGAACACTCCTAGGTCTCTAAAGACAAGAAATCCCCAGAAAACAACTCAGCTACATTCAGAAAATCCGTGTGCATCTAAGACGTCTGAAGAAAAAGTAAGAGAGGGCTGTTTTGCATCTGTTTCCATGCCTCTGCAGCCAAGCCCCTCATGTGGAGAGAAGTTAAAGATTAGGTAAAATATATATATACATGTATAATAAATGTCTACTTACGTAAGTCCTAATTAGTCGATAAATACAGCCATATGCCCCATAATGACATTTCAGTCAATGACAGACCACATATATGATCTCCGACAAGATAATACATGGATCTGAAAATTTTTTATTACCTATCAATGTCGTAGCCTTTATAACGTCTTAGTGCAATGTATTACTGATGTGTTTGTTGTGATGCTGGTGTAAACGAAACCTACTGTGCTACCAGTTATATAAAAATACAGCACATGCAATTAGGTACATGTAATTAGATACAGTACAGTATAGCACATGCAATTAGGTACAGTACATAATAGGTACCGTACATAATAGGTACAGTACATAATGATAATAAATGGCTATGTTACTGGTTAATGTGTTTACTGTACTATACCTTTTATTGTTATTTTAGAGTGTACTCCTACTCATAAAAAAATAAAAGAGGTTAAATGTGAAACATCCTCATTAAGGTCCTTCAGAAGGTGTTCCAGAGGAAGGCATTGCTATCATAGGAGATGACAACTTCATGGCATGTTACGGCCCTTGAAGGCCTTCCAGTGGGAAAATATGTGGAGATGGAAGCCAGTGTGATATTGATGATGCTGACTCTGTGTAGTCTTAGGCTAACAGGTAAGCGTGCCTTAGTTTTTAGCCAAAAGGGTTTTAAAAAATTAATAGGAAGGCCAGGTGTGGTGGCTCACACCTCTAATCCCAGCACTTTGGGAGGTGGAAGCAGGTGGATCACCTGAGGTCATGAGTTAGAGACCAGCCTGGTGAAACATGTCTCTACTAAAAATACAAAAATTAGCCAGGCATGGTGGCATGCGCCTGTAGTCCCAGCTACTCCGGAGGCTGAGGCAGGAGAATTGCTTGAACCTGGGGAAGGGGGGTGCGGAGGTTACAGTGAGCCAAGATCACACCACTGCACTCCAGCCTGGGTGACCTAGTGAGACTCCATCTCAAAAAAAAAAAATTAATAGGAAAAATGTTAATAGAATAACAACATAAAGAAAGGAAATATTTTCTACAACTGTATGCGTTAGTTAGGTGTTATTAAAAAAGAGTCAAAAAGTTTAAAAGAAAATTTATTTCCAATTGATACCCATTTTCATGTCTACAAAGATTAGTTAAATACAATTATATTTACAGCATAGTCTGTGTAATCATCTGGGTATGTGAACTGGTGGTTTTCACTTGTAAAAGATTTGCCCATTTAGATATTTATTGAGAAGCTACTTTGTGCTTGAAATTGTATTAGGGTGATGTGGTGGTGATTATGACAGGTAAAAAACAGGATCTTCACCTTTTCAAGCGAGGTCCCTAAGGAACATGTAACAAGAGAGGTACTGGGGGCATTCTAAAAGGCTTTTGGTAGAGGGAATTACATCTGACCTGGAATATGAATAGCAATTAAATGAAATTGTTAGAAGTCATTTCTTGGTAAATCAGTCACGTATTTCTTGAATCTCAGTGAAGGCAGACCTAGATCTACCTACATATATTAAAGATAATAAATGTGTCCTCCATTTTGTTTTAGCTTCTGTATATTTAAGGGATATGAATTAGCTCTAGAGTTTTCTCTATGCAATGGAACATTTATGGACAGAATTGTGTAATTCGTGATGGTGACAATGACAATAAGGGGAAAGGAGGAAAAGGAAGATAAATAATGTGGAGGAGGAAGAACAGGAAGACAAAGAGGAAAAGAAGGAGGAGAAGGAAGTAATCAGTGCATTTTGGCTTTTGCTACTATCACTTAAGATTCCCACTTTTATGTGAACTCCCCCAACAATGATAAGATATCATCAAAGAGAATTGACTGTCAAATTACTTCCCAAATTAAACTGCAGCAGAACATATCTCTCTGGGAACTGAAGAAATGAGAGACCTAATTTTTTTATGACATTAGAGATCATTTCATCCAACTTTCTCATTTTACACATAATGAATCTAGGGCTGAGAGAGTTGAAATATCAGCTGTCAAATTCCACAGTGGATTTATTTGTAGCAGAGTCTTATTGAAAAATAATAATGGTATTCTATAAAGGTATTATGTTAAAGTACAAAAAGAAATGAACTCTGAAAAATAAAACAAATTTCATGTCTGCTTTCATTCTTTAATATTGTTTTCCCAAAGCACAATGTCCTTGAAAATTATAAATGGTCATATATTTGCATGGTGATTTTTTCTCTCTTTTTTTCTTTTTATTGTCTGAAGTAATTTAAAATATAGCTTTCATTCTATACCCTTTTATACATTTCCTATCTTTGATCAATACACCTCAGTCACACAAAAAATTTAGGTTACTTATTTTATAAACAATGTGGAACTTATTGGATCTTACAAATCACCGAACATTAGTGGAGATAAATGACATGAAAAATTTAGGTTCTTTTTTTTTTTGTACGTGGCACTACCGCAACTTAAAACACAATAATATTTTAGTGTTAAAATATTCATAAGGACTTTGTTCTCCTATGTTTGTTATAAGCCGAGATATTACCTGACAATGAAAGTTAATGCTTTTAAACCATAGTTTTTTTTTTTAAAAGCCCTAAGATTTTCCCACACAAACTAGATCAGCTTTCTCTTTTTAGTTACCCTAGAATTATAAAAGGGTAATATTTACTAAGGAAAACAACGAGGTCCTAGTATGAGTTTTGCTTTTAAATGGTCAAGCACTGTGTTACAATTTTTACATTGTAACATACTTATTTAATTTTTATATTGATTATACAGAGGCATTTCCATCTATTTAATTTTTATATTGATTATACAGAGGTATTTTCATTTAATTTTTATACTGATTATACAGAGGTATTTTCATTTGATTTTTACATTGATTTTACAAAGGTATTTCTATATTAAATATGTGAAAACTGAGTTTCAGAGACTGAATCTCCTTATATTAGTCACAAGGATTCCTTCTGCCTTCAAAAATAAATGTCTTTACCTTGACTTGTGTGACTTACATGATTCTAAATAAATTTGGCCACTGCCTATATCTCCTGTCCTATTATACCAGTGTTTACCTTTCTTACTACATTACACCAGCTTTCCACATTAGACTTTTCCTGCTTTACAGCCTTTACATCTTTTCTTCTCTTCTCTTGCCCCTTCATATAGCCAACTTCTTCCCCCTACTCAAAATTTAAGTTTCATGCCAACATTTCAGAGGGCCTTCTTTGAACTACCTATCAAAAAGTGGTTAAAAGAGTTTTCACCATCTCAGCAACCTGTTACTTAATGCTTATCACAATATGTGATAAACTTGTTATTTTATTCTACAGTCTCTATGGGGATGGGGTCTTAATTTGGAATAACTAGAGTAAGTTAGGTGCACAGAAAATGCGAAGAAATGAACGCTTAAAAATGGAAGTAGTCAATAAAATGAATTGAAACTAGGTGTGCTTCACAGTGCTCATATTTTCTGCTCTCTCCTCCACTGCCCCCATGTTATTTGTGATATTCCATTACACAGGTAAGCTGCACCTATACTTTGACTGGGATATCTCCCTTCTCTGAACTCTGCTGCCCTCTAGGAGTTATTATAAGTTAATTAGACTTATTGGTCAGTAGCTTATGGTTGTATAGCTTATCTTCCCATCTTGACTGCAACCTATGTAAGTCATAGTTTGTACCTGTGATAATGCTAGAGGATTTCTCATCAGTGACACCATCATATTTCACTGGCCAGAACTGGACCCAGGATCCAGTGTAACCATCAGAGGGACAAGAAGCGAAACTCATCACATGTCCAAAGAGGGGAACAACAAGAGTATTTGTGAATACAAGTAATGACTTCAATGGGAAGAATAAAGGAAGAGAGAAGAAATGAGAGAGAGGAAAGGAAAACAGAAGACAGAAAAGAGCTAGAAGAGTAGAGTGAAAATAGTAATTGAGGATTATAATTGTGACAGCTTTTTGGATGTGTCAACTTGGTTAGGCTAAAGTCTCCAGTTACTCAACCAAACACTAATATAGGTGTTGCTGAGAAGAGATTTTGCAGATGTAACTAAAGCCCTTAATCAGTTGACTTTAAGTAAAGGAGATTATCCTGGATAATCTGGATGGAGCTGACTTAATCAATTGGAAAGCTTAAATGCAGAGCTTAGGCTTTCTCTGACTAAAGACATAAGAAAATGGCTTCAGTTATAAACCGTTGAATAAAATAAACTGTCTTTTCTGAGGAAGGCACTTTGAACAACATTTAAAACTCCTATACTCAGTTCAAATCATGAAATGATTCTTAACTGCAAAAAGTTGACATTAATTGAATACCTAAACAAATGCAGTTCTATAAGAATAAGCAAAGCTAAATATTAGAAAAGAAAGCGTGAGAACCAATCAAGGAAGTGAGAAAATGTTTCTTTTCATTCTCCCAAAAAACAAAAACAAAAGCAAAACAAACAAACAAAAAAAACTACAACTTTTTCTCAGGGTTTTTCGGTAAAGAACTGTGGATAAACTACCAAGTTTCCACTTCCCACTGTGTCCCTTGTAGAGATTTGGCTTTGGGGGACTTTAGATCTAGTAGCTGCCAAATTTTCACTCATTCATCTGTGCAAGTGCCATGGAGACAGACTTCTGAGGATAGCAAACCCTAGTGTTTTAATTCAAAATGAGATTGTATTGAAAGGAGACACCTGAGCTGATTGGGGTCTCTTTCCCAAAGATGCTATTATGGCAGGGTCTTAAATATTCCACGTATCCTGAATTGCCACTGCATTTCTTAATGCCATAAGAAGGACAAAACAAGGACATGCTTGGGGGAGAGAAAGGATGAAGGGCCAAGTCAGAAAGAACTAGAAATAAAAATATATCAGAATGTGGGAACCTCTCCTTTTTGTGGTCACCTCATTTGGGAAACTGGGCCAAATGCTCCCTTCTTCTGAACAGAGAGTTATGTAACTTACTCAAGAACAGCAGTTAAACATGCATTCAGAGGTCTTGGTGACCATGATCATTTAGCACCTGTCCCCAAATTGCATACTCTCTGGGCCCTGAGTTGTAGGCAAAAGAAAGTTGGATGTATATGGGTCAAGAAAGTATGGAAGTGGAGAAAGGAAATAGGCATGGCTTCAAGAGAAAACCAGCTTCTCACAGGCCATGTTCACATTGCATTGTCACCACCCTGATGGTCCTCAGGACACTGGTGATCTCATTAGAAGCAATGTGTGGGGACAATACACTTTCCTCTTGTTAGGATGAGAGTACGTATGTTTCATGGTGATGGGGAGAAAAGAAGCAGAAGGGATTTGAAAGCAGATCTGTTCTTCACAAACTAAAACCAGTTTTATTCTAACTTGTGTACAGTGAGGGAGCTGTAAGGGTGTGAATAGTAGGCAGAACATTGGGGGTTAGATGCCCTGATTCACCGTCTACATTTTGCTAGACATTCGCATAGGCCAGGAGGAGGCAAGTTGTAGTCCACAGGCCAAACCTGGCCCACAGCCTATTTTTCTAAGTAAAGTTTTATTGGAACACAGCCATACTTGCTTATTTATATATCGTATTTGGTCGCTTTCTTACTACAACAGCAGAGTTGAGAATGGCCTGCAAAATTTAAAATATTACCATATGATCATTTACAGGGAAATGTTTCTTGACCCCAAGCCTAAATATTAAGGATATTTGGAAAAATAAAACATTACCCTTTCTTTGTCCACAAAAACCCAATGAACTTGAAATAGGTTATTTTAAAATAACCTGATACGTGCTGAGAAATAAAGTATACACACTATGCTATGGGATCAAACAAGATGAATGCTTAAGTCAGCCAAAGTAATCAAGCAACCTTTCCTAGAGAAGCTGATCCCTGAGTTTGGTTAAGTCACTTTTTATATGCCTATTATATGCCTGTTTTAATTATTTATCGTATTTTCTTTCCAACCTTCTCCAACTCTTTCTAGCTTCTATCTACCATGTTGCTAGCTCTCATAATTTTTTCTCTTCTGGTCTTTTAATCACTGTGCTGTATGTATAAATGAAATTTATTAATATTTTTGTCTTTAAAGTCTGGGTTTTAAGATATGCTAGAAAAATCTCCTATTCTATGGTGAACTATTAATTAAATATTAACATTTATCTTAATCATTGTATGCATATGGATTTTTTGGCTTACGTAGATTCAGCTGTATTTATTTATATGGCCAGACAACATTTATAATATTAATGATTGTGTAATTCACTTTTTCTACATTATATTGGAATTTTGCTTTTCACAGCCATATATTTTGGTCTAATGCTTAAATACACTTTATTTTAATGATCTTGCATGTCTCTTCCTGTGCCAGTACCTTACATTTAACAATTATGGAAGTTCTGAAATATGTCAATATTTGGCAGGGCTCTTCTACTTTTATTACTAGTTTTTTTCAAGTCTTTATTTTTTAAAATTTCATATTTATTTTTACAAGTGTATTTTAGAATAATAATGTTATCAAATAGCTCTCCAAATTTCTTGCTGTAGTGAGTTTACTTTTAATTTATGCATAAAGACAGAGTAAACTGACATTTTTAGAAACTCGCATTTTCCAAATCAGAAACAAATACATCAGGGGTTATATTTTCTAGTAATACAGACTAGATATTCAGAGAAACTTTCTAGCTATAGAATAGCTGAGATGTTTAAAATATACATTTTGAAATATATAGCTGACCTAGCAGAAAAAATGCTTCAAGAGGGAAAAAATTATGAAATGGACTAATTGAGATAGGTGAACAGACGTTAAACCTTACATTTCTCTTGAGGATGTGAGATTGTCCTTTGTGGTTTAGAACTGTGGTTTATACAGACTATCAATCTAGAATAAGAAATAAAGAAATAAGAAAAATAAATAAGAAAATAGAAATAAGAAATAAAGCCTAAGGCCCATGCAAAATAAGATGTCTGTCTGGTCAGAGACCCCTGCAAAATACCCGAACCCTCAGAGAGACAGCCCATAGAGAATAAACCAGAAAACACAAAAACAAAAGTAAAGGGCTTATTCTCAGAGGAAGATGTAACTATGTTTAGGCATGTGGATAGCAGTAGGAATAAAGAATAAAAATTTCCACCCCCCCCTAAGATTTTTCTAACTATAAACCTGATTTCATGCCTGTTTTGAGAGAGAATTCACAATCTCGTCACTAGTTGAAAATACAGCAAGTAGATCTTTTAGATTAAAGGGACCCTAGAGATATGCCTATAGGAACCTAGAGAGACAAACATAAATCGCTGGTGGGGAAATAGAATTCAAAGTCAGAATATAAAGATAAAATCTCAGAGACTATTAACTCACAATAGATACATAAGACACATGCCAACAGAAACAAGATTAAGTTTTAATATTGAATGACAGAATCAGAGATAAAAGCACACTGATGTTGGAAGTATCAGATACAGGATATACAATAATTGATTTTAATATTTTAAAAGTTTATACAGGGGATCTAGCTAAACCAGAGTCCATCAACTATAACCTTTTGAAAAACTAAACAGAAAAGTCAAGAAAGTTTAAAAGTACAGAATAATTTAAATTAGAGGCCAGGTGCAGTGGCACACACATGTAATTCCAGCACTTTGAGAGGCCAAGGCAGGAGGATTCCTTGAGCCTAGGAGTTCCAGACCAGCTTGGGCAATATAGTGGGACCCTGTCTCTACAAAAAATAAGATGTAAAAAAATTAGCCAGGCATGATGGCATGCATCTATAGTCCCAGCTACTTGGGAGGCTGAGGCAGGAGTCACTTGAACCAGAGTGGTCGCCACTGTACTCCAGGCTGAGCAATAGATTAAAACTCCTGCCTCAAAAAAAAAAAAAAAAAAATTAATGCATTGATTATGCATCAGTTTAAACACAATTGAAAAACGAGTAATTTGAAGACAGGTTTTTACAAAATAATGCAGCACAGAAAGACTAAGTGATAGACACTATGGAATAAGTATTAAGCTAGATAATAATAGAATATGCATTTTTAAAACATCTCTCTAATTGAAATCCCAGAAGTCAGAATAATGAAGTAAAGGACGTGTTTGATATAGGGTTGAACACTGTCCTCTCTTTAAGATAGACAGGATTACATATATGTTCATTGTATTCAGAAACCACAGATATTATAAATTTGACACATCAAAATATTAGAATAAACCAAAGAATTATGACATTAAAGAGATGAACAAAAAAGTAGTCAAAAATTAAAAACAAATAGTTTACTTGCCACGAATGAGAGATAATTTTGCAACAGTAAATAAAAAGCCTTAAAAAAGTCTAATACTGTCTACAATATGAGACACGAAAACAACTCTCAGTTAAGATACATTTCAAGAGTGAATTAAGAATTCAGACATACAGGCCGGGCGCGGTGGCTCACGCCTGTAATCCCAGCACTTTGGGAGGCCGAGGCGGGTGGATCACGAGGTCAGGAGATCTACATCATCCTGGCTAACACGGCAAAACCCCGTCTCTACTAAAAATACAAAAAATTAGCTGAGCGTGGTGGCGGGCGCCTGTAGTCCCAGCTACTAGGGAGGCTGAGGCAGGAGAATGGCGTGAACCTGGGAGGCGGAGCTTGCAGTGAGCCGAGATCACACCACTGCACTCCAGCCTGGGCAAAAGAGCGAGACTCCGTCTCAAAAAACAAAAAATTCAGACATACAAAACGTGGAAAGGTTTACTAATACCGGGCACCACTATAGAAATTTAAAAATATGCTTGGGGAAAAAGAAAAATAATGTCCGAGTAAAGGTAAGAGATAAAGGAAAGGATGATGAGGGCAAAAACAGTAAACCTGAGTAATTCAAGAAAAATCAATATATTAAAACAACAAGAGTCATAAATATGATAATGATATCTAATTTTTGGATTCACATATCATAAGATGGAACTTAATGTCTCAATTCCAGTAGCATTTAAGTCAGGAGAAAATACAACTCACATTATTCTAATATCCTTGTATGGTTTGAAATAATACTAAAACTGTTTTTTAAAGTTATATATAAATTTGATTAAGTTAAATATAAATTTAAGTATAACTAATACCAGTGCTGAAAGAGTGTGTTAACTTTTAAGTTGATAAAGAGAAAAAATAATAAAATGAAAATCCTAATACCAAGATTAGTATTAGAGGACATTAATTAGAGGACAATGAAGTATCTTTTTCACAAGTGTTTCATTTGGGCTTCCTCTCTGACAGGCAAACTGCCTCTTTCCTTGCTCGAATTTCCGATTGCTTTTTCATTTCAAATAGGGACTTCGGGTGTAGCCTGCTAGACCCTACCCATAGAGCTGGTTTACTCAGGAGTTTGGGTTTCCTTTCAACTCTTTGTCCAGCTCTTGTGTGAAGCTTTTTAAAGGTTAAATTGCTTGGCTTGGATGTCACCAAATATAAGATATAGACAAACCCAGAAATGTAAAACCCTTTTATCTTACTCTTTAAAACGCACAGAGCCAACCACAGAATATGAATCCTACTGTAAAACCTTTTTAAAAATTGCCCAGAAGGAAATGATATGTGGATTTATTAGGTGAGTAACATACTAAGGAAGTGACAGCAGAACCACAAGGAGAAGAGCAAATCTTCAGACAGGACCATTTGGCAAGAATCAACTGTGCCTGAATGTGATGCGGAACCATATCCTTCTAACCCAACCCTGCTGGGTTGCATGGAGTTTCGTGTCTTCCATAAGCAAGAAGTAAAACAAACTCCATGGGAACTCACTAAAACTCAAGCCTCATTTCCCAAGTTTATTTATTTTCTTGTTCCTGTTGACTTTTAATATAACACAGTCACCCAAGAATTTTTGCACCAATTAGTCTCTGATTTCACCATTTCCTATCTAGATTTCTGACCAAACGGCTTGTCCCAGAACAAGTTCTGAAACCTAATCTTTATTTCTTTGACTGTCTAACTTGTTCTTTTATCTCCACTTATCAGCTTTGCCCTTTCCAGCCCCGGAGGTTGCTGATATCACTGCAGAGTGGTAACGGGTTCTGAAGATGGGCCAGACTCCTTGGGCTTAAATCGTACCTTTGCAATATACTAGCTATGTGTGTAATATTGGAGCAAGCACTGAATCTCTTAAATATCCCTTTTCTCATCAGAATGATAGAGAAAAATAATCAGATTCAGAAAAACAATCACAAAAAGGAAAAAGTGTATAAACATACAGTTCTCAGAGGAAAGATGGCAAATAATCAAATATATAAATTACAAGAGATGAATTTTTTGGATGCAATTTTCTTTTATCAGCTTGTTAGAATTCTAGGACAAATTTTGGTGATATCTAGTATAAGGGTCTGAGAGAATAAGAACTTTAACAAATTCTTGTTAAAAATAAAAAATAATTCTGACTTTTTGAAAATAATGGTCTCTCTGGGTATTTTTAATGTACTTCATATGAATACTTGTGTATGTGCAACAACATATATGTAATTGGATGTTGACTGAAAATGTTATATTGGCACAAATATGCAAACATGTGAAATATATTAATAGAATATTATCATGCTATATAATTATATGTATATTATAAAAAATATTATTCTAATATATTGTGAAGTGAAAAAATAGGAATAACAAATAACTACCATATTTAAGAAAAATAGATAAATAAGAACAGTTTACATTTTAGTCCCAGCTTTCTAATCACTGCAGGTCAAACTAGGATTGGGTGCTGGTTCAGTTATTTAAGTCAATGCTTCTCAAATCTTTGGGTTTCATTGATCAGAAAATTTCACAAGCAGGCCGGGTGCAGTGGCTCACACCTGTAATCCCAGCACTTTGGGAGGACGAGGCAGGTGGATCACCTGAGGTCAGGAGTTTGAGATCAGCCTGGCCAACATGGTGAAACCCATCTCTACTAAAAATACGAAAATTAGCTGGGTGTGGTGGCGCGTGCCTGTAATCCCAGCTACTTGGGAGGCTGAGGCAGGAGAATCACTTGAACTCGGGAGGCGGATCCAGGAGGCAGAGGTTGCAGTGAGCAGAGACCCCACCACTGCACTCCAGCCTGGGTGACAGAGTGAGACTCTGTCTCAAAAACGAGAAAAAGAAAAAGAAAATTTCACAAGCAAAATAGTGACCTACATAGAGTTGCCAAAGTGTATTTTGCTAAATTAAGCAATTAAGATATCAATCATCTACTTTCACCATCAATTCCTTAAGAAAATATTTTAACATCAAAATAGTAAAAAGAAATGCTTATCTCAAAATAACAGAAAGTTGGCCAGGCACGGTGGCTCACGTCTGTAATCCCAGCACTTTGGGAGTCCAAGGAGGTTGGACCACTTGAGGTCAGGAGTTCGACCACAACCTGGCCGATATGGTGAAACCCTGTCTCTACTAAAAGTACAAAAAAATTAGCTGGGTGTGGTGGTGGGCACCTGTAATCCCAGACTCAGAAGTCTGTGGCAGAAGAATTGCTTGAACCAGGGAGGTGGAGGTTGCAGTGAGCCAAGATGATTGTGCCACTGCACTCCAACCTTTGGGACAGAGCAAGACTCTGTCTCAAAAAAAAAAAAAACAAAGTTATTTCAGACAAAAAAAAATGGATTTCAGGAAAAATCAACTGCTTCACTCTAGTTTTTTCTGTTCTCATAGTAGGCTTCTAAAAATTTTGTCATATAACTGCAGCTTGTCACTTATGAAATACTGATTTAGATATTTCTCTTTTATTAGTGTCTATTTCCAGCAAATAGAGGAAAAAGAAGCATTTTATACAACTAAAGATAAGCTGAAAATCAAGCTTAACTGGGATAGAAATGTAAACAATGCTCAATGCAGAAGGTAAATTTTAATCTTAGAACCAAAAGTTGTCTCGCCAATAAGCCATGCCAGCAATTCTCAACACAGGCCATTCACTGGAATCATCTAGAGACTTATAAAAGAAATATGATACACTGATCCCATCTCTAGAGATTCTGATTCAACTAGTCTGGTGTGAGGCCCAAACTCAGATATTATTTTAACAGCTCCCCACGTGATTATAATAAGCGGCAAGAGTTGATTGCCACTGATCAAATCTGTTTTGTTTTTCAGCAATGAGAAACAGTTTATAAAGTGAATTCTAACGTGTTTTCCTTTTAAGATAATTTGAAAAGCAAACAAAATAAACTAAAAAACAAGAAAGTTTGAGTTTTCAGCAATAATGTTCAAATATCTCATTTTGCTCTGAAATACTAAGGATCAAATAATTTAAATAACTTATTTAACCCAGAGTTGCAGGCCTACATTAAAATATTGATATCAATGTAAAATATATACACAAACTTTTTCTTTGTGCAAAGATGATTAATATTTATTCTAAATATCACGACTTAAAGGTATCCCCCAGAATTAATAATGCATTCTCACATATTGATTTTAAGGTGAAAACTGAGTTGTCTTTTAAAAAGAAACTTCCTGTTCATGAAAGACTTGACTTGCATTAGTATAAGTCATGGGTATATTTCCTAAGTTGTTAAATTTTGAGGACAAGCTTAAGATCTGATGAATCAGAAAGTGTTGATTCTCTTTGAACAAAGTAACCCAATTAACTGTAGGCCAGTATTTCTCAAAGTGTAATACTATAAATCACACTTGTATTAATATCATACAATAGTCCAAAATGTAGATTATTTTTCTGAGGATGGGATCCTGAAAAGGGTGGATGTTACAACTCTCTTCATGTTTTGGATCTAAACCAAAATTTAAGAACCATTGCTCTAGGTCTAAATCAGGTGGTCCCCAGACCAGACTTTGAAAAACAGCTCTACGTTCAGGATACATTTTTAATCTTTTTTGTTTGTTTGTGAACACTAGCCGGCTTTGTTCGCCTTGAAGCTAGTTGAAACATTTTGCACAGGCACAATTTCTGAGCAGGGTGTCACTAACCCGCTGAAGTGTGACTCCTACTTAGAAGCAGTGCCTTAGAAATCTCAGTTCCATTACATAAGGTAGCTGGTACTTGCTGATTAGGAAGATTAACAGAGGTAAACAGCAGCTTTTAATCTTTTCTAGACTTTCAGGCTCCTATAAACCCAGAACAACTCTCCTGTCAAAATAGAGATAAAGAAGCTTAACTGATGCACAGTTCTATTTCTAATATTTCTGTGGCTTTTACAATTCACTGTAGGATCTGGTTTTTGAGTACCTGTTCTCTAAGATTTGTAGCTACTGTATTTCCATGTGGAGAGTAACAAATTTCTAACATTGCCAGACTATGGTACACATAGCCATATGAAAAGTGGGAGGGCATCATTGCAATGGAAAAACCAATACCAAACTGATTGTAATCCCTGTTTAGGATTTGTGGTATACCTTCATATCTGTAATTATTGTTATGCTTTTTTGGGGTAGAAAATAAATCACACAAGTATGCGGAAGAAATGTATTTAATTTCTTTTTTCACAGTCAAGGCAACTATGTCTCATACTATTTCTCAAGTTAATTTTCTACTCTAACCAAGTGATTGTCTACTAGGTCCCCAAATACTTAATTTTTATCTATACATTTTTTCTCTGCCTTCTTAAATTTGACTTGTTCAAAGTGCAACTCATTCTACAACAAGGATATAACTTCTACTGCATTTTTCCATTAAAATTTAGAAAGTGGTGTTTGTCTTTTTTTTTTGAAGAAGTATTCTACAGTAAGAATTTTGATAGCAGGATATCATACACACTTCTGTTTAGAATTAAAAATAGTTATGTGGTAAGTATAGAAGATTCTGCCATAGGTATGCAGAACTGAATGCAAACTGCCTTTTTAATCTGAAAATGAATTTAGTAATATATATTACAAGCCCTAAAATATCTATGACCTTTATGTAAATAATTCTGCCTCTAAAAGTTTGTATTAAAAATGGTTATGGGGCCATCAACATTTTAATTGTAAGGCTCTTCATACAAAGTGGTATTTTAATAGAAAGCAATTGAAAGCATCTAAATATTCAACATGAGAAAATATTTAATGATGATTATATGACTTGTACAATTATAAATTGAATATCTGACTGCTTGACAAATACTTTCCCTATAATGTTAAAAAATATGAGATAGAAAGTTGTAAATATAACTTAGCCTAATTCTGTAAAAAGTACATACATGCTGGGCTGGGTGTGGTGGCTCACACCTGTAATCCCAGCACTTTGGGAGGCCAAGCCAGGCAGATAATCTGAGGTCAGGAGTTCAAGACCTGCCTGACCAAAATGGTGAAACCCCATGTCTACTAAAAATACAAAAATTAGCCCGGTGTGGTGGCACATGCCTGTAATCCCAGCTACTTGGGAGGCTGAGGCAGGAGAATTTCTTGAACCCAGGAGACGGAGGTTGCAGTGAGCTGAGATTGTGCCATTATACTCCAGCCTGGGCAACCAGAATGAAACTCCATCTCAAAAAAAAAAAAAAAAAAAAAAAAAGGTACCTACATGCCTGACACTGTGTTTGGAGATGTAGGGATGCAACACAAAATAAAATAGACAAGAACTCCATTCTCAGGTAATTTATATTCTAGAAAGTTGGAAAGGCTGGACATTTTAGGGAAACAGGTAATCACCAAATACCACTCTAAATAAAAAAGGTGATTTTAATGAACAACAGATAAAATTATCATGAAGAAAAATCTTATGGAGAAAGGGTTGTTATATACTTTAGAAATGGATTTCAAGTCTACGCTATCTGATGCAGTGATTTTTAAAATCAACTTCATTGAAATATAGTTTGCATATAATAAACCACATTCATTTAAAGCATACAATTTTATGAGTTACATCTGGGAAATTACCACCACAGTCATGCTACAGATTATGTGTATCACCCCTTAAATTTTCCTTGTGCCTCTTTGAAATCAATCTCTCTTCCCCAAGATTGATTGATCTTTTTCTGGGCATAGATATAATAGTATTACATTTTTAAGACACTTACATAAATAGAATCACATAGAATACATATTTATCATGTTGTAGTATGTGTCAGTAGCTTTTTTGCACTTTTATTGCCAAGTGGTATTCTACTGTATGGATATACCATAATATATTTATTCACTGTTGATAGAATTTTAGGTCTTCCCCCGGTTAGCGGCAGTATGAATAAGCTGCTCTATGTAAATACTTATGTACATAGGTTTTCCTTTCTCTTGGGGAAATGCCTGTAGGAGAAATGGTTGGGTTGTAATGTAGTTGTAGGCTTAATTTTTAAAAAATCAACTTCTAAACTGTTATTCAAAGTGGCTGTGTAATTTAACATTTTACATTTCTACTGGCAATGTTTGAGAGTCCCAGTTTCTCCATATCTTGTCAACACTTACAATTATCAGCTTTGGCCGGGTGCAGTGGCTCATGCCTGTAATCCCAGCACTTTGGGAGGCTGAGGCAGGTGGATCACCTGAGGTTGGGAGTTCGAGACCAGCCTGACCAACATGGAGAAACCCCGTCTCTACTAAAAACACAAAATTAGCTGGGCGTGGTGGTGCATGCCTGTAATCCCAGCTACTCGAGAGGCCGAGGCAGGAGAATGGCTTGAACCTGGGAGGCGGAGGTTGCAGTGAGCCGAGATCGCGCCATTGTACTCCAGTCTTTGCAACAAGGGCGAACCTCTGTCGCACACAAACAAAAAATTCAGCCTTTTTTCATTTTGGCCATTTTTGTCACTTGTTATTTGTGAAATACTGATTTAGGTATGTCTCTCCTGTGTGTGCGGTAGTGCAGCATTGTCATTTGGACTTTGTGTATTTTTTGATGAATGATATTAAGTATAATTGTATGTACTTATGATTATTTGCCTCTGTTTTTTCATGAAATCACCATTCAAATCTTTTTTCCTTTTAATTGTGTTGTTTACCTTCTAGTATTTGAGTTGTAAAAGTTCTCCATATATTCTAGCTACAAAATCTTTGTAGATGTGTGTATTGCAAATGCATCTTCTCTGAGACAGTGGCTTGTCTTTAAGTTTTCTTAACAAGTCTTTGAAAGAATAACCACTTTTAATGTTGAGAAATTTCATTTTTCCGTGTTTATTTTCTTTTATGGCTTGTGCTTTTTGCTTCCTATCTATGAAAACTTTGCAAAGGTTTTCCTTTATAATTTATTCTAGAAGTTTTACAGTTCTGCCTTCCATATTTAGGTCCATGGTCTATTTTAAGTTAATTTTTGTGTGTGGTGTTAGGTAGTGGTTGATCAATTTTTTTCATACAAATATCCAAATTTATAGCAACATTTGTTGAAAAAAATGATTTTGACCCTCCCCTTTTGATGGTCTTAATACCTTTGTTGAAAATCAATTGACTTTATATGTGTGGTTTTATTTCTAGACCTTTTTCTCTTCCATTTACACTCACCCCCCAACACACATACACACACACATATAAGCATATTTATATGTCTATTACTTCATATTAATCCCTGTACATGTATAGTAAGCCTTGAAATCTCATAGTATGTGTTAATTTTTAAAATTATTTTGGTTATTTTAGATCATCTACATTTCCAGATAAATTTTAGAATAAGCTTCAATTTCTACAAACACGAAAACTGCAAATTTTGTGGGGGTTATACCAAAGCTATAGATCAATTTGTGGAAAATTGGCTCTTCAACAATACTGAGTCTTCCAATATAATATATATTTTTCTAATTATTTAGGTCTTCTTTAATTTTTCCCAGCAATATTTGATAGTTTTCTGAGCAAAAGTTACATTTTTTGTTGTATTTGTTTCCAAGTATGTTTTTATTTTGATGCTATTGAAATAGAAAACATTTTATGTCACTTTTCAATTTTTTTGTTATTACAAAATGTATATATAAATACCGCTATTTAAAAAATAACCTTACATGTTGACTCTGCTAAATATACTTATTAATTCTTCATGATTCCTGGGATTTTTTTATATACACAGTTATGTCAAGTGCAAACATACATTTTTGTTTATTTCATTTCAAACTCTATACTCTTCTTACCTTAAATACTTACTTAAAAAAATTTTACCTATTGCACTAATTAAGATTTCCAGTAAATGTTGCATAACAGTAGTGTGATAGAGCATTTTTATCTTTTCCACAATTTTAGGGAGAAAGCACTTACTATTTTTTCATTAAGTGTAACATTTGCTTTAGGTTTATTATAGATGCCCTTTATCAGACTGAGAAAACTCCCCCCCATACTTAATTTCCAGAGTTTTTAATCAATAAATATGGTTGATTTTGTAAATGCTTTATCCAGATCTATTAAATTTATCATAAGATGCTGTAGACTGAATGTTTATGTCCCACAAAATTGTAGAGATAACTTTATATGTTGTGAGAAACCCTTAGTTGGTCATGGTATATTGTTCTTTTTATATGTTGTTGAATTTGAGTCACTGATATTTTTTTGAGGATTTTTACATGTATTTTTATCAAGAATATTGGGCTGTCCTTTTCTTTTGCAATGCCTTTACATGTTCTTGTATTACTATTTCGTATCTGGCCTCACAGTGTTTCTTTTTCCTGTATTTTTTGAAGAAAATTGTGGAAGATCAGCATTGTGCATTTCTTAAATTCACCAATGAAACAATTTGACCCCAGTATTTTCTTTTGGGAAAAGTATTTTATATAAAATACAACTTCTTAAATAGAGATAAAGCTCTTCATATTTTTATTAAATATCAATTTTGGTAAATTGTATATATTAAAGAATTTACTAATTTCCTCTAGATTGCTAACATTGTTGGTAAAAACTTCTTCATAATGACTTGTTAGCTTTCTAATATTTGTAATACGTGTAGTCATAAATCCTCTTTCATTGTTAATATAGGTGCTTTGTTTTTTCTCTTTTTTCTTGGTAGTCTAGATAAGGTTTTTAATTTTTTTTTTTTCTTTTTTTGTGAGACAGAGTCTTGCTCTGTCACCCAGGCTGGAGTGTAGTGGCACGATCTCCGCTCATTGCAAGCTCCGCCTCCCAGGTTAACACCATTCTCCTGCCTCAGCCTCCTGAGTAGCTGGGACCACAGGCACCTGCCACCACACCGGGCTAATTTTTTGTATTTTTAGTAGAGACAGGATTTCACCATGTTAGCTAAGATGGTCTCGATCTCCTGACCTTGTGATCCGCCCGCCTCAGCCTCCCAAAGTGCTGGGATTACAGTTTTTTGTTTTGTTTTGTTTCGTTTTTGTTTTTGTTTTTTTGAGACAGAGTTTTGCTCTTGTCTCCCAGGCTGGAGTGCAATGGCATGACCCCTGCTCACTGCAACCTCCGCTTCCTGGGTTCAAGCGATTCTTCTGCTTCAGCCTCCTGAGTAGCTGGATTACAAGTGCCCGCCACCAAGCCCGGCTAATTTTTGTATTTTTAGTAGAGACAGGGTTTCACCACGTTGGCCAGGCTGTGCTTGAACTCCTGACCTCAGGTGACCCGCCCACCTCAGCCTCCCAAAGTGCTGGGATTACAGGTGTGAGCCACTGAGTCTAGCCTAAGGTTTTTAAATTTTATCGTTCTTTTCAAAAACCCAGCTTTTGACTTTTATTAATTTTGTATATTTTATTTTATTATTATTATATTTTTTGAGATGGCGTCTCGCACTGTTGCCCAGGCTGGAGAGCAGTGGCACAATCTCGGCTCACTGCAACTTCCGCCTCCTGGGTTCAAGCGAGTCTCCTTCCTCAGCCTCCCGAGTAGCTGGGATTACAGTTGCCTGCCTCCACACACTAATTTTTTGTATTTTTAGTAGACAGGGTGTCATCATGTTGGCCAGGCTGGTCTTGAACTCCTGACCTCATGATCTGCCTGTCTCGGCCTCCCAAAGTGCTGGGATTACAGGCGTGAGCCACCACACTTGGCCAATTTTGTATATTTTATATCTGCCTTTTATTTTGTTGTTTTCTGCTCTTTTCTTTATCATTGCTTTCCTCTACTTTGAATTTATTTTGCTCTTCTTTGCTAGCTTCAAAACTTCTTCTAAGCTAACGTCTCTGACTTAAAACCGCCTTACTTCCTATATAAGAATTTATAACCACTATCTCTAAGCACTGTTTTAGCTGCATTCCACAAATTTTGATATTTGTATTTGGATCCTTATCCTGTTTTTAATATCATATTGTAGTTTGTTTTCTGACCCAGGAAATCTTTGAAATTATTTTGCTTAATTTGAAAAAAAAAAGAGTTTTCTCAAATATCTAATAGTTACTAATGTTTATTTCTGTTATTGATTGAACATCTTTTACATTTATTTGAACTGGTTTTGTGTCCCGGATATGGTCCATTTTAGTGAACTTATCATATACAATTGAAAAGAATTTCTAATTTGAAATTGTAGGGTACAGGACATCATTAATTACGTGGCTGAGAAGGTTGTTGAGATTCTGTGTTTCTTTACTAATTTTTTGTTGATTTTTTGCTAAGACATAAGTGTTAAAATGTACTATATTTTAATTTAAATTTTTTTTGGATAACTGCCACATTTTGCTTGATTTTTTTGAGCTCTATTATTTCATACATACATACTTATAACTCTCAAGTCTGCCAAGTGAATTGGCCCTTTAACCATTATGAAATCTCTCTCTTCATCTCTGGTAATACTTCTTGCCTGGAAATGCCACTCCAGTTCTCTTAGGATAAGTACTTGCATGGTATATCTTTATCCATCCATTTAACACAGCCATGTCTATATTTAAAATATGTCTCTTGTTAACAGCATATCGATATGTCTTTATTATCCATTTTGGAAATATCTGACTTTTAATCAGAATGTTCATTCCAATAATATTTAACATAATTGTTTGTATGAGTATATTTAGGCCTTTCAATTTACCATTTGTTTTCTCTTTGCTCATCTACTGTTTTGTTTTGATTTGATGTTGCTGTTCTTCTGATCCCCTTTCTTGACTCCTTTTGAATTATTTGAAACATTTTTAAAAGCCTAGATTAATTTACCTTTTGGATTATTAATAATTAATATTGATATATTAATATATTAATAAAATGTATTCCTTATTTTTAGAGGTCAACCTTCCCCTGTGTAATTCTAGTCAATATTGTACCACTTCACAAAAAATCATGAAATCTTCCAATCAAATATGTCCATTTACCTATACCCACTTTACTTTGTGCTGTAGTGTGCATTTCTTTTGCCTTTAGTTGAAGTTGTTAGAGTCTGTTCCTTGAAAACATGTTGTAGAGATCAACCAGGGACTGGGGCAGAATGTACATGCGAAACATGGGACTCCCTTTCTCTAGTCCTTCTTTTATAGGATTATCCCCTCACTTCCTGGCATGCTTTGCTGTGCCAGGACGTATATATTGTACTCACTAAGAACTTCGGCCTTTTTGTGCCATATTTCTATTGTGGTTAATTAATGTTGTAACTTCGAGCTAATAACTAAATAATAAGAATGACACTGTCATATGAAGGCCCAGGGAAGAGCAAACAACAAATGAAAGAACACGTGAAAAAGGCCTAATTGAAAACTGAGTTAAGAAACCCCTGTCCCCCCACAAAAACAAACAAATTCACTCTGTCTGAATCATAAGTAAGGAAAAGCATCTGTGAAATAAATTATACACAAACACACATTTCCCTTATCATTAAAGATGATAAGGGAAACACAACAAAGTATCTCTTAGTGGTAATTACAGGTCATTTTAATTTCAATTTTTTTTTTTTGAGATGGAGTATTGCACTGTTGCCCAGGCTGGAGTGCAATGGCACAATGCAACCTCCACCTCCCGGGTTCAAACGATTCTCCTGGCTCAGCCTTCTGAGTAGCTGGGATTTCAGGCACCCAGCACCACGCCCAGCAATTTTTTTTTGTATTTTTAGTAGAGATGGGGTTTCACTATTTTGGCCAGGCTGGCCTCAAACTCCTGACCTCATGATCCACCTGCCTTGGCCTCTCAGAGTGCTGGGATTACAGGTGTGAGCCACCGCACCTAGCCTTAATTTCTATTTTATATGTACTTTGATGTTTAAGCATTTTATTTCAAGTCCAAAAAGAATTAAAAATGAAAAAGCAATTCGGCTTTATAGGATGGTGTAGGAAATATTCCTTAAATATTCCTATCCTCAGACCACATGCATCTCAAGATATCAGACACTCCTTTATAAAATAGTGTTTCAGGTGGTGAATGTGTTCAAAGGACAGATAATCTGGTTAAGAATAGAAGAAATTTTAGGATGAAGAAGAGAAGATTGAACAAGAATCGGTCTTCAAACTCCTGTAGCCTATCATTTTGAAGAAGAGGTAACCTGTGTTACTTGCTTCATAGAGCCAGTAAGTTAACATTAAAAACAGATTTGAAGCTCCTTAAGTTCCAGTCTCATTTTGAGATTCAATGGTTTTAACCAACTGAAGATGCCAGAAGAATATACACAATACAGATGGGGAAAAGAGTTTAGCCTACACAAATGTTAGTATCACACCAACTCATTCTCATCTGCCTTTGCCTCCCTTCTCATGTCACTGTCATCATTGTATCATGTAAGTTCAAGTACTATTTACATCTATCCATGGCTTCCTTTGCCATCTCTACCATAGCAATTGAATCACAAAATCAAACATTCTCGTTCCAGTCCTCCCATATCTAACTCTGCTGTTGGTCTCACAAATTAAACTTTCAAATCCTCATGCTTAGATTTAGATATTGTCCTTACACACTTTTCCTACTGCCAACTTCTACATAAATTATCTTTCTAAAGCACAAACCTCATTACTTAACTATATTTCTTCATATTATTAGGTAGTTTACCAATATCCAGAACTGCTATTTGCAACCTTTTTGATTTTAGGTTAATAGGTGACAAATGTTTAGCACAAAGAATAGCACTGACTTTAAGTACTTAACAAATGTCAACTATCATATACATCAATAATTTCCAGACCTCCCTCATATTTTACTGACCAGTCATTTTTTCTACTCATTGAGAAAATGAGTATGATAAAATAAAAATGAAAGCAATGATGGGTTCTTTAATAAATCTGCACTAAACCCAGAGGCATCTATGCATATTTGAGAAATAGTAAAACAGATATGTGTGTGTGTTATGGTCTATATGCTTGTGTTCCCTCAAAATTCATATGTTGAAACCTAATCACCAACATGTTCTGGTATTAGGAAGTGGGATCTTCTGATGGGTGATTATGTTAAAGGGTGGATCCCTCTCGGAGCCCTTTGATAAGGGATAAGTTCCCTTATGAAAGAGGGCCAAGGGAGCTTGCTCACCCCTTTCTCCATATACAGCAAGAAAGCACCATCTCTGGGAAGTGAGCCCTCAGAAGACACTGAATCTTCTGAGGCCTTGATCTTGGACTTCCCAGCCTCTAGAACAGTGAGCAATCAATTTCAGTTGCTGAGAAACTACCCAGTCTATGGCATTTTTTAATAACAGCTCAAATGGGTTATAACATTGTGCAACACAGTTTACGGACAACTCTTAGTGCACCTATGTAGTAAGTTTGCGTTCACCCCCTACCCTACAGCCAAATAAAAGACTCATTAGATTAGAGATTAGAGCCACAGTTTCTTAATATGTTTTCATAATCTCTACCCAATGAAGCCATAATCTTTCACTTTACCTCTAACCCTATTCACTTTCCCTAATATAGAATCTCAAGTTGGTCATATATCACTGACTTTTCTTTTTCCCCTTTCATCTAAGATCTCACTGAATTTATGCTTTATGAAACATATCACATTATAGATTTATATGTATTGATTTATTTTCCTTTCTTGCTGTACTGTGAAATACACTAGGGCAAGATTATGGCTTTTATAATGCCAAATCTTAACCCATTATTTCCTGACACATTTATCACTTTGTCCACATGGCTGTTTTCCAAACAGGAATTGTCACAGTCAAACATACATGCTGTGAAAAAATTATTTAAGCAAGTATTAATTAAAATAGTCTCAATTTTATTTTTTTAGTTAAACAATTTCTAATGCTCATGTGAAACCCTCATTTCTTTTAGGTGCTGAAGAAAAAACTAACGTTTAATTTCATAACTACAGTACATGTTTGGTGACATGTTCACATGTCACCAAGTAACTTTTTGGGATCTGCTTGCCAATATCTGTGTCCAATATGACTTGTTATGGGACTGATGACAATTTTGCTTTTTGCTAAAAATGGGCACTTGCCTTGATTCTACTTTCAGTTGAAAGCAAACCATTGCTGGCAAAAAAAAAAAAAAAAAAAAAAAAAAAAAAATGCCCTGGTGACTCTCAGAAATAAAATGTATTGAATAATTTATGGTTTTAGTTAAGTCCCTATCATTTATTTTTCATTACAAAATGACCACATATAATTTGACATGTTTGTGCAACATACTAGCACCTGCTCTAGAAAGTTCGGCAAAGCAGAGTACACATGGATCTCAATGTCAGCCATGCAGAGCATAAACTCAAAACGTTGAATGTCTCCATGGAAAAAGCAGATGAAGACTGATATTATATTGGAAGCATAATTTCACCCTGGAGTTTTACAGTGAGTCACCAAAATCTCATCAGAGGAATGACTATACTTTGAAATCACTGGTGGAGATGCTTTAATCATTGAATAAGCTGTTACCTTAAGGAAACAACGTACAGCTGATATACTTTGAACATCTTTGAGTAAAGCACTGAGAGCAATCTGTAGAAAAGAGGATAATACAAGTGTTCAAAACCAGTGCGAGAAATAGGCTCTGACCCCATGGGACTTTCAATCAATTGGTAATCTCTGTGCCCACTAGCTTTACTCCCTCACTTTTCATTTGCTCTTCAGTATTTACTCTCCAGCTTTGGCCCCTATGTGATGGTGGACTCTACTACTTGCCAATCTTCATATAAATTCTGCCCTTTTCCCAGAACTTTAGTTTTTAATCTGGCTTACCACCCAGGAAAAAGTTGCATTCCCAAGAATGTCTGGGGACAGGAATCATTAAGAGAGTCCTTACAATTTTATATGCATTTTCTTTCTCAAGAGTGGCTGGTGATTTGGGTAGGTATATTAGGGGAGGATTGTAGCTTTTATAGGGTAAGATGGGTGATGTATCTGGTGATTTGATATAAAAAAACACCTCTGAAATGGCACCCTTACCTAAAATTCACTCTGTGCCTCACCATTTTGTCACAGTGCCTGTCAATGTTACAGCTATTGATCCATTCCAGTGAATATGTTAATAAAAAATATGTACTTGTCTAAATTCAAATAAATATGGGTTCACTATTTTTAGCTTTTATCAGAATAATGTACAATCTTCTATTAACAGAATGAAATAAACAAGAGAAAATTAGAGATATTTTGAGCATTAACCCCACAGAGCCAACGAAGAAAATAAGATCAAAATATTCTATAATTCTCATCCTGACTTGGAAATGTGAGGTCTCAGGTTGGTCATGCACTGAGGAAAAACAAATCTAAAATTAAAATCAAATTATATTTATTTCCAAACATAAAAATAGCTTTCTATACATATGTTTTGGGAAATAGAGGTATTAATAGCAATCATACAGAAGAATCAATAGAGTTCTCAAAGGAATAATATTTTAGCCTGAGAATCTAGAGTCCAAGGAAGGAATGGCTACTGAGGAATCTACTTTCACTGCAATCCTTTAGTAGGGTAAGCCTTGTATCAGGGTAGGAGAGAGAAAGCCTTTCCTATTTTTGAAGTTGGATTCCTTTTTATCATTTATTTTATTTAAAAAAGGAAATAGCAAAGATGTGTTATGCTAATAATATTAGGGGCTAAAGATTATATTCTTGAGATTAATAAGACTGTTTATTGAACAACTACTATGAAGATAAGGCTTACACTTGAAACAATGTGTGATTAGCAAAAGATGATTCATAATTATCAGCCAAATGGGCTGCTTTCAGGCAAATATAGGATTGGCTCAAACCAGGCTACTGTCTGCAAATATTTTAGACTTGTTTAATTCAGGGTATATATATTTTTCCTTCATCTAATCCATTTCTTTCATGTTCTTCTAAAGGTTTAACAGGTATCTCTAACTCTTTGTGGTTTTCACTAAAATATACTTTACTCTCAATAATATCAACATTGGTATTTTTATTCTGGGAAAAAAAAAAACGGTCATCTGCAAGTTACAGAATTCAGGCTGAGAAGAGGCCTTAGAGCATATTTGTGTTTCTGAATTAAAAACCTGTAAAAGCAATTACCATGAATTCCTTTGGAAGTCTGAATAAAACCATGAGCTCTCTTGTTCTGAAAAATACATGTATCCTTGTATATAGGTATAAGCATACACACACATATCCATCTGATGCAAATACTTTGTTCACAAATTCCCTGAAGCCCATCTATGAATCCCCTGGGTTGCTAGACTCTGAGGGAACAATACTAGTTCTAGGGACTTTCTAGCCTCTCTGTCTTTCACTACTGTCTTTATGTCTGGATAGTGTGTCTGAATCAACCAGTTCTCTTTTATTTCTGCAATTTAAAATCTAAAATCTAAAGAACTTTAAAGTTCTTAGAAATTAAACTTGATTTTCCTTGTTGTTAGAAAACCTAGTTTTCCTTTGTTGACATTGTTGCCATAATGTTGTGGGGATTTTTTTTTTTTTTAATTTTTAGATTTTATTTTAGTTTTTGCAGCTATGGCATAGTAATTGTTGTAACTGGTAATTTGTTTTGAATAAACTTATTTTGGAGAAAAAAGCATCGAGTATATTAAATTATAAAAATAACAACTTCTAAAATGAGAATCAATTTCTAACTTCTGGAATTTGGTAATTGAAGAAAGTAATATGTTACAAAGGAATGATCACAGGAAAGAAAATCAGGAAATCAAATTTTTATTCTTAGTTATACTTCCGCCCACTAGCCAAGTCTGTCTAGAATCCTGAGGGGTTTGAAACATTTTTTCATTTTCTTTATTCCTTTCAAATTGTTTTTTCTTTTTTGGTTCAGACGACAGTAGTAGTCCTTCAATATAATATGATGCAGAAGCCCAGCATCTCAGGTAAAAGTGGAATTTTATTATTATGACCTTACTTTGCATGTGCTGCCTCAATCACGATCTCAGAACATTGATTTCACTAACAGAAATATTTAGAATAGAGAATTATGGAAGGCTTTGTAGCTTTATTTACTCTTAGGAGCAACGCCCTTTGAATAAAATGTTAGCAGATTTCCTGAAGCACTTGGTACACCCATTATAAAGAAATGTTCAATTTGTCAAGCTTTTTGTGCAATAGTAAGAAAATAACTACTAAATAAAATAGATCTGACTTCCAGACATGGCCCTGCCATTTGTAAGCCATGTGACGCTGGAAAGGTATTTAAACTTCCAAATTCTTCCTTTTGTACCCTTAAAATGAAGAAAATACTACTACTTTCTAAAATAAGTTAAACAAATGTTCAAAATGGTCAGTTTAGTATTTAACACACAATAGACAAGCAAAAATTAACACTTCCTTTTCTCCCTGAGGTAGTCATTTATACTCTCTACCTTTAAATTTTACAATATGTAAAATCAATGTCATAGACTAAGTCATCTAAACAAGCTCAAAATTCTGCAACAAATAAACTCAACAGCTAATTTGGGCTTTTGTACCTGGCTTGCATTGTTCATGGTAGGCTACTTCCTTTAACATGCTGATATCACTAGAGACGCAGAACAAATCAAGTTCCCATGCATTTTATCAGAGTCTGTAGGGCAGGAAGAACTGGAGAAACTGATACTAAAAAGGCGACAAGCTTCAGGTCCTTTAAATATCTACAGAAAGGAAGAAGCCCTTGCGGAATCAGCACATAGCACTTGCCATGAATGTTTCACTCTCCATCATTATTTCAGCAACATTCCAATAACAGAGTTTTCTTTGAAATCACATGATTTTAATAGTATTGTATAAAGTCAAATTGACATAGCAAGACTTGAACATGACCATTAGTTACTACCGGGCCTCAGGCCACCTTGGTTGTAATGTGTTCTCTGGGCTAATTTTTCTTATGTTGAAAATAAGTTTTGAGTTTCAACATTTTTCAACCATGATTCAGATATCATCCTTAACTTTAGTGATTATCCTAAGGCTTTTAAAAAACCCAATACTGGAAACTAGAGACTGTATCATACAGCTCTGCCTAAAGTGTGGTGGAAATTCCCATGGTGGACGTAGCTTTTTGGTCTGAAAACTGAGGCTTTTTGTGGGCTTAGGATGTCCTTTGCCTGCTGATTCTTTTGGGGATCCATATGACTTACTGCCTTGCTAGGACATTTCAAGCACTTACCACATAGTTGTTACATAACAATAAAATGAATATAAATATCATTATTGTTGCTTATCTTTCCCTGATTTTGAAGTGAGGAAGATAATGAGGAAATATGAGGCAATGGAAAAAGGGCAGCTTTATATGGCAACATCCTAAACTTCATTGGAATAGAACACATCTGACGCCCAAAACCAGCTTGCTACTGGCAGCATTAACTTAGATGTTAGGCAAAGTATGGAAGATAAGTAGATATTCACCACTCAGGTCAGGTCTAAGAGAATCTTGACATCCTAGATGAAGTAGAGGCAGAGGATGAGAGAGAGAGATAAACAGAGAGAAACTAACTGTAGAAATTTAGTATTTGGCCTTGGAAAAGTCACTCTTTTGAAATTCAAATTAATATGTATTAATTTATTTCTAATCTATAAAGTAAGTAAATCTGACAGATGACCCATGAGTTCTGTTTCTGTTCTCTCATTTGTCTCAACTTGCTTTATTTTAAAGCTTCATCCACTGTGCTGCCAATTTAGAAATTATTCATTTCTGGTTATCTAAAAATTATCTTCTCTTCTATTTTGCAGCTGTAAGAAGCAATATGGACAACGCATTACACTAGAAAACTAAGTAGATTTGTAATCAGTTGTTCTTCCCCAGCTCTACCATCAGCATGCATATTGTCTGCCCTGGTGGGCTCTGGTTTTCCCATACAAAGAAGAAAGTCAACAGTTTAGCATTTTTATTTTAGGATTCTCTCCAAATTTTGCTGATTAAAAATTTTGCCATATTTCCATATTTTTACAAATAAAAAGTTGTTCATTTTAATTATTTAGACAATTTATAATGATTAATTTTAATCTAGATGGTTTTAACTGTGTTTAAAGATTTCTGCAAAAGGTCAGTTGGCTAGCTTTTCTTTTGCTATTGTAACAGCCAATTAGGAAACATTCACTAGTTTCTGCCCAGCTCCCTGAGGCTGGATCTTGAAATCCTTGAAACATGCAGAGCGAGGAGCCCCCCTGCTGGCAGAAAGACAGACCAGAGATTCAATGCAAAGCACTATGTCTGGGCTTTCCAAGAACAGAGAAGCTTTGATGCAGAGAGATCTCAGAGACAGAATTGGGGAAAGCTAGGGGAAGAAGAAAGATTTGAAAGTGCTGATGTCCTCAAATCAAAGTTCCGCACCCTTCACTTTAGCCTTGCCAATCCAACTCACATGAATTGCTGCAGACCTTATAAGTAGATTAAGATATAGACTTGGGTAAACTTGATGAATTTACATGAGCTGGTTGTTTGGGTATAGAGAGGAAAAGTATTGCATTGGTTAGTTTGCATTGTACCAGTAGAAATGGGAATTAAAGGAGGTAGGATGGTGTTCAGAAAGTTTTACAGAATAGGCAATTTTTGACCCTATTTTTGCCAAATGAAGTTGGAAAAGTGGATTCAAAAGGAAAGTAATATATAATTTTGATTGTGGGAATAGAACATATTCCAGATTGTGGTAGATGATTGGAGTGAGATGGAGTAAGATTTTACATAGACCATCCACTAAAAACATTATTGCAATATGTCATCAGGGATAAACTGACACAAGAGCCTTCATGTTGCCTTGCGCAGGCTAATAAGAGATTTATTTAGAAGACGGTCAAAGATGACACTTGGCTTATAACATAGTCCCACATCACAAAGAAAGGAATATTAAAAACAGGAACAAATACGGGAAAGAAATTATTTCTAGTTTGAATTTGTTAATTATGAAGTTATGGGATACATTGAAAAAGTTCATAAACTATCAATCAGTTAGTGACCCGGCTATAGAACTATCTCAAACTTTTCCAGCATTCAGGTATAATTATTGAAAATGATTATATTCTTTGAAGAGACAGGCTTTTAGATAAAGGTGTGCATTATCTGCTTACTTTTTCTCTTTTTGAGACAGAGTTTTGCTCTTGTAGTCCACTCTGGAGTGCAATGGCGCGATCTCGGCTCACTGCAACCTCCGCCTCCTGGGTTCAAGCGATTCTCCTGTCTCAGCCTCCCAAGTAGCTGGGATTACAGGCGCATGCCACCATGCCTGGGTAATTTTTGTATTTTTAGTAGAGACGGGGTTTCATCATATTGGTCAGGCTGGTCTCGAACTCCTGACCTCAGGGGATCCACCCGCCTTGGCCTCCCAAAGTGCTGGGATTACAGGCGTGAGCCACCGCGCCTGGCCTATCTGCTTACTTTTATTGCTTATTTTTATCCCTGCCTCTTGGTAAAAAGGAAAAGGGAGGCAGTCTCCAGCTGGAAGGTTAATCCTCCTAATATTATAATAGAATTTTGGAAAAGGTGGCCTTGTATTATACCAACAAAGGGGAATAAGATTAGAAAGGAGCTCAATTCAATGGTCTGTGAACACCCTGGGTTAATAAGATGACTTTTTTCTGGCTAAAATAGAATTTTCACTTCCATAACGGGTCTCAAGATATTCCAACAGATTCCAACAGATAAAACCAGTGAGTTGGGCAAGAAAACTCTTCATGTTCAGTTTTCTCAATTACCACCAGGTGTGTCGAGCTGGTTCTCTTTCCACCGCATTCCGAAAACCTTTAGTTTTATATGCATTTCTATGAATATATCATCTAAAGCAATCATTTTGCTATTGAAAGTCTACTAGTTTTTCCATGATCTGAAATCTAAAATATATGTGTAAAATATATGTGTAAAAACTTAAGCCCTATTGTGGTGGTATTAAGAGGTGAGGCATTTGGGGAAGTGATTAAGTCATCAATTCTGATGTGAATTTCATGCCAGAAAAGCCCACCATTCATTTCAACTTTTTCTTTCACAGGTGAGAACACTCATATACCCAGATAGGTTCAGTCATACCACCAGCAGATATCGAAGATAGATCCTCTTAGGCTGTTTTCAATGTTTTAAATCATCTTTGTCCTGTTTCTTTCAGTTGTTTCCACATCCCCTCTGCCCTACTTAAATTGTTGTGTCCTGAGTCAGTCATGAATGTCTAACAGAACTAATTGAATGGAATGCTATGAGACTATGGGATTATGTTCCTTTTAACATTTCTCTCTGTCACTTTCTGTTTTTGCTTTGTAAATGATGCTCTCTCATAATTTATTACATTTGTAAATCAGGTATCACCTATCTTTGAACACCTAAATCTCTCCCTGTTATCAAATAATATTTAGGCAATGCTCAGGCTGGGAAGCTCTGTGTGACGCTCACTACAGCTCAGAAGCTAAACACACCAGGTATTATCATTCTAATGAAAATAGTGAAAAAACAGGCAATGTTCTTTGCCTGGCTAAATAAAATCTTTACTTTTAAGTCCAATGAAAGATTATTTTCTTCTTTTCCCAGAAAAGAAATTTTAGTCTTATTTTATTGAATCTCATCCCAGTGGCTGAGGTTTTTTTACAAGCTTGCTCATAAGTTTTCTGTTGTTTCCCATTCACTAACATCCGAAACACTCACTCATTACTCCACCCCAAGGGACTTGTCGGGAAATATCAGACAGCAGCATATGGCAGCCATTGGGGCCCAACCCCGACTCTGCTTTTCCACATTACTGCCTTTACATTGTGAGTGTCATGAAGAGAGCAGAGCTCTGCCACACTTTTCTTAATGGATAAAGGTAAAACAATCACAAAAAGGAAAGATATTGACCACAAAATATACTGTTCTAGACAGGATTGTTAACACTGTTCAAAACCACTGAAGTGAGACAATCTACAAGTACTCTCCACCTCTATCTAGCAACCTTACAGTGCATGGCTCTCATCTGTCAACCATGGGGTGGGGTTGGCTGCATGTGCCGTCAGTTGGATTGTTATTCCTGGGAATCCAGACCTTACTTCTACAACATGTAGTTTTGAGCCAAAGGAGGTCCCTATAAGACTGTCCACAAATGGCCCAGAGGCATGCACGATCTTTCCTACCATCTCTCAGCACACTGGAGGCATGTCCACTCAGCACATCTGCTGTGCCCGCCTGCCAGAGAAGGGCCCCAGCTGGGCTAGGCTAACCTACCTCTCTGAGCCTTTGGAATTTTCCTTAGTTTATTTACTTTTGTTGATTATAAAATTGAACTGAAAATTTAAAAAGAAAAGGGTAAAAAAAGTAATTGTAATTACCCAAAACCCAAACTACTCAGAATTAACCGTTATAAAAATTTTAATGCATATGGCTTCTCTCCCTCTTTTTTCTCTTTTACTTGAAGTGAGAGAGAATATGTATGGTACATTATAAATATGACATGTAGATCAAGGTGATAGAAGGAGAATTTGGGGATATGGGTAGAAATTACACATTTTTAAATATTTTATTTTCCCAAGACATAAAAAAAAGTATAAAAAGGGATAGTATATTTTACTTATTGATAAAATGTACATATCAGGATATTGACCATAAAATTTTAATTTTCTTTTTTTCTTTTTTGAGACACAGTCTCACTCTGACACCCAGGCTGGAGGTGCAGTGAAGCCAAATTAAAAATGATAACATTTTAAAACTCTTGACCCAGACTGACAAAATGCTTTCAAAAATATTGAAAATGTATTTTATGTAATTTTTGTTTTACAATTTTAAAACCTATACCAGACAAACACAAATAAAATTCACAAATAAGAATACTATACAGATATCCACTCACCCCAAGCAAAGAAATTCAAATAAAACCCAATACATATGTATTGATGTAATACTATATATAATGTTATATATATGTAGTATATTGTATGCATAATATATATGTATGCACTATATAAGTGTGTGTATTGACTATGCTCTTTATCAATTTTATTATTTTGATGTTAAAATATTTATGTGCTTTTATCTAGCAAATCCATGCTTTGAAATCTGTTCTGGGGGGGTACTTAAAGATGTGGCTTGAGACATATATTTATATATGCATATTCAAGCATATGCATGAAGACATTGTTTATAATGGTGAAAAATGCAAAATACCCCAATAAAGAAAAAATAAGAGAATATGTATACATTTTTTTTCAAAATTCATCCAGTGTTGTATGTCACAACACTGGAGCACCACTGCACTCCAGCCTGGGCCACAGAGTGAGACTTTGTCTCAAAAAAAAAAAAAAGAAAAGAAAAGAAAAGAAAAGAAACTTTCATTGAGTAAAGGAGAAGGCCTACCTTCAAGTTTTAATCATTATTAATGTCCAATATTAATCAGAGAAAGGTTCAGTCTCTTTAGGTTCCCCTTATACAGCACCACTAAGAGAGATAGAAGTAGCTAATATTTTGTATCCACAACAGAATCAGCTTGTTTTAGCTGTTAAAAGGGTGAATATTTTTCCCTCTCCCTATTCTTTATTTATGCCACCCACCTTTCACACTCTCCTAATCTACATTCCCCCACCACTTCTGCAAAAGAATTTACTGCCCGTATGTTGACTCCTTGACTTGACTCACAAAGTCCCCTCTAAAACATATCATGAGTCACATAACTTTTTCTTCAAATGTATGATATAGGCTATATGCATGGGAATCAGCTACTGTGAGCTAGAACAATGCCAATATTTAGAAGGAAGCAGAGTGTATTGGTCCATTTTCATACTGCTATGAAGAAATATCCAAGACTGGGATATAAAGAAAAAGAGATTTTATGGGCTCAGTTCCACATGGCTGGGAGGCCTCACAATCATGGCAGAAGGTGAAGGAGGATCAAAGGCATGTCTTACATGGTGGCAGGCAAGAGAACATGTGCAGGTGAATTGCCCTTTATAAAACCATCAGATCTCATGGCACTTATTCACTATCATGAGAACAGCATGGGAAAAATCCACCCCTATGATTCAGTTACCTCCTACTGGGTCCCTCCCATGACACATAGAGATTATGGAAGCTACAATTCAAGATGAGATTTGGGTGAGGACACAGCCACAACATATCACAGAGGAAGAGAAAGTTTACAGCATCAGTTGCATCTCTGGATCCAACTGGCCTGAAAGTTTATCTATTCTTAAACTTCCAGAATAAAAAATTTACTGAATGCTCTTCATGTCAGCTAGTTTTAGTTGAATTTCTGTTGGCTTTCAAATAAAATAATTTACCCAAAAATACAGAAATTTAAACCAGGATTGCAGTGTTAAAAGTAACATACTGTGAAACAAGGAACTGATTGAAATAAAATGAACTGTAGATCATTTGGGAGGAGAGGTGACAGGAAGCTCTATCTCTGGTTAGAAATTTGACAAAACTTGTTTAACACTAAAAAAAAGAGATGGCTAAATTAAAACCAACTGTTACTTGAGTTTAGACCAGGTACATACCAAACCTAGAAGGACAGAAAACTTAAATAAAAAAATCACATGATGGTGGAATATGTTAATTGTTTCTTACAGACATTAGAAGAATTCTGATAGAAAAGAACCCATTTCAATCTCAGCCATCATACCTGAATTTGAAAAGAGATGACATGTAGTTCTTTTCTTAAGATAGGAGCTTTTCTACCTGAAGGCAGCAATCCTAGAGTACAGAGGATCAGATAAGCCTTTGGTCTCCAGGAACTAAACACAACAAAATAAAACATTTTGCTCAAAGGTGAAGTGCAAATAGACAGTTAAGCAACAAGTGCAACGGGGATTAGTTTTTGGATTCAGGGGTATTTAGAAAATGAGTAATGTTGATTCTTTTTACCCCACCCTTCCATCATCTCCTTGTCTTGACTTCATAAGGCAAAGGTAATAACTGTTTCCATTTTACAGGACACATCTTTGTAAGAGGCAACTGTTGAGCTATGCTTCATCACTCATGCCTGTTATTTTACATTGCCCTTTGATAGAGATCCTAATGGATGTCATTACTTTGAGGCCTGTGGGAAAGGATAGAAAGGACAGAAGACTATTGCCTAGAAAAAGAAACGAAAGTATGATCCCGATTCAACAATTATGGAGTTACATTTCTATAATTAGTTTCTAATCTATGGTGTTTCTTATAATCAAATTGACTAGCTGCCTAATAGGGTGTTACATTTATTCAGAGAAACTCCCAACAATTTTTTACAAAAGTCTGTGAAACTCTTTGAACTGCAAGATAGTTCCTAGACCTGCATGATTTAGCCCATTGAAATGGATTGCTGTCTGTCCCTTATTATGTTCACTTAAAATGCTCTGGGTTCCGTCAATGACGAATAAAATTATCTCAGAGAGAACTGTGTGCTACCAGATTGCCAAACTAAAGAACTCACACTATTATCAGAGAGGGATTATTTTCCCTACCCTAGCCAAATAGCATGTGACATCTTCCATATACAGATATTTACTGTATTTGCTTTGCCTGTCCTTGTTTTTTAAATTGGAGTTTTAATGGTGTTCTCCCTGTACCTCTATATTTTTGGAAGATTTTTTCAGTGACTATATTTACTTCATCGTATGTGTCAGGATAATCAGGAAGCCACCTCTGACCTGGATGAGAGGCATGAAAATAATCTCAAAATTCCTTACTTAGAGCTAAAAGCAGTTATAAATGTGATTCTAGGTTATCTCCTTATGGAGGAGACAAGTGTGTGTGTGTGTGTGTGTGTGTGTGAATGATTGTATTATATGGTGGTTCATTATATGTGAATTCTTTTAACTGCAAGGTTGTTCCTAGGCAGGAACTAGTGTTTGACTAGTATTTGGTTAAATACTAGTCTAGCTATTGCTGTGCAGATATTGTTTCGATGTGATTAACATTTAGAGTCAGTTGACTTTACGTAAAGGACATTTACTTCTGTCTTGGTCTGTTCAGGCTGGTACAACAAAATACCATAAAGTGGGTAGCATGTTAACATCAGCAATTTATTTCTTACAGTTCTGGAGGCTGGAAAGTCCAAGGCCAAGGTGCTGACAGATTCAGTCTCTGGCAAGGAACCACTTTCCGGCTCACAGTTAGCATTTTCTCGGTGTTCTCACATGATAGAAGGGTGAGGGTTTCTCTGGGGCCGCATTTATAAGGCCACTGACCTCATTCATAAAGCTCTGACCTGACAACCTAATCATTTCTCAAACGGTCCAACCTCTAAGACCATTGCTTTAGGGATTAGGATTTCAACAAATGAATTTGAAGGAAGCAGAAACATTCAGATCATAGCACTTTCCACAATATAGGTGGGCTGCAAGCAACCCTTAAGAACAAACACTGAGGTTTCCCAAAGAAGGAATTCTGCCTCAAAACTGGAACAGTAAAATCCTGAGTTTTCAGCCTGCTGGCTTGCCTTACAGATTCAGACTTGCCAGCTCCACAGTAGCATGAGCTAGTGCTTTAAAACCTCTCTCTCTCCATTTCTTCATCTCTCTCTTTCTGTGTGTGTGTGTGTGTGTGTGTGTATGTGTGTGTGTGTATGTATTTCTGTTTCTCTGATGAACTCTAACACATATTATGAAAATATTTTGTTTTGCTTTTTATAAAACCATTTTATTGAGATACAATTGGCATATATTAAACACATTTAAAGTGAACAATTTGGTAAGTTTTGACTTATATATTGTGCTATGAAATGAGCAGCACAATCAAGGTAATAAACATACCTGTCATCCCTGTAAATTTCCTTTTGCCTTTTTGTAATCTCTTGCTTCAAATCCTCTCCTGATTATTTCCACGTCTCCAGAAAACCACTGATATGATTTTGTCATTCCACATGAGCTTGAATTTCCTAGATTTGTCTATAAGTGGTATCATGATCATGTGGTCTGCAAATCAAGACAATTTTGTATCCTTTTTAGCAATCTGGAAATGTGTTATTTCTTTTTTTCTTGCATTACTGCACTGACAAGAACTTTAGGTATAATGTTGAATAGAAGTAAAGAGTCCATCTCTATTTTGTTCCTGATTTTAGGAGGAATGTCTTTATTCTTACACTACTAAGATGTTAACTGTTTTTGTGTGTGTTTGGATTCTGGCTTTTTAAAAACATTCTTATTGGGTTAAAATTGTTCCCCCAGGCCAGGTGCTGTGGCTCAGGCCTGTAATCCCAGCACTTTGGGAGGCCGAGGCGGGCAGATCACGAGGTCAGGAGATAGAGACAATCCTGGTTAACACAGTGAAACCCCATCTCTACTAAAAATACAAAAAATTAGCCGGGCATGGTGGTGGGTGCCTGTAGTCCCAGCTACTCCGGAGGCTGAGGCTACAGAAGGCGTGAACCCGGGAGGCGGAGCTTGCAGTGAGCTGAGATTGCGTCACTGCAGTCCGGCCTGGGCGACACAACGAGACTCCATCTCAAAAAAAAAAAAAAAAAAATTGTTCCCCCATTCCTTCATATTACTCCATCTTGGTTGGAAGCAGAAGTTCACCTTTGTGATCTTTTTTTCGGGATTGCATACTTGAAATAAAAAATGATGGAGATTCTGGGTATTCAAAAAGTGAAATATGGTAGATACATATTGTTTGTGCCCTTGTAGCAGTGAGATACCCCTTCTTGTTCCACATGATGTGAGTTCCAATTATAGTATCCAATATTGCTGGACCCAAGGATTTGTTCACGTATAGGCATATGACACGAGGGGAAAATCAGGCTGATTCCATAGAATTAACGACAGTGGCCAAACTGATCTCTTCCCACTGTGTTTTCTAAAATAGAAGAATATACATTTAGGACTCCTAATATTTATCTTATGTAGCCTTAAAATGCTTGCAATAAAATCAAATGAGACTAACCCACAATGGGATGTAATTATTTGTTTATTCATTTATTTTTCTTTAATACTTACAGAATGGCTACTATGTGTCAGGCATATCTTTAAGCACTTTATATAGTAGAATTGAATTATGGGAAGATAAATAGTTTAGTTAACCTCCTTTGAGATTCTTGAGTCAGTTTTGTCTGATTATCATATGGCATGTGCCAATAAATTAAATGGCTTTCATCGATGAATTTATTTTTTCTTGGGCGAGTTTGAATTGAGATACTGTCTTTTCACCTGAAAGAGACATGTAACATTGTTTTAAGTAACACTGAGTAACTTAAGCAACTTAAAGGCAGTGAAGAAGAAATCCACATTTCTATTCCCCATCCTTAGCACCCTGATGTAAAATGAGTTTGTTTTTACTTTCATGAAAACACAATAAAATTATATAAAGTGTGATAGCTGTTATATTTGTCAGTTGATACTCTCTTCCACATAAAAGAGGGAAAATAAGATTGAAAAAGATTGCTAATAGGCTAATAATAATTTTTTAGCAGCATTATTACTGTTTAAGAAAGCATTTTCTTATCTACTTGCATATTTTTAAAAATTGAAAGTACGTAGTACTATTATTCTATTTATATATAACAAAAATGTGTCCAACAAGCTGTCATATAATGAATTAATGGGACTTTAGAAGTATGTTCTAATTTTCCTCTCCAGTTGGCATAGTCCTCTTTAAAACGTATTAACCTGATAATTTTAGATATTTTTCTGGGAAGAATAAAATACCAAGTTCTTTATCATCATAAAACATCCAGATCTGGATCTTAGTGCTTTTTTTTTTTGAGACAGAGTTTCGCTCTTGTTGCCGAGGCTGGAGTGCAATGGCTTGATCTCGACTCACTGCAACCTCCGCTTCCTGGGTTCAAGTGATTCTCCTGCCTCAGCCTTCCGAGTAGCTGAGATTATAGGCAGGCGCCACCACGCCCAGCTAATTTTGTATTTTTAGTAGAAATGGGGTTTCTCCATGTTGGTCAGTCTGGTCTCGAACTCCCGACGTCAGGTGATCTGCCTGCCTTGGCTTCCCAAAGTGCTGGGATTACAAGTGTGAGCCACCGTGCCCGGCCTCTTAGTGCTTTTCAAACTGTAATTGTTTGTTAAAAATGTTGGTTCCTCTTGATGTTTTTCTTTGTCTAACATTGAGTAACTTAAGGGTAGTAAAAAAGAAATCCACATTTGTATTCTCCATCCTTAGCACTTAACCAGATATGTAGAGGCTTTTGATAAACATTGGCTATATGACTGAATTCCTGGATGGTAGGATCTTCAAAATTTTCATGCATAAAATATTTACTTATTGCCTTTTAAAAAAGAATCCGAACTATACTTCATTAAGCTTTAACTATTGTTTTAATTAAGGCTTAACTTCAAAAACATAATACAAATTCTGTTACTAGGAAATGAGAAGTCCTTATGGGCACACGAGGGATGGGAGTTGATCTCTGTGGGACATTTTTAATTCATTCAATTATTTGTTCAAAGGTCGAATTCAAAACTTGTGGTTTCCTCTCTCTCTCATAGGAACAACCAGATAACAATGCTGGCTGTCTTTATAGGTGCCCATAGAGACCTTCCAGGATTCCCTGACATGATGCAATCCTCAACTCATGCAGGCTGCTGATGAAAATGCCAAGTATTGTTTGTGAGACAGGGGCAGGATCGTGGATGCCACATACCCATCTGCGGCTTTACAAAGTCTGTTGTTTTAAGAAATAGCTTTCTTTGTAACTTACCTGCAATTTCAAAGACACACTATGTCAGTCACCATCAAGCAGACTTGGCATTAACAAAGATGCAACAGCTGAGGCTGTGAGCTCATTACTGGAAACTAGGAACCACTGTGGTCAAGTGTTTCCCTTTTAAGTAAAAAGGAGCCTTTGAAGGAGAGTCTGCAATTTGCAAATCTTTGCTGAGAATGTGTCCTTTGAGGTTCTTTTTTGGAGCTGAATTTTATGAATTGCTGAAAATAGAACTTTAAATAATAATTGTAGTGGTCATAAGAATTTTCATTTTCCTAAGTGTCCTCATATCAAGTTCTAAATGCCAACAAATCCACTCATCTCTTAAAATGCCTTGGGTTTACCATTTCTGAACGTAGTTATACAGGATTATGTTCTTTTATCCTTTTGTATTTGTGTTGGTGTTTGGGACATTTAAAAATATTTTAAAGTTACTCAAGATAACAGCAAGACTGAGTTGGAAGCACTATATTGATAAAGACAATTTTGTATTTCTATACTGTCCTTTATTTAAGGAACCAAAACCTCAAATAGAGGCCTCCATTAATCTTGAAGGTGAATATCTTAAAAAGGAAAGAAAGAAGTACTTTTGTAAGCCATCTTTCTGGAAAACATTCCAACACTCACATATTCCATTACTAACAATTTATAATCAACTGTGTACCAGGCACTGAGATAAAAACATGTATAATGCAGGAAGCTTTTAGCTAGCAAAGGAAGTTATGTAAATACATAATTTCTTTACAGTGTCCATTGTATGGTAGATTTCTACACAATCTACCATAACTGTGTAGAAATCCATATGCAGAGATTCTCAGCGATTCTCTTTCCCTAACATACATGAAGGATCAGACATAATTCTATCAGTAATAGTTACTTCTGAGGGTAAAGATAATGAGTGGTGTGAGTAGACAGAGCAGCATTCACAAACATAACAAGGTATGTAGGAACAAACAAAACTCACTCATATGGCTGTAATCCAAAAGGCAGAGAGGAAACAGGGGCTGCTAATGTGTGGAGACCCAGTGGGATACATATTCTGAAGCATCTCATAAGTCACAGTACAGTCCGTGCTTAACCAAAGTAGGTAAGACTCATGGAAGAGTTTTACATCAAGATCATACAATATTTCTATTTAGAAATGTTTATCAGGTGTCAGTGTAGATAATATTTTTGAGAGAAACATATACAGCTGGGACATGGATATAGCTGCATTACAATTTCAAAGGCACAATGCAATTTAAACTTAGTGCTGCTTTTACCTCCTGAAGGCAACAACCCTGAGACCAAGTCCAACTGTGCTCTGTCATGACTCATGCCTTCTTTGGAGCTAGGAATATTTGGGGATTTACCTACTAATTAGTTTAAAAGAGAAAACCCTGACAATTTCCTTCTTGTATGTCCCGGGATACCTGAAAGTCATATTGTGGGATTCTTAGTCCCCTCTATATGTGACAAGGATGAAACATTCAGTTAATCTTATATTTCCAAGAGGTGAAGAGGAGGAGGATACACCATCCTTCACCTCTAGGATATCTCAGGGAAGACACTTTGTCCCACAGAATCTATAGGATGTGAACTCTCTCAAAAGGAATTGATAGTGTCTCACTGTTCCTTATCTGGAAAATGGGATAATTCCTACCTTGCAAGACTCTTGTAAGAATTATAAGTAATATATACAAGGTGCATAGGGTAATGCCTATTTTATAATGGGTCTTTAATGATGTATAAAATAATTATTTGTATATATTATTCTTTAAATTATTTAAATTATTCTTATAAAAAGAGGCCATGAACAAGAGAATTACCTGGGATAAAGATGCATGGAAATCTATAGAGGAAAGAGATGTGAGCAAGGAGAATTTGATTATGTTGTTCATTTTTCATAAAATTTGAACATTCTGAAACTCTGGAACATGATTTCTGAAAACATTCAGTGGCAAAATATATGAGTTGGGAAAAGCTGGGGCAGATAAGACTCAGTGGGTAGCTGTGGCTCCTGTCAGGATGGTAATTATCAGAAGAGATTAGCAAGCATCTAAGAAAGATAGCAGGGATGAAAGCCCCAGCAGAGAGAAGACAAATGTCAACAAACTTAGAAACAAAGGGTAAAATCTAATGTTATCTTATCACTAGAATTGATAAAAGACAGCCATAGTGTACCTATAAAGAAGCTTCCGGAACTGGAGTACTTGAAAGAGGTACATGAGGAAGCCTGGGAAATCGTGTGCTTTTGCAGAAGTTGAAGAAATCCACTTTAGGAATCCCCTGGGGCAGATGAACTAAAGGGCAGTCTCTGCAAGGCAGACCGTGAGCTCACAAATTATAGCCAAACAGGTCATCTCCAAATCTCCAAGTTTGGCACGAGAAGCTTGAAGCTTATCAGTGCTTACATTCAGATTTACTCCCTTTCACACCTTGACATTTTCTACACAAAGTCAATCTCTTCCACCACCTTTTAGTGTTTATATGGAGAATACATTTCTACTACTTAGCTGGAAACTCCCAATTATATTCAAAAGAATAATTCATTCATTTATGTAGCCAGTGGGCTAGGCTCTTTGCTGGTTTCTAGAGAGAATACAGAGTAAAAGACATAATGGTGTCTATCCTTATGTGACACTGTATTCTAGTACTTGAGATTCATATTAAACAACCAATCATACAATTAATTATTTAATGCTCACTGAGGTGAAATGTGGGGATACTATGAGAATGTGTATAATTGTGATCACTATTGCTTTTTATTTATTTATTTTTATTTTTTATTCTTTTTGAGACGGACTTTCTGTTGCCCAGGCTGGAGTGCAGTGGCACAATCTTGGCTCACTGCAACCTCCATGCCCCCCCAAGCCCCTCACCTGGTTCAAGTGATTAGCCCACCTCAGCCTCCTGAGTAACTGAGATTACAGGCATGCACCACCACACCTGGCTAGTTTTTGTATTTTTCGTAGAAACAGGGTTTCACCATGATGGCCAGGCTGGTCTCAAACTCCTGACCTCAGGTGATCCACCCACCTTAGCCTCCCAAAGTGCTGGGATTACTGGCGTGAGCCACCATGCCTGGCCATTGCTTTTTATTTTATGAACAACAGGAGGCCTTTGAATGATTAAAGTCAGAGTCTGCCATGATCATATTTGCTTTTGTAAAGAATCACCTAGATTGTCTGCTTAGAAGTGTTTCCTTTCCATGTATTTGCTGTGAACACTGTTCACCTGGGAGGCATACAATTTTCTGCTACTGCAAAGGAAACAACAGTTCTCAGCAATTGCCACTGCCTCTCCAGTCCTTATCTTCTGTGTTCCACAGATGCATGTGAGGTCATGGTGAGATGGAGAATGGTCTTCTTACCAATTCGGTGACTCACTTCTGCCTGTGCTTTGAATCTCATAAACTCTTCTCTTCCTTTAGAAACTCAAAATCTGTCCAGAAGACAAGAAAAGGAGAGATGGCACATCATGCCTGCATGGATTTTAAAGAATACTTTTCATGTATGTCAATTCATATAAATAAGATTTTGTGTATTTGACTCTATTACTTGTAAAAACAAACAAACAAAACAACAATAAAAAAACTACCATCAGAGAATACTATAAACACCTCTACACAAATAAACTAGAAAATCTAGAAGACATGAATCAACTCCTGGACATATACAAACCGGGAAGAAGTACAATCCCTGAATAGACCAATAACAAGTTCTGAAATTTAGGCAGTAATAGCCTACCAACCAAAAATGTACCAGAGGTACAAAGAGGAACTGGTACCATTCCTTCTGAAACTATTCCAAACAATAGAAAAAGAGGGACTCCTCCCTAACTCATTTTATGAGGCCATCGTCATCCTGATACCAAAACCTAGCAGAGACACAACAAATAAAATTTCAGGCCAATATTCCCTGATGAACGTCGATGCAAAAATCCTCAATAAAATACTGGCAAAAAAAATCCAGCAGCATATCAAAAAGCTTATCCACCACCATCTACCAGAGGTACAAACAGGAGCTGGTACCATTCCTTCTGAAACTATTCCAGACAATAGAAAAAGAGGGACTCCTCCCTAACTCATTTTAACAGGCCAGCATCATCCTGATGACAAAACCTGGCAGGGACACAACAAAGAAAGAAAATGTTAGGCCAATATCCCTGATGAACATTGACGCAAAAATCCTCAATAAAACACTAGCAAACTGAATCCAGCAGCACATCAAAAAGCTTATCCACCATGATCAAGTCGGCTTCACCACTGGGATGCAAGGCTAGTTCAACATATACAAATCAATAAACGTAATCCATCACATAAACAGAACCAATGACAAAAACCACATGATTGTCTCAATAGACGCAGAAAAGGCCTTCGACAAAATTCAACAGCCCTTCATGCTAGAAACTCTTGATAAAATAGGTATTAATGGAACATATCTCAAAGTAATAAGAGCTATTTATGACAAACCCACAGCCAGTATAATACTGAATGGACAAAAACTGGAAGCATTCTCTTTGAACACTGGCAGAAGACAAGGATGCCCTCTCTCACCACTCCTATTCAACATAATATTGGAAGTTCTGGCCAGGGCAATCAGGCAAGAGAAAGAAATAAAGGGTATTCACTTAGGAAAAGGGGAAGTCAAATTGTCTCTGCTTATAGATGACATGATTGTATATTTAGAAAACCCCATCGTCTCAGCCCAAAGTCTCCTTAAGCTGATAAGCAAATTCAGCAAAGTCTCAGGATACAAAACCAGTGTGCAAAAATCACAAGCATTTCTATACACCAATAACAGACAAACAGAGAGCCAAATCATAAGTGAACTCCCATTCCCAATTGCTACAAAGAGAATAAAATACCTAGGAATCCAACTTACAAGGGACGTGAAGGACCTTTTCAAGTAGAACTACAAACCACTGCTCAAGGAAATAAAAGAGGACACAAACAAATGGAAAAACATTCCATGCTGATGGATAGAAAGAATCAATATCATGAAAATGGCCATACTGCCTAAAGTAATTGACTTTCTTCACAAAGTTGGAAAAAAAACTACTTTAAATTACACATGGAACCAAAAAAGAGCTCACATAGCCAAGACTATCCTAAGCAAAAAAGAACAAAGTTGGAGACATCACACTACCTGACTTCAAGCTATATTACAAGGCTACAGTAACCAAAACAGCATGGTACTGGTACCAAAACAGATTTATAGACCAATGGAACAGAACAGAGGCTTCAGAAATAACACCAGACATCTGCAACCATCTGATCTTTGACAAACCTGACAAAAACAATCAATAGGGAAAGCATTCCCTATTTAGTAAACAGTGTTGGGAAAGCTGGCTAGCCATATGCGGAAAGCTGAAACTGGATATGTTCCTTACACGTTATACAAAAATTAACTCAAGATGGATTAAAGACTTAAATGTAAGACTTAAAACCATAAAAACCCTAGAAGAAAACCTAGGCCATACCATTCAGGACATAGGCATGGGCAAAGACTTCACGTCTAAAACACCAAAAGCAATGGCAACAAAAGCCAAAATTGACAAATGGGATCTAATTAAACTCAAGAGCTTCTGCACAGCAAAAGAAACTACCATCAGAGTGAACAGGCAACCTACATAATGGGAGAAAATTTTCGCAACCTACTCATCTGACAAAGGGCTAATATCCAGAATCTACAATGAACTCCAACAAATTTACAAGAAAAAAACAAACAACCCCATCAAAAAGTGGGCGAAGGACATGACCAGACACTTCTCAAAAGAAGACATTTATGCAGCCAAAAAACACATGAAGAAATGCTCACCATCACTGGCCATCAGAGAAATGCAAATCAAAACCACAGTGAGATACCATCTCACACCAGTTAGAATGGCAATCATTAAAAAGTCAGGAAACAACAGGTGCTGGAGAGGATGTGGAGAAATAGGAACATTTTTACACTGTTGGTGGGAGTGTAAATTACTTCAACCATTGTGGAAGACAGCGTGGCAGTTCCTCAAGGATCTAGAACTAGAAATACCATTTGACCCTGCAATCCCATTACTGGGTATATACCCAAAGGATTATAAATCATTCTACTATAAAGACACATGCACACGTATGTTTACTGCAGCACTGTTCACAACAGCGAAGATTTGGAACCAACCCAAATGCCCAGCAATGATAGACTGGATAAAGAAAATGTGGCACATATACACCATGGAATACTATGCAGCCATAAAAAAGGATGAGTTCATGTCCTCTGCAGGGACGTGGATGAAGCTGGAAACCATCATTCTCAGCAAACTAACATGAGAACAGAAAACCAAACACCACATGCTCTACACATAAGTGGGAGTTGAACAATGAGAACACATGGACACAGGGAGGGGAACATCACACACTGGGGCCTGTTGGGAGATGGGGGGCTAGGGAACGGATAGCATTAGGAGAAATACACAATGTAGATGATGGGTTGATGGGTGCAGCAAACCACCATGGCACATGTATACCTATGTAACAAACCTGCATGTTCTGCACATGTACCCCAGAACTTAAAGTACAATAAAAAAAATGTCAAATGTGGTGGCATGTGCCTGTGGTCTTAGGTACTCAGGAGGCTAAGGCAGCTGTATTGCTTGAGCACAGGAGTTCAAGATTACAGTGACATATGATCGTGCGATTGCCCTCTAACCTGGGGAACAGAAGAAGAAAACATCTCTTAAAAAAGAAAAAAAGAAAGAAAAGCTGATCTACAAATTCATATAGAATTGCAGTGGGCCCTGGGTAGCCAAAACAACCTTGAAAAAGAAAAATGAAGATGATAGACTCACACTTCCCAATTTCAAAACTTACAACAAAGTTACAGAAGCAACTTTGTAGTTACAAAGTAATCCAAACAATCTAGTACTCTTATAAGTATGAACACAGACTAATTGAAGATAATCCAAAGTTGAGAAATAAACAACACATCTATGGCTAAATGATTATCAACAATGGTGCCTGAACCATTCAATAGGGAAAGAATAGTGTCTTTTCAAGGGATAACTTATTTCCACATGCAGAAGAATGAAGTTGGGCCCTTACCTCACTCCAAATATAAAAATTCATTCAATGTGAATCAACAACCTAAATATAAGAGCGTAAACTATAAAACTATTAGAAGAAAACATCAAGGTAAATCTTCATGACCTAAGATTTGGCAAGAAATTCTTAGATTTGACAGAAAATCGTAAGTGGGAATAAAAAGATAAATTTGGACATTATAAAAATTAGAACTTTAGGGCATCAAAATACATTATTTAAAAAGAGAAAAAAAAAGTTACATTATGGGAGAAAATACTTTGCAAGTTGTGTATCTAATAAGGATTTAGTATCCAGAATATAAAAACTTCTGAAAACTTAACAAAAAGACAAAGACCCCAACTTAAGAAAACACGTAAAGGGCTGGGCATGGTGGCTCATGCCTGTAATCCCAGCACTTTGGGAGGCCAAAATGGGCGGATCACTTGAGGTCAGGAGTTCGAGACCAGTCTGGCCAACATGATGAAACCCCATCTCTACTAAAAAATAACAAAAAAATTAGCCAGGCATGGTGGTGGGTGCCTGTAATCCGAGCTACTTGGGAGGCTGAGGCAGGAGAATCGATTGAGCCTGGGAGGCAGAGGTTGCCGTGAGTGGAGATCGTGCCACTGCACTTCAGCCTGGGAGACAAGAGTGAAACTCCCTCTCAAAACAAAAAACAAAAACAAAAACAAGTAAAGGACTTGAATAGACATTTCTCCAGAGACAATATACAAATGGTCAATATGCACATGAAAAGATTGTTGGCATCACTGGTCATTAAGAAAATGCAAATCAAACCAAAATGAGATACCATTTCACATTCCAATTAAAAATTGGAAAATAACAAGCGCTGACAAGGATGTGGAGAAATTAGAGCCCTCCTACATAGCTGGTGGGAATGTGAAATGGCACAGCTTCCACAGAAAACAGTTTTGCTGTTCCTCAGACAGTTAAACATAAATTTACCATATGATCCAGTAATTCCACCCCTAGATATATATTTTAAAATATCGAAAATAAGTACTCATATATTTTTCACAAATACTTATAGCAGCACTATTAACAATAGCCAAAAGGTATAAACAACCCAAATTTGCATCAACAGATGAATATATAAACAAAATGTGATGTATACATGCAATAGAATTTTATTCAGCCATAAAAGGGAATGAAGTACTGACACAATGCTGCAACTTAGACGAACCTTAAAATTGTTATGCTAAGTGAAAGTGGCCACATACTAAAAGTCACATATTTTATAATTAATTTCTTATGAAATATTCAGAATAGGCAAATCCCTAGAGATGGAAAGTAGATTAGTGGGTTGCCAAGGGATCAGGAATGGGGGTAATCAGGAGTGATTACTTAATGCCTATGAGGTGTTCTTCAATGAACAAACGTTTTGAAACTAGAAAGAGATGATGGTTGCACAACATTGAGGATGTACAAAATGTCACTGAAATATACATGTTAAAATGGCTAATTGTACGTTTTGTGACCATCACCTAAATTAAAAAAAAAAGGAAGAAAAACATGCTTTTGAATATTACTTTGTGAACTTTTACACACATATATAACCCAAGACTCCACATTTCCATTGTTTTTCATTACAGGAAATGGATCTAGCTCTGGAAGTGTTGTATACGTATCTCATGTTTCCCAAGGATTATAGTTAAACAATTATATTCAATAAAGAGAATATTGATTCTCTTTGTATGTATGCATAAATTACATATAAACCTTATATATAACATATATACACATTTAAAGAAAAAGAAGATGTATAGTACCATGTATGTATGGCTGCATTTGTTTTTATAAAATGACACATATATGAAATTATAATCCATAGAAAACCATAATCCATAGAAAACCTCTATAAAATACATAATACACTAAGGGATAAAAATGGTTTCTTTTGGAAAGAAAAATATTCTCCAGAACGAGACTAATTTATAAGTTTATGTTATATTTTATTATTCATGTTTTTAAACAATATACCTAAAAACTTCTTATAGAAGCATATTTAGAAACTATTTTAAATAGATACAGAAAATGTTATGGCAAAATATTCCAGTATTTATATTTCAATGATTAAAATATACACAATAATAATGGGTACATGTACTCAACAATCAAAATATTCTAGACCCCACTCTGCATGCTATGTTGTCTTTAATTCTCAAGAACACCAGGAGATTCGTGACATGATTACGTCCATTATACAAATCAGGAAATGTGGAAGGTAAATATGCAGCAAAGCCAATGACTTAGATTTTATGAATTAAACATCAAACAAAATATATGATTTTTCAAAGAACACATATACGCAGAGAATGCCAGTGAACTCCAAGCAAATTAGCAGATAATGTTCCTATCCTTCCAGATTTAATATGCTGTGCTTATCTGTAGCAGCTTCCCAAATCCAGATATTTTGGTATATATATTTCTATGTGCCCCGTTTCATATTTTGGGATTTTTATTTTTTCCTTTCTTCATGAATTATTACGTCTTTGCCTTATGTTTGGATACCTATAACTAGGTAATATAATAAATATAAAAATGTGAAGATAAAGCACAATGTATAGATACTATATTTAGTATACCCCCATTCTTTTTTTATCATTACAGGTTTGCATCATGTTTCTTCCTTTATGGTCTAATGTTGGATATATACAACTTAAGCAGTCATTTATTTGTGTCTCAAGAATTATTCAGAGCTGCGGACATCCCCAGTAAGTCTCTTTCTTTTTTTTGTAATGAAGTGCTTCAGTGGCAGGATTTCAATAGCTTTTGTCTTCTTCTTGGCTGTATATTCCAATGTGAGATTTGATTGTTCTTTAATTAACAGGACTAGAGGTTTTTTGAACTAATGACAAATTTTCTAATATTTTCTTGTACTGATATTATCAATTGCCATTGAAATTGAAACTTGATCTTTTGATATACTTTTATATTATATAACTCAGATTAAAATATCTTACTTCCTCTAATGACAGAAAATAATATGGAAAATATGGCAGTCTTTGAGTATCACAAAGATATATCAATCATCTGTTCCATGCCAGGCTTTGTGTTAGTAGCTGAAGTTAAAGGAAAATATGTATATGTATTATTGAAAACCCTACTGAAGAAGAGGCTTACATTTGTACTTTAAAACTAGTAAATGCTAAGCTAGAAGTGAAGTGTGCAAATGTTTTTGGGAATTATTAAAAATATTTACTAAATGCAACTTGGGAGATAATTTGTAGCTTCCTGGGTAAGACAAAAAGGCAGCAGAACTACAAAATTGTGGGAGCGAATATGAAGTAAGCATCAAGGATGACATCTATGGTTCATCCTGGATTTTTCTGATGGATGGTGATGATTTTAACTTTGATCATGTGGAATTTGAAGTATGCTGTGGGCCCTTCAGAAGGAAATGTGAACCCTCAGATGTATATCAGAATCTTGGGGAAAATAAAAAAAATTTAAATCAGGGATTGACAAAAAAAGTTAATTTTGGTACCCAGCAGGACATTTATACTTGAAAAGAAAAATTAACAAAAACTCTAGAATCAAAGCCAAGGAGAATGTGACATGTCTCTGTGGGTGTTTATGTGTTTCTGTCCTTAAAGACTTCTAGATTTAAATTCTGCAGGCTTGTAATTGCTGGGATAATAATAAATTTAACTGTGAAAGTTCATGTTGTAAAACAAGTTTAAAATTTTCAATACATTAATGTTTGCCTATTGTCTCAGAACCACATGCTGCTCTGTTGCAGAAAAAAAATTATTCTCCATTATCACTGGATTCTGGACAACTGCAATAAATATGACATTGGCAGAAAACTGTAGGGCAAAAAGAAGAGAACCCTTGAAAACCATGAAAACATTGTTTTCTTGATACCTGTGTCAGTGACTGGGTCTCCTTCATGGTTTCAGTTCCTGTCCTCAACATAACAGCTACCCCTATTACAATGACCTCAATTAGCTTACAATAGAGAACCATTACCACCTCATTTTCCATCATCTTCTTTCTGTATTCTATATTTTATTCAGTTTTATGGATGTCTAATGAATACTTTCTCCAGTTCTAAAATACTCTTGGTTTTCCAATTTCAACTAATCATTGACTTCCTGTTCTGTATTTTAATATTGAATATTAAGTTGACTTAAGACAGGTATTATTTCTCATTTACAGTTTAATCAGTAGTACCTATTTATGTTCAGCACCTAGTAGATATCTAATGTAATAGTTATTGAATATATTGATGAATAACTTTTAGTGAGGGAAATTAAATTAAGATATGTATTCCACTGGTTCTATGAACATTAACAAAGCTACCTGATAATCTTTTTGTGTTGTTTGGTTTTTTAAAAAATGTATAAGTTTATAGGGTACAAGTATAATTTAATGCATGGATAGATGGTGCAGTGATTAAGTACGTGCTTTTAGGGTACCCATCACCCAAATAACTTACATTGTACCCATTAAGTAATTTCTCACCATCCACTCCTCCATCCTGCTGAGTCTCCATTGTCTCTCATTTCACACTCTAAGTCCACTGTACACATTGCTCAGCTCCCACTTACAAGTGAGAATATGAGGTATTTGTCTTTCTGTGTCTGAGTTGTCTCATTTAAGATAATGGCCTCCAGTTTTATCCATATTGCTGCAAAAGACATTATTTCATTTTTTTATGGCTGAAGAGTATTTCATTCTGTACATATGCCACATTTTCTTTATCCAGTTGTCCATTGATGAACACTTAGGTTGATTCCATATCTTTGCTATTGTGAACACTGTTGCAATAAACATATGAGTGCAGGTATACTTTGATAACATAATTTATTTTCCTCTGGACAGATTCCCAATAGTGAAATTTATGGATTAAATAATACTTATATTTTTAGTTCTTTGAGAAATCTTTGCACAGTTTTCCATAGTAGTTGTACTAATTTACATTCCCACCAACAATGTATAAGCGTTCTCCTTTCTCCTCATCCTCACCAATATCTGGTTTCTTAAAACTCTTTTTAATAACAGCCATTCTGACTTGTGTAAGGTGATATCTCTCTGTGGTTTTAACTTTGCATTTCTCTGATGATTAGTGATATTGAGCATATTTTTATATGCTTATTGGCCATTTGTATGTTTTATTTGGAAACATGTCTATTTCTATCTTTTGCCCACTTTTAAATTGGATTATTTCATTGTTTTTGAGTTTGGCACAGATATTGTAGATCTTGATAAAGAACTTTAGGGTGCAATCCTGAGAGTTACACAAATTTGAATTTAAATAAAAATATGCTGTTTTCTAGGTGCATGATTGGAGGAAAAAACTTTTAAAAACGGTGGAAATAATAACAAACACTTATTATTTTAACTATCAATTATTTTAACATAACTTATCAACACCGGGTGACACCAAATTTGTATAGGGACCAACTGTAATCCCAGCACTTTGGGAGGCCGAGGCGGGCGGATCACGAGGTCAGGAGATGGAGAGCATCCTGGCCAACATGGTGAAACCCCGTCTCTACTAAAATACAAAAAATTAGCTGGGCATGATGACACACGCCTGCAGTCTCAGCTACGTGGGAGGCTGAGGCAGGGGAATCGCATGAACGTGGGAGGCAGAGGTTGCAGTGAGCTGAGATCACACCACTGCAGTCCAACCTAGTGACAGAGCGAGACTCTGTCTTAAAAAAAAAAAAAAATTACAAAGCAAGTAAAAAATGGAGATAGAGCTAAGGTGGAATGTACACACTCTAATCAATGCAACAAATCAAACAAATTTATTTAACTTATTAATGATGGGTTTTAAAATTTTAATTATAACATTACTTATCTAGCTGAAAGTAAATACTAGTTAATGGCAGTTCCTTTAATAATTGTATGTTCTTGGAATAAACCTGCTCTGAAAAATGATCATCTAAATTACTGAAAGAAATTGAACCTAAGTACTTTAAATGCAAGAGATTTCACGACATATAACACGAAGAATACTGTATTAGAAATTTTATTGTTCTCTCTTAGCCTTCTGTTTGCAGATATGCTACATCTTCACCTTGGAATAGCTATGACTGGAAAAGGATCCATGGGAATGTGCTTCAGCATTGGAAGACTCCATAATTGTGAACTCATACCTACCGCAATCAGGTAAGGCTGAAGATTCCACTGAGAAATGCAACTAGTGTCTGCCTGGAACTTCCAGATGTACATAGGATTAAATGAAATATCTATTTAAAGAAATTTCAACAACCTCCCTCCCCACATCTGAATTCGTATATTTAGTGTAATATTCTTACAGACCCTATAGTTCTCTTGGGTTGTTTTAAAATAACAACCAATAGCTAATTCACAATAAATAATTATTAGGGTATTGCCACCTAATGTCTTTTTATAATCAAGACCTCCAAATTTGAGACTTATTTATTTAGTTATGTTTTGGGACGGAGTCTCGCTCTGTCGCCCAGGCTGGAGTGCAGTGGCGCTATCTCGACTTACTGCAACCTCTGTCTCCCAGGTTCAAGCGATTCTCCTGTCTCAGCCTCTTGAGTAGCTGGGATTACAGGCGTGCATCATCACACCCAGCTACTTTTTGTATTTTTAGTAGAGACGGGGTTTTGCCATGTTGGCCAGGCTGGCTTCGAACTCTGGATCCCAGGTGATCTGCCCACCTCGGCCTCCCAAAGTGCTGGGATTACAGACGTGAGCCACCGTGCCTGGCTGACCAAATTTGAGACTAATAACTTTCATAGTTGAAAGTGATAAAATCCAATGGTGGAATTAGAATTGCAGGCTCCAAGGCAGGGCAATACGCCATGATCTCACGTATACACACATACACATACACACACACAAACACATACACACACGCACACACACGCAGAGCATTCCTCTGCTTTGTTGACAGAGATAATAATCTGTGCTGTTAGCCTTAAATTGAATCTTAAATTAATATATATGTATATAACACATCTTGATTTTCTGGACCAAAACTCTCAAGTCTCACTCCTAAAATATGTTCTTTAACATAAAGAAGAGAAAGTAGTGTTTTTTTATTGCTTGATTTTTGTTTCTTTCCTTCCTTTTTGTAATCTGTTAAGAGACAAAAGTTTAAAAGAGAGCAGAAACAATGTGTGACATCATAGCACAGTGACTAAGAATATGTTGCCAAAAAAATAAAAAATAAAAGGATGTAAACCGGAGACTTTGGAGTCAGGAATATTTTACTTTAGACATTGATTTATTGCCTTACAACTTTATTAACCAAACTGATGTAGTCTTTGCATGTAAAAAATATGGATGAAAACTAAAGTTAGTAGAGGAAAATACTGTATTAATTGAAAATGCCACTTATAAAGAAAAAATAAATTATGTAGATCATGTAGAATACCAATAGTAAGAGAGTAGATATAAACAAACACATCAGTAAAGATATTAAATGTAAGTTGATTATTCTAAGTAAAAATCCAGAACAGCTAGTTTGTATAAAAATAACAAATCCAACTCTATACTACTTACAATATAAACATAAAACATAATGTGTCAAGTACAAAGTTTGAAAGTAAAATAATCAAAAATACAAGGTATTCAAAAATTAACCAAAAGAAAAATATTGATATCATATAAAATTGATACTGATATCATATAAAATTGGATTTGATGGAAGACATTTTGCTGGAAATACAGTGCATTATTCCATAATAATAAGAGGCAATAAAGTAGGAAGACATAAAGACTTAAAATCATGTACACCTGACATCATAGTTCAAAAATATATTAACCAAACACTGAGAAAACTAAATGGATAAACAAACTCCAAATCATATTTTGAAGTCTTAACATATCACCCTTAGGCAAAAATTTTACTCCAAGTAATCACTTGTGAACATCATAATTTACTAAATTGACCAGATTACGTATAAAACTGTTATGCCAAAAAGCTCTACATAATTTATTTATAAAGATAGCCCATAAAACAAGACTTGACAAATCTTAAATGACTAGAATAATTTAGAACCTAAATGATATTAACCTATAAATCAGTAACAGAAACTAGAAAATTATTTTATATTAAGAAATTAGCAACCAACAATACATTTCTTTAAAGGAAGTATTTTTACACAATACAGTATAAAAATAGAAAACAATTTTGAATGAAATGATAACAAAATATGAAACATCAAAACTTGTAAAATAACCTAAAGTAGTAATTACAGTAAAATGTATAGCTTTATAAGCATGTGTTAGAAAACATGAAAGATAGACTATATGTTATTCTTCCCCCAAAGCTAGGAAAAGAACCACATAATATATCCAAAGAAAGTAGAAGAAATGCCAGCAAGTTTGTTTGTAAAAATTGTAAAATGATTCTAAAATACTGTATGTAAATGCAAACTGGCAAGAATAGTCAAGATCCTGAAAAACGCATCTAGAAAATTCCCCTTTCACACACTAAGATCAATTAAAAGCAATGTCATTTAGCACAGTAAAATATTGATTTAAAGATAGACAAATATGTCAATGAAACACAATAGCAAATCCAGAAATAAACACACACATAGGTGTGAGTCTGATTTAATGACAAAGATAATATTGCAATGCAGCGAGAAAAGGATGGTCTTTTGAAAAAAAATCTGTGCTAATTAGATATTCCTATAGAGAAACAGGAAACTTGGCTCATATGTTGCACAAAAAAATCAATTTCAAATGGATTACATATCTAAATGTGACAGGTAAAATTAGAAAGATAAGGGAATTATAACTAATCATAAAAGATGATTTTCATAGCTTTATAGTAGAGAAAAATGTTGAGTAGAACAAAAAAATCACTAAATATAATTTAAAAACTAATAAAATGAACTAAAGTATAAATATGAACTTCTGGTTGTCAAAGTGGAATTAAGATATAAGACAGGCCACAGAGAGATGAATTATATCTGACTAAGGATTAATCAGCATATATCAAACAAATCAAAAAGTAAAAGGCCAATAGAAAAATGGACAAAATCTTGATGTGTCTTCACAAAATTGGATATCCAATTTAACCATTGTGTTAATAACAGTTAAAACAAACCCATTACTCTCAATAAATGCAAATTATATTTAAAACATGATCCCAGCTTACCCCCACTAGAATAGGTAAAATGTAAAAGAAATTTTAGAAAATCGAAACTTAGGAAAAACAATGGGACATCTTAACAATATTGACTTTCAGTTGAAGAACATGGACCCCTTGAAAGGGATGACGAACAACTCTCATACACTGGGGAGAAGTGAAAATTGGCAGAACCCCTTTGCAAAACTCATTGTTATCATCTATTTTAGATTAACCTGTTTATACGCTATGTTCCAGAGATTTCACTGTTAAGTTTATCATCCACTGAGAAGTCTAACACATGTTATCCAAAAAACATATATTCAAATGCCCACAGCATCACTATTTTAACTCCCAAAAGAAACTGACCCAAATTTCCATCAATATAATTTTGATATATTCAAACAATAGAATATGCATAGCATTGAGAATTAATGAACTAAACTCTAAGTGGAAAAATAGATAATCTCACAAGAAAAATGGTGAAAGAAGACAGACACAAAATGGTATATAGTATGAATCCATATATATAGAGACCAAAAGCAGACAAATTTCTGTATTTAATATTTGACATAAGGAAAGCATTTACCACTCAAAGGTGGGTAGTGACTAGAAGGAAGTAAAAGACCCCCTGGAGTGTTGGTAATGTTCCCATTATTGAGTTTCCATATTTAAAAAACTCATCATGTATTTTTCTATATGCATGTTAAACTAAAATAAATTTTATTAAATGCATAAGTGATCACAAATCTCCTGATAAAGCTATAGGGAGTTATTTTGAAACCTAATGTCAGCATTTTGACAATGTTTTGTTTACATAACCTGGGGGAATGTTGGCTAGTATAACATCTATACTAGAGAAGAGCTATCTAAATATGAAATATTATTTAAATTTAATTACTTGATATAATGCCAGAATCTCTCTTAACTTACTAAATTTTACTAGTTACTAATAAGATATTTGTAATTTAAAAGCAATTTTATTAAAATTCTTACTTAAAAAGTACTTGGCCAAAATTCTTACATAATGCATGTTAGCAAAATGTCAGAGCCTGCTCATTCATTTAATCTGTTAAAAGTGGAGGAAAATAATAATATTTTAACCTCCTTTGTTTAAATCACAGAGTTAGGCACTGGGAACATATCAGTGAATAAGACAGACAGATTCTTGACCTAATAAATTTGAATTTTAATGAGATTAATTGACAAGGATTAAGTAAAGGTAAACTTAAAAAAAATCAAGCTCATAATAATCACTCAGAAGACAATAGACAGGTAGCCATAATGGAGCCAGGTGGTGGGTGCTATGGACTAAATTTTGTTCCCCAAAATTCATATGGTGCAGCCTAAGCCTCAGTGTGACTATATTTGGAGTATGAAAGTAATCAAGGTTACATGTGGTCCTAAGTGTGAAGCCAAAATTCAACAGAATTGGTGTCCTAAAAAAGAGACATCAGAGTGCCTCCTCTTCCTCCCTGCCCTGTGAGGACATAAGAAGGCAACTGTATGAAAGCCAGGAAGAGAGCCCTCACCTGAAATCAGACTGACTGGTACCTTTATAATCTTGGACTTCCAACCCTCCAGAACTTTAAAAAACATAAATTTCTGTTATCTAACATACCCAGCCTATAGTATGTTGCTATGACAGCCTAAGCAGACTAAGATATAGGGGGTGGTGATATTAACAATGGATGTATATTACTTAGATAAGTTTATTTACAGTAGATTAATTGGCAGTTGTTCCAATTTATTTCCATTTGATCCAATTTTTTAAAGATTTTTTAAAGTATAAATTAAAGACCCTGAGCTAGAGAAAAGTTTGGCATAAGAAAGTTAGTATCACTGGTATACAGTTATCAAGCAGAAAGAAAAGGAAAGTTAACATGACTAGAGTTTAACAGACTAGACAATCATACAGAGAGCTTAGCCATGGTAACACAACTGAATTTTATTTTAAGGGCAGAGTGAAATCACTAAAGCGTTTCAAAAGCAGTAAGAACGAATTCAAATTCCATTTATCACTCTATGTGCTATTTTGCTATTGGTGAGTAAGTCTTCAATACATACGTTTTGTATTGACACAATTCAAATGATACATTGATCATATCAGGTTGGGAAAAGATGTCAAGAATAACTCTAAAAAGCAATTGCTAAGAGAATGTATTACCATTAGACCAGCCTTACAAAAGATCCTTAAAGGAGTTCTAAACAGAGAAATGAAAGAATGATACATGCTACCACGAAAACACACTTATGTACATAGCCTACAGCTCCTATAAAGCAACTACATAATAGAAACTGTGAACCTCACACATCAATAATAACTTTGAATGTACATGGTATAAATGCCCCACTTAAAAGGCACAGAGTGGCAAGTTGGATTAAAAACAACATCACCAATTCATCTACTGTCTTCAGAAGACCCAGCGTACAGTAACAGCACCAATAGGCTCAAAGTAAAGGGTTGGAGAATGATCTATTAGGCAAACAGAAAACAAGAGCACTGGTCGCTATTCTTATATCAGATAAAACAGACTTTAAACCAACAACAGTAAAAAGAGGCAAATAAGGGCATTACATAAAGATAAAAGGATCAATCCAACAAGAAGAATTAACTGTCATAAATATATGTGCACCCAATATCAGAGCACCAAGATTCAGAAAATGACTATTTCTAGACCTACAAAGACAGATCATAAAGGCAGAAAACTAACAAATTCTGAACTTAAATTTGACATTTGACAAATTGGATCTAACAGACATCTACAAAATACACTATGCATCAACCATAGAATATACATTCTTCTCATCTGCACACAGAAGATACTCTAAGATTGAACATATGCTCAGCCATAAAGCTAGTCTCAACAAATCCAATAAAGTTCAAATCAGCTGGACACGGTGGCTCACGCCTTCAATCCCAGCACTTTGGGAGGCTGAGACAGGCGGATCACAATGTCAGGAATTCAAGATCAGCCTGGCCAATGTGGTGAAACCCCATCTCTATTAAAAATACAAAAATTAGCCGGGTGGGGTGGTGTGTGCTTGTAGTCCCAGCTGCTTTGGAGGCTAAGGCAGGAGAATCACTTGAACCCGGGAGATGGAGGTTGTAGTGAGTCGAGATCACACCAACCACTGCATTCCAACCTGGGCCAGAGCAAGACTCCATCTCAAAAACAAAAAAACAAAAAACAAAAAAACTTAAAATCATACCAACCATACTCTCAGACTTCAATAGAATGAAAATGAAAATAGAAATCAATACCAAGAAGATCTCTCAAAACCACAAAATTACATGAAAATTAAACAACTTGTTACTGAATGACTTTGGGATAAACAATGAAAGCAAAGCAGCAATAAAAAATTCTGTGAAATAAATGAAAACAGAGATATCACATACCAAAATCTCTGGGAAGCAGCAAAAGCAGTGTTAAGAGGAAAGTTTATAGTGCTAACTGCCTACCTCAAGAAGTCAGCCACATCTGGAATTGATGATCTAACATCACACCTAGCAGAATTAGAAAAACAAGAACAAAATAACCTTCTAGCTAGCAGAAAAAAAAGAAATAATTAAAATCAGATCCAAACAGAATGAAATTGAGACCCAAAAATTCATACAAATATCAATGAAACCAAAAATTGTTTATCTGAAAGGATAAACAACAGTGGGCTACCATAGATTAACAAAGGGAAAAAAGAAGATCCAAATAAGTACCATCAGAAATGACAAAGGTAATATTACAACCAATCTCACAGAAATACAAAAGATCCTCTCAGACTATTATGGACACCTCTATGCATACAAACTACAAAATCTAGAGGGAATGGATAAATTCCTGGAAATACACAGCCTCTCAGATTGAATCAGGAATAAACTGAAACTCTGAACAGATCAATTTTGAGTTCCAAAATTGAATCAATAGTAAAAAACCTACCAAACAACAACAAAAAAAGCACTGTACTATATGAATGCACAGCCAAATTTTGTCAGACATACAAAGAGGAGCTGGTAAAAGTTCTACTGAAACTTCCAAAAAACAGAGGAGCAGAGACTCCTCCCTAACACATTCTACAATGCTAATATCACCCTGATACCAAAACCTGGCAAAGACAAAAAAGAAAAAGACATCTACATATCAGTATTCCTGATGAACACAGATGCAAAATTCTCAACAAAATATTAGCAAACCAAATCCAGCAGCACATCAAAAAGGCAATTCACCATGATCAAGCGGGCTTGATTCCTGGGATGCAAGGTTTGTTAAACATACACAAATCAATGAATGTGATTCACCACATAAGCAAAAGAAAGAACAAAAACCATATGGTCATCTCAATAGATGAAGAAAAGGTTTTTAGTAAAATCCAATATCCCTTATTGATAAAAACTCTTAAGAAACTTGGTATCAAAGGAACATACCTCAAAATATTAAGAGGCTCCTATAACAAACCCACAGCCAACATCATACTGAATGGGCAAAGCTGGAAGCATTTCTTTTGAAAACTGGCACAAGGATGACCTCTCTCACAACTCCTATTCAGCATAGTACTGGAAGTTCTATCCAGAGCAATCAAGCAAAAGAAAGAAAGAAAAGGCACCCAGACAGAGAAAAAAAAGAAGCTAAATTATCTGTCTTCACTGACAATATGATTCTATTCCTAGAAGACCCTAGAGTCTCTGTCAAAAGGTTTTTAGAACTGATAAACAATTTCAGTAAAGTTTCATGACACAAAACCAATGTACAAAAAATTAGTAGCATTTCTATACACCAATAGCATTCAAGCTGAAAGCCAAATCAAGAATATTATCCCATTTACAATAGCAACACACACACACACACACACACACACACACACACACAAATACCTAGGAATACGTCCAACCAAGGAGGTGAAATATCTCTACAAGGAAAACTACAAAACATTGCTGAAATAAATCATAGATGACACAAACAAATAGAAAAACATTCCATGCTCATGGATAGGAAGAATCAATATTGTTAAAATGGTCATACTGCCAAAGGCAGTCTAGAGATTCAACACCATTCCTATCATTTTGTCCAAAATCAATGTCATTTTTTACAGAACTGGTACAAAAAAAAAACTATTCTAAAGTTCATTTGGAACCCATAAAAGAGCCCAAACAGCCAAAGCAAACCTAAGCAAAAAGAACAAAGCTGGAGGCATTATACTACCTTACTTGAAACTATACTATAAGGCTACAGTAACCAAATCAGCATGTTACTGTACAAAAACAGACATAAAGACAAATGGAACAGAATAGAGAACCCAGAAATAAAGCCAGACACATACAGCCATCTGATCTTCAACAAAGTCAACAAAAATAAACAATGAGGAAAGGACTCCCTATTCAAATGGTGCTGGGATGCCTGGCTAACCATGTGCAAAAGAATGAAACTGGACCCTTACCTTTAACCATATACAGAAATTAACTCAAGATAGAGTAAAAATTTAAATGTAAGAACTGAAACTACAAACATCCTAGAAAACAAACCTAGGAAATTATCAGCATCAGCCTTGGCAAATAATTTATGGCTGAGCCCTCAAATGCAATTGCAACAGCAACAATAAAAAATTGGCACGTGGAACCTAATGAAACTAAAGAACTTTTGAATGGCAAAAGAAACTATCAAAAGAGTAAACAGACAAGCTACAGGATGAAAAAAAAAAACATTTGCAAACTACACATCTGACAAAGGTCCAATATCCAGACTCTATAAGGAACTTACATCAACAATTAAAAAAAAAAAACCCATTAAAAATGGGTGAAGGGCATAAACAGACACTTCTCAAAAGAAGTGGCCAAAATACATGAAAAAATGCTCAATATCACTAATGATCAGAAAAATGCAAATCAAAACCACAATCGGATTCCATCTCACAACAGTCAGATGGCTACTATTACAAGTCAAAAAATTACAGATGTTGGTGAGGCTGCAGAGAACGGGAATGCTGATACACTGTTGGTGGGAATGTAAATTAGTTTAGCCACTGTAAAAAGGAGTTTGAAAATTTCTCAAAGAACTTAAAACAGAACTACCTTTTGACCCAGCAATCTTATTACTGGATGTATACCCAAGGTAAAATAAATCGTTCTATCCAAAAGACACACGCACTCATATGTTCATCACAGGACTATTCACAATAGCAGAGATATAGAATCAACCTAGATGTCCATCAATAGTAGCTGGATAAAGAAAATATAGTACATTTACACAATGAAATATTATGCAGCCATAAACATCATTGAAATCATGTGCTTTACAGCAACATAGATGCAACTAGTGGCCATTATCCTAAGCAAATTAACAACAACAAAAAGAAAACCAAATACCACATGGTCCTACTTATAAGTAGGAGCTAAACATTGAGCATACATGGACACAAAGATGTTAGCCATGGACACTGGGGAGGGTTGGAGAGGGGTGAGGTCAGAAGGACTGCCTAGTGAGTGCTGTGTTCACTGCCTAGGTATGGGATCATTCATATCCCAAACCTCTCAGCATCACACAGTGCTCCCATGTGACAGACCTGCACATATACCACATGAATCTAAAATAAGAGTTGATATTATTTATAAAATAATGAATAAAACACAATTTTTTTTTAAAAAAAAGAATAGTGACAAATGTCAGGTTCAGAAGAAGGAATATAAATGTCAGTTGTAATAGATTTTCTTTCCTGTTAACATACTTTCTCCTTTTTATATGTCTACTATTGAAGGTACGTTTATACTTATTAGTGGTCTAGAAGCATTACTGGGCTCTTGAATATTGTTAACCAGACAATATTTTGCACCATTACCAATTATTACATACAGCATTCTGCCAGTTTTGGCCTCCACATCTCTCTTCTTCCTACTGGAAACCCCAAATCTTCCTCACCTTGACACCATAAAAGATGTGGAAAAAAGGTGAGCAGAGTTGTTTTCTTTTGATTTTTTTAAATGGCATTTGTTATTGAGTACTGACATGGAAATGCATAAAAATAAGTCACTTTTATTTCATATGAAATTTGGATACTTGAATACATTTTTTCACAACATTTAATGTTTATGTATAAAAAATAAAGATGTTAATATAATACTTACATTTTAACTATGGAAATAATGTAAATACTGATAACAAACTTTACCATTTTGAAACTGTTCACATGAGAGACAAAAACCAATAACTGAATGAATGGGGATATATATAAAGCACCTGAAAAGGGAAGAAAAATAATGAGAGATTACTAGTTCTGTACAAATCAACCTCTGAATTACATTGAATGCAATTGAAATTATGTTTTTTAATTCTTGCTCCAAGATATTCAACTAGATGCAGCCAGGAGGAACATCTCCCATCTAGGTACGGGGACATCAGGAAGACTGTTGCACTCCTAGCAGATCTTCAGAGGGAAGGCTTTGAGGATGAAAGGAGGGAACACACAGATGCTGGGATGAAGGATGAGGACGCTGGGAACCCTGCATGAGGCTATTATACACCAGGACTTGTTCCTTGCCTTAAACAACTCCTGCAGAGTGGGTGAACTGAACTGGCCAGGAGCAACCTGCTCCTGCCACAGGCCTCTGGAATCCCAGCAGGAAGACACCCCTTTACTATCAAGAACACTTGAGTTAACAGGGAAAGCTGCTTACAAAAGTGGTAGGGGCAGAACTCCAGCTGGTGTGGAGCCCATAGGGTTTGGTGCCAGAGTGCCTATAGTGGAGCACAGCCAGGGATGCCTATCCCCCTAGGCTCCACTTGCTCCTATAGGAGACTTTAGCCGTAGAGGAACTGTTGGACCTGTTGGCAGCCATATTCAGAAGATTGAAACTGGACCCCTTCCTTACACCACATACAAAAATTAACTCACGAGGGATCAAAGACTTAATGTAAAACCTAAAACTATGAAAACCCTGGAAGATAACCTAGGTAATACCATTCTGGACATAGAAACTGGCAATGATTCATGATGAAGATGCCAAAGCAATTGTAACAAAAGCAAAACTTGACAAATAGGCTATAATTAAGAGCTTTTTCACAGCAAAAGCAGCTATCAACCTAGTAAAGAGACAACCTGCAGAATGGGAGAAAGTATTTGCAAACTGTGTATCCGACAAAGGTCTAATATCCTGAATCTATAAGGAACTTAAAGTTACCAGAAAAAAAAAACAACCCATTAAAAAGTAGGCAAAGGCTATGAACAGATCCTCTTCAAAAGAAAACATACATATGGCCAACAAACATATGTAAAAAGCTAAGTATCACTAATCATTAGAGAAACACAAATCAAAACAATGAGATACCATTTCACACCAGTCACAATTCCTATTTTTTTTTGTTTTTGTTTTTTTGAGATGGGGTCTCACTCTGTCACCCAGGCTAGAATGCAGTGGCACAATCTCTGCTCACTGCAACCTGCACCTCCCAGGTTCAAGCTATTCTCCTACCTCAGGCTCCCGAGTAGCTCGGATTATAGGTGCCCTCCACCACGCCCAGCTAATTTTTGTATTTTCAGTAGAGACAGTTTCGCCATGTTGGCCTGGCTGGTCTCAAACTCCTGACCTCAAGTGATTCACTCGCCTTGGCCTCCCAAAGTGCTGGGATTACAGGTGTGAGCCACCATGCCTGGCCACAATGGCTATTACTAAAAAGTCAAAAAAATAATAGATGCTGTTGAGTTTGTGGGGAAAAAGGAACATTTATACACTATTGGTAGGAGTGTAAATTAGTTCAACCATTGTGGAAAGCAGTGTGGCAATTCCTCAAAGAACTGAAAGAAAAATTAGAATTCAACCCAGCAATCCCATTACTGGGTATGTGCTCAAAGGAATATAAATTGTTCTGCCATAAAGACAGATGCACACATACACTCAGTGTAGCACTATTCACAGTAGCAAACACATGGAATCAACCTAAATTCCCATCAATGGAAGACTGGGTAAAGAAAATGTGGTACATATACACCATGGAATACTATGCAGCCATAAAAAGGAATGAGATCATGTCCATTGCAGAAACATGGATGAAGCTGGTGGCCATTATTCTTAGCAAACTAACACAGGAACAGAAAACCAAATACCACATGTTCTCACTTTTAAGTGGAAGCTAAATGATGAGAACACATGGACACAAAGAGGAGAACAACAGACACTAAGGCCTACCTGAGGATGGAAGGTGACAGGAGAAAAAGGAGTAGAAAAAATAACTATTGGGTACTAAGCTAATACCTGAGTGACAAAATAATCTATACACCAAACCCCCATGACACTGAATTTACCTGTATAACAAACAAGCACATGTACCCCTGAACCTAAAATAAAAGTTTAAAAAAGCTTTCAAACAGAAAAATATATACTATATTTGAAAAAAAAAAAAGATCTGTACAGGAAGCAGAATGAGAAAGGAGGAAGAATAGAAATTTCCAACTGAAAAAAGGATATTATATTTTTCATGTTATTTGAGTTATTTTCTCTAAAATCCACATGAATAAAATTGAAACCATTAATATTATGAAAATATACAACAAAGTTGAAGCGGGTGGGCAACTGAGAGCTAAGATTGACAGAATGGTACTATGATAAATAATTGTTACACATACGCTATACTCTCAAAATATGCTATCGGCATAGCAATGTGACAAACTCAATATCACAAAATAGAAAAACCAAAGGCAGTCTCATGCCTATAATCTATAAAATAAAGATGACTTTAAAGGCCGGGCTTGCTGGCTCACACCTGTAATCCCAGCACTTTGGGAGGTGGGCGGATCACCTGAGGTCAGGAGTTCAAGAAAAGCCTGGCCAACATGATGAAACCCCATCTCTACTAAAAATACAAAAAAAAAAAAATTTAGCCAGGCATGGTGGCACAAGCCTTTAATCCCAGGTAAGGAGGCTGAGGCTGGAGAATCACTTGAACCTGGGAGGCAGAGGTTGCAGTGAGCCGAGATCATGCCACTGCACTCTAGCCTAAGCAACACAATGAGATTCTGTCCCTTTAAAAAAAAAAAAAAAGACATTAAAAAAGTCAAGAAAAGCATGAGATACTAAATAAGTTTCTAAATATTGTGTGTTAAATATATTAAAAACAAAATTATATTCCTAATTTTCAACATAGAGAAAAATAGTTAATGAATTCAACTAAAAAGCCTTAAAATATGAGAAAAATTATAAGATATTTACTGACCTCAAGATGGATAAGGTAGAAAATGAAAAATAAAAAATATTGCCTATCATTCAAAAAATAACTTAAAAACAAGAGGAATCATGTACAAAATGTTTAAAAAAGCAAATTGAGAGAAATTTTGCAAAAGTAGACAAAAATTAATACCCAGATATTAAGAATGTATAAGTAGTAAAACAAAAATAATAAATGTTGCCTAAAGGCAAAGGATATGAGAAGTAATATGTGGAAGATACAGTAATACCCAATAAATATTATAAAATATTCTTATCTTCGCTAGTAAATAAAGAAGTAAATGCAAATTTAAACAATTAAATATTGGTCAATATTTTAAATTTCATACTATGCTACTAATGATGATATAAAAATGAAAGCCATTAAAAATGCTGAGAATATGAATTGGTGTACCAACTTTAGAGACTAATCTCACAATATATATAATACAATTTAAAATATGTGTATTATATGATCCAGCAATTTTTTCTAAGCATATGGCCTACAGAATGTCTTAAATATAAACTAACCCATGTAAAAAATATATTCGTTAGTTTACCATTCTTAGTCTAATAAAATTATACAAAAACACAAATGGACTTTAATAAGAAAATAGATAAATATGAAATTATCAACTCATAATATTACTTATCACCTATAAACAATGAACTAGAGCTATATATACCAACAGTGTGTTATATATACTATGTATAATATTAAATTACAGAAAAGTATAACATACTATCTAGACATCACACTTAAAAACACAATATGTCTATATTCTATATTGTTCTTGAATACAAATTATAAATAATTTAGATGTAGAAAAAATAAACTAGAAGACAAACTCAGAGACAGAAAGTGGCCAAGGGCTGGGGAAGAGGAACTGGGGAGTAACTGCTTAAATATTAAAAGGTTTTATTTTGAGGTGATAAAAATGTTTTGGAACAAGGTAGAGACAATGCCTGCACAATATTGTGAATGTACTAAATGCCACTAAACTGTTTATTTTAAAATGGTTCATTTTTTTATTATGTGAATTTCACCTCAATAACAGAAACAGAAACAATTAGCTGGAACAGCAATACGTCCAAATTCATCCTAGTGTCTACCTCAAATGAGGAAGAATTAAGACAAAGAATGGGTATGGTGTCAACAGAAACTTTATCAACTGTGTTTATAATGTTGTGAAAACAAACACTCAAATAAACATCACTTCCTCTCTAATACACATTCTTCAGTTGGTTTCCAGAATATCAAACTCTCCTGTTTTTCTTCCCTACTCATTGATCACTCTTTCTAGGCCCCCTTTATTGATTTTTTTCTTATTCTTCCAATATCTTAATATTGGAGTGTCCTAAGACTCCATCATTGCTTCTTTCTTCTCTCTAGATTCACTGTCTTGGTGACCTTATCCAATCTCCTTCTATAAAAACTATAAATTCATACAGTGACAATTCCTGAATTTTTGTCTCTAGTCTAAACTTCTCTTTAGGACTCAAGATTTGCATATCCAACTGCCTAATCAGCATATCTACTGAATGTGTTAAACATCTAAAATGAAGCCTGTTGAAAACCAAGTTTCTAATCTTCCCTATCCACCCAGTTATGCCCATTCACAGGCCTCCCCATTTTATTTGATGACAACTCCATTCTCCTTTTATCTGATGACAACTTCACTGTTTTATTTTTCTTAACCCCTGACCTGAATTCCAAGTAATATTTATTGACTCAATAGTCAAACTATGTTTAAAAACGAGTTTTCACTATTTTTCTGCAATTATTCCAGTAAAAGACATCATGATCTCTTGCCTACAATACTACAATAACTTCCTAAAAGCTCTCTCTACTTCCATCCCCGTCAGAATTCAGTCTGCTTCCAGCACAATCCCTGTACGATACGGTTATTGCAGAAACAGTACAGAATGCCATTAAAATATAATGATGACTCAACAATAAAGATAATTTTGGAAACTGAATTTAATAGATGACTATTAAAAGTAAATGGAAAGGTTGGAAGTTGGTATAGAAGAATTTTCCACAAATTCAATAACAAGATAAACGATCAAATAAGAAAGGGAATATATTTGAAGATTAATATAAGAGATTCAAACCAACAAGGGATACAGACTATGAAGAAATAGAAACAGCAGGAAGAAAATTATGAAATTTTTCAGCAGTATAACTCCTAGTTTCCTGACATGGTAAGGAGGCAGTATAGGTATACCTTGAAGACATGGTGGTTTCAGTTCTAGACCACTGCAATAAATTGAGTATCACAATAAAGGGGGTCACAAATATTTTGGTTTCCCAGTGTATATAGAAGTTACATTTATACTGTATTCTCACCTATTAAGGGTGCATTATCTCTATAAAAACAAAGTACATACTTTAATTTAAAATATTTTATTGCTAAAAAATGTGAACAGTCATCTGAGCCTTCAGTGAGTTATAATCTTTCTGCTGATGAAGACTGCTGCCTTAATGTTGATGGCTGCTGCATGATCCGCAGTGGTGGTAACTGAAGGTTGAGGTAGTTGTGACAATTTCTTAAAACAAGATAACACATCTGTTCCATCAATTGGCTCTTCCTTTCACAAAAGTTCTCTGTAGGATGTGATGCTATTTGATAGTATTTTGCCCGCAGTAGAATTCTTTCAAAATTGAGTCAATACTCTCAACTACTTTATCAATTAGATTTATGTAATATTATAAATCCTTTGTCGTCATTTCAACAGTGTCCATGGTATCTTTACTAGGAGTAGCTTTCATCTCAAGAAACTATTGTCTTTGCTCATCCTTAAGAAGCAACTCCTCATATGTTCAAGTTGTATCATGAGATTGTAGCAATTAAGTCACATCTTCAGGCTCCACTTCTAATTTAAGTTCTATTGCTCTTTTCACCAAATTTGGTGTTACTTCCTTCACTGAAGTTTTGAACCTTTTAAAGTCGTTCATGAGGGCTGGAACCAACTTTTTCCAAGTTCCTGTTAATATTAATATTTTGATGTCCTCCCATGAGTCACAAATGTTCTTAATGAAATCTGAAATGATGAATCCTTTCCAGAAGGTTTTCCATTGCCTTTGTCATCAGAGGAATCACTATCTATGGCAGCAACAGCTTTATGAAATGTATTTCTTAAATAATAAGACTTAGAAATCAAAATTAGACCTTGAACCATAAGCTACAGAATGGAGGTTGTGTGAGCAGGCACGAAACGTTGGTTTCATTAACCTCCTTGTACATCTTCATCAGAGCTCTTGGGTATACAGGTATATTGTCAAATGAGTGGTAATATCTTCAATGGAATTTTTTTCTCTAAGCAGTAGGTCTCAACGATGGGCTTAAAATGCTAAGTAAACCATGCTGTAAACAGATGTGTTGTCTGCTAGGCATTGTTATTTCATTTCTAGAGCACAGGCAGAGTAAACTTAGCAAATTCTTAAGGACTCTAGGATTTTTGAATCAATAAATGAGCACTGGTTTTATCTGAAAGTCACCAGATGCATTAGCACCTAACAAGAGGTTCAGCCTGTCCTTTGAAACTTAAAAGCCAGGCATCGACTTCACTCTAGCTCTGAAAGTGCTAGATGGCATCTTCTTTTAATAGAAGGCTGTTTCATCTACATTGAAAATCTGTTGCTTAGTGAGACATGTTCATCAGCTATCTTACCTGGATCATGTGGATAACTTGCTGCAGCTTCTTCATCAGCACTTGCTACTTCACTTGCACTTTCATGTATGGAGGTGGCTTCTTTCCTTAAACCTCATGAATCAACCTCTGCTAGCTTACAAACTTTTCTGCTGCAGCTTCCTCACCTCTCTCAGCCTTCACAGAATTAAAGAGAGTTAGGGCCTTGATCTGGATTAGGCTTTAGCTCAAGGGATGCTGTGGCTGGTTTGATCTTCTATCCAGACCACTTAAACTTTCTGCATATCAGCAATAAGACTGTTCCACTTTCTTATCATTCATATGTTAATGGGAGTAGCACTTTAAATTTTCTTCAGGAACTTTTCCTTTGTATTTTCAATTTAAATATTTTGTGCAAGAGGCCTAGTTTTTGACTGATTTGGGCTTTCAATATGCCCTCACTAAGCTTAATTATTTCTAGGTTTTGATCTAGAGAGACCCATGACTCTTTTCTTTGCTTGAACACTTAGAGGTTATTAATTGTAAGGTTGTTAATTGGCATAATTTCAATATAGTTGTGTCTCAGGAAATAGGGAGGGCCAAAGAGAGGAAGAGAGAAGGGTGAATGGCCAGTGAGTGGAGCAGTCAGAACACATGGAAAATTTACCAATTAAATTTGCAATCTTCTATGGGTGTGGTTTGTGGTGCCCCAAGCCAGTTATAGCAGTAACATCAAAGATTCCTGATGGCAGATCACCATAACAGATATAATAATAATGAAAAAGTTTGAAATGTTGCAAGAATTACCAAAATATGATCAGAAAATTGGCACTAATACATTTTCTAGATGCAGCGTTGCCACAAACCTTCAATTTGTGAAACAACAACAAAGCGAGGTATCTGCAAAGCACAATAAAATGAAGTGTGCTTGTAACAGCTTTAGGTGTGAGGACATGTGAGGCTTCCAACTTATTATCTAGTATTTTTGCCCCAAAAACTTACTTTTACACTTCTGGTAGGCAAGGCTTCTTGGGGCTGGCTGCTTAGGCCTCCGTGATTCCTGATTAAGGAATCCCCATCTTCAGACACATAGGTTTTACATATCCCCACATGGCAAATTAGTAACCATTCATCCATCCACAATCTACTGTTTCTCATTGCTCTAGTTATAAAATGAGTAAAAATTATGCATTACATTTGATAACTATTTTAATTCTCTTTTAGACAAAAAATGCTCTGATTCCTATGAACTTCTGATTCCTCCCTTGTTGCTGGGTTTTGCTTTGTTTTGTTTTTCACTCAACTTATTTTATACTAGTTAAAATGGAACTGGAAAACTGCATGTCATCCTGTATAAGGAGATATGGGGTCTGCCTCCTGATAAATTGTCGGTTTGGCCTTGGCCAAGTTACTTAATATTTTTGAGACATAGTTTTCCCACACATAGTATGGGAATAACTTACACCAAGGTCAGCTAGTTGTGATGAGGAGATGACACCTCTGAATGAAATTAGCAAACTGTCATGTGAAATACAAATAACATTGCTTTTCTGGTACCATTGCATTCCTTACTGACATTTAACTCTATCTCTTAATTTCTTTCCTTTCAGAGACAGATTTTATATGAGAGAAGCAACAAGAAATGTCCTCTTGGAAAACACTGAGTGCTAAAAAAGCTCCATGAATGATTTTACTGATAAAAAGAAACAAGAGGTTTTTAAAACACCAGCCAAGCCAATTTCTCTCCCTCACTATAATACAGAGCTGAACTTTAAAACTTGAATAGAATCATTGTTATCTTTTTATTTTAACATTTGGTAGGACAATTTCTGAAACCAGGAAAGCTAGTTTCCAAATTATACACAGGCCTGCATTAATTGCTATATCACAAGAAACTCCAAAAATCCTTCAGGAATGGCATTTACACATATGTCCAATAATAATGTGTATTTCCTGATGGCTTTCAGAATGAATATTAGGATTCTATGGAAAATAGTTAACATAAAATTGATTAGTGAAATAGAACTCTCAAATAAATTTTAATATAAATATAACAAGTGAACAAATTATAAGTACACATCTTCATGATTTTCATAAAAATAAACACACCCATAAAACCAATGCCCAAATTAAGAGCTATTACCAGAACTCCTCAGTCTTACCTCATTTTTCACCCAGTCACACTCCTCATTCAAAGAAACCACTACTGGATTGCTAAAGCTATCACATAGTTTTGCTTGCTGCTTTTTCTTGGTTTTTTAAATATTGAGGTGTAATTTACATATAATAAAATTCACAAATCTTAAGTGTTCAGTTATGTTTTGAAAATTATATGTACTCATTTAGTCACCACCCAACACAATAAGAGAGCATTTAAATCTCTTCAGAAGTATCTGTCATGTTACTTTACAATCACTTCTCCCTCCTGCTCCTCACTCACAACCTCCATTGTGAGACATAATCATTTTCTTATTTTCATCATCACAGGTTAGCTTTCCCAATTTAGGGGGACTTAATAGAAATATAATCACACATATCAAATTCCGTTGCACCTATTTTCTTTCAGCCAAAATAATATGCTTGAAATTCACCTATGTTGTGTGTATTGACATTTGGTTTTTTATTACTGCTAGGTAGAATTCCATTTATGAATACAACACAATATGGTTATCTATATTCCTGCTGATGGACACTTGGGTTATATGCCCATGCTTGGACCGTTAATCAACAAAGCTCCTAAAACTGAAAACAAGGCAAAGATTTCCTCTGTAATCATTTTATTTAACATAGTCTTAAGGGTTTTAGTTAGTGAATAGGCGAAAAAGAAACAAAGTGTTTACACAGTAGAAAGTATGAAATAAAACCATCCCTTTTTTCAGATAACATGATAGTCTACCTAGAAAATCACAAGAAACCTACACAAAAAATTATTGAACAAATATGTGGATCCAGCAGGAATGCAGGATACAAAGTAAACATATAAAAATTAGCTGCATTTTTATACATAGGCAATGAACACTGCTCAATGAACTAAAAGAGGATACAAACAAATGGAAGAACATTCCATGCTCATGGGTAGGAAGAATCAATATTGTGAAAATGGCCATACTGCCCAAGGTAATTTATAGATTCAATGCCATCCCCATCAAGCTACCAATGACTTTCTTCACAGAATTGGAAAAAACTACTTTGAAGTTCATATGGACCAAAAAAAGAGCCTGCATTGCCAAGACAATCCTAAGCCAAAAGAACAAAGCTGGAGGCATCACACTACCTGACTTAAAGCTATACTACAAGGCTACAGTAACCAAAACAGCATGGTACTGGTACTAAAACAGAGATACAGACCAATGGAACAGAACAGAGCCCTCAGAAATAATGCCACATATCTACAACCATCTGATCTTTGACAAACCTGACAAAAACAAGAAATGGGGAAAGGATTCCCTATTTAATAAATGGTGCTGGGAAAACTGGCTAGCCATATGTAGAAAGCTGAAACTGGATCCCTTCCTTATACCTTATACAAAAATTAATTGAAGATGGATTAAAGACTTAAATGTTAGACCTAAAACCATAAAAACCCTAGAAGAAAACCTAGGCAATACCATTCAGAACATAGGCATGGGCAAGGACTTCATGTCTAAAACACCAAAAGCAATGGCAACAAAAGCCAAAATTGACAAATGGGATCTCATTAAACTAAACAGCTTCTGCACAGCAAAAGAAACTACCATCAGAGTGAACAGGCAACCTACAGAATGGGAGAAAATTTTTGCAATCTACTCATCTGACAAAGGGCTAATATCCAGAATCTACAATGAACTCCAACAAATTTACAAGAAAAAAACAAACAACCCCATCAACAAGTGGGCGAAGGATATGAACAGACACTTCTCAAAAGAAGACATTTATGCAGCCAAAAGACACATGAAAAAATGCTCATCATCACTGGGCATCAGAGAAATGCAAATCAAAACCACAATGAGATACCATCTCATACCAGTTAGAATGGTGATCACTAAAAAGTCAGGAAACAACAGATGCTGGAGAGGATGTGGAGAAATAGGAACACTTTTATCACTGTTGGTAGGACTGTAAACTAGTTCAACCATTGTGGAAGTCAGTGTGGTGATTCCTCAGGGATCTAGAACTAGAAATACCTTTTGACCCAGCCATCCCATTACTGGGTATATACCGAAAGGATTATAAATCATGCTGCTATAAAGACACATGCACACGTATGTTTATTGCGGTACTATTCACAATAGCAAAGACTTGGAATCAACCCAAATGTCCAACAATGATAGACTGGATTAAGAAAATGTGGTACATATACACCATGGAATACTATGCAGCCATAAAAAATGATGAGTTCATGTCCTTTGTAGGGACATGGATGAAGCTGGAAACCATCATTCTCAGCAAACTATCACAAGAACAAAAAACCAAACACCGCATGTTCTCACTCATAGATGGGAATTGAACAATGAGAACACATGGACACAGGAAGGGGAACATCACACACCGGGGCCTGTTGTGGGGTGGGGGGAGAGGGGAGGGATAGCATTAGGAGATATACCTAATGTTAAATGATGAGTTAATGGGTGCAGCACACAACATGGCACATGTATACATATGTAACTAACCTGCACGTTGTGCACATGTACCCTAAAACTTAAAGTATAATAAAAAAAAGAAAATATAAAAAAATAAATAAAAAATAAAAGAAAATAAAAAAATTTAAAAAAATTAAAAACATAATGGCACTTGCAATCATTTAAAAAATGGAAGGTTTAAGTGCAGATATAATAAAATACATACAGGATTTGTATGCTTATAACAACAAAATGCTGATGGAGAAAATCAAAGACCTAAATAGAGATGAACTATGTTCATGGATTGGAAGACTTAATATACTAAATATTCCAATTCTATGCAAATTAATATTTTCGTCAAAATCCTGGGGTTTTTTTTGGAGAGAGAGACAAATTACTTAAGCATTTTTATGGAAAAGCAAAGAAACAAAAATAGCTAAAGAAAATATAAAAAATATAAATGAAATGGGAAGAACCACTTTAGCTGATTTTCAGTCTTATATAGCCATATTAAGAAAACCTGTGGGGTATTTGTGAAGTTAAAGACAGATGTAGCAGAATAGAGGACCCACGAACAGGCCAACACAAAAACGCTCAACTGAATTTTGACAAGTGTGCAAAAGCAATGTAATGGAGGAAAGATATCCTTTTTAAGACATGATGCTGGCATAACTGGGTATTTATAGCCCCAAGGGTTAAGGGAAAATAGCATAGAGCAATATGTGGTTCTTTAACTACTAGCTATTTTTAGTTAGCAAAATATTTTCAAGTTTCATTTTAAGCCCTTCAAAAAAGAATTTCCCCTTCCCCCACTACTTTTTTTTTTACTCTTTTTTATTTTATTTTATTTTTCCAAGATTGCAGATTGGAGGCAGTGTTAGTGTGCCTCTCCCACTTGGAAGGACAGGATAATTTGTAGAGATTCACACTGTAAGAAGCAATGCAGGAACTTAAATGGAAATCAAAAGAATCCACAAACTCTTTGAAATAAGTGGCAGGCTGCAGCCTATTCTATGAGTAAGGTGAAAACTAAGTCTCCAGAGCATGAAACGGGGAGACACTGTCTCTAGGATATACATCCCCACTGGGAAATTCGAAAATCCAGGCCATAGGAGAAGGCCTTAACTTTACCCAGAGTTGGAACTAATTTGGGGAGCAGTGAGAAATCATAATAAATTAACCCAATCAGACAAAGATAAAGAAGAAAGAACTAAAAAGAACAAAGCCTCCAAAAAATATGGGGTTGTGTAAAACAGCCAAACCTAAGAATAATTGGTGTTCTTGAGGGAGAAGCCTAAAAGTTTGGAAAACTTAGTTAAGGAAATGATTGAGGAAATCTTCCCCGGCCTTATTAGAGGTTTAGATATCCAAATACAAGAAGTGCAAAGAACTCCTAGGAAATTCACTGCAAAAAGATCTTCACCAATGCACATAGTCATCAGGCTATCTAAAGTCAACACAAAGGAAAGAATTCTAAGAGCTGTGAGACAAAAGCATCAGGTAATCTATAAAGGAAAATCTATCATACTAACAGCAGATTTCTCAGCAGAAATCTTACAAGCTAGAAGGGATTGGGGTCTTATCTTTAGCCTCCTTAACCAGAGTAAGTGTCAGAAAAGAATGTTATATCTAGCAAAACTAAGCTTCATATGAAGGAGAGATAAAAGTCTTTTTTGGACAAACAAATGCTGAAGGAATTTGCTACTACCAAACCAGCACTATAAGAAATGCTATAAGGAGTTCTAAATCTTAAAACAAAAGTTCAGTATGCATCAAAATAGAACTCCCTGTAAGCATAAAGCTCACAGGGCCTATAAAGCAATAACACAATGAAAAATACAAAGTATCTAGATAACAACTAACATGATAAATAGAATAGTATCTCACATCTCAATATTAACATTGAATGTAAATGGCCTAAAGGTTCCACTTAAAATATACACAATAGCAGAGTGGATAA